>NC_080431.1:94222811-94822811 GCF_028018845.1 Melospiza georgiana | reverse complement strand
AATTCTATCCACTGCCATAGCTAATTTTGTAAACAAGAACATAAGAAAGATGTCTGCATTACCTGCAACTGTTTGAAAATCTGTGTTAATCATTCCCGGAAGGCAAAGAAAGATTTTCCACACGAAGCCAAACATACTTATTTGTGTAATTAAAAAAAAAAAAATAAAAGCAAAATAATCCAAATTCCTTTTAGCAAAAGAGCTGTTGTCTTTACCGTAGCCTTGACCCAACCAAGAGCATTGCACTTCTTGAAAACGTCTTGTTGTCACATATCGTTATCTTTGGAGAAAGCATTAGGTAAAAAAAGTCAACCAATACATCCTGGCTCTGCTCTTTTCAAAGACACTTTTCTGCTTTAGTGAAGAAACAAGAAAAGGTGATTGAAGTAGACTCCTTGGAGCTAGCAGATGGACTGACACAATTTTTTAATTTTAATCTGGCCAGCTAAGCTCTTTACCAGGGCTTGTCATACCATTAACAGACAGTCCAAACAAGGACAGCACCTTTCACATTTAATTAACCACGCTTTTTCATTGGCCTTTCCATTTCTGCTCTTTTTTAAAATCCTGCTGGCCACAAAACATCATGGGGAGCACACTAATCTCCAGTAGAAAGTCTCATGTGTTTTGTCTTCTGCTTGTACAAATATAGACACATATATAAATACATGGTTAAGCACCATTGTATATGTAAACACTGAGGCTACCTCTCTGTGGGACTGTTTCCTCTGGTTACAGGGCTGCTGTCGAGTCTGTGCTAAAGGAGAAAGTCTTGTGCTGTTCCACCACTATCCCCTGCACCCCAAAAGCAGGGCTTCCTCCAAACATAAAGCCAGGGCAAGTCATGACTCTTTCATTTCTGTTCAGGTATTACCTGACATGAGCAGCAGCAAGAAGTGATTACAGATAGCTGATCAGCAAAGGAAACTACAGAAAGGACAGAGCACAGGAAAGCAGCAGCACTCTCAGTTCCCATCCAGGGTCAGCTCACTGTAGAAACGTGTATGGAAGCTGCCCTGCAATGGCAGACTGCATTCAGACCCCCAGGAAATCTCCTTCAGGGCTGTCTTCTGCATGGTGTTACTCAGGAGTTCCTGGTTACTGTGTTCAGATCACTGAACAAACTCCTGGTTTGGCTATAGTGACTATTTTTGGTAGTGGTTTTGTATAAGTATTTCAAAGCTGGATTCCCAGGTGTCTGCCTGCAAAGCTTTTACACAGAGCTCCTTAGGCAGTACAATGCTCACTTCTCTCTTCTAGCTGCTCTACTGAACTGCCAGCAGTTCACATATCAGGAATTATCAGCAGTATTACACATATAACACTCACAGGGGTCAAATAAAATTACCTTTGTTTTTATGCTCTGTCTCTGACATCTAACAGACTCTAGCTGATATTTTTCAAAACAACATACTTTCTTTGGTTCTCCCCTCTCCACCCCAAAATTATTAAATTACACTTAAAGTTTAATCACTGAGCTGCTTGAACACCCCCAGTTTTCTTAGAATCAGACATTTTGGATCCATCAAACCATCACCGCAGACCTAGTCTGGCTCTACCAAGCTCATCATGATGCTGGCAGCACTATGCTGGAGCTATACGTGGAACAGCACAGAGACAACACTGCACTGGTGCCCAGACACTGTTCCACAGTCCCTATTCAGCATGTTTGGGTAGAGACAGCAACTTCTGAGGCCAGCTTGGGTATCTTTACTGTGACCCTGGATCCAACACAGAGCAGCTTTATTTTTTAATCCTCTACAGAAACTCATGCTTTCAATGTCATGAATGCTTTGGCTCGCATTACCCTGCACAAATGCAATTGGATCAAGGTTAGAAATGTTACACACACTTACAAAGGTAAAAGCTATCTTACCTCCAGAACACTTGACAACTAATCCCTTTACAGAATACAGATACTTCAGTAAAAATATGAATCCCAGTTAAAAGTTTTCTTGGAGAGTTTTTTAGATTTACAGTATTGTTGTTTCTTTCATCAACAAAGCACTCAAAGGTACTCAGAGTATAAAAATAATTTCTGTCAAAATTTGTTTTCTATGGTATGGTTATGTCAGTTTCTGTGAAATAAAATATTTTAAAAGTGTAAATTCAGTTTTATTAATATTAGTTTGCTATTGATTTTATATTCAAGTGATTTCAGCCCTGAAATGTAGACTTGCAACAGTGGAAAATCTCATATATTTATTATAGTAAAAGGTATATATAAAAGCATAATCTTTTAAAGTTTCTTAAAATAAGCAAAACAACTCTTGTATTAGATTTCCAAAATAATTGTGGAAAATTAACTCCTTCCTTGGTTTGACAAAAGCCTTTACAGTAACACTTTGTATCAGAAAATATAAAATTCTTCGTTTTCAGCATCCAAGTTGCATCTCTTCAAAAGTATTCAAGCAAAGCACTCTTGCTCAATGAGAAAAAAAGGGAAGTGTAATTCTAGTGACACAACACACCAAGTCATCCCAGTACCTCCAAAAATAAAGACAGTTTTCTGACAGTTTGCATTTCTGAGAAGAAACATGTATTTTCATATAGCAAATGGGATTAGCTGAATTACAGTTCTCTACAGAGCAATGCTCACTGAAATACTGCTACAGCACACATACCATTCTAAATAAAGTCTCTGTTTTTCAAATGCAATTTATTAAAAAAGCTGAATCTACCTGTAACTAAAAAAAATGTTAAATAAAGGATTACTTTAATGAAAATGCCTCTAATAAAGAGCCACACCATGGCCTATACCCACTATCTCCAAACTCGTGAGGTTTACTATCCAGAATCTAAATTGTCTCCCTGAGTGTACAATAAAGATGGCTTTATGGCGTTTGACAGGATTCACCAACAAAATTCCCAGTCAGTTTAGCAGAGACAATTAGGTTAGACAAAACCTGTTCACTTGTGCAGTTTCTGTGGTTGCTGTGGCCAAGCATTCACCATCATCACTTTTTGCTTGTGGTCTGGCAAACTCCTCACAGGAATAAACAAATTCTGAGGCTGGTTAAACTTCCAGCTGATGAAATTCAGCCCACCATAGCCTGTTGTACTGCCACCTCTTCCATCACACAGAACCATAAAGAATTAGGAAGTGAAATCAACCAAATTAATCTCATACTTATCAATGGTGTCCATGTAATGTAAACCTATTCCCAGCATTCCTCCTTTTCTCAACTGCTGACCAGAAATCTCTTACCTTGTTCAACAGTCACAGATGATCCCAGTGTCTGTGCTTCTCTTTGAACTTCAATTTCCAACTTGAGTTTGGTTGGGCAGAATTATTACTGTTAGTCTTGGTTTTATTCAACACATTTTAAATTCTGAGATTTTTCAAGTTTCATGCTGCAACTCCTGCTTTTCCATCTGGAAAACAGTTGTCTTCTTTTTGCTTGTTTCAGTTTCTTTTTTTGTGGGGTGGGTGCCAGAAGCAGCATTCTGCTTCTCTGTCCTAACCAAGAGGAAAGTGTTGCTACTGCAGCTCTTAAGTTTTTATTATTTTCTAAGGTGTAGTACTTCCAGAGCACTGAAAGCCCAGGTCAGGATCAAGTTCCAGGAGGTGAGTACCACAAAAGCCCAGATGAACTGCAATTATTCCATGCCTGCAGTTCAATTGCTAAAACCCAACAGTCCCCTCATAGTTAAAAAATGAACAAAAACCCCAAAATACCTACTCCAGGTCTTAATGAAAACTAAGTGTCTATTTTTATATTTTTCCTGGCAGATTTACTTCCTACAAGTTACTTCACTTCTACCTTATTTCTTGAGTTGTGCAGTACCTTAAACAGATCTCCATGACTGAGATGTCTTCATGGAAGCAATTTTCTGGTCCCACAGACAGAATGCAGCAGTTTCTTTTAAAGAAAATGAGTGCATTTCACTACAGCTGATTGCCTTAAAACAAAAATCACACAGCTTTGGGTAAAGAGCCTTACAGAGACTGGTTTGCTTTGAAATACCTTGTCACTCCATAATTTCAGTTAAAATAATATATATTTTTATATAAAAAAATATATAGGGCTTTATATAGGAAATAGAAATACAAGAGATGTGCAAAAAGGTCTGAGTCAGTCTGGTTAAAAGTTAACTTTGGGGAGTTCCAGCAAGTAAAAAGGAAGCATGAAGGTACCTGGAATGCAGCTTCTTCCACTAGAGACACTTCCTAGCATTTACCACATAGCTGGTAAATGCAAATGGCTGGAAATGGGGTAGGTTGTAGCTGATGGCCCCATAAATCACTGGGTGAGACATTTGGGTTTAAAACACACATTTCAGAACCCAGGACATTCCTCTGATTGCTCTGGAGGACTCAAGACCCTGGCAGAGGGCTCAGAGACCTTGGTATGGAGTCAAAGACATCTGTGCCTTTGATTTTAACCTATGGAAACAATTACCAGCTTTGTGCAAAGAGTTACAAGGTTTGAACTGAATGATAGTGGATATATCACAGGGTGAAAATGTAGAATTTTGGGGATTTAAAACGGGGGTTCAAGAGGCAAAATGGAGGAATCTGGGCATGTCCTGTCCTTCTTCTTCTTCTTGTCCTCCACCTTCTGCTGTGATAGTGGCACTTCTGGATTGGTTTAGAGTAGAGACAGACTGTCTAACACAGGTGATAGGTATTGGAAAATTATTGTAAGTAAAGTACATGTAGGTTTTAGTATAAAAAGAGAACACTGCCCTGAGGGCGGTCAGAGTGCCTCAACCTGACCTTCTGGACAAGCCTCTGCAGGTCCAAAAGAGAATGTATTAGATAAGAGAAAATAAACAACCTTGAAAACCAGAGCTGAGGAATCCCAACGACTTCTTCAAGCGCAGGGCTGGGAAAAACAACTCTGTAATACCTCGGGAGCCATTTCAGCAACAAAGAACCCAAGACACACATACTGCATATGTACCTTAAAAGCAGTCAGGTGGTGTGTGATACTCTGAACTTGTGAGTTAATTGTAGCAGCTGGGAAAAGAATGGTGACAACCACAGTCAGCAACTTCTGGAGATAATTTTAATATCAAATGCATTGGCATTCTCATAGCACATATGTAAGAAATCTAAAAAGGCAATCCTTTTGTGTTATAAAATGAATTTAGAAAATTGCATACATTATTTTGCTTTTACATATCTATAAACCAGTCAATCTAAAAAAGAACCAATTGCTTGGTGATAAAATCTAACTTTACCATAAGGAAAACCCCAATTTGTTTTTCATAAGGGAGCACTGAAAACATTATTCAATTAAGAAAGGTGTAGAGAAAGGGAACACACTTCTGCATTGTATCTTTTGTTTTACAATAAATACATGGATTATTCTCGTAAGTAATGCTGGTGTTGTGATTTAGGTGCTGAAAGACACAACTCTGGGATGGGAGGGAAAGATGTTGGGAGGCAGGGAAAGAAGGGGTAGTGCCAAACTACAGAATTAAACTAGAAACAAAGACAAAAACCATACAGTCATTGCACAAGGCTGCTCACAGCTATACAGAAGGTAACTGTGCTCAACAAATTGTTTTAAAATTCTCTCCCCCACAGAAAGAATGCTTCCTGGTTTGAGAAACAATAAGGGGGAGTGGAGGGGTGTTGGATGACTGTACAGAACCTGAAATAATAACTGGATTTTCCAGAAGCCAGGTTTCAGAGTTGTTTTGAGGGAAGGGGCCCTGAGAATTCTGCAATGACAAAAATGCTTGCATTGGGTTGCCCTCAATATTTATTTTAACTTTCTGTTATGTTTCCAGCTTTAAGAGCTCTGGTTTTGTAGACTATTTTGTGACACAAGTGGTTTTGTTGGTTATCTGACACACAGTCCTTCTGAAGGGTAAGATGTCACTTCAGTAAAGTTACAGTGGGGAACAGGAGAAAGCATCCTTTTAGAACAGTCACCTTCTAACGCACAGTGAGTACAGAAAAAGTGCACACAGCAAAATGTGATCACTGTTCAAGGAAAAGCTACATAAATACAAATTAAGACAATGATGAACTTGTCTTAGTTTATCAAATCAAGTCTGAGTTCAAACACTCAATATTCAGTCATCATTACTCAATTCTCCTAATCAAGTTAAAAATCCTGTTTGTCTTATATGTAAATCCCATATCTTAATGACCTTATTTTTCAGTAAAATGCCTCAGACTTTTGAGGTTGTTAGGCCACAGCCTGCTTGCCTTGCTAATGCAGGTGATGCCTTATGATTTGCAGGAATTATTCCCCAAAATCAGATGAACAGCATTAAAAATCTACTACCTACACATACTGTATTGGTATGTACTTTGAGAGCAAGTTTGCTTCTAAAATCTGATAAGAAAAAAAAAAACCTTAAAAGAAAATACACTCCCAACTTTGAAGTATTTCAACAGTCACTCGCAAACAAATGTCTTCCCCTTGTGGAAACACACTTATGAAAATGCTAGGAAGGGGGAAAATAATTTTTTTTTAAAAATCGTCAAAACTCATGAGCCTCAAATCTTGGCAGAATTTTCTGACACATGCAGATTATTTCTGTATATAATCAGAAACAAAACAAAAAATACATCTCTAAAGAGAGTCAACATTAAGTCCTTAAAGTAAAAAAATACATAGTATTCATTCTATCTGTATCAGCTGCAAATCAAGAGACATAATACAAGATCCAGATCCTGTCTTCAGGCCTGACTCCTACATGACCATCCCTGTTTATGTAAAATTATAAAGAACAGGCTCCAAAAGACACAAGTATTTTTACATCCTTGAGGCATACCTGTAGCCAGCTTTCATATTCCAAGAACCAACTAGCAATTCATATGCACTAGCTTTAACTTACATATTTACATTCTTATCTACAACCTTCTCCTTTCCCCCTTCCAGCATCTTAAGACCACAAAACACCAGTGAAAAAAAAACCTTTAAATAAATACATGCTGAGCAAAAAGTACTCCTTGTGGCTTTTTTTTTTTTTTCCTTCTCTGCAAGACAGGAAAAGACCAAACTAAGCAGAGTTCCAGTTACTTTATACAGCAGTATCCTTTGCCAGGACTGCCTTATTAGATTTATTAGCTGCTGCTGCCACTCTGCTGTTGAAAGTGCAGTTGCAAGATCAGGTCCCGAATTTCTTCTCTCTTGTTTCTGATCAGCTGACGAGGGAACCAATTCTCCAGATGCAGTGGTTGTTCAAAATTAACTATGGGATTCTGGTAAGAGAAAAGGGAATATTTATAGAATGGATTTCCTAACACAAGCTTCAGAAAGGATTTCAAACCCTTCCACTCTGCTGAGATTGAGGAGGCACAAACAAATTTCCATACAAGACTGTCAGCCCTTAAAATCAAATTGCAGTTCATTCATCATAATCATACATATATGTGCCCTTGCTAAAAGGTAAACACCAAACAGGTTTTCATCACTTCTCTTAAAGATACATCAGTATGAACTCATATTAAAGGCAGATTTCACGTATTTTGACAAATATATAGCAACTATAGCAAACTATAGCAAAGAATCAATCTCATGTGGTCCAGAATCCTGAGATTTTGCTGTCTCAAGCACGTGGTTTTTCTGTTGTAAGCAGGTCTTCTGACAGGACAACAAAAAGCAAGAACACTGATAACAGTTTTAGCAGGACATGAGAAGGGGAGAATTTGGAACAAAAGAGGATGGCAAAATGAAATAGATGAAAGGTGCTGGCAGATTTTGTAGTTAAGACTACAATATCACATCTGATTTTCCAAAATCAATTTCTTTACTTCTTTCCCTCTTCAGTCTTTTGCCATGCTTATATTTTACCTTCTCCTTCCTTTCTATAAAGAAATATATTATAAATTGAAACAGTAAACTTAAGAACACATCATGATATGCAGTCTATGAGTCTTTAGGACAATTTACAAAAACCTTGTCTCAAACCTTGCTTCTTCAAGAACAAGACCCCCCTTGTTACAGAATGGGCAGTTCAAAAGCCTTGGTAAGTAAGTAATTCCATTTTCCCCCTGCACAAGAGCTCAACCCATCTATTAGAGAACCACAGAATGGTTGGGGATTGAAGGAACTTCTGGAGTTTTGTATCCAACCAGACATTCCTGGCTTCCAGCAGAGCACCTCTCCTCATTGGGTCCCCTGTCACTCAGGTCAGGGACTCTCCAGGAAGCTGTCAGGTTAAAGTCACCCCAAAGGTCCAGGGTCTGTGAATATGAGGCTGCTTTTACCTATCCAAAGAGGCCTCATGCACTTGTACTTGATCAGGTGGCTGACAGCAGATGGCCACTGCTATGTCACCCATGGTGCTCTGCTCTCAGAACCTCTCAGATGGCTCCTCATCCAGCCCTAGGCATAGATCCATGCATTCCAGCTGCCCACATGAAGGACAACTCCGCCTCCTTGTGCTCTGTGCCTGTGCATTTCAAAGAGCCCATATCCATCCATAGCACTCCTGCTATGGATGTACATCCCACATGACGCATCCAACATCATCCCCATGACCTGGACAAGATCACAGCCTGAAACTGCACACAGAGCTCCAATCTCCCCACCCTCCCCCAGTGGGTGTACCTGTGTACAGGTGCTGTGGAATGGCAATCTGATCTGTTCTCCTACAGCAGAAAAGCCAGTCCACTGCCCAAGGCCTCACGCAAGGCTCTGCATGCACAAGAATCTCAGAGAATGCAACCACATGCATCAAACAAGCAGAGCCATGAAAAGGACAGGGTAAAGGGCAGTGTGCTGATCAGGGGGAGGAAGATTTGGGGACACCCTAAAAGATAGTGCCTGGATCCCAGGATCTGCAGATATTTAAATGTATTTGTTGGAAAAGAAAAAGAGACTCCCTTAGCTCTACACACTCCTTTTTAACAATTTCCCCTCTCTCTACAGAAATTGCTGCCTGCAGATCCACTCAAAGACCAATGCACAAGCTGACAAAGTTTTAGATACTGCAAGAAGAGATGCAAAGATACTTCTGTAACATCTGTAGGGCAGCAGTGCATACACCAATAAGCTTCAAACACACACAAGTAGTCAATATGTGACATATTGACATCATACTGACATATGTGTCAATATAAAAGCAGCACTAAACGACAAGGTCAGAAACATTTGAGGATAGACACATATGAGACACCAGACAGAAAGACCCTGCTATTACTTAAGAATGGGCTTCATCTCCTCTTTCTCAAATGGTTTTTACACTTTTGACACTTGACAGCTTTTTTGTGTCTGGCTATTTTGATCAGAAAATGGGTTTTTGTGGTTTAAGATAATTTGGGGGAAAGGGAAAGGTAGTTTGCATTTGTACCTGAAAGAAGCTTTCCACATACTGCAGCAAATAGACCCCACAATCACTGCTGTTATCTTGTTTAGGCACTCTGGGACATAGGTCAATCATTGTTGATTTACTGAATTCCCGATGGGTTTTTCGTTTCACTTCCCATTCCACTTCAAGGTACCTACAGAGGAAAGTAAACAGTGGAAATACTTGAGAAATAACTCCCAAGTTCAATACCTTTTGGGACACTACTCAACATTGTTCCAAATATCCAATATTCTATTGCATTCAGAGGCATTTCTACATAATAGACAATATACAAAACATAATGAGCAATATACAAAACAAATATACACGATAGAATTTAAAATCAGCTATTTGTGCAGAGTTTCTATAAGCAATTAGGATACCTGGACATTTTTATACCTTAACTAAAGGAATAATTTTCTAATTAAAACCCCCTTAAACCTCACTTTACAAAAAACTTCAGTAATAATTGCACCAATATAATCCTTGCAAGCTAACAGCGCACAAGGTATTTAAAGACTTGATGAAAACCTTAGGAAAGCTTTTCTACAGTGATTAGGATTTGTTATCAGGCTTTTCTATTGTTCTCATGCTTCCATAGCAACTCACTGACTCCACATTCAGGGTTGGCTGCTGATTTTAGAGATGGGATGGAAAACTTAAGGGTCTGGTTTTCAAAGGCAATAGTTACCTATACTTTTCTCCTGGCTTTAGCTAGACTTCAGAAGTCTAGGGGCTTCTGAAAAGCAAAAATAAGGTCTGACTTAAAAGAATAAATATATGCATTAAGTCAGACCTTGTGTTCGATTTCTAAAAGCTCCAAGTCCTTGCAGTCATGAGAATAAAAATACATACAGAACACTTAAGCAGCTTTTGGAGAAAATGGCAACTGTGAAAAGGCACCAAATATTCAACAATTCAAAGATGAAGACATTTCAGTGAAGCACACTTCCTAGAAACTGCAAGAACCTATAACTGTAGACTTTCTAATTCATTTGTTTGAGCCTGAAAACTGCCCAAAACACAACAAAAATCAATTCAGAGAAAAGAAAATGTCATAGAATCCCTGCATCAATTTCCTTAAACTTCTGCTTCCAGGGTGTAACTGGAAATTGAAGGAATAAGAGGTTGCTTCCCAATCTCCCCTTATCTCACTCCATAGGTCTCCACTTATTTTCTGACTTTTTGTGACATCTCTCTAAACTCCAAGAAACCACACTCTGGAATTTCAGCCTCAGGAGTAGCCCAAAGTGCACTAAAATAATACATTCCACAGAGATTTTATCAATAAATAAATAAATAGAAGTTGCTATTTAATTCTTCCTCCCAAGACACATGGCAGGGATGTCTCTCTATTTAGGGAAAATATGGTTTCACAAAAATTTCAAAATCTCATCTAAACTTTATACAGCATTTTGAAAAAATTACTTTTACAAGAAGGTGGTGCTATTTAGTTTACAGATTTTTGCACCTTTCACTGAAAGGAATAACACAGAGAACAGAAAGAACAATTGCATTTATCTTCAGGCATTTAACAATTTTTTTAAGTTGATGATAGACATTAAAGTCATCAGGAGTGTGTAAAAGTACTGAAAGTTTTTATTACATTCTTCCAATACTTAACATACTTACCATGTACAAAATTGAATACATTTTTAAACTTTTCAAAACAAATACTATCTCACTATAACTCTACTGACACATCAAGCTTTTAGAGAGCTTCAGTCTAGTTTCTGCATTTTTGTACATAGAAATATATTTAACACTAATTCTGTAAGCATCATCAAAAAATTAACATCAGTCCCCTAGAACATTGTTGTTCAGATTTCAAAGTATTCATTTTAAGTGTTTTTCTACCCTTAAAAACACCTTCAGTTGCTAGACTAGATGGGATAAATCCTCCCCCCACAAAAAACAACACCAGCAAAAACCTCTCTTTTTTTCTCCACTCTCCACTTTACAGTTTTTGCATCATATTAGGGTTGCAAAACATAGAAAAGCTTTTCAGGAAGCCTCTGTACTATACTTAGTGTTTCCTTAGTCATGACTCTTCATGGATTTTCATTTAGCATTAGAATTATACACCTTTCTAGACAAAAGTACTTTGTATATAGAAATATGACCAGCAGCATCTATTACTAGAAGATAGAAAGTGTAGTTACTTACTCTCTCAAAACCTGAACAGTTTTCTGCACAGAACACGCTTTCAGGGAATCCAAGATGAGTATACAAGGCCTGTACACAACAAAAACAAAAACAAGTCATTGCAGTCTTTCATCACCAACACCACTGAAAGAAGTATTTTGTTTGCATATAGCCTACCCAAAAATATCAATATTTTAACCAATGTGGTAAAAATTGAGAAGTACCTACAGCTGTGGTTTTATAACAATACCTGAATTACAACAGAATTCCATAATTTAATGTTATAATATCAGAAAGAAAATAGAAACGTACCTTTTACAAATCTGCTTTTTGGAATTACTTAGGGAGATCTGAGACAAAAGAAAAAATAAAAATAAATCTTAAAAAACCAACATCAGTTATAAACTATAAGATCTTCATAAATTTAAAGTTAGAGAAGGTGTCATTTCAGAAAAGGAGAAACTGATAAATCAACTTTAAAAACAGGTGAAATCAAAGCAGAGCAAATAGGTAAGCACAATGCTAATTCAAAATGCCTTGCACATGCTGCAGGCTATGCAAACATAAATAACTACTGCAAAAAAGATGATACAAAATCCCTTGGTCACATCTCACAGCCTTCAGAAATTCAGTAATATGTTTTCTCTGTCAATACAAAAAGGCACTTACTTTAGAAATAGCTGAATGTAGAACTGAAGCAGAAGCAGCAATTTCATTGCGTCCTAGTACAAAAGAACAAATAAAAAAAATTAAGAAAGTAATGCCTAAGCAAAGTATTTTTATTTTCAAGTTCATGATTATTAGTATTCAAATACATTCAAATATGAAAGTAACTAACCAATTTATAAACCAATTTTTAACATTCCCTTCTGAAACCTGAAATAGCAGTTACCAAAGGTCTTCCCTCCTGATAAAATTGTTACTGAAACCAAAATTTCCAATCATCCCTTATTTTCTATGTCTCTTCCAGTATTTTCCAGAGTTGCAGAAAACTTGCAGTCCTTACTACACATGGGTACATAAAAACATACTACATTGATCTGGAAATTTTAGAAATCATCTTTCACACAATTTCCCATCTCCAGGGACTAAGCCACCTAGTACGGTTCATGGCTTGACATAACTTTCTCCTAGATTACATACCTTTAGAGAATAAACTTCTGTTACCATCCCCCTCTTCCTCCTCCCTGCAGAGCACTGAGCCAGCTCTGGTGCTCTCACTCTCTGGCTCCAGGGGAGGTCGGTGGGATAATGAATTCTGCTGGGGACACTCCTCATACACAGCTTCTTCCAACCAAGGAAAACAGATAACTGCCATGTACCAATGAGACCTGCCCAGCAGTGAGGAAAGCAAGGAAAAGATGTCAGAATTCTGAATATTTGGTTATGAAAAGCTTTAATAATATTGAGAGCTCATGGACAACTGTTCTGTGACACAACCATCATTGCCATGTTCATTTAATGGCATCTCATGAAAAGATCATCATACTAATCCTCTCCCTCATTTTTTACTTTGCACTGTGGCATAACAGCAAAAATAAGTATCAATTCCTTTAAAAACACCAAGAAACTCACCACAGCAATTTATCAATTTGAGCACCCATTCCACACTTCAATTAAAATCCAAAATAAAAAAACACTAATAATCAGTGATGGTGATCCCAGTTTTGAATATAGCTGAAGATGTGGCATCCTTCCACAGCTGTTTTCCATTATGCACCTTTCAATGATGATTAAATTTTAGAGGAGTTTCCATGTACAAGTCAGTTATTTAACCAGGCCAAGGCACAGATTATGGAAGTTCTACTTGTATCTATTGACACTATGAGTTTCTGTGATTTCTTTATAGAAATATTACTGAAGTTCACAGGAATCATCGTAATGACACACAAATTATTTTGAAAAATATCTTACAGTAATTTTCAGTAAAACAAATACTAAAGGTACAAAATTGACAGCTGAATAAACATTTTATCTTGTGAACAGTTTTCAAAAATTACTCCTTCCACTTGTATTATTTCTTCAAAATATAATCTTACTCCTTCCACTTGTATTATTTCTTCAAAATATAATCTATCATGGGTAATGATCAGCCATAAAATTTTACCACCACAACTGAAGTCTTTAAATAGCAGAAAATGTGTTGAAAACATAGACTTACTCCTCATTCACAGGCACAAAGATATAATCTTTATTGAAGATATTTATATGGCGAGTCCATGTTCTTACTCTTCTGTGTCTTCTCTGTGCTGCTCTGAAAACACAAATGACAATTCTTGTTTGGTTTTGTTCCTTTCACTTAAAGCAAAGCATAGGGATTAGCACTCCTACATCTCCCCAGTCCCTCAATGGGTTTTCATTTACTCTAGAAATTTTCTAGACAGGTTAAAAATTAATCAGCACACCATTGAGCCAAAGTGACTAATGAGCCATTTCTGAACCATTTTAAGCTCTTCTTGAAAAAAACCCCCAGAATCATTCATAAATTCAAATGGATTTATTGCAATTATTATTTAATGCGCTAAATGCAAAAACCACATCTAAACTCCAGTCAGTGTAAATACAGATCTATAATTTAAAATGTCCATGAATTAAGCTCCACAATACCACTTTTGAAAGCCTATCTGAACAACCTCTTTTTGAAGGGAAAAAGCTAAATGCCTTGCTCAGGGTCATGCAGCACACCTGCAGCAAACATAGAGGTGAAACACCTGCCCTCCAATCCTGAGGTTTAAATGCTGCCACACTTCATTTCCAGCTCTACAGACAAAGCATGAGGACAAATATGAGGAGAAAAAGAAAAACAGAGAAGATATTTAAGTTTGGATTTTCAGCCTAGTTTGCACAAGTTGAAATAGAAACCAACATTTCACAGAACTTTGCTCCAATATGAAAGTAAAATTCACTCTACTCAGCACACATCTCTATTATCATTGTGATTCCATCCTCATCTTTGATTAAGAAACACAACTTCAGAGTAGTAGGAACTGGAGAAAATGAGTAAGGAGTGGAAAACCAGGCTGGTGTAGGACTCTGCATGGGCCAGCATTAAGTGAAGACTTGCTGCAAACTTCCTCTGATACATGACTCTAGAAGCACTGGGAACTTCAAAGGGAAGGCCTATTTATAACCTGGGAAAGCACCTATAAAAGTAACTTTCTCAATCCAGTCCCTGAGCTGTGTGACCAAAGTGAGGCAAAGGGTCTTTAAGTAGCTACATCAGTTGGGATTAATTTAATTTACAACAGTAAAGAGACAGGATTTTGACCAACCATTTATCAAAAAAAAAAAAAAAAAAACCACTGAAACAAACTAACATCCCAAACCATCTGCAGTCACCAGGTGAGCATTTAAGCCCAAACACAAAACTAGCATTTCCAAAGGTACCTCCTAATCCAGAAAAGCCACAGTCCTTGAAATATGATAAACTAAGAGTGCCATTCCTGTTACTCCAGTAGATTATAGACAGTCCAGCCTTGTAAAAGGAATCAGATCAAGGCATAACAGCATTCTTATCGTGGATAATTTTGTCCTCACCTCAGAAAATTCAAAGTCAGAAGACAGTAAAATCATGGAATATGTTCTCTCAAACACAGTTACATGAATTTTCAAGATATCTTTGAGAATATTACAGAAGTCTCACTTTTCTTTCTATCAACACAGCTTTCACCCAGCAGTGACAGTCCCCTAAACAAGATGGCACACACACCTCTCTGTGCAGCTGGCCTTGTTTGCCAGAAGAATGAAAAATCTGGGGACTTCATGGATAACAGAAGAAAAAAAATAATCACTTCAGAGAGAAACAAAAAAGCCTTCAATAAGCTGAATGATGATGCTTATTGATCTAACAAACTGGATGGTTTAATGAGGTGGGTGTCATTCTCTACTCCCAGGTAACAAGCAACAGGACAAGAGCCAACAGGCTCAAGTTGTGCCAGGGAAGGTTTAGAATGGCTGTTAGGAAAAATTCTTCACGAAAACATTTTCTATGGACTGGAACAGGCTGGCTGTGGAAGTCACCAGGCCAGGGGGTATTTAGAAGATGTGTAGATGAGGCATTTGGGATCATGGTTTAGTGGTGGACTTGGTAGTGCTGGGTAATAATTGTTGGACTCGATGATCTCAGAGGTCTTTTCTAACCTCATAGATTCTGTGGCCCTGTGAAAACAGAATGAATGTTGGTGGCTTTGCTCTCAAACATCAGTGTTGAGAAGAAACTGGAAGTTAGTTAAGAATTCTTCTACCCTTTAGAGAGCTAGCATGAAACACAATGTGATACAGGGTTCCTGACCTGCTAATGATATCTTTTTGGGAAACTGTCCAATCCAGTGAGCTCATGTGTTAAAAAACAAATGTGTAAGCTTGGTGTGCAGTAAAATTTTCTTACTAAAACTTTGGTCAATAATTTTCTACCAATATGTAAGATGAAATACATGGTAAATATAAAAAAATATTAGAAACATAATTTCTTTAAATTATGCATGTCTTGCAAAACTGTGCATTTATGATAAAAATATCAAGTAAATAATTGCCTGAAGTAAATATTCAGAAAAAGTTGAAGAAAGGTGATAACATTTTCATTCATATGCAGTATGAAACACATTGATTTTAAGGAAAAACCCCAGTAAGCTTAAATTGTGAGTTACAATATTTAATCACTAATGTCCTGGAAAACACCAAAACCTATTTTATGTGCTGATTAGTAGATGATCTCCAGAACTTCAAAGTGGCACCAACAGATAGATTGCTTCTGGTCATAATGGCATCTAAAATGAACTTACGAAACTTTGACATCCCCCTCAGAGTTTTTTTCTGTCCTGGTCAGGCACTTGTAGAAGAAACTGCTAAAAATGTGCGTACGGTCAGCAACAGGTTTTGGTGCCTTCTCCAATAACAGATACCTACCAAAGAAGAAACCAAAATTATTAAATTATTTTTCTAGAAAGCACTGTTACTGCTAAAAAAAAAGGGCAGTTATTCTAATGACTTGTCATACTCAGGTTATGCTTAGAATCAGTTGCCTTCACAGGCAGTAATCACATCAAACTTTTCTATTTTAACTATTCACATCATCAGAGTATGTAACAGCCAAGCATCTACTAAGAATGCAGTTATTTTTTGTCCCTGAATTTTTCTCCAGTATTCAAACTTCTGACTTTATTTTGGAAGTTAGGTAACAAGCCCTTACAACTGAAAGAGACTTGAAAACCTAACCAAGTATAAACCTACGGAATGCTATACTTGTGCATATTCTAAAAGCATGGAACAGGTCAGTTAAATTGTCCATTTCACTTTTGTAGGTTATGCATGTGAAAGCTAAGTAACTATTACTTCACTGCTGATAATTTTATTATAAACATCAGCTTCAGTGTTTATTCTGTCACTCTAGAAGGCCAAAGCCCTCATAACTGCAGTTATCCTACACAAGATATCTCTAGCTTCACTTGATGAATTGGGCAACACAGTCATACATGACATTGCTTGCAAAGGAATAAAAACAGAATCTGGGAAGTCTTAACAAATTATAAAAGCAGAGGGATTTCTACAACAATTGCATTAAATCCTTTTATTTAAATCTTCCATTTCTGTTGAGAAGCTACAACTATTCAGAAGACCATGATGCATTATTTAGTTCTAGTTTAGAGCAAAATAGGAAGGGCTTTGCTGTAAAACCCCATTGAAACACTGTCACACACTTCCTTTTCCTATCCTCTAGACAAGTCTTCCTATTACTCACAGTTCTTACACCCATCTGGATGCCAAGTAAAATGCAATTCCTGCTGACAAGCTTCAAAAGAACCAGAATTCTTCTTAGGTCTAAGTCAGCAGAGTGAAAATAAACCACAGCTTTAGGGACTGGTGGACACAAAGCCAGTTCTTGAAAAATTGCTTTTACAAGCAACTTTAGCAGGCTGGCTTGGAGTAGCTAAGCCAAGCACAACCTCCTCAAGCTGTGTTCCTTTCTGCAGATCAGCATCAGAATACCTGAATTTGTACAGCATAGCAGGGGATGCTCCATTTCACGCAAACTTAATAAATAAAATACTACTACAGACCCCCTACTTTTTTCAACTGCCTACACAGGACTTTCTCTTCTGTTAAGGGCACCAAGAAGCTTTTTTCCCCCTGTTATTCTGTCTGGATTTTATCACAGCCCTTGAGAGGGATAAAACCAATGAAATTAAAACAAATGAAACTGCTCAGAAAAAAAAAAGCTTTTAAAAAAGTCCAACATCCAATTCATCACATTGTTACTTCTGAAATTGTTTTATTTATTTACCAACATTTCCAGTAACATTCAAGTCCACATCAGACCACAGAGAGTGTGAAGGATACAAGAAGGGCTGAGATTACTTACTTAAGATAAAAATCAATGATGACATCATTGAGAAACTCTCCATATTCTAAGCACTCTAAGTCCTCTCTTGTGACTCCCAGTCCTCCTTTTGCAGGTGGGGGTGGATAAACAATTAAACTAGAAAATAAATCATATCATATAACAGTGACAAACTGTTTTACATGACATTGTTATGAATATGGCAGCCTTATATGCAGAATATTTTCTAGAAAACCTGGGAAAAGCAGTAGTTCTCAAAACTTTACCATTTCCTCCTCCAATATTTAGGTGTTACAAAACAAGTATCACCCCAAAGCACCCTGAAACTTTGATAAAAACTTTTGAAAGCAGACTATTTTCTGCCTTCAACCTGTTTCTCTATTTTTGATCAAAGTATCTGAAAAATGGCTATACAAAATGTGAAGAAATACCAGAGGACAAATGGTTATAAAAGGATTGAGTGTGAGAGAACAGTAAAGGAACGCTTTGTTCAGATTTTATAAAAAGCTGGCTTAAATTAGTACGTTTTGCTAAGAGAGACTTAAATGGATACTGACAGAACCCATCAGATCCCCACCCTCCCTGTTGATGCACTCATGATATGACCTTGAAGTCATAGAGCAGATTTGCTCAAATTTCATCCTATAACACATCCATATTGTCTTGTAACACTAATATTTGCTGATATTTTAGGTTTGAAGATTGGCTTTCATATAACACTTTCAAATCAACTAGAGAATGGCAGCTAAGTGAGGGGTTTTATTCCAGTAATTAATTTATTCAATTTCTTATATTTTCCCTTTTTCATTTACATGAAATACACTTACTTCTTAACTGCTCCCATTTCTCTTACTTCTTTCCATTCTTCATTCAGTGCAGAGGACAAAGAGATACAATAGCAGCCACTATTCTGCTTATTTGCAAGAGCATAACTGGGCCTGATGACTTTTAGCTTTGATTCCTTCCAGAAAAACACAAACAATTGTAAAAAGTACTATACAGCCTGAGACATAAAACACAAGACACAAAACCACAGGAGTACCCTGCATCACTGAAAAGGATTCTTGCTAGAGATCCAAAGTATAAACTTTGGTATTTGGGCAAACATGCCACTGTTCAGACAACTAAAAAGTTATTAATATTTTTAAAAATAATGACAGATCTTAGTTCATAATAATCTCTCTAAAACTATTCAAGCATTATTTAGCTAAGTGAACCAGAAATGGTTTTGGAGAAGAAAAATAAAAGAATGACACAAGTGTCAGACTGCCTTACCAGGAGCTGTATATGCTTGGAAGATTTGAAAATCTTGTCCTTGAACAATTTGCCTAACAACAATACATATTTGAGCTGGCTGGCTTCCTTTTAAAGTCCCCAATTTCATGGACCTTGAAGATTAATCTGCTGTCTCTTGGCTCTTTACTGGTGCCAACAAAGATATGTAATTTCTGTGTGACAATGCCATGGGGCTGGGTTTAGATATTTACTCAAGAGATTAAACCAAGATAACCCATTAATTGTACAGACTCATCTCCCCAGCAGTCTGAGGAATAATTCAACATTTTCAAGCTGTGGAGACCCCACAAGTACATCTAAAGGTCTAGAGGGCCACCTACACAGCTCCTGTTCTGCTGCACTTCCAGCTCAACCAAAAAAAATGGTTCCATTACACATTATTTGATTAACTTCCTGCCCTAGAGACACCACAAGGGCAGAACACCCCTGTGGTTCTAAATTTACACAATCATGAATAGATCTAAAGCACTGGTACTTGCCACTGACTGATGAGGTCTACAGACTATCCCTCTGTGGACACAATCTAGCTGACTGCAAATTTTGGAGTAATCCTGACTGGGATTTTTGGTATGAATTATGGAAGAAGGCTGACCTAAAATTTACTCAAATGTGTGAATGCCAAGCAGTGGTGATGAATAAAGCAACAGCTATCCACTCACCTGAATTACAGGCTCATGAGCATCTGAGGTATTCTCTTTTGGCATGTATTGCTTTAGTAGATCCTTATTGCAACTCACAAAAGAGCTTTCTTCAGGAGAAAGATCCTTAAACAAGAGTAATGCTTCTTTCAAAGACAAAAACTCAGCAAGATCTGGTGCTCTGTTCCTCTTGCTGACACCTGTAATCAGTTCAGTCAGCCTCTCTTCTTCCCATTCTGTGAGTGGTTGAGACATTTCCAAAAATACAAATTCATTGGATTTAGCTGGAAAAGGGAGAAAATGGATAATATTAACTATTAGATTAAATGATAGAAACTTGTCTGAACACCCACAAAGGAACTAAGAGAGACAATGGCAAGAGGGGAAGCCCAAACAAGCCCTGCCAGGTTCATCACAGGAGCCATCAGCCCACAGAAGTCCCACTTTCACAGCCCAGAGGAGCACAGCAAAATGACAGGCAGGAACCCAAATTACAGACTGAGCAAGAGACACACAATCAGGGCTGTCCCATGAGAGTCTCAGCCCAAGGGTCCAGACCCAAAACCCATCACATTATGTCAATGCCGGAGCACTTTTTGGACTGAAAGGGGGCTACTGCTGAGGTGAACAGCACACATGATGGGATGCAGGAGAAGAGTATTTTGGGATTGCACAGGAATCCCAAAGGATTGTTTAGGGAAAGACCTAAAGGCAGCAAAGAGAGACATTCAGGTAATTCAGGGAAGAAGCAGTATGGCCAAAGAGAGGGTTAAGGACACTAACACATTTAAATGGCTGGTCAGTGCACTTGACTGGCCATACCATGAACATAGACCAGCACAGCCTATCCTGTCTTCTTCAAGTCCTTTCTAACTCTCCTGGCTGAGAAACCACTCTGACCCCTCTCAGGCTGTCAGACCCACCACAATACATTTTCCAAATATATTTGCAGCAGAGCAGAACCATAGTAACCATTTCCACAATCCACAAAACCACTACTGATTTTTTCAACAAGTCTCTGAAAACACCTCAAAGCATTCATATTACTATGCAAAATAAAAAGGTATAAAACAATCAAACAAATTTAATAAAAATTCCTGATGGTTTCTCCAACAAGAATGTAACCAATGCAAATAAACCTAATATTAAAAGATATCTTGCATCTTCATACTCACATTCCACTCATTTCACTGGGAACTGTGTCTACAGAAGCTACCAGTAGCTTCAATAAACTTGCATGAACTAAAGGGAGCGCTCTCCTAAAATTTTATTCGGTATTTTGCTCCAAACTACTTGAGTAAAGCTGCCATTGCTCATAATTTTTCATACAGGAGGTGATTATTAAATGTCAAACAGACAATGCTGACATCTTTTATATAAGCAAAATCATTGCACCTATGAAAAAAACCTTGTATGATTGTGCCACTCTGAATGTGTGAGCCACAGTTATACTCTATTTTTTTACAGAGCCTCATGCTGGAATACCAAATACAAGGAGTCCATAATACCCAAAGATTAAACAGCCCATTTTGCCTTTTGTGGAAATTTTCTTCAATAATAATCAATGGCTCACTGCAGTCTTGTCAAAGGTCAAGCCAATCTTTACTTGCCAAGCCTTTTGTATAGCACAGACAATATTCAAGAGTAAGGACATTTAACACATCCATATATTTTAAAGGGAGAGATGCTTTGTACTCAAGTCTAGTTTCATAAGGCCTTCTGACAGAGACTACAATTAAATTGCTTTGATGTCTTTTTATTAAACAACAGTAAGTTTGAATCATATAAGATTAGGTTTTTTTCTTCCAAATAAAAGTACAGGGAAGCATTTTAGAAGTGCAGAAGTAACCAACTCATCTACACTGGTACAGCCTCACCTTGAGTACATGTGTGCAATTTTGGGCATCACAATATAAAAATGACATTAAGCTATTAGAAAGCATCCAGAGGAAGGCCACAAAGATGGTAAAGGGTCTTGAGGGGAAGTTGTACAAGAAGCAGCTGAGATCACTTGGCTTGTTCAGAAAGGGAAACTGAGGAGAGACCTCATTGCAGTTACAACTTCCTCAAGGGGGGAAGAGGAGGGGCAGGCACTGAGCTCTTCTCTGTGGTGACCAGGGACAGGACCCACAGGAATGGCCTGAAGTTGTGTCAGGGGAGGGTTAGATTGGATATTAGCCAAAGGCTCTTCACCCAGAGGGTGGCTGGGCACTGGAACAGCCTCCCCTAGGAAGTGGTCTGAGCACCAGCCTGACAGAGTTCAAGGAGCATTTTGACAATGCTGTCAGGCACATGGTGTGATTGTTGGGAATGGTGCTGTGCAGGGCCAGGAGCTGGACTCAATGATCCTTGCAACTCAGTGTATTTTCTGATTGTGTGATCTTTAAAACACTATAGGCTTTCATCTGCCTTCAAAAAACATAGCTGTTTTACTGATATGACCTTTTCATTAAGGAAAGCAATTACTCACATGGCTGGCTGGTAACTAACTTTCCCATCTGGGTTTCAATCTTTTCTACATAATCCACAGACAACCAAAGAAAGATAATTGTTGAAGAACAGCCACCACCAATTTTCCACCACCCAAATCTTCTCAGATCCAGTGTGTCCACTGTAAGCTGAATGTTCTTAAGAGACACTGTAGAAAACACAATTCAAAAAAACCATGCTCTTAACAGCCATAGATAGAGTAATACATGTCACAGTGATCACATGCCGAGAGGTGTGACTGGAGTGTATTAACACAATATTTATAGATTTTATTCCTTGCATTACATAATATACTGAGGATTCAATATTTAAGTCAGCTACATCAAGCTGTGCAAAACAAAGCTATCAAACTCTAATACAAAAATCTAAACACCTGCATGCAGGATTCTTCCTGGAAAAAGTTGAGGTTTTTTGGTCAAAATAACCACAGTTAATACCTACAACTATGGAAAAAAAAAAGAATACTGCAAATCATTAATTCCTATTTGCTTTAAGTCAAGTCCACTTAAAACTGCTTATAAACCTTTTCCTACAACACATCATCTTAGAAAATCAACAGAATGCACATCTAGCATTATATTCCTCTTAGCTTTAGTCTAATCATAAATTTTTGTAAACCTAAAGATCTAAAATGCTAATTTGAAAAGTTCAATGTTTCACCTCAAAAATATGCAAAGTCATATCTACTATAGTTCAACACCTAAAATATGCAGCAATATGGGAGGCCTGCCATTAAAAGTACAAATTCACCTTAAAAGTACAAGAAGCTGCTAAGTTGTTAATGCTTACACTATAGACACCTAAACTTTTATTTACTGAAAAGCACAAAAAATTAAAAACTATCTAATATCTTTGTGAAAGATTATAAATTATTGATAACAGAAATACATACTTCATGTTTTAATGCAATACTATAAAGATACAATTAAGAAAAGGCTAAAGAAAATTCTCTTACCCTGAAATGGGATCACAATATTTTTTGTTGTAAACTGAAATAAGATTTTTAAAAAATATAAGTTAGTTTGCATTTTACAAATTGATTAAAACAATAAATGGATTTTTAAACATCTGCACATCTTTCCTTACAGTGAAATAAACTGAAAATAATATAATAGAATCATTCAGTTTGTAAAACACCACTAAGCTGAAGTCAAATATGCTTTGTGAAGTTTGAGACTTCACATTGCCTTTGTCACCTAAAAAACATTCTTAAAGGCATTGAAGAACATAAATGGCAGCAAGTAACTTTCAGAGATGCAAGGCACTGAGAAATAAGCACAAAGTGGCAGAATTGTCTATAGGCTCCTTAAAAAGAAAAGATCACTTGGGACAGAATGAGGTAAAGCAATCTGTGAGAAGCTGTCAGATGCACTGCTTTTGCAGTAAGGGCATGAGAGAAGTGGTTCAACTTTATGCTGGTATTTCCTTATGTTAATCTTTGAATTAAAGGCCTTTAAAGATTCTACTTTCAAAATGTTTTACCGAAGGCAAAAGATATGTACGTTCAAACATCTTTTTCAGTGGCAATATACAGAATGAACCTGTTCAAAGACCTGTTGAAACTCCTGGAGCTGGTGTTCCATTTAAAGAACACCTTCACTTATGTTTCTACACCCTGTGAGCAGAATATTGGCTACACACTAAAGCTTTTAGTATTGCTTTTATGCTCTCTGAAGCCACAAAGCAAGCAATTTTCTGTTTAAAAGGCAAGAGCATAGTATATATCTGAACTCTGATCATTATGAATTACTTTATTATAACACAACTACTATTTTTGAGTAAAGTAATTGGTCTTTATTTAAAGTGACATTAATTGGCCATTAATATGGCCCTTGTTTTCTGTTAGAATTCATTAAAAACTTCCTCAGTATGACTTGTGTTCCAGTACAGCATTTATACAGAACCTTTACACATGAAAACTCTGGCCAAGAAAATCACAGTTAGCTTTTCTACTGACAGCAATCCAAATGCACAAGGCCACACACTCCAATGCTGAGCCAAAGGAATTTAATGCAACAGTAACAAAAACTCTGTGCTTCCACGCTAAGTACCAGTGTGGTACTTTGTTCAACCAGAATTTTAATTTTTAAGTATTCACAAAATAATAGAACAACTTACCCTAGCAGGACCTGTTGATAGACACTTAAATTTCCCAATGTGTAGTCTATCAAATTCAACATCCAGATTTGTCTGCTTTTTAGGTGTGCTTCTAGAAGGTAAGCTGAGAGGATATTTATCTTCAACAGACTCTGTTAAAAACTGGAAAAAATTTGTATTTGTTAGATATGCCCCTCTTGTAACTTCAGGAATACCTTTATTCATGATTGTAAGAATTGACTCCCAAAGCCAGCTTCCACATAAAAAAAAAATTTTAAAAAGCTCCAAGTGTTATTACATTCATTACTGACAATTTCCTTAAGGGTCTAACAGTACCTTGTTTCACCTCCATTACCAAGACACAATCTCTCATTTGGTTCCAAATAGTAATAACTCAAACAACAGAGCAACAGCTCTGTTTCACAGCAGACCTTCAGGATCTAATTCAGTGCTTATGATTGAATTGATTCACCTGTGAGAAGAGGCAGCAATGGCTCTTCTGACTTATTTCAGGATTACAGAGAACCCATATCCAGGTCAGAGCAAGCAGCCAAAGGATAATCAAGTCCAAAATAGGGCAAACAACATTTATGGCTACTTTTAGATTCAAGTTCTACAGCTAGCCCAAGAGGAAGGGGAACTTCACTTTATCTCTGCCTGCTGTCAACAAAGATCCTAAACTTCTGTAAGGCCTGAATTACAGAGGGATTGGATGACAAAAAAAACTATTATCAAAGAACAACAGTGTGTGGAAAAAAATTCTTCCACAGATGTATCCTTATCATGTCTGTTTCTACCTCAGGTTACTATTTGATCTTCCTGTTTTCTGAAATTAAATATTTCTAAATGCTTATTGTCATAATAGGAAATACATTGTGCATAGCAAAAACACCCAAGAGAACCAGAGAAATTTCAGAACCAGAGAAATTCTCTGAAGACTGTCCAGTATTCTATCTGTGAAATAAATTTCTGCAGCTTCTGCTTGTGGCTGGGACAATAATAAACAATCATTTTCTATAATAAACATTACAGAAATAAATTGGCATAACAATACATCAGCCAAAAACTGGACTACCTGCTCTGTGTGATTTTCTGTCTTGTCTTCTAATTGCTTAGCTGAGAAACAGAAGTCAGACTGTGTTTCTTTATTTTCAGTGATATTATCCTTCATCAGCTCTGTGCATTGTGGTTCAGAAGGTCCATCTTCATCATCACTGGAAAGGATAACTAAAAAGGAAAAAATAAGTATATGTATACTACAAAGTACAGACTTCTGAATATTTCATTCCTTGTGGATTTCAGACAAGTAAAGAGTTCTGACTTGCAGTACATGATATCAAAGTACACTATTCAAACCAGTCAAGATCTGCATGCATGGAATTGTATGCAACAAGTAGTGCTCTGTATATTTACAAACCCCTTTTATACCAGGTCCTCAAAATTATTTGGCTATTAAATGAAACGGACACAGCACAGCTGCTTCAAAGAAGAGAGTAATTTTTCTCAGTTTTAGCATCATTAAAAAGTAAAAGCTGGGTTTTTCCATAGTCACAAAATCAGCTGGAAAAAGAGGATTGGAATTCAACAATCTTGCTGTCCATCCTGTTTCTCAGATACAAGGTTCTGACATTAGGCACTGTTCTCTAACCTGCCCAATGCATTAAAAACAGGATGGCAGTCTTCAGTCTTTTGTTCCCTCCGTCTCAACTAGCCAGTTATGCGCAAGTTTTAGTAGCTAAGTGTACCACCAGGAATTGTCACCAGCACAGACACAGTACATACTTGGGTCAATGGAAACAAGGTGCTGATTACCCCTGCAGATTCTGTTCCGCAGCTTGCTCAGGTACTCTGCTTTGTCCAGCTTTAATTTCCTGATGGTACTAACTTGTGGGGAAGGCACATCCCCACTGCTGGCAGAAAGCTGTTTCTTTGACACATTTCTGGAAGGAGACTCTGAGGCAGAGTCCTCTGTGTGGCTGTGAGCAGGCCTTAAGTGGTTGTGGGTGGAAGTGTCTTTAGAGTCTCTCTCTTCTGGACAGTCTGGCACCAGAATAGGATTAGATCTGTGGTCTTGTCCATCCTCACAGGGTATTCTGCAGTCAGGAGACTGAGCTGAACTCAAACTTCTCTTTTCCTAGAAACAGGAATCAGAGACAGGATGTAAGTTTATTACTTGACATTTCTAGAGGGTTCAGATCAGTGATCACTGATATTAGCTATGTGCTAGAAAAAATAATTATAGCTTAATACAGTGACATTGAATGCTCAATTCAGGATAACTTCTCCCCCCTCATATTACAAAGAGTATTATTACAATCTTTTAAAAGGCTACAGTGACCCCTATTCAAACTGAACAAGGAACTATTTCTGATTTTTAGCAGCTCTGTCCGTGTCAGACATGGAGAGGCCAATAATCTGTGCTTTCCTTACTTTCCAAAAGTGTGACTTGGTCAACTGGGTTTTACAGGTTTGATAACAGCCTGTCTCTGTAGGGTTTAAATCAGAAGGCTACAGAGATGTCTTTATTGTTTATATTCAAATGCTTGAATATAAATCCACTTTGTACTTGACTGATTCCCTCAGTCATATTTGTTGGGGTTTTTTCAAATCCTAAGGATGGGTAAGAACAAAACTTCAGGGAAAAGTACAATAGACTAAGGAGGACGCAAAAAGATGACATCTGCAAGATTTCAACAACCTTAGGTGTATTTGGCAGTTTTGCTGTTGATGCCCCTAATTAGTCTCAAATTCTATATCATCTGTGAAAGAATCTTCACTTAAGAAGCTGGATGCCTTATTTTCAAAATTGTTTGAATCTATGCTCCTTCCTCAAAGAAACACTGTCATTCATCTTTCTCAACCCTTCTGCTACAATAAGCAGAATGTGATGATGTGGACAGAAGAACAATGATTCACTCCTTGTGATGCATCACTGAACTAATTTACCTCAACAGGTAATACATGCTAATATACCTGTATGATAAATCCTATTTATTGGCATAATCCTTTTATTTGGGATGTTGCTACTAGTGCTATGTTAGTATGTGTGAATGTGTGCTAAAATTAAGTGCAACTTACAGAGAATGCAAGTGACTTTTGAGGAATGTGTGCATTACAATCATCCGAAATATGGCCACTATATCTTCTTTTCCTTTTCTCAGAATCAAAAGAGCCTGATTCCTTCTGACTAAGAGTGGTGCTGTTCATGTGTCTGCTCCTCTTCTCCAGTTCACCAGAGTGCTTGTTTTCTGTGTCAAAAAAAAAAAGTAATTTAACATATTATCCTTAAAAACCTTTACATTTCTTCATATTGTTTATGTCTTATATAAAATGCATGGAAGTAGGTGTAATAAGTTCTACACACTAAGTTCTTTCCTTTTTTAATTGTATATGGCTGCCAAAATATATTCCCGAAAATTATTACTATTTTGCATAATTAGTCAAGGGTATAACCAAATTCATAGATCCTTTCCAAACAAGATTTAGAACTTTATACTCCACAGTCTTTCTTTACCTTTTGCCAAATGCAATATTCTCAATTTCCTGTTCTAATCTGCAAATATTAGTAGCCAGCATAAAAAAAACTGCACATTATCCCTGGAGGATGTTCATAGAGGTTACAATTGTTCAGCAGTGAAAATAAATATCATCTAGCATGAATATTTTAGCAGGGTTCACAAACTATTTGAGCATTCTTAATGGATTACATTCTTTATTATAAGACTTTTTTGGAAAATCAAGATGATAACAGTGCAGTGAGGCTGCACTCAGTCTAACTTTTCTTCCACAGATTTGATTCACCCTAGGTTTCTTCCTATTTAAAACCAGGCGTTTGATATATTTTTACTGTATCTGTAAAAAAAATAAAAGTATTCTGAGGAAACACATACACTGCATGCAACACCTCAATTTATTTCTGTACTCTCCTCACAACACTAGATTAAAAAAGGAAAATATCCCAACAATCTCCAAAATTCATACTTAACTACCAGATGACTGCTAACTACAAACCTTTCTTCTGCAGCTCTCGTCTTCTTAAAGTGACAGCATTAACTTTTTGTGGTTCCTTGGAAGCCTTGGTCAATTTACACACTTCATCATCTGTCTTTCTCAGGCAACGCTCAGACCTGTAAATAATATTAACTATGACTTATCTTTAATTTTGAAATAATACTGAATAAAAACCCCAACAGAAACAAGAGTTGATCATACTTCAAACTTCTGTCTTTCCCATAAACACGTGGACCTTGCCAAAGGAAACACAAATTAATTCAGTCCAGTTGTGGCAATACACAGATAAATGAAACAGATGCTTCTAAAAGGCACAATTTTAGAATCTGACACACTTGAGATCAGACACTGAAACATTATTTTGCTTTAAGGAATGACTGCAACAAGAAAACAAGAAAAAAAGAGAGAACAGTCAGTTGACGATCATTGCCTTTGTAACAAATACAGTGAGTGTAGTATATTTTTAACTTAGATTCAGAGCTGGTGATAAAATCCATTCAGTAAGATCCTGAAATGTGGAATTCTTTGAAACAGAAATGCCTGCTCAAAAGGGCCTGAAACAGTAACTTAAAAGGTGGTGGAGAGGGATGGGACATCGAAAGAAAGAAACAGAAAAGAATTACAGTACTTAATCCAAATGGATTTTGTGTTTATCCTTTTATAATGCGTTCAACTCAAGGTTGTGGTCTCAGATTTTCAAACAGCTAAGTGATCATCACAACGCCTGATATCACTGACAGCCAAGCTTCAACTCCTAAAAATCATCACCCACCATGGCAAAAAAGACTCTTGACATCTTTAACCAGATAACCAAAACTGTCAAACACTTTTTGAACAGGTGACTACTCTTTAGTGATCTATCTGTAAATTGGAGTATCAGTGCTCTTTGGGAATTCTGTACAGACAAAAATTTCTGGAGTGCTCCAATACTGCAGTGATGAGCACTGTGAAAAAATTACTGATTATCTTTTCATTCACAAAGAATCATAAATTGGACCAGATACAGAAGTAGTTTCCAGTAAGTGCTATTGTTCATTCTGTATATTGAACAAGACAGTCTTACATAAACTAGGCAGGCCACTATAGAAAACCTGATTTTGGAACCCACACTTCTCTCTCAACTAAAATATTTGTATGCATAACAGCTGTGTAGAGTTGACTGTCTTAAAAGACCATACAAATCCATCAAGTGGTTTTCAGCATTTGTTTTACACCAACATCACAATTCAGGGATTTTAACAGCAGAAAGCACCTGAATAGGGCTATTTCAGCTAATAGATTTTCCTAAACATATTTGCTTTATGTATAAATTGTGCACATTTTATTTTCAATGCCAGCTTTGCTGATAACTCAGTTTAAAATGCACCCCTTAACCCCTTTAATATGCAACACCTATGAAGCTATGGCAATATATATTGTAAAGTGTCCTTATCAACCAGGAGAAACAAATACTGTAAACAGTTTAAAACCCTCTTTCTTTATATTTAAAACCTACCTCAAATTCATTAGTTATACTGATAGGTCAGTGCTCACTTAAATAAGTGCATTTCACACTGGGTTGCAGTAAAGCAACAAAAATCCACCAATTCTGTAATATGAAGAGCAAGAATGGAAAGAGGGAGCTGGCAGTAAGTTCTAGCTGGTAGAGATCAGTTAATTTATTACCATCCTGTTCTAATGACACACAATTCTTTAATTTGATCTGAAATTTCCATAGTACAAAACTAGCACAATTTTCAGCATGCATTATGGCTACTCTGATAGTACAAAAGACTCTCTGTATGATCATGTGCATATATATGCATAACACTTACAAGAGGGGAGCTTTTATTATTCTCCTCCAAAGAAGAGACCCCAAAGGAAACAGTGACAAGTGTATGCAATGCACTGACTTTACTTACAGACAGATGACCAGGATCAAGCCATAACTTTGTTGAAATAACTCCTCAATTCTCCATTTCCCATATTGTATCTATTACAAATTGTACTAAAGTGCTATTCACTGGGGAAGAGTGAAAAGTCATCCTAACTACTAAAAAAATTACTAGCTCAAACCATTATTGTGCTTAATATAGAATATTGTGCTCTAGATATGAGCCAGAAAAAATACACAAGACGTACCCTCAGATTTAGAGCATTAAATACAAGAGTTCATGTTTTTCTCTATAATTCCACTACCTCCCATCATCAAACTTTACAAAGTTAAAAAATCAGATACTAAAAATTAGTCTTATTTTGCAATAAAACAAAACAAAAAAAACCCAAAACCCAAAACGCACAATAATCCAAATGAACACCCCACACTTCAGCCAGCTTTAAGTCACAGAAAATTATTAGTAAAAAATATGATACTTTAAAATGAGACAGCCTAATAAACTGTTCTCTCTAAACCTCATTTAAATTGCAGTTTTGTCAGGTTAATGTAAGCAGCAATGGGCAATTCTGTAGGAAAAAAAAATTGCTATTAATTTCAGTTCCCTAAGATGTTGATGTATCAGAATGAGAAATATGACTGACTTATCCCAGTTTCAACCTGGGAACTTTTAATTACTCCTGCCTTCAAAAAAAAAACCTCACATCATTATTTTCTTCTTCATCCTTCTACTGTCTTCCTCAGAATTTTCTGCTATTTTTCCCTGTGGAAAATTTGCTGTTTTAGCCATAAAAGACAAACAGAGGCAGCTTGCTTTGAATGCTACAGCCACCTTAGACCAAAATAGGTGTTATCTAATTCTAACACCTGATTTCTGCTAGTTTTATTTGTCAAACATTACTGTGATGCTCAGTCAACCTAAATATAGGAAAAGATGAAGAGTAGATGTTAAGTGGTAGGAGGACACACATAGCCTTTAACCAATGCCACCCTGTTAGGAATATTGACACCACCAGTGGGTTAATGCGGTAAGAAATTAATAATTACAGAGCAGAATTTGGAGATATTTTGCAAAAAAAGTTATTTGAAATCATGCTAGAACACAGCAACACCAACAAGAAAGCGAGATTTTGGTTCTGGACACAAAACCAACTTAGATGTGTTCGAATTACTTGTGTTTCTTCCCAAATCAAAGCAGTGCAATCACTGCAAACAGAAATTGCTTCTAAGAAAGAAAAGCAGCCTTTTAACACCAAGTCCAGCAAACCAGAACAAATGCAATGTTAAAATGTCTCATTGGAGAAGCATGTTAATTTGTACTCAGGAAACTGATCTCCTGATTCAAGAAAAGAGTAGAACAAAAGCTGTTTCAGGGAAATTCTTTTCCATTGGGAAGTTACGTCATTTCAGGAAGACTGGCAAAATCAGCAGTGAGTAACATACCTTTCAGAAAGAAAAGAACTTTCATGAGGAGAACTTAATATTTGACATGTCTGTAGGCTGGCAACAGCTGAGGAGGGGAGTTGACCCGATTGCAATTTGTCTGCAGCAGGTAAATTTGCATCAATTATTACGTGGCTGTCTATGTACTTTCTTCCAATTTTCGTACTCAGGACGTTCGTCAAGATAACTTTGGGTTGCCTGCCATACATATAACAGTAAACCATAAGTACTGCACTGCAATCTAGAGAAACAAGCTTCTTGTTAAATTCATGTATCCTACAGGCTTGATAATTAAACATCAATATTTTTAGTCCCTTAGAGGCAAAAACAAAAAACAAACCAAAATCCTATTAAAGTACAAGGAAAACAGGTAAACACAAAAGGTAAGAAAACTAGCCATGTAATTTTATAATTTTACCTTAGCCAGATACTATGCACACTGCATTGCCTCTAACATATCCTGCAGTTTAAAAACTGGTAAATATTTCTCTCTAAACAGCTTTCATGCAGTATCTGTACATATTTGTCATGACTCTGGAACAAACAATCTTGATTTTCCTGTGAACAAGAAGCCTCCAGTAAAACAGAACATATTTTCTAAAGCACCTAGTGAACAGCTAGAAAACTAGCATGCACACAAAAGGTAGCATTAGATTTTATTCCACTCCTCAAATACGAGGTAGCACTCTACAGTATTGCAAGACCCAGAAAAATACCTGCAGGTGTTAAAACAGACAAGCATCAAAAACAAGCCAAGCAGAAATATAAAGATGCAATTCCTACTTGAACATGCACACAATGTGTAAGAGCAGCTCAACTTACTTCAAACAATGTCACAGCAGCCAGCTTGTTGTATAGCCCATATCCCCTTCCTTTCTCAGACTGGGATTTAAATGCTACCACTTCCATTGCAATTTATTTTGGATTAGGTTGTAAAGTTATGGGCCTTTTGAATGTGTTTTGAACAACACTGCCTTTTGAGTATTGACTGCATAATTCTCCTGTTGTCTGTGTTTATCCACAGAACACACTCCAGCATAGATGCTGTGATGTCTGGAGAGCACTCAGATCTCCTCTTGCAAGATATAAATTTGCTTTTCATCAGGAGGCTACCTTCCAGACACAATTGCAGAGACCCACAGGAGAAAAACAATTAAGAGATACAACTTAAAGATGAAAATCCTAATACTGAAGAACATGTAGACTGGATGTAACCTCCAATAAAGGAAGCCCCTAAACTGTTATCAGAAGCTCAACAGAAAATCCAGAGAATAAAGCATTCACTCTAACCATGCTTTTCCCTGAACATCTACAATTGACCATTGCTTGCAGGGCTGCAAAGAAGATACTAGACTTGATATGCTTTTCTTCTGATCATTTATGCCAATTTTCCTATTTTCGTGAGTAGTCTAAAGCAGTAACAGTGAAAATACACCTTGGTATCTCCTCTTAGAAAAGCACTGCAGTTAAATTCAAGTGTATTCTTTTCATGAGAATAAAAAAAAGGCCAAACATTTTGAGAGTCCAATGGCTAAACCATAATTAATTGGTCTTGACAGTACAGGACCCTCCAGAAGCCATTTGATCAGAAAAAACACTAAAGTATGCCTGGTACCATCTCTCTCAATGATTATCAAAAGGAACCAGGTACAAGTGAATTCAGTGAAGTGAGACAAAATACAGTTCATGAAGAAGGAAACTGTGGCACAATAAAGAACACTTTCTCATCAAGAAATAACTGCAAGGAAAATTATTTTGTTTAGTGACATAAGGCAAAGACAACATACCTTTTAGACAGAAAAAGACTTTGGAGAGTAGGGTTTAAAATCTGCCATATCTTTACGCTGGCAGCAGATGATGAGGGTGCTTGATCTGACTGCAGCTTACCAGCATCAGAAAAATTAACACCAGTTTTAGGTTGCGCCTGTATGTATTTTCTTCCTATTTTCATCCTCAGGACATTCGTCAACATAACTTTGGGTTGCCTGCCATACATATAACAATACATTAATAATAGGGTGCTGAGAATTTTTTAAGTCACAATGAATTCAACAAAGATATTCTATGAGTTTGCTGTTTCTGCATCATACCTTATAGAATTAAGGTCACTTCCCTGGCAATTTACAAAGCAGTTCTCTTTGGACAAGAGCAACCACAAACTCATCTTTTGATCAGGGCAGCCTTGCAAGGTTTCTCCTTCTAGCATGAATGACTAACATAACCATATGTCATCCTGAAGAGGTAAACTTTCAGTGCAGAAACACTGAAATGGAAATTTTGGTACATCTTGTTATCACAAAATGTTGGAAGTGGTGTCACTAGGGCCTTACAAGCCATTCTGAAAGTGTATGCTTGACCATTTGCAGGATATGAAAATAAACACTCATTTTGTGTCATCTTATTTTAAAGCCATGAATATTATTTGTTCCCATATGGCAGATTAATTATGATCTTGCTAGGGAAAAAAAGAAGTAATTACAAATCTCCCAGTTCTGAAGCTCCAACTATTTCTATTCAATTTCACTAAACAAATTACTTAGAATTATGAATTATAAAGACAGTAAAAATGCCCTACTGAAGTTAAAAAAGTATGTATACTTTGGTAGTTCTGCTAGATGGGTACTGAAGTCTTCACATAAAGAATTAATCTGCATTATGGCCGGTAACTTGAACAGTTTTCTTACAGACTCATAAGGATTGGAAAAGATCTCCAAGATAACAAGTCTTCAACTGCATACCACCATGCCCACTAAATCATACTGCAAAGTGCCATGTCTACTTGGTTTTAAACACTTTTAGGGATGGTGACTGACTCCATCACCTCCCTGGGCAGGCTATTCCTGTTCTTAACTACTCCTTCAGTGAATAAATTTTTCCTGATATCCAACCTGAACCTCCCTGGCACAACTTGAGTACGTGTTCCTTTGTCCTGTCACTGTTCATCTTGGAGAAGAAACCAACACCCACCTTGCCACAACATCTTTTCATGCAGTTCTAGAGAGTGAGAAGGTCTTCCTTCAGCCTTCTTTTCTTCAGACTGAACAAGCCCAGTTCCCTCAGCTGCTCCTCATAGGAATTATGTTCCAGATCCTTCACCAGCTCCACTGCCCTTCTGTAGACTTGCTCCAACAATTCAACATCTTTCATTTAGTGAGGGGCCCAGAATTGGACACAGCACTCAAGGTGTGGCCTTCAATCACTGACCTGGTCCTGCTGACACAGGCCAGGTGCCACTGGCCTTCTTGACCACCTAGGCAAACTCTGGCTCATTTTCACCTGCTCCTGACCAGCACCACTAAGGCCTTTTCCACCAGGCATCTTTCCAGCCCCTCTTTCCCCAGCCTGTAGAGCTGCATAAGGTGGTGGCAACCTAATGGCAGGACTTGAACTCCAGTTTATTGAATTTATAAGCTGATAAGCATTATAGATCATAGATGATTCATCAGGATTTACTTTATTTTCAAACCTCTGAGAACTAGACTTGTTTTCCAAGAGCTGGTCCTATGAAGACACTGAAGTTCAGGCTAATTTTTTGGGTTCTAAAGATTACTGAAACAAGAATTGGGGTTTTTTTTCCTACTGCATGTCTTGCATAACAAAAAAAAAAAAATGTTCTCACTGTAGAGTAAGTCTCTCTTCATAGCTAGGGAAAAAACCTTACTACTCACATAGCTGTTACACACATGCTACAGTAACATTTCTTAAGCAAAGGGCTGCTATTCCCCAGTGTGTTTACATCTGCAAGCAGCTGTAATGGTCCCACTGACATGCTGCCTTCAGCTCAGCAGCCTGGTTACAGCCAGTGGCAAATACAGGTGTGGCATGGAAACCTTTGTTGCTGAAGGACAGACATGCTTGCACCTAAAATAAGGTCTGGAACTGCCATGCTAGTGAAATACAATGAAATGGAGGCAGATGTTCCATGTAAGTGTTTTATTTAACTCTTTCAATCTTGACATTGAGATTTCCTCTCCCTAGTTACTTACCATATTCACAAGGCACACAACCCCCCACTGAACCTGAAAGGACAAATGTTCCTACCCACAGCTTGGACAACCTGCCCAGAAGCTGTGGTCAGCCTGATGAGATCTCTGCACCCCTGAATGCCATAATGTGTATGCCATGAGCTGCTTTTTCCCAGAGCTCTGCTACACCTTTCCCAAACCAGCAGTCTCCAAAATGTTTTGGCCACACATCCCGACCAGCAGTAAGTATTTTGAGCACATGCCTTCTACAAAGTTTATTTAATTAAAATCTGCAGAGAGGCACTCATGACAGGTTGATCTTAAAGGTCTTTTCCAACCTCAATTCTGTCATTGTAAAACACAGAAATAGAAATGCAAAAAGGAACACAAGATGACATAAACATTTAGTAATTGTACAAAAATGTTTCCTTCCTTTATCCCAGTGAATTGTCTTGTACAGACCACACTTTGGAGACCACTATCTAGACAATGCACAATAAAACTAAATGGTTCCTTAAAGAACTTAAGCTCAAGTGAAGGCAGTTTCCTTTTATCTCTGAACTTCTGATAGAAGTTTGCCAAAGAAAAACTTCTTGGAAAAACTTGATGGAAAAGAGCTAAGGCTTTATCTAAAAAAACAAAGAAAAGAAAAGAAAAGGCACCAACAAAAAAGAACCCCAAAACCCACTTAAGGCACTCTGATGCCAAGAACATGGACACAGGACAAAGTGTTATGTAACAGATTGGTCCTAATTAGCTGTTGGAAAAACAATCCTGGGGTTATCAAGTGAGCCATTGGCTCTGAGAAGGCCATAAAAAATCACATGTGCAAAGACAGTCTCACTTGAATACCAACCTAAAGCACAGTAGTGCTCCAGAATGTTCTATGCAATCTGGAAAAGGCTTTCCCTTTTCTTTTCTTTCATCTAGCTCTGCATACAGTCTGTGAATCCTAATGCAAAAAAGAGTTCCAAGAACGTGCCTCAAATACTGTAGATGTCAGACAGGCTTGTTCAACACTCTAAGGATCCAGAGACTGGAGTTTCATTTCCAGATATGCTTTAATCACTGAAAAGCTTAAAAAGTGAACACAGGTCCTGGGGTCAGTTTAATAACATTAATATCTTAAATGGTGGAGTTCAACTGTAACAGCTTAGTGAGCACATCCCAATCTGGCAAGGGCTCTTCATTCAGCACAGGAAGCAAGAGACTTATTTTCCTAAAGAAATCCCCACTTCTGGCTTTCTTCTGGACTTCTCCAATGTTGAGCTCATACATGAACCACAGTTTAATACCCCAGAAGAGGTTATAGCAATTAGACTTCTACATAATTTGTTGTTTGTCCACTGTAATGCATACTAGAAATAAGAAACAAATAAGCAGTACCTAAGGAATTAGAGAATATATATATATATATTTAACAAACACGATCAGTTAAAAAATTCAGCTACACAAGAACTTATTAGGCTGTTAAGAAAAGTCACAGAAACTGAAGCAGTTAAGGAAAATTTCAAGGTAGAATTCATGAAGAAAATTTGTACAAGTTATCTTCTGAGACTAGACATTTACTCTTGTGCTTTCAAATTCTTTCCCCTAAAGACAAGAAACGGCCAAACTACTTTATAGAGCCAGTTACTGAAGACTAAAGAACTGAAGTCACTTCAGCTCTTGGGGTGCCAGAACAGATGATGCAATGAAAAACTACGCTATTTCCCTTTCTCCTCCGAAAGGACTCAAAAATCAAAAACCTTAAAGTAACTAAATTATGTTTTTCCTCCAAATAGAGAACAGTCATAGAAGTAAGCCATAGCAATATGAAGATGTGAACCAGAAAATTTCTTCTTCTTAAAAAACATGTTTTAAAACAATTATGCAGGGGATCATGAGACAACATAAATGTGCTATTCTCTACGGAACACTTCAGCTCTCCTGTCTAAAAACAAACCAAGGCTATCAATTTCCCAGATCTCAATTATTTCAGTTTTCATTGTTCTACCTCACAGAATTTTTTTTTCTTTTTATTTCTCAAACACATGATATCAGAATGAAATTTTACTAAATTTAGGCTCAAACAGCAAGTTAATTAGTCCAGTGGGAACACATAATTAAAATAAAGACACTGTGACCATGTATGATCAAGACTTGTAGAGATACCAGAAAATAATCCAACATTGAGTGTTTAAACAACATAATGACAGAAAAACTCCACAGCATGAGGCAAAGGAGTCAGAATCAGAATTTCACTACCTATAGTTTGTTGGCCACATTGAAAATTCAGGTCTGATATCCCTTGCTCACACATCAGGCTAGACCTTAGCAGGCTCCAGGTTCCTATATAATTTGGTTTACTGATTGTTACTTGGAGCTGAATTTGTAATGTTCCCCATTCTCTTGATTGAAATGGGGTTTGTAGATTTTAGGCAAGTACTTTAGCAAAAATGATCTTATAATTTCAAGCACATACACATACCATGAAGCAAGCTTTGCACTAGAAATCCATGCAAGGAGAGGAACCTTCAACAAACAAGGATGTCAACGGTAAACACTTGTCAGCACCAGGCCAAGGCATCATTTTGTATGTGGCACCAGGTTTTGACTGAAGGTTTTGAACCAGTTATGACCAAACCTTCAGAGCAGAAAAGGAGCATAAGAGCTTTCAATGGCTTCCCTTTCTAAAAGGTGTATGGCCTCTGGCAGTGTTTCTTGAAATCATGTCACCAAGACTGGGAGTACAATAGATTCAGGGAAAGTCTAAACCTAAGCCAGCCCGTAGATCTGTAAACAGTGGTTGGGACACAGCTCCCTAAATTATTTGTTAAACTGTCCACAGAATAAAGTGAGCAACTCAAGCAAAAGACATTTCAAAAGATTAAAGTAAGTGTCAAACAGAAAAAAGCAAAGTATACATTAAAAGCAAGTCCCACAAGCAGACCCAGCAAGTAATTTGCATAACAGTAACACTGGAGGCATTTTGGTGAAGGAAAACCAAAGACAATTATTTTAGTTTCCAAAACAAGTACCTACCATAGTCTCCCATCTACCTCCCAAAAACTGAAAAAAATACAAAAGCAAAGGTAATGAAAACATAGCTATGCATGTAATGATGGAATAAACAAAAAATATATTATGAAAAATGCTGTTAGCTGCTCCTGACAAGTCTCATTTTGCTTTTCACAGGCAATAAAAAAAATATCCTACCTTATAAACCACAGGAACAAAACTTATTGTTTGTACCTCTTTGGGGAAAAATGTTTGACCTTATTTCACACAATAATCACAGCTGCTTGATATAGCTCCCTACCCAATGTTCATATTGTGTACACACACCAGTGCTGGAACTGCTGTCTCCAGTTCATTCAAATTTGTATTAGAAAGTGATCAAAATGAGACAAGGAGACTACTGGCTCATTTGGGACTAAATTACTATTAATTGTCTACAGCACTGTCTTCATGGCTATATTCTTTTACTAGCAAACCCAGGTTCTGGGAAATAAATATTTTGGCAGTGGGATGTCACGTACTGTTTTGTTGGGTTGTTCCCTCAGCTCTCAGACAAGCTGAGGGTCTGTCCTGTGTCTACAGAATAAAGCCACTGATAGATCTGATGTGTATTCAGTTATCTGAGCTTCTGCAGCACATGCACAGCCCAGGAGCTCCCTTTCTGAGCCCAAAGGAATAACATGACACACTATCATTAACAGGCATCTCTGACTGATGCATTCACTGACAACATCCTGCTGTGAGGAAACCTTTTGATTGTCCTCCTTCAGCTTCAAGGTCCTGTCCTTTCACCAACTGATGAGAAGTCAGTGACCCACAAACATCCCTATGAACCTCCTTGCTTTGCTGGACTAGGAGGTTATTACTAACCAAATGCTCTTGCAGGGCAAGGGTAAATGTAAATGATTGCCACAAAAACCTGACTGCTATGGGGTCAGTACCTGATTCAGCAGTAACATGTGTTTCACTGAACATGTAACGAAATGCCAAATTTAATTTGACCGGAAGGAACTGCACACATCTTAACTTCCACCTCCCTCCCAACCAGGGAACTAACCCACCCAGGAGCCCTCTCTGGGATCCCAGACAAAGCCCCTGACACTCCCCTTTCACAAGCCCAGGAGCAGAGCTGTACAAGTGAGAGCAGCTGCAGTTGCTGCCACAGACCCCCATGATCTCACACCACAGCACAGCTGACAGAAGCAATTGACTACCAAATTTTGTAATCCAGAAGTTAAAAAAGCCCCATGTGAAGTTGTAGGTTTGTGCTGATATATCTACTTTGTCCTTTATGACTAAAATTTGGTGGCAGTAACAGTCCTGAAGCAACACATCTCCCTAAACACCTGATATTAGATCCTATCAATAAATTAGCCTGCTTTTAAAATACCAAGAGCTAATAGGAGTTTGTAATAAAGATTTATTTTCTACTTTTAATGCAAATGAAAAGTTCCTCACTGGGAATAAAAACTATTGCATCAGAAAGACTTGCAGCACACTAGTTCACTCCTTCCTCTTTACAGTTTTGTCAGTTCTCAGACTCTTGCTCAACAAACACCACCTCTTTAGAACCTGAGTGCTCTTTCCAATTATTACACAATGAAGTTCCCATGTTGATTCTGACTTACTGAGAAACACTGAGTACCTAAGTGGAACACTTAATACAAGCTTCATTGCAGACAGGAGAGTAAACTTACTTTACAGAGAGGCTCCAGCTAGTCTCTAGAAACGCATCTTTTTTCAAAGAACTGAAAAATGTACAAGTTTAATATCAAAATACTTGCTGTCTCTTTGTAGTCTAAATAATTTCTCAATACTGTGCTGCTAACTATTTGCGCAAAAATTATGGAACGCCTATAAATGCTATTTGAAAGTCTCTTGCATATTGAAATAAACAGAAAATTAATACACAACAGATCTAAAGATAGCTTTAAAGAAACCAAACTTCTCAATGTTTAAAGATCAGTTCAAAGTTTACTGAGAGACTTTCAGAGATTGATATCTTGATATCACAAATCAACCATGTCAAAACATAAATAAAATTCAGGAAACTGCAATTAAATTCTGTCAGGTTGACCCTGTGAGCTGCTCCCTCACTTAAAAGTTACTGACAGAAGCTTTTTGAGGTAAGTGCATGTAAACTGACAGCTATGCCTCTGAGGAGGTATGAAAAATAAACTCAGCATCTTTTACAATTTCTGCTCTTCCCTGCAACACTTTGAAGCATTCTGAATATACAGACCAGGCTAAAAAATTATCATTCACAAACCACAAACCTACAGAACTCAGCAGTGCCAAAATCACCTGCATTTTCATTACCTGTGCACTTTGTTTTTAACAGCCTCTCCTGATAAGAAACCACTTATGGGCAAGTTTAGTTGCAGTCAGAAAACAGAGCAGAGAATGTTTATTCATTTATTTAGAATTAAGTGGTTTGGGGAATAACAACTGTTTCATTAGGACAAACATATTCATTTTGCCACAAAGTCATTATGTTTCCCAGCTCCTGCTAATAAATCTAGTTCTACATTTTTATTTCTATTTGTCAGTTGTAGAAATGACAGCTTCAAAATTTTCTTGGATATAACAATTACCTAGCTGATAACTGTGAAGATGATGATTTTATCTTATAATAGCATATCAATAATTTGCCATAATTGCAAAGAAACCAAGACATTTGCTCTTGGCAACAGAGAAAGAAGTGGCATATCAGCAGTCTTAATAATTTAAGTGCCTTGACAGTAACACAGAGGTGGAAAAGCTCCCATTTTTTTACTTCCCTCCACTGCTAATCACCATATTGTTTAAGGGATATTTTAATTGCTTTAAAGAGTTGATAAAGCTTAGGCTAATAAGCGTGGGCTACAGAACAAAAAAGGATGAGAAAAAGAATTCTGGGAAGCTTCTTACAGATCTAAAGATATCCAGGGCTAGAATGACAGTTTACACTTAGTGAGTAACGAACATCTTTCAGGACCCCAAGCAGGCTGACAAGTAGTAATTCCTCTAGTAAGCACTCTCACTCTAATGCCACAGATCTTGTGCTGATATTACACAAAGGCTACAGCTGCCATTAGACCACTGAAGCATGATTCTCTGAAGGTGAGCCACCCAACAGCTTGAAAACCATCTCTGCATGACACAAATAATTAGCTAGAGACCAGAGACACTCATCTTCAAGAAAGATGTGAAACTCTGAATATGCAAACAGAGATAAACTAATTTGAGATGACTTCTTACCCAATTGATTCTTCATCATTAGAGCTATGTCTGTTGCATTCCCTTTGCCTTTTTCCTTTAGTGGAAGGCTTTCTGTTGTTGGCACTTAATCTCCACTGAAACAAAACAAAATTGGCAGATTTCAAAAAAACCTGATTATGTCATCATGGATAATGCACCAGAAAAATGGGACACTGCAACAATGCAACTGACCAAATATATCAAAGTTATAAATAGCATACACAGCAATTTTGCAAATAATTAATTTGCTTGATTTAAAGAATCCACATACCATCTGATCTTGAACAGAACTTTTTTCTCCTGAAGAAATATAAAGGACAATTCCATTGTTTGCCAATTTCAAGAGGGACTATACCAAACACAGACTTAAATATTAGGCCTGTTCCACATAATCACAAATATACAAGATGCAGAAAGTAGAGGGTAATGCTGTGCATTTAGGCAAATTTTCCAGGCTACAATATGGATATAAAAGATATAAAATTCTGAGAGGGAAAAGCAATTTGAAGGTTTGGGACTTAGGTGGCAAACCCCAGAAAAGCAAGACAATTTTTTCCACGTTCCCTTACCTTACCAGAAAGTACTCATATTTTCAAATTAAACAAAAGAAGCCCTACCACAAAACAGTTATTGCTGCAATTCCAGAAACCTCCAACCCTCCTTCTAATCTTCCTCATTTCTTAAAATTTAAAATATAATAAACCTAAGAGATGCTTGAAAATTATGGCACTCGGGCTGAAAGCAGACAAACTTATCTTCATTTTTGACTAAGTGTCATTTGAAAGAGCATCTGAAAAGTTCATGCCCATGCACATTCTACAAACTTTAATGAAGTCTGAAAGGCACATCCCAAATCAAACTGTTCACTACCATAGGGATTAACTCTAATGCAAAATAACCCATTTTTAAAGCTAGCAGCAAGAAATTGACTTGACTGGGCTCTCCCCTCTTCCTGCCTTCCAACACCATCTACTTCATCTTTTACTACTGGTGTTCAAGCACAGGAGAGACCTGAACATCCAAATCACTAAAAACCACACAAAGTTCCTCAAACTTGGTGCAAATTCTGACAACTCACAACCAAGTCTTTTAAAGTAGAACGTAAAAACTAGGCAGTGTTTAAAGCATTTGAAATCCCCTGATACATGGGAAAGTTTGAAATATGTATAGACATAGGCAGGAAAAATAAGAAACGGAAAATTAGACAACATCCAGGAAATAACTAGGAAATAAAGAATTTTCCAATTCACCATTCAAATCATAATTTTTATAGAGGCAGACAGGTTGCTGCTTGTAGCCACAGGAGACACCAGCTCCCATTTCAAAACCTGACTGCAACTGGAGGGTCTGCTCACTGAAAGCATCACCAGTACAGAACACAAGCCCACAGCAATTCTCTACTGCAGCATTCTCAAATGACCTGGCCTACCAAGAGACCTGGGTCACATTACCACTACTCTAAGTCAGGAGAAATTCCTACCTTCCTTCACTACACCTTTCAGCCTCCTTTGAGAGGGAGGAGCTCTGTTTGCCCATGATTCTGAAAGCACTAAAGCCAGCAACAAACTCTGGCTGCTGAGCTGAAGGAAACAAGAGTAGCAAAGTATGTTTCCAACACTTGATATTTGAAATGCTTATGAAATTTGGAAAAGATTTATAGAGGCAAATATTTGCTTGTGACTGAGATGATCCAGACAATCAGTTATGATAAATGTCATAAGACTCTTACAGTCTTTATATAGTTATTTCTGTATTAGCACCTAAAATTCTGTCAAGAGGCATAGAGTGCTTTATATATTCTCTTAAAAGCTTAAGCTCCTGGATAACTGAAAACTCAATGTAAAGGTTATTTCTATATAACAGAAAGTTTGATAAGTGATCTGAATATAACCTAAAAGTTCAGCAGTCAGAAGACAATCAACTAAAAAAAATATTAAATATCATATTTACCTTTATATTAATGATTTTCAAGATAGTTTCAAACTATGCCCAAAGACAAACTGCTTTTCAATTATTTAGACTAAGACTCCCATGTCTGTAAATGTATGCTTGTAAACAGATTTCAGACTTTCACACTTGCTTCTCTCAAGACAGTCTGGATTAATTATTGGTCACAAGGCAACACTTGGTGCTGAAAAAAACCAGCCAAAACTAAACCAAATCCTCATGTAACATTCTCCTACACACTGTACACTCTGAAGAACTTCTCTTTACCTCTTTTAAAGGGTAGTCACAATGGTGGGAGCCTGGGAGCCTTGCCAAAGGGGACTGAACTTGGACATCCTCTGACTTGGTGTTTGTTTTCTTCTTTGGTATACGAAACTGAAAATAGATGATGTTACACACGGTAAAACTAAATTATCCACTGGTGCTATGAGCTGACATACCTCCATGTACAATGTTGTATTAACTGGGCAAAATAAAGTTGTAAGGGAAGCCCTGACTTGTGACTTTACTTGAAATGCATTCCTCATTAATGCCTGATCCCAAATCATGTGTCATACCACATGATGAGCTAATTTTAACACATGAAACCATCTGAAAAAGTTCTATTTCATTAACTTTACATCTTCCAAGGCAACAAAAAGGTGACAACCAATCCACTGGCACTGTCTTCTTGGTTCCTTCTCATTTGTTTACACTCCAGTTTAACTGTCTCAGCTTAGAGAATGATAAAGAGAAAACTAAATAGCTGATTGTCATGACCAGGTTTGCTTTCTCAAAAGAAAAAATTCAGAATTAAGAACAATTTTGGTATGATAATTTAGCATCAGACTTTAATGTTCTCAAAATGGTATCAGCTATTGTCATTGCCAACTCCCACAGAAATGGAGACAGCATTTTGAAAGTAATTATTGAAAGAGAAAGCAGTTAGTAATTCACATGAATTCACCAGTTCAGAAAAAAAATATGTGTAGGAAAGAAGGTTTGTTCATTGAAAATCAAAAAAATAACCAAACTAAATTTGTACTAGTTCATAAGACAAGGAAACAGGATGATATTTTCTATCAGTTAATTAAACCAGTTAAAGTATCAACTGAAAGAATAAAAGTGCAAATATTGCTATTTCTCCAGGCATCCTGAGGAGCAAAACCTTACATTACAAATACAACCAGATGAGAATGTATCAGAGAGGGAATGCAACATTTACACATCTCTGAATCTAGCTCAGGCAGGAAAAAGCTGAAGCTACTGTAAAGCATCCTATGAACTTGATTTGCAAGCCACCAGATGCCTTGCATTGTAACATGAAATTAAAAGCAGGGATTCCAGAACAGTGACTCCAACAACTTAATTATTAGCACCTTAACTGCATTCATTAGCTCAGCAAGTAGTCCTTCAGACAGACCATAAAGAAGTATGCTGCACCATAATGAGATAATATTTCAGTCCTTCGGTCTAAATCCTGAGTGCTCTTAGTCCTCCTCTACGCTTCTTTGAAACCAAGATTAAAGTTTTTTGTAATTAGACCCAAATTTCTATACAGTATCTCAGGCTGCCTTTGATGGTCAAACACTGTAACAAACACTCCTTTAATAACAGTTTCTTCAAACTCTAAAGGATACTCATGTCACACACAGGTAACAACCTCTCAGACAAGTGCCTCTCTTTTCAATCAACATGCAAGGATTGAAACAAGACATTTTCTTATTCAGCAGCTCCTACAAGTAGACTGTTCAAATTTGTTTGGTTGGTTTTGTTTTAGAAGGGGCCTATAAACACGTTTATCAGTCAGAATGCATATTTCTGATCTGCACTGTAACAGCTAGGAACAGATTTCTTCCTTCAGACCTCCACCTGCTGCCTGGCTAGCAGCTTCTGTTATGAGATTCCAAAGAACACACAGTTATCTAGAATTTTAACATACATTTAAAATTAAAGAGGTTCTGATAATTTCTGTAATGACATAACAGACAACATAAAGTACAGATAAAGTCAGACTCAGTAAAAAGAAGAGACAACTGACAGAAAGGGATAAAAAGCACAAGATACATTAACAGCAACATTTTCAGCTCACCACACAGAACCTTCCCAATGCTTGCACTCATTAAGAAGATGTTGGTTTACAGCACCCACAATTAACTTACAGAGCGAGCACAAAGTCAACAGACAAAGAGAGGTCTGAATCTATGCTAAACACAAGGTATGCAGTTGCCTCAGCTTTTCCCAAAGAAAAGGTGACTAACTCTACACATACATGTGCATACACACACGGCAGACTCATCTAAATCAGCAATACTTTCCTGAAGGTTCCCACCTGTAAAAGCAAGGGCCAGAGAAAGTGCATAAACGCAGTGCTGCAAACAGCTCATTTCTAAACCACTCGATCCCCCAGATCTCACCCAATCATACGTGTTCCTGTGCCTACCATTTGTTCTCTCCAGTACTCCCACTGTCAGAAACTGCTTCTAACAGGGATATTTTAGGAAAAAATACACACCAGCATAAGAAGCCTCTGCGTATATCTCTGCAGATAACCAACTTTTACACAGTTTTGCAGCTGTTCTCCTTACTTCAAATTATTCTAAAATTTTAGGTGGTAGCCTAGGTCTTAAAATAACTTGGAAAACATCCTGTTTATGTGTAATGAAATGCTAAGTCTATAATGTATTAATAAATGTACAACAGTAGACATTAGTATTGACTGCTACCCCAATAAACAGTTTCCCAAGAAAGCATGTTCCAACAAAATGAAGAATCAATTTGGTTGTGCAAACACATCAGAACACCCTAGGATATCCATAGCCTCAAAATAAAATGCTGAAGATTTCAGGAACACTTACATTGACATGACTTGAAGATGATGTTCTTCCTGACATGGTTTTCTCTACTGGAAAAAAATCCAAAGAAAAAAAAAAAAAAGAAACTTAACAATTTCCGGTTTATTGATTAAGAGGCAAGTAGAACCACAGTAGTAGGCACTAAGAAAGAGCAAGAAAATAATTTTTCAGCAATCTAGAACAAAAAATCCCACATTCATAACATGGATCAAGTTGCTCAAAGCCTATTCAACCTGACCTTGAAGACTCCCAGGGATGGGGCATCCACTGCTTCTCTGGGCAACCTGTTCCAGTCTCACCATTTGCATTGTAAAAAATATTTCTTCCTTGTGTCCAATCTACACCTATCCTCTTTCAATTTATGACCGTTCCGTCTTGCCCTGTCACTACAGGCCTTAGTAAAAGGTAATTGACAGCCACACACCTGGGCAAGGCTCTGGATTGTTAGTGTAGACTAAATTTTTAATGAAATTGTCCTAGAATCTATCCTTAGTTATGACATTGACTGATTAACTCCTTGCTGCAGGCACACAACTAATAAGAAGTTCACACTTAGACTACAGAGTGAAAAGGAGTAAAAGAGGACACCTGTACCACTGCAAGGGCTCCCAGAATAAGTAACAGACAAGGACTCCTGTTAAACCTACAAACTTCATCACTAGAGGAACACAGCCTCAGAGATCCCAGCATTTATAGATATTCTCTTGATATATATTCTATATGACACTGGCATAAGACCTTGAAAGATTACAGGTAGTTTGCAGTCTCTCGAGAAGCCAAGTTCGGGGACTTTTACTTATCTCGGAGGTTTTTTTCAGTTAGAGCCATAGTCCCCCAGGGTGGGGAAGGGACCGATAAAGAAAAGCCAAAGTAGTGCCTGTTCCGACGCCTGCGAGGAGAAACCGCGAAAGAACAGGGGCCGCCTGACAGCTCGGGGGAGCGGCACCGCCAGGAGCGGCAGCGACCGAGCCCAGCCCGGCACCGACCGAGCCCGGCCCGGCAGCGAGCCCCGAGCTCCGGCTCCCTCCGCTGGGAAGGAAACAGCTTCCCTCTGACAAACCCGCAAATCCCGACGGCCTGAGCCAGCAATTCCACCTTTTCACAATCTCTCCTCAGCCTTCTCCCAGAGGCGCAGCAACGCCGCCACCAGCCCTCCCTCCCTCCGCTCAACCGCGCTGCCGGCTCCGCTCGTTCGCGGCAGACACCGCGGCCTCCCCAAAACGCTGCCGGCCGCCTGCCGGCCGCCTGCAGCCCTGCCCTCCTCCGCCCTCCCCCGCCGAAGGGCCGGCAGCGAGCAGGACCGAACGGCCCCGGTATCAGCACCGGCACTCACCGCCACCGCCGGAGCTGTTTGCCGGAGCTGTTTACCCGGGCCGGCCCCGCCACCGCCGCCTGCGCAGCTTCCCCGGCTACTTCCGGGCCGGGCACCGCCCCGCTGCGCCGTGCCGGAGCCGCCGCCCGGCCGTGGCCCCTCAGGCCTTCCGAGCTTTAACCTGCTCAGGATGAGCTCGGTACTGACCCGCTGAGAGTCGCTAAAGAGCCGATAAACAGCATTACTTGTAAAGGAGCAATAATGAACCCGGGCCGGCCCAGGTTTAAGTAGTACCGTGCTCATGACATTTCCCTCAGCTGACACCAGACCCCGCCAAATTAATCAAATTAACGCCCTGCCCGGGGGGGGATGCACAGCCGGGGAGAGCCCTTATAACCTCGACTGGCCGCAGTTTGCAGCTGCTGTCCTTAGAAATCCTCCTGCAGCCAAGGGGAGAGGAAGATTTGTTGGCTGGGGTTTTTTTTGCTGTGGTTTTTTTTTCAGGGTAGCTTCAGAATTGTAAGTTTTCTGTAGCGCTTTCTGCTTTGTTTTCTTCTTGGTCGCGGGAATTAAAGCTAGTATGGACGAATATTTCGTTTCATACTCGAGGTTTAGCTGTAGCTAACTCTCAGGTGTGAATTACAAACATGAGAGGCTAGTTTGGAACTTGGAGCTACTGGAGCGCTTTAGGTCGCCCCAAACCATCAGCTAGTGACAGATCTTGTAGATGTGCACCCCAGTACTTGAAGTAATGAAAACTGAAACCATGATTGGGTTTATTTTTTTTTTCATGCAGAGGACTTGTCCACATCCCAGAGTGGAAAAGATTTTCATCTATGATGATGACAGATTTTACAGAAGAGCATACGGTAATATTGGGCTTGACTAGAATGAAATGGTTTTAAATGGAAAACAAAGTCATCTTTATGGATCTTATGTAGTTCTTATACTGCACTGGTGTTTACAATATGCCAAATGCTGCAACAAGCACCAGCTGAATTTACATCTGAAGCACATTAGAATCTGAATAGAAAAGTGGAAGGAAAGGAAAGAGGGATTATTTTTCCCCAAAAGCAAATTTTTAAAACTAAAGTAGCAATTGTAAAGGCTGCCAGCATTTACAACCTTGAATATTGTGTTTATATACAGACAATGAAGTACAAACAGCTATCAATGCTGATTTAGAATGCAGACTTACAACAAAGAAGTGCATGCGTTATGCAGCTGTATCTTTAACGTTTAATTGCTACTTTTTAATTCTATAATTAATTGTGTTCCTACAATAAAATCAGTTCTCTGGACTAATAAGTATATAATTCTAAGCTACTGTTTAAGTAAACTCCAAAATTATAACCTATCATTAATTGCCTCAAAACTTTTCATTTCCCATCCTGAAGGCAATTTTAGGAAGGAAAGTCATATGTGCACTTTATGTAAAACTGTGTTTGTTTCTGCCTCCTGAAATCTTCAGCAACCCTTCACAATGCTTTGTAAAGTGTATGTTCAGGGTTTAATTTGGAATCACGCATCCTTGTTTTGGAACTGAAAAAACAATGTTGCTGTTAGTAGCTGCAGTAAAAGAATAGTAACCTCCTGTTCAGAGTATGCTGGGAAATTAGTCTCTCCAATCTTTTAGGGGTGAGGAGGGAAAGGGACTGAGAGGTGGTCCCCAGCATGCCACTCCAAGGAAGCTGCACCTACCTATTCCTAATTCTTATAGAAAGCTTTCTGCCTTTCTTCAAATGCATTTTTCCTTAAAATACGCCCATTTTTCTCCCACTTTGTCTCACGGGAACAACTGGAATATGAGTAGCTTCTTTCCCACTAAGTATTATCTCTTTTGCATTAATTGCCCGTATTTCAGTAGTATAGCAGACTGTTTTCCCATCTCCTTTGTGTCTTTTGTGCCTTCCTGCAGAATGAAAAAATCATAGATGAATGGGTGCCCTTGAATTTTCTTTGCACTCTTTCCATTTCAAGAAACTGGCAAGACAGTAATAAATGGATTATATATCATAGCATATGACTTTTCCCCCTTTTTCTATGTGTACTGATTATGAGACAAAAAAGGAGAAGGCATAATTTTCTAGCCTGCTCTCTATTATTTAGAAGACAGGAATGACCATGCAGAGAGGACTTAATAACACTGGCCCAGTGGAGATTACTCAAAAAGAAAATACATATGGAATTTTATGTGTTGAAAAGCAAAAATGTTTTTGTTTAGTTTTGTTTGAGTTTTTTTAGTTTGTTTTTTTTTCATTTAGGAGTGTAAGAAATAATTTTGCTAAGCACCTTACCTCAAGGAAACTTGCATCCCTTGAAAGAGTTGGGTTCCAAATCAAGTCGCTTACATGAAAATATTCAGATCGCTTTTTGTCCTAGTAATTGGCTTTATCAAATGGTACAGTGACTTTTAACATAGAATGTAATTTACTGTGTTCTATAAAACTTCTTTTAGCTCAGCAAGAAATACTTAAAGGTATACAGTCTAACTTGCCAAATGTAACTTGATTCAGACCATTTACAGGAAAAAAAAATTACTGTATTAGGACTAAACTCATGTAAAGGTGGGATTCTGACCACCTCAAAGGTTATACCCTGTTTGCTGTTCTACAGCCAGTGACAGTCAGTAGTAGATTGAAGAATTACTAGGAAAATAGAAGGTTATGCTAAACTTAATTTTTCAGCTGCTCAAAAATTGCTTTCTGGTATAATTCATTTCAGTCATTAGAGATAATCTGAATTTGGAGATCTCAGTCCAACCTCATAATAGTTTGCTGCCTGGACTTTCTTTTCTCCTGCTCCTGGATCACAGTGGCTACTTTATTCTGTCATCCATTCCTCTACTTCCATATGGCAAGTTCTTGCAAGGATGAATGACTAATTAGAGTGATTAGCAGAAAGCAAACACACCATTATTATCTGTTCTAGTGCAGCTGAAGGTAGAAGAGCATGGAATGTATGCTGGTACACTAGCAACAGGAAGGTTAAGTCCTTAGTAAGCACAGCTTATTTTCTTTAAAAGCTCAGGATGCAGTTATGACACTTGGACTATGTCCAGCTGCCTAGGCCTGTATTTCAAAGGTGGCCTTGAAACTCAGTGGAGTTCCAAGATAATGGCTAGGAGACAGCACAATAAAAGTTGTTCAAGTGAACAATGAACCATGTACATGTACCTCCTTCTTAAAGCCCTTTATTCAAACTACCTTAAACAGATCTTTAAATAAACATGCTACTTACAAATTTTGAACTACCAAACTGAAATAAGGTGTAATAAAGGCAGAGGAGTTACTGCTGTTGGAACTTTGCAACTGACATCTCTAAGAGGTTTTAGAAGCAGCTGGATTGCTATACATCACCATGAAATACTCTGGTTCAACAAGTATTTAATTTGTAACAGCTTTTAAATCTAAATTCTAATGCAGGGAGGGGTGGGTAGACCAGTGTGGTGTGGAGGTCTATCACTACTTAATAAGATAATAATAGTCTTCTTAATTTGTAGTGGTTACAAATACAGCGTGAACTCAGTTTGAGGAAACTAACAGAGGGTTCCAAGTATCAAGAGGAACTAAAATATGACTTCAATATAAAAGGGGAACTGAGGCACCTGGATACAAATGAGTCCTTTGTTTTCAATTACTACAAGAATGGACATGAGCAGAATCATGAACGCTACGAAGTTCTGGGACATTCTATTACCCAGTATGTTTATGAGCTCCTGGGAAGAGTCTGCATGCTGCAGAAGGTTTTTATTCCTACTGATGCTACAGAGGATGAACCAAGAAGCTTCTTTTTCATGAGCAAGGATGCATTAACAAGTTCCTCTAGTCTAATTATCTTTCTTCAAGACCATGGAGCTTTTTGTGCTGGACAGTGGGGGCGAAGGGCAATTGTCAGTGAGGGCTTGAAACATGGAACACAAATACCATTCATCAAAATGGCCCTGAAGAGCCACTGGGAAGTGATTGTACTGAACCCCAATGACAATTTCACTGATATGAAAACTGAAAAGGAGAGATTTTCTGTCAGACAGTCTGCCTGTTTGATCCCCAAAAGGGGCAGCAGCAGCCCCGAAGAGCACACCACGTATGTATGGGATCATTTCATTGCAAAGAGTGCAGCCAGAAATGTGGCCTTCATTGCCCATGGCTATGGTGGGTTGGTGTTTGTTGATCTGCTGGTGCAGAGGAAACATGAGGTGATGAATAAAGTGTACTCTGTGGCATTCATTGACTCCACACACAACATACAGCAGCAGAGCAGACACGATCCAGAAATACAGGAATGGATACACAAAAACTGCCGAGAATGGGTGTCGAACAGCAAACCCCTAAACAAAACTGTGCACTGTCTCATGAGAGTAAATTGTCCTACTTTCTCTGCTGGAACAGAAAAGTATGGGTTAGCACCCTCCTGCTGCTTACAACCCATCTTTAAGTACTTGAAGAGCATGCTGAAAGCCAAGATCACAACAGCCTTGAGGAATTCGCCTGTTGTAACCAGAAGCAGCACAAGGAAGAAGACAGGCAATTAATAAAGGTACACTGGTTTGTTCTTGATAGCGATCTTTTCTTTTCATAAGTGCCTCTGCACATTTCAGTCACTTTAGCACTTTCATCTCACTGTGGAGAAAATCACAGTTCTAAGTTTGAAACTATGTTTGGTTTTGAGAAGTCTCCGCCTTCTGTTTGCACCAAAAGCACCTCTTTGGCTGTTGCATGTCCTGGCTAGATGGTGACAGCGGTGGGTGATGGTCCCCCTTTCGGGGCTCCGCAGAATCCCAGCTACCAGAGGAGGTGCACACAGAACAAAGAGGCCACAGCAGCACGGGCCTGGGGTGGCACTGGGTTACTTTATTGGATGTTACACTCCCCCAGTCTCGGGGTCCCAGGCAATGAGCTGGGAGCAAGCAACAGCTCATACAGGGGGGCAGGTCTCAAGGAAGGATACAATGTTCAGCTAATCAGGAGAACTGGGGATGGAACACAAGGGCAAAGGATACAAGAGAGGAAAACTGCTTGGGACTGGAGGGGTTAACAACTGGATGTGGGAGGAAAGGGTTTGAAACTTGGCAGAAAAGTAGCTAAGTAGCAAAGAGATAAAGGGACACCTGGCTCAACTGAATAATAAAGACAAGTCTGTGTCACTCCAAAAGCAAGGGGGGAAAAGCCCAACAAACTATCAAACAATTACCTGCAAAATAAAACCACACTGTAACATTTGGTGACTCAATTCATAACCCGCTGCACACACGAAAGATGCATGGCACAATGAGCATTAGAACCAAAAGTCCTACTAAAATATAAAACCCTATTTTTAGAAGCTCTTTCCACAATGGAGAAAGATCAAAAAATCCAACCACATCATCAATCCAAGATCCAGTGATCTCCCCAAGCTTGTTTATACTTTCCTCTATCTTTTTGATGTTCTCATGAATTGACTCTGAGTGATTTGTCAGGTTCATGCAGCACATTCCCTCAAATTCCTCACATCCATGTCCATGTGCTAGCAGCAGATAATTGATTGCTGCTCTATTTTGAAGAGTTGACCATCTCACACTGTCAATGTCTTTTAACATATCACTCAGTGCAAGAGGGACGGATTGAGCATGTTTGCTCAACCAACAACCCATGTGGTCCAGTTGGGTCAAGGCCACCCCCGACGTTGTCTGAGGTGAGAAAATCGCAACGGCAATTCTCCGAGCCTTGTCCCAAGTGTTTACCTCATCATCACAATTTGGACTATACTGTTCCAATGATCTTTTCCCTTTACATTTTTGCTCTTTCAATGATTTCAAATCAGTTGACAACAATGAAATTCTTCCAATGCTGCATGGACCACCTTTGACATTTGCAGGGATGCCATACCAAATTCTGTCCCCACAAATGAAAAAGATCCCCTGTGGCAATTGTGCTGGAACTTGGAGCGATGCTTTGGTTGTCGTCTTGGCGTATTTGCACCAAGCCAATGCATTTTTGTGAAAGGCATGATTCGGAATGACATCAATGGTCTTATTTTTTGCTTTTGTCACATCCGAAATTTCAAATCTCATGCCAAGTTCCATTGTTGTGGACCCAAAAATTTCCAATTCCTGAGGTTCAGAGGAAGCCACAGGAAGGAGTTTTGTCCAAGAACACCACTCACTCACAGGATACATAATGACCTGTGAGACTTTTACAGGAGTGTGTTTTGGAACCAGCCATTTGTCCACTGGTAATCCAACCATGCATGTTGAAAATGGTCTCCCTGGCCCTGAGTGTATCAAGTAAATGCTGTCTAGATTTGCTGCCTGAGCCAAAGCTTTCCAAACGTTCTGTTTTGGTTGGACAATGGGCAAATCCACCCCATTGCTTAAAGCAATAGGTGGAAGAATGAGGCACACGAGCATTACTAAGCTCATGGCTTCACCCTTGGTGAGAAGCTTTGCCATGTTTTTGACACCCAAACCCCAAAAGAAACCCCCAAGTCCTTGTTCTTTTATGTCTTTTCTGAGTTAATATCTGGAGTCTGGTTCTCTTCTGTCTGCGTGCTCACTTCTCTGTTTCCAGGATCAGTGTCTTCTTGCTCTCGAGTCCGAAATGGCTTCACGTGTCGCGTTGACACCCACTTCAACCTCGCCCTGTGGAAACACAAGCGAAACCCTTGCCCAATGTAATTAATTTGAAGGGACCTTCTATTTGTCCTGTCTCTGGATTTCTGATCAAAACTAAAGGATTCTCCTTTAGCTTCGCCTGAGAGCTGTTCGAAAAGTGTCTTAAAATCGGTGGATTGGGCTCTGGAAGACGAGCTGTTGAGAAAATTCAACACATACAATGCCTTGTTCAACCTCATGGCTCCCCCCCTTTTTGTCTATCCAAAAGGAATTTCAGGGTATGATGTGTTTTTTCAATGATTGCTTGACCTGTGGAGGAATATGGAATACCAAATGTGTGTCTGATACCCCACTTTTTCAGAAATTTGTCAAGTACCGTCCCTGTGTATGTTGGGCCATTATCTGTTTTTATCTCTTGAGGTACACCTAATGATGCAAATGCTTGCAAGAAATGTCAACAGGCATGTTCTGCTGTTTCTCCTATAAGTGCTGACGCAAAGACTGCTCCTGAAAATGTGTCCACTGAAACATGAACATTTTTCAGCTTTCCAAATGACAGATATTTTGTGATGTCAGATTGCCACAGTTGAAGACTTTGCAGTCCCCATGGATTGACTGCTCCCGTGGAACCAGGTGGCTGCACAAGCTGACAGTCTGGACAAGCACTAATGATTTCCCTCACTTGGCTCTTTGAAAGATGAAAGGATTCCATCAGTGCCTGTGCATTCTGATGAAAAAATGCGTGGCTTAATCTTGCCTGCTCAAAAATGTCCAGTAGGGTTTGTGAAATGGGCATTGTCAACCTGTCTGCTCAAGCATTCCCTTCCGCTAGAAACCCTGGAAGTGGTGTGTGTGCTCTCATGTGAGTGATGAAGTATTTATGTTCTCTGTTTTCTAGCAATATCTTCATGCCTGACAAGTATGAATATAAAACTCGTCTCTTTCAAAAGTGAACCTTCCAATCATCTGACCACACCCGCAACACATCTGTGATCAGATTGAGAAGTTGTTTGAACAAAAACAAGGACCACCCAATGGTACCGCTGCAGAGGCGTTTCCTTGTTGATACTTTGAACTGAGAAGGCAAATCTTGGAGCATCATCTGGATGAAGCGGAATGCTGAAGAAACAGTCCTTGAGGTCAATGACCACAAGCGGCCAATCTCTGGGAATCATCGAGACAGATGGAAGCCCCAGATGAAGAGGTCCCATGTCTTTGAGGACTTCGTTGATCTTCCTGAGGTTGTGCAACAGTCTCCATGTGCCTGATAGTTTCTTCTTGATGACGAACACTGGAGAGTTCCATGGACTGTCTTTTGGCTTGATGTGTCCCTTTTGCAGTTGTTCTTGGACCAGGTTTTTCAATGCACTCGACTTTTTTTGCTCAAGGGGCCACTGATCCACCCAAACTGGATCATCTGTTTTCCAGGTCAACTTCAGTGTGGCGGGTGCCACAGCGACCCCACTAAAAATCCACCTCCAACTTCATGCCCCATTGTGCTAAAAGGTCTCTTCCCCATACTATGATGGGCTTCTGCACAACAAAGGGACGAATGATCGCCATCTTGTTTCCTCATCCTGTGACAACGATAGAATTCTCACTCTGCAGACACAGAGAACTTCCCCCTATGCCTGTGAGAGAACCCAAGGGCGCAATCAAACTCCATTCTTGAGCCAAAAGACGTAGGATATAACTGTGACATCTGCCCCTGTGTCAAGCATTCCTCTGACGACGACTGTTCTTTATCCACAGGTCAACTGACAAGTGAGAGTGCGTCGATCTCAGCCTATATGTTTCACCCATGTGGTATGTACTTCCACGTGTTCCTTTGAAGGAAACTCTTCTTAGTCAAACACCGGCATGACCTGTTCCATGGCGTGTAGTGGCAAAGCAATAGCTTTTGCTACCAGGGTGTTTTCTGCCACAATCAATGGTGGTTGAAGAGCCTTGGCTAAAACCGTCAACTCTTCGTTTTGATTTGCTGAAATGATTGAAGGATAAATGACAAGTCCAAGGGTACTATTTCTGTCTTGACCTATTATCAAGAAATCTTGTCTCTTGGGTGAAGCCCTGTTGACACCTGTTGGTATCACTGCGTGACTTCCATCCAAGAAGCATGTTAACTTGGAAGCTGCCAATGTGCACTGCGCTCCTGGTGGGAGGAGTTCTGGATCACTGGGAAGTCTGCTGAGGACTTTGCTGAGGGAATCTGTCTGACATTCTTCGATGATTGTCCTGTCTGCTCTTGTGTCATCGCCATCACTTGTGTCGACATGTGCTGACAATGTTGCGTGCTCTTTTTGGTGTTTCCTGGACACGGTAGAGGTTTTCCATCCACATCCGTTTGAGAATAACATTCCTTCGCAAATTGTCTTCCTCTTCTGCATCTTGGACAGAAGTGGCCTTTCTGTCTTTGGCACTTGCATTTGTGCTTGTGGGCAGTTCTTCTTCATGTGCTCAAACGCTCCTCAACTGTAGCATTGTCCTCCAGATGAGTTGCTCTTCTTTTCAATGCTTGCTAGAACTTTGTCCATCTTGTCAATCTTCTCATTCTTTCCATTCCAAAAATTCTTTCCATTTTTTCTCCCAACCATCCTCCCAGTTGTTCTTCCAACTCTCCTCACAATTTCTGCTTCACGACGGATGCAACGTGCTGAGGTGTTCCCACTTTGCTTCATGCCTCTACCATTTCTGCCAAAGAAGGTCGACTGGGCATTGCACTGATGACCCGTTGGCAATCCAGATTGGCATTGGCATAGGCAAGACTTTCGATGAGATGTGGTTTCACCGCGTCATCTGTCACTTGTTGATCCACAGCTTGTGTGAGTTGATCTGTGAATGAGGAAAAAGGTTCAATGGGACCTTGTCTGACATTTGTGAATGGGATATCTTGTGTCCTGCTGGAGCAATCTGCAGGATTGCTCTTCAGGCTGCTTCCTTGATGTCATTCAGCACTTGTTTTGGAAGCCTCGCTGCTTGTTGTGTTGGATTGTCATCTGGAGGATCACCTGCTAACTGGGCCACTGTGAGTTTTGCGTTTGGTCCACCTTGGTATCTGAGCCTCAGCTCTGTGAGAGATCTTCTCCATCTCGTGTTCCACACAAGATTCTGCGTGTCGGTGAGAATCATTGGCACAAGGCAATTGATATTATAATGTGTAAAGTTCATACATGTTGAAAGTTCCCTTCAGAAGCTGCTTAAAATATTGTGAATTCAGTCCACTGTCTCTGATGACTTCAGCTATTTCTTTAACCACCTCATGATCCAGTCTATCCCACCTTGGATTCTCACCCTGTGCATCATATGTCACTGGCATTGTGATGTCCCCTGAACCTTGCAATAAGTCTTTTTCTTTCCCTAATTCTTTTCTAATATCTGTCCAATCCATTGTTTCAACTTCCACTTCTTCTGGAATCTCAGCTCCATGGGTATCTGCAGGTACAGTGCAGTTGTAGAAGTCATTGCTGTCTCTGGAATCCTCGATTTGATGAAGTCTTCGGCCTTGTTCCTAAATCCAGAGCTGGAATCTGAAATTCTTGTGCTTGCGTTCCCGTGGCCATGCTTAAATATCATAGAAGGTATTTGGCTGCACTCCTCAGTACAGTGTTGGCTTCCTGCCTGAAGAACTGGCTGCTGTTGCTGCTGAAAACATCCCTGCTGGAACACCTTCTGAGGCAGTAATGCCTATTGTATCATCCTGTTGCTGTTCCTCATTAAAGTGTCTTGAGCTTCATGAGATTCAGAAGCTGATGAATACTCCACTTGTTGGGTTGTACCTGTCTTTGATTTAGATTTCCTTTTCTACGTAGTTGGAAAAAAGTGTTGCAATGTTGCAGTCCCGCCACCAGACGGCGCTGTGGCTTGGTCGGGCAGGCCTGGCATGTCCTGCAATGTGGTGACCGCACCACAAGGTGGCGCTGTCGCCCTCCTGGCTGACCGTGATGGCGGCGCGACCGCGATCGGCTCCTGTTCGGTTGACTGCAGCGCTCGCGATTTTGAGTGAGACCGAGACTGTGCGATTTTTGACTGAGCCAGCAGTTGAGACTGGATACGTGTGTGTCTCCCCGGGACTGGAGAGGTCGGGATCGAAGGGACTGGGACTGGAGGGACGGGAACCGGAGAGGGGGCGGAGCCCCGGGATGTGACCGAGCCCCGAGCACGCCCCTTCCCTGCCCGTGCCGTCACAGGGGAGCGGACCCGCCTCCGACCGCGCTCAGCCGCTCGGGGACGCCTCCTGCCTCCCCTGGACTGACGTCACTGTCTCCTTCCCGTTCCGCCTCCGATGTTTCCCCCCCCGGTTTGATCCGTTCCTGAATCCCCTCCTCTTCCCCCGGCACTGTATCCGCATCCCCACCGGCGCGCGCAATTCCCGCTGGGCTTCTGCCCGCGCTGCGATTCGGGCAGATCTCCGCGTCCCGAATCCGGGTACGGCGTCATCACCGCGCGCCTGCCTACGGGTGCCGGCTGGGACCGTGCAGCTGCCCCGCCGGGCTCGTCCTCGGACGCTGTCGCCGCGGTCTGAGAGCTGTCCCCGGGTGGCTGCGCCACATTTGCCTCGCGATTTCTGCCCCTCGCTCGCGTTTTTTGCACCGCGCCCGTCGAAGCTGCCGCCGGCACCGCGCAAACCGCGTCAGCTCCCGAGTCTCCCACCGGGTCCTTCCCCCCTTCCCCCTCGCCGCTGCCCCCGGCGCCGCCTGAGGCCGCCGCCCGCGGGACCGCGCCCGCCGCCAGAGAGCTTTGCCCCCTCTGGTCCCACTTCGGCCCCCCGGCCCGACTCTGCTGTTTTCCCTCTCCTGTGTCCCCTTGGCTCCTGCGAATCGGGAGGACACGCCTCTAAAATGGCACAGTCCGATTCCTCGAATTCGCCTGGGGAAATTTCAGCCCTGAGCTCCCCCGGGAGTGAGAGGGTGTCTGAGTCGGAGCCCGAAAACCCTGAAGTATCTGGGGATTCTGGGCGTTTTGGAGGTCCCGTGGGCTTTCGGGAAGATGAGGGAATCGGAGGTGATGAAGTTCCCTCCTGCTCCCCTTTTATGGGAGCTGTTTCTGTTTCTCCTGGGACAATTGGAATTAGAGCCGCCCTCCGCTTCTGCCTCTGCTCCCCTCCCTCTGCCCCTGTGGGAGTTTCAGCAACCTGCTGTTCGGCAACCTGCCCACATCTTGCTGAGGTTGCTTCCAGCATCACCCGTGCAGGTGGTAAAAGTTTCAGTGCTGTTTCATCTGTTCTTGTGGCCGAATGATAAAAATGTCTGTTGATTTCTTGCCAGAATCCCACTTCAAACAATAGACGTGTCTCTGAGTATGGATAATTAGAGTGTACCCACAGCAAAAGATCTCTGAGTTCTTTCTTTGAAATTTCCATCGGGAAATTTCAAGCCTCTGCCATGCCTTGTAAGGCTGACAAAGTCCTTAACTGTTCCTGGGAACATGTCCCCCCCATGTTCTTAATTTTGACCTTCTTACCAAATCCGAGTTGTCGGGGCAGTCTGAAGGTCCAGCTGGAAATGCCAGCAGTTCACAGGAGAGAGGATCCAGGGCACCTTCTGGCTCCCTCCGGACTGTTCTGCTACGAGTCCCTTCGGCAGCAGCTCTCTGGATGGCCTTGAGAGTGGCTGCTGCTTCCCAGGCTGTTCTGGCTGCTTCCCAAGAGGTTTATCAGTGCCCCCTTGGAACGTGCCCAGCCAGGGATGCCAAATCTTGGGTTGCTGTTGGTAATTGCTGCCCCGAGATGCGTAGGATGTCTCTGCACAACTGAAGAACGAGTCTGGACTCTTCACTTTTCGGTCTTGAGGATGTTTATTAATTCTTATCTATAAAATTTTCTTTCTGCCTGGCAGAGATCCGCTCTGCAGGGCAGCCACGAGCGCTCTGACCACCCCCGAGGTGGTGCTGTCCTTTTAGACTACAAACTATGTATATCCTATTTACACTTAATTCCCAATACCTATCACCTATGTTGGACAGTGCATTTCTACTCTAGACCAATCCCAAAGTGCCAACATCCCAGCAGAAAATGGAGAACAAGAAGAAAAAGGAGGAAGGTCAGACACGCCCAGATTCCTCCATCTTGTCCCCATAACCCCTGTACCAAAAATCCTAAAATCTACATTTTCACCCTGTGATCATTTTGCTATTACACTATTCAAACCTGTGTGACTTTCACATCCTCATACAAAGTTGGCAACTTGCTCCAAGGGTCAAAATCAAATCCCCGGGTGTTCTGGGCAGGATGCCAGGGTCTCCAAGCCCCCCAGTGGAGTCCTCGGCAACTCTGGACACCCCGAGGGATCTACTGAGTTCTGTCAGAGAAGAAAAACACAAAAGTTAACTATTAGGAAAGATATCCATTGTTGAAAGCCTTAAGCCACAACCCTCTGGCTAGCTGTGAAATTTAAAATTGAATTAAAGATGTTAAGGTATACCAACTCTCATCTATCATTTTTTATAATAAACATTCTGTAGTTTTGGCTCTATAATCAGACTAAACTATCAGGAAAACATTTGCTTAAGTGCTTAGCTTCATTAGAAGGCCAAATCTGGAATAGCAAAAGCATCTATAAACAATCTGTTTCCTCCTATGCACCATGTATTGTTTAAAATCTTTCAAGAGCTGGAACATCCACCTTCCTCCTTGAAACATTTACTGTTAAGCTGAACAATGCTTCAGGGAAGCACACACTACTGCTTCCCTCCAGTTGGAGCTGGTGTGCCCCAAACATGACACATGGAGGTAAAATCATTTCCATTTTAAAGCCAACTCAGCCAGTGAGAATTATTTCCATTTTAAAGCCAACTCTGGCCATGAGCTGCTATAGAGACACACTAATCAGGCAGCCTGCAGTGACCAAACTGATGCAAAGGAATGACAGTGCTGCTTCCTCTCAGCTGTTTAACTTTAGACAGAGATGGGAAATACAGTTTTTAAATTTACATACTCAAGGCTCGCAATGTGTACAAGCAGAAGTTCAAATAATCTTTAAAGTGAATATAAACAAAAGAATTATTCTTAATTTCCAGTTCAAACCCATGGGAATCAAAAGTGTTCAATGGCCACAAAAAGGATCCTTTGAAAGATGACAAAACCTTCTCCTACAAGTGTAGAACATTCCAATCTCAGTCAAAAAAGCTGCTGAACAGTAATAATGGGTATCAGAGAGAAGAGAGCATCAACTTGCCTTTGTGTTTATATCCATTTCAGATTTCAGTCATCATCTCTCAGAAGAAACTTCTGTCCTGTTATGCAGCAATGGGTAAAATGTAACATTCTTCATAGGAAAGGCACATTCAATTGAATGTTCTTGAGAGCAAGCACAGCTTTTTTATTAATGTCACGTTTGCTGTTATTACATCTGAATGAAAATGGTACTAAACACAAAACTACCAGCGTGCCTCAGTTCCCTGAAGAAGGTTGCACTGGAGATGCCACAGCTGAGGATGCACACAGCCTGCCTGTTTTCTAAGGGCTGGTCAGCACACAACTCAAAGACCTCTGTGCATGAACACGTGGCTTTATTTATGAAAGAAGCATGAGGTGACAGAATATCTGTCTTCAGAAGGAGACCAATATGATCCTTCAGGATAAATGCTCAAACTGTCCCACAGTGTCAGAGGAGGCCAAAAATACTCAAAGGAAAAAGGGAACTACAACATTGTCCATTTGTGTAATTATTTTCTCAGATTAACCCATTAAATTCCTTGGTAGAGAAGGTCATATTTAGGAATGTTATTGGGATCAATAGGACTTCTCACAATGAGCTTTCCCCGCATTGCTCCACGGTAGATCACTTCAATCAGATCGATAAAGTCTTGCTTTGTTTTGAAGCTTCCCACAAATTTGGTGTGATCTGGAGACCTAAATATAAGCATAAGACAAAGGTAGAATTGTAACATTAAAGTCTTCAGAGAAAAACCACCTAAAAACGTGAAAATATGCCCAAATGACATAAGTTCTGATCTGGTCATTCCAAAAGAATGAACTAACCTTGTAATGGCATAGCCAAGTCAGGAATATGCTGTGACCTCCAAAGGTCAAACAGGTGCAGTGTTATGTCTGAGATTTTAATAATTTCTTACTATTTATTGCAGATTCAGATGTATTTCACCTACTTATTGCATCAGGGCATATTTCAAATTACTTCCCTGTTTACATCCTTCTGGCTTCCTACAGAATTCTCAAAGCAGATGCTGGTAACAACATTATAGTTTTCAAATGCTACCTCCCCCAGACATGATAACATAGAAAGACTGATAATTCTTACAGACATAATAGACAATGGTAGGATGACTTACCCATAATCAACCTTCATGTGCTGTCCATTGAAGAAAAATACAGTAGATGGAATATAACTGATGTCAAAATACTGGGTGTACACTGGGACGTTGTTCACATCCACCAGGTAAATGACTGCCATTTTACTTAGGTCATGAGCTGTTTTTGCAAGCTGCAAAGAGTGAGAAAGGCACATGACAAACAGACTGAGAAACGAGAACAAGAGGGCAGCAAGCTTTATAAAGCCTGTTTCTCTTATGTGTTACCAGCTTAAGCAGGTATAGAATATCACATCTTGTCTACCTCAAGCACTTTGTTCAGCCACTACAGTAGTAACACAGATGCTTACTGTGAAAAATGCATGTATTTTATGATTGGCTTTTTGCAAATATTAAAATTAATAATATATATGTTCTGTTAGAAAACAATGCTGTATTAATTTTCTTAAATACTGTGTTAAATATAGTTTTAGGTTATAAAAATTGTTAAAATAGCAACTATGCTATGTAAGATGCTTTGTTTAACAGAAAGGACTTGCAGCGAGATAGCAGCCACAGGACACCTAAATCTTTCAGAGAAAGGGAATTTATTGCCTTCTTATCAGAAGAAACAAACTTCTTCTTGCCTCAAAGGCGCTGTTAGGATTAGAAGGAAGTAGCTGACACTGACCAGACAGAATCCTGTGTTTGAATGGAATTTATGCATCATGTATGAGGTGTATGAATATGCAGCAGGCTGTTGTTCTTAAGGGTTAATCCTCTGCTAACGGGTGTCCTTTTTTGGGCTTGCGCTGCCCAGAAAAAGGTACCCGAACGTCCGTAACTCTTTGTATTTTATTGTCTCATATTGTCCTCATTCAATCTGTCCAAATTGTTATTACTCTAATTGTGTTACTATTTTTATAACCATTTTATTACTATTAAACTTTTAAACTTTTAAAAACAAGTGGTTGGCGTTTTTCACACTTACTCTTCAAACCTTTTTGTAAGTATCGTGTAATTTCATTCTATATTGGTCACCAAACTTTCCATGAGTGCCTATCGTAGCAAAAACATTCTCTTCTATGAGCCAAATATACTTGTACAGTCCGTTAAAAAAAAAAAAAAAAAGAAAAAAAAAGGTCTTACAATATCATCGAGCTGCAGACAAACAGCATCATTATCTCTTCCAAAACGGAGAACCAAAACCTTCTCAGCGACGCTTTTAATTGCCTGATCCACTTCCCTCTTACAGGTCAGTTTGGGCAGCAGGAAACTCATCGCGACAGATCACGGTCTCCACTAAAATCCCAGCCTTCCAGTTAGGGGAAAAAACAACAAAACAACGCACCATCAAACAACAGCAACCTGCAGGCCGAAAAGAAGCAAAACTTCTCTGTGCTATTACATTTTTTAAAAGGAAAAAAAAGTGGGGAGAGAAGAGAGCAAGAGAGAGATCACAGATGAGCAGGCCGGGCTGACAAACCCCTCGGCCCCAGCCGACCGCCTCACGCCCCAGCCCAGCGCGGCGGTAGGGACAGACCCTGCCCGCACCAGGGGCGGCGGCAGCACCCACCGGCAGCCCCCTCGGTGCCTGGGGCTCCCCGGGAACGGAATACGGGAGGGTTCGGATCCCCGCCCGCCGCAACTCCCGCTGTGGGGCGCACACAGCCCGGAACGCGGCGGTGCAGCCGCGGAGCGCCGGGGACAGCCGAGGGGAGCACCGCGGGCCCGCCCCGCGCAGGCGCAGCGGCTCCGCGAGGTGAGCGGCGGTGGCGGCGCGGCCGGGGCCGGGGCTGGCGCTGAGCTCGGGGCACCTCGGGGTCCGCCCGGCCCGGCCCGGCCCTGCCCGACCGAGCCCCGCGGGCGGGAGCGCAGATCCGGCAGGTGCTTCTCCGGGGAGCGATGCCCCGGAGGGCGCGGGCTCCGCCGGTGTCCCCGGCAGGGCTGGGGGGCACAACGCGGGACTGTGGGGTGGGAGCCTGCGCTCAGCGGCTCGGGTGCTCGTGGGCTGGTTTAAAAGTTGTTAAACATGTGCAGGGCTGCTGCCCTGCAGCCGGCCTCATCGGTGAGTGTCTAAAGGGAGTGCCAGAGTATGGATCCAGGCTCTTGTCCGTGGTGCCAGGCCGTGGGACAAGAAGCAATGGGCAGAATCTGAGGCACAGAATTTCACTTGGACGTGAGGAGCAACTCGTTACTCTGCAGGCGGTTGTGCACTGAACTGGCTGCCCAGAGGGGCTGTGGAGTCTCCCTTACTGGAGATATTCCAGACCTGTGTAGACGCAGCCCTGTGCCATGTGCTCTGGGATGGCCCTGCTTGAGCAGAGGAGTTGGACCAGATCCATTGTGGCCCCTCCCAGCCTTACACAGTCTGATTATGAGTGGGCAGCTAGGCTGGGGAACTAAGGCAAGTTGTTCAGTCTCTGAAATATCAGTGGAGAGCCTTTCTGTTATTGAGATGAGTTGATGAGTTGCAGTGAATTCATGATAAAAAAGAAAAAAAAAATACTTTCAGTGCTACAAATCTAGGCTCTTCAAAAAGCCTTAGATGGATTCTTGCGGTAATGATGTTAGTGTGAATGACACACTGCTTGGCTCTATCAAAAGCTGTCATCAGGTATTCTGATGGTGTGAGTCTGGTGCTTGATATTGACTTAAATGGAGCTTCAGTCATTGAGGAACTGATCCCTTGATTTCTCCATGCTTCTTTGAGTATTACTTTTGCCAGTAGTTAAATAGTTCAATTTTACATTGAAGGATTTAACTACTTGCACTTACAAATTTTCACATTGTTAGGTTGCTTGGTTGTTCTTGTTTCTTTTATCTTAATAATGGCAGAACATGAGAGGTCAGCCACCAATTTGACCAATTACTGTGTAGTAAAACACATGCCAGGTAATATAAGTTTTCTAAATAATACACTGCTCCTTTTGTGCCTCTTATCTGAGCAGGTACATGTTTACAAACCCAATATTAGATCTAACTTCCTGTATATCACATTATTTTCAGTTTATTAGGAAGATTGTGAATTTTTATTTAAAAAAAAAATTGGAATTAATTCTAGTTTTGTCCAAATCATGTTTCCTCAAGGACTGAAACCCCACTGATGCTTAGTTCAGTAGTGTGCATAGGCCAGAGAAACTATTAAATGTTCTTGGGTGTGTTTTTCTTTCTGCAGACCTTTCATATGTAAATACAAGTGGGGATAAAATTAATGAGACTGGGGAAATTTATGTCCTCAGGTTTATGAGCCTATGCCAGCTTCACAGACAATTTAGCAAAAAGAAAAAAGATGGTCTTTTCTTGTACTAATTGTTATTCTTCCCTCTCTTCTTCCTGTTTTGACAGGATAGATAAATTACATAAAAATTCTTCTGGTTTGCATGCAGCATTTCACTGACTTTGGTTGTGAAGGCTCATCATATGCTACAGATAACTTGAAGAGATCTTGGACAGTTCTTGAAGATTGTTTGACTGCATTTTGAATTGCAGTAAGTATAGCTGGTTTAAGCTGTTTTTATGTAGGAATCAGTAAAAAATTCTTAATAGAAGGAGGAATTTCTAGCATCCTCCAAGAAGTAACCTATTGTCTGTCAGTGTTAATAAAAATCTGCATGTGTGTTCTTTGTGTGCGTGTTCTGTGATTTTTGACAAGTTTTTTTCCCCTCTTATTGGAGTTTGCAGATAAGTGTTGCAATCCAGCACATGCCTAAGTATGCACTCTGCTAACATGCTTCTGAGAAGAATTGTAAGAAGTTCTGTCCTTCCATTTGCCACACAACATGGGATGAAAAAGGATTTGTTTCCACTCAGAAGAACTCTGAGTTTATCACTTTGTCTGAAGCAGGACAAATCATGTGAACCCTCAGAAAAACTGGATTTGGATGAGTGGAAGAAGGTAATGAAATCTGGGTTGCAAGAAGAGGTCAGTGAGATGGTCTCAGAGCCAAAGGAGCTTTCCAGTTTGGCTGCTGCACGTGAGACTTTGGAGATGTGGAGGCTAGCTGGCAGAGCAGTTCCAGAAAATATGAGTGAAGAACAGCTAAAAACCTTTATGGAGTGTCCTTCTAAGTCAGCCAAAAAGAAGTATTTAAAATATTTGCATCTCAAAGAACTTCACAAGAAAAATGACAAGAGAAAGATGGATGAGAGAAGGGAAAGGAGGCTGGAAGCACAAGATCAAGATTCAAAAACAGAGGAGACCAAGAAGACTCCATTTGTGTGTTTATGGTCCCGCACCATGGACAAAGCATACAACTGGAGGGCTGCTCAGTCCATGATCTTTGGCCAGCCTCTGGTATTTGACATGTCTTATGAAAAGGACATGTCTGTGCGAGAAGTCTCAAACACAGTGAGGCAGATAGTAATGAGTGAGAGCAGCAATCGGAGATCTGTGGATCCATTCCACATCCACTTCTGTAACTTCAAAGATGATAGCCTCTACCACAGGGAATTCATCAAGAATTATAGAGAGGCCTGGGACAAACTGCTTATCACAGTGACAGACCAGTGCTACACAGAAATCTTTCCCAAGGAGAAGCTCATCTATCTGACAGCAGATTCTCCCAAAGTAATGAAAGCATTTGATCATGATAAGATTTATATTGTTGGGTCAATGGTTGACAAGAGCATTAAAAGAGGAGTCTCCTTAGCACGGGCAAAGCGGTTGGGGCTGGAGACTGCAGCCCTTCCACTGGATAAGTATTTGCTGTGGAGTACCGGTGCCAAAAATCTCACACTGGATCAAATGATGCATATTTTATTAACCTTGAAAGATACAGCTGACTGGAAGAAGGCTCTGGAATTTGTTCCCAAAAGGAAATACTGTGACTTTGTAAACAAGCCTGTAAAGGAATTGAAAAAAACATTAGACCTGATCAGCACACTCAAACTTGGAAAGGGACGGGAAAAAGTAGAAAAGCAATTTGCCAAAAACTACCCCAAGAGGTATAAACTAAAGCAAAAGTAGAGTGATGGGGAGGAAAATGAATTTTTTACACACAAACTGTGCCGACTTCTTGGTGCTCTGTTCAGCTTTTAATCTCAGAACATGTTTTGTTGCTTATGTTTGAAATTACCATCATTAAGAGTTGGGTTTTTTTAATTACTTTAGTAGTCCAGCTGTTTAAATTTATTCACACATAATTGAAATGATGTAAGAGAAATGAGATAATCTGTTGTAAAAAAAAAAAATAACTCCACATGAAGACTATCAGTCTGTTCCATTGAACTGTGCTTGAGCAAGGGTGATTGTTACTGAATGCAAAGGTCTTCAGACTGCTTTGGAGGCTGTCTACAGTTTTATTCTGTAAGATCGCTAAGATGAAGTAGAAGAGACCTCTCCCATTACTTCCTGAACATCTTGTGTGCAAATGAATTGACTTTGATAACTGACCTAAATGGTTAAAACCTTGTGTGAGTTTGGGGAACTGCACAATTTATTTCTGGATGTTCTATCTAGCACAAATAAAGTCCCTGTTTGGAAGGAATCAGGCAAATTTCTTGACTGTGCTGAAAAAAAAAATTAATCTTGCCTACTTTTGGGTGAGACTTTTATCCCAGAGTGCCTGTGTTTTCAGGCCATGTAATGTAGATTTCCCAAAGTGCTGGAACTTCTGAGTTGGTAAACTGTCCTATTAGTAAATAGGAGCAGAGGGCCCTTTTAATATTTTTTGCAGTTCGGAATACATTGGTGTCTCTCTGGAAGTCTGTGTTCAGGCTGCAGAGCTGCCATGGGCAGCTAAATACAGCTCTGCTGTCTGTGGGATGAGGATGGCTTTCTTTGTGGGGGAAGCTTAAAGTCAGTGATGGCAGACGAGGAGTTGGTCACCCACTCCCTGCTGTCACCTCTTCCCACGTGCTGTTGTAAGGTGGGGATTGGAAGATTCACTACCCCAACACTGCCTGTTGTGAGGGGCAGGGCCTGCAGGCAAGGGTCACCTCTGGCACAGGGAAGGACCTGGTTCCTTTCAGCTCTGTGTGGTTGGGAAGTACACAAAGCTTCACCCGAGGGTGGTGGTGTTCCAGGTGATGCTTGAGAGCTGCCCTCAGCTGCCTGGGAAGGCCTGAAGTGCAAGGACTGGCTGTGTGAGTGAGTGTGCCTCAATAAGGCAGGCTCTCTTTCCTCAAGGGGGGAAGACAACAATGGAGGTACATAGAACTGTGGAATGGTTTGGGCTGGAAGGGGCCTCATCCTGATCCAAGAGAGAGACTTTGGAGATGTGGGTACCATGCCCCTTCTGTCATTTGCTCTTCCTCCACACACACAGCCTCTTCTGATCTGCAAACTGGCTTGTAACTGGCGTGGGGGAGGTGGTGTCACTGCTCACTTGAACTCGTGTCACAGAATGTGAAAAACGCTAATCACTTGTTTTTAAAATTTTAAAAGTTTAATAGTAATAAAATGGTTAAAAAAATAGTAACACAATTAGAGTAATAACAATTTGGACAAATTGAATTAGGACAATATGAGACAATAAAACCAAAGAGTTTCAGACGTCAGGGTACCTTTTTCTGGGCATCACGAGCCCGGAAAAGGACACACATTAACAGAGGATTAACCCTTAAGAACAACAGCCTGTTGCATATTCATACACCTCATACATGATGCATAAATTCCATTCAAACACAGGATTCTGTCTGGTCACTGTCAGCTTCTTCCTTCTAATCCTAACAGCGCCTTTGAGGCAGGAAGAAGTTCGTTTCTTCTGATAAGAGGGCAATAAATTCTTTTTCTCTGAAAGATTTAGGTGTCCTGTGGCTGCTATCTCGCTGCAAGTCCTTTCTTTTAAACAAAGCATCTTACATAGCATAGTTGCTATTTTAACAATTTTTATAACGTAAAACTATATTTAACACAGTATTTAAGAAAATTAATACAGCATTGTTTTCTAACAGAACACATATAATATTCATTTTATATTTGCAAAAAGCCAATCATAAAATACATGCATTTTTCACACAGAATCACTGACTGGGTAGGTTGGAAAGGGCCAGAGTGCTCAGCTGGTCCAAACTCCCGAATCAAGCAGGGTCATCCCAGAGCCGGTAGCACAGGGTTGCATCTGGATGGCTCTTAAGATTATCTGCAGTAAGGGAGACTCCACAGCTGCCCTGAGCAGCCTGCCCAGCGCTCGGTCACCGCAAAGGAAAGAATTGCTCCCTCATGTTCAGGTGTAACTTCTGTGCCTCGGTTTCTGCCCGTTGCCTCTTGTCCCATTGCTTGGCACCACCGGCTCCTGCTTGGCGCACCACCTCCACCCGCTTTAGCTATTCGTACCCACGGCGGAGGCAGCGAGGCGATGCTGTTTGTGAATCACGGCAGGCATCGTTAAACCACGCGCACCGAGGAGGGCGCGGCAGCGACGTGCTTCCTTCGCACCCCCGGGACGCCGAGGCTGAGGGTGCGATGCCGGCAGTGCCGGGGGGCGGCTCTGTTCCCCCCGCTTTCCCCGGGGGAGGGAACGGAAGCCGTGCCCCCGTGCGCGGCGGGCCCTGACGGCCGCCATTCAGACGGGCGCCGCTCTGCGCGCTCCCGCTGCCGCCGGCGCGCTCCCGCCGCTCCCCCCGCGCCATCCCCGCGCGCCGCAGGGGCGGGGCCGGCCCGGCCGCGAGCGGGGCCTCGCGGGGGCGGGCCCGAGCGGCGCGCGTGCGCGGCGCGTGAGGCGGTGGAGGAGGCGGGGGAAAATGGCGGACGGCAGAGCCGAGGGGGAGAAGGCGAAGCGGCCGCAGCCCGCAGGAGGTGAACACGTAGCGCCTCTCGCCGCGGAGCTGTGGGGTGGGAACGGGCTCTGGGCCGGTGCAGCGGGGGTGGGGCGGTCCGGGTGTGCCTCAGCCGGCCGTGAGTTGCCCGGCCCTGCGGGGAGAGTGGGTGGCCTGGGCCTGAGGGGGCTGCGCTGGGGAGAGGCCAGTGGCGCCTGCTGGGCTCAGCTCTGCCGGCGCTTTGGTATAAAAACACACCCGCTGCTCCTTGTCCGGGCAAATGCGCTGTTTCTCTCTCGTAAAAATGCACGGAGTACTTGCTCCGTGTTCTGAGAGAAATATGACTGTTGCTGTCTGCAAGGATGAAGATAGAGCCTTAAAGATTAACTTACAGCAATTCTGGTACATTTTTTATAAATGAATGTTCACTCTCAGTGAATATTCTTTAATTGCTCTTTTAAGCATTTGGGGATTTTTTTGCTTGGCAACAATCTGTAAGTTTGCTGTTTGGTCCTACAGTATTTATATTATTACTGGACATTCCTGTAATTTCTGCAGTATTTGGTTCGAAAATTTTAATGTTTCTTTTCTTCTTTCTTCCCTTAAAGTTGAGAGAACAATGTCTTTGCAAAGATAAAGCTTTTCTTTCTTGGTGTATTTCCTTTTTTTTTTTTTTTTTTTTTTATTTAGTTGGGTTTTAGTGGGGTTTTTTGTTTGTTTTCATATATGTGTAAGGAGAGGGCACTTCTTAGATCTGGTGAAAAATTAAATCAGGCTTGTAAACCAATCAGGATAGCTTTAACATTGAATGTTATTTCTCATAATCGCTGACATTTGAAGAGTATTGATTTTAGATAGTTCCTTGACTCTTGGTTCTCTGTTGGGCTTTGGTGGCTTTTTGGTTTTTAGTTTTTGGTGGTGGTATTGGGTGTTTTTTTGTGTTAGTAATACAGTAACTGGACAGCATCAGCCCATCAGTAATTCCTGCTGTCCTGTGTGCTGAAACATGATCTGAATGACTTGAGGTACCTTGGCCCTAAGGAAGAATAGCTGTTCCCTGAGGATTTCTGAAAGCAATTTGCAGTTCCTAGCTTTTGGAGCTTATCTGAAAATGAATTTAGCTGTGACTGGTTTGTTCCCAGGGACAGCAGATCCTGAAATGCTGTGCAGCTGGCACTGTCACTCTTGTCACCTGAGCCACCTGGGCTGTGGAAGTGTCCCCTCCTGTGGCTCGGTGATTCACATGAGTAAAACTGGCTGTGAAGGAGGACAACTTTTCATGTCTGCAATCCATGGGATGGGCACTAGCCAGTCTGCTTTGGAAATAGTGCTGGTGCTTTCTGGAGGTGAAATATGACCTGCAGGAAATGATAAAGCAGCCTTGAGATCTTGGAATATACCTATGGGCTGGCAGGGGAGGTGGTGGAGACCTGTTTAATGGTTAATATGCCCGAGTTTCTGTTTCCTGCAGAAATCCAACAGCACTACAGCTCCCTCCCCACCTTCCCCAGTTGTCCTGTGCCCCTGACACTTTTGACAAACAGCCAGTGTTTCTCTCAGCAGTCTGGAGTTCATCCTTTGGCAAGCCCAGTAGAAATGACACTCAGAATGCAGTGCTGCTAGGAGCTGATTCTGAGAGAGGTGCTCTTTAGGGTTTGGTGAGAAAACAGACATGGGTGGATTGTATTAGCTTCATCTCGTGCCCAGCAGTATTTGAAATTTGCTCTTTAAAGAAGTAAGCTGTAAGCATAGTGTAGTAACCTTCAAGCTAGCACTAGCCTAGGCCCTGGTTCCCTGTGCCCTGAATTTTGGCTGCTGTGGATTTTGTGTATTATGGAAAAGAAGACTTAGCTCTGCAATTCCAGCATTTTTAGGGCCAGTGAATCTTCTGCCTAGCCTTGAACCAGTCTCCAGTGTACTGAGGCTGCACCTGGAGCACTGTTTGATGTGGTTTTATGCACTAACTATGAGGATGCTCTCATAGTCTCTGCAGACTGCTGTTTGATAAACTCTGCTAAGACAGCCACCACTACCCAAGGTCACTTGTGTAAATTTTGGTTGTTTCTCTTTCCTCCTTTGTTTTGCATTTTTATATCTATATTTTCTGGATCAAATTTCTAATTTTTTAATACAGTCAAACTGATTAAAGTTACATTTTTTTTGTGATCTGCCAGGAATGATAAATCCATTTTGGTTTCAATCACTTATTGATACCTGGAAGAGTGGGGTAGAACTGGTATATTCTGCTGCTTCTGATTTGGGAAATAGCAGGCAAATATATATATATATAGATTGAGTCCCTAGTTTTTCTCTTTCCTGATGTTGTTTGCTTCTTTTTTTTTTTTTTTTCTCAGAGCTACAATCTTGTTGGCCCCCAGTTCAGACTTTCTTCTCTCCCATTGCTCCACCTTACCTAGCAGCTTTTTGCATTAGCAGTGCAAAGGGCTTTTCCCCCGATGGTCGGAATCTGCTGTTCTGCATTTGGTGTGATGAGGAACCTGTGCTGGCTCCAGTAGCTTTAAACTGCTGCTGTGAGCACTTCCCTGGCCATTCCTTAGTGTGGGTTTGTTTTCCCCCTCCTGCTGCTGCAGTGCCTTGCTTATGGCAGCAGCAGGGCAGTGTCTTTTTGCTGAAGCATTTACTCTGTTCAGTGTGAGTTTTCCAAGGACACCTTTGTCCCTTGGTGTAGCTGAAGAAGCTGGTTTTATAGGAATGGAAGTGTTGCTTGAATGTTTTTTCTCTGTGGATCACTGTTCAGCTGCTGTGTTTTCCATGGCTGTACAGAAGCAGAAAAGAGGAAATCTATGTATTTGCTTTTTTAGTGCTGATTCCTTGCTCAGCAGAGCTTGGCAGATTTATCACAGATGAGATGCGGACAAGCAGTGACTTGAAAGATGATTGAGCCAGCTGGCCTCACTGTAGGCACTCCCATGGTTTTAGGGTTGTGCCAGACAAGCCTAGAGACTGGCATGGACATGATTTTGTAGAAATTTAGTAGAATTAATTTTACCTTAGATTATCTGCTCTAGATTTGGAATTGGGATTCCAATTATGAAAGCTTATCTGTGGCAACTTAAAAAACTTTTTAAAAAGAGTTAGTCATCTACATTTAATTTACTACATGAAATTTGACTTCCATACTAAATAAAGAGATGATGCTTCAAGATTGTTTTCCTGGCTCATACAAGAAGTTCTTTACAAGTAGTGAAGTGCTTGCAGTTTCTTCTCCTCTCTGTGTTTTGCTGTCCACTAAATATACATTGGTGGAAACTGCTGTCACTAAAAACACCTTACCTATTGCACCCAGAGTATAATGCTTTTTGAGGTTGCTGCTCCCATCAATCTGCTCAGTAAAAGTAGCTCATCTTGGTAAGTTGTTTCGACTTCACCAGGACCTGAAGAAGAGGCAGAAAAACCTGTGAAAACTAAGACTGTTTCTTCCAGTAATGGAGGAGAAAGTTCGAGTCGCAGCGCAGAGAAACGGGCAGCTCATGAAGAAGCTGAAGACTTCGCCACAAAGCCTGCTCCTGCCAAAATGTCCAAGTTTGGATTTGCCATAGGCAGTCAGACAACAAAGAAGGCATCTGCAATATCCATCAAACTGGGAGCAAATGTAAGTTTACTGAGGGGCTTTTCATTTTAGGGAAAAGGGAAGTGCTTTGAGGAGGCTTCCTTGCAGAGGAAACCTGGAATTCCCGTGGGGGTAACTTGGGTAAAGCCTAACTTGGCCAGCTGGTCGTGCATGTGTAAGTACTTCAAGGTGATTAATAACAGGTCAGCAGTCTCAGGAATCATAAGCCTTGATTGAAATGAACTGTAGATCTTTGAACATGCAGAATAATTTTATAATAAGATTTGATAAATCAGTAATTTCCTGAGGGAAATGAGGAGACTTGTTAAACAGTTCAGGCTACTTTGAAATGAGTGCTGGGAGCTTCATTGCATAGGATGCTTAAAGATGGAAGAAAGCATCTAGATAGCTTAATAGGTTGTCTTCCACTCCAAAGATCTTATTTTAGCATGGGGAGTTGTAGCATATTTCCATGACTTTGCCTGTTCTTTGCAAGGTCAGTGTGATTTATTTGTGTTAAATGCAAGTGATGGAGCTTTGTTACATAGGTTTCTAAGAATTCTGATCCCCTTGATTGTCCAGCACAAGGTATCCTTGTGCTTGTTCAGATGGGAATCTGATGACTCTGTACTTCCAGAGTAGTCCTCCCCGGGCTTGGCCAAGGACAAGGCAGGGCTGCCTCTCTGTTTAATACAGTTCATTTACATTTCCCACATGTCACTGTGATGGATACCTTGTAAGTAGCTATCTGCACCAAATTCAAACTGTGATCATGAAAGGCTTGCACTGCAATGACAGCATTTTAGAAACCTGCAGAGGATTAAAAGGGTGCTCTGTTATTTTGACATGGAAAGGAGATGTGGGCTGGCAGCATTCTAGGGTATAAATGCAGCCAGGTCAGCTCAGACTTTGGGAAAATGGACAAGGCTTCCTTCTCTGGGCCTCTGGCATGCTTCAGTTTCTCATGTCCTAAGTGGCAATAAATTTGGCTCAGGATTTCTGCTTCACTCAGCTTAGTGGGTGACAGACAGTGCTGAAATTTACCTGTTTCTCCTCAGTCATTTTTGCTCCCCTAGGACATTCCCCATTCCTTGGGCACTTTAAAAATGGTGTGGAATTGTGCAGTATCAGTGAGGAACAGCTGTAGGCAGTTGCATAAGGGCTCTGCTGCAGTAGCAGCTTCTAGGAGTGTGTAGTAAAGAATTACCAGTAAAATGCAGAAAGCACTGTATGAGATTGATTTAGTACTATAGTAGCAATCTGTTACTAGCTATTTGTTTTTTTCTCAGTGGTGTTGAAGTAACTCTTGGTACCACTGTTGTAGCACATGTAGCAGTTGTGAGTTTGACAGCTTCCTCCACTTTAAATAGAGGAATAAAAATTAGAAATAAAATAAATAGTCTTTAAAGGAACTTATATTAATCAGACTGTGCTAGATACTGATAGTAGTTTAAAAGCATAGAATTGTTTTAAGCCAGAAAGCTGTCACGTTGTTAAAATAGAAGAAAAAAACTTACTCTTTTTTTTCTGACATTGATGGATAAGAATATCCCAAAAGAATAATGGAAGTAGTGACACAGTAAAATTTTGAATACCACAAGTTGTTCAGGTTCTGTTTTAATCGTTCATGCCATGCCCCAGTGGCTGAGTACCCCTGCAGTGTGCTAGAAAGTGAAGACCTGCATGTGGGGAGTTGTAATATGAGAGGGCTCAGCTTGCTGCTCAGAGTGATCACACATCAATGAGCAGTCATTTTCCTTTGTCATTAGAGAATCCTTCATGTGCTTGATTCAGACAAAAACTTTTCCCCTGGTTGCCCATTTCAGTGAAGATCTTTGATTTAATTTTACCAAAATACTTAAAAAGCCAAGGGTAGCTTTTCTGAATTAGTAGACTAATGTTACTTGTGCATTTTGTCTTTTCCAGAAGCCTAAAGAGCCTGTTCCAACCCTGGCTCCAAAAACCCTTTCTGTAGCAGCAGCTTTCAACGAAGATGAAGATGTGAGTAATAAGCCAGTGATGAGCACAAAATACCATTGGTGTGGTAGGCAGGGAGAGTGGGTTATTTATGGTTCTTAACATAAATGTCAGGAATTTTCAACCTAGAAGCATCTCTTTTGGCTCTGATTAAGAATGCACAATAGCTCTGTGTTGGTTCAAGAAATCATTAAAATGTTGATAACTTCTCCCTGAAAATAAGATGCACAGCATAATTTGAATTAATACTTGCTTTCTCTAGGCTTGATTAGGGGGAGGCAAAGGAAAGTTGTGCTTCTGGTTTGCTAAATATTTTGTTGTCATATTACTGCTCCTTCTGTCATGGAGCTGAACAAAGGAGTTTGTGTTTTGTCCTGTAGCTGTGTAGGACCTGCAGTGTGTGCAGATCCCTTGGCTGTCCTGCAGGGCAGAGTGCAGCCGGTGTGTCCTTGTCAGGCTCTGACCTCCTTTGTCCCCGCAGAGCGAGCCCGAGGAGATGCCCCCCGAAGCCAAGATGCGCATGAAGAACATCGGAAGGTAGGGCAGCTTTGAGCTCTGCTGTGGACCGGGGCCAGTGAGGAACCCCTGCCCGGCTCAGGGCACATCCTGAGCATGCTTTGAGAGTACAAGCAGGCAGCATAGGTTAAAGGAACATTTCTCCAGAAACAAGATTTTCAAATTTTAGCGTGTCATCCACAGGCTAAAAGTACTACATTTGCATTTGAACTTTGAATCTTATTTACATCTTTTCAGGAAGAAATTGAGTCTGCATTAAATAGAAACTCTTTTTTTTTTTTTAACTTGTTGTAATAGGTAGGAATTCCTGTTTGTCTCTACCTTGTATTTTCCTGGTTCTCCCTTTTATAAATTCCCTTGAAGTAGGTAGTCTGATCACATTTTTAAATTCATGTGCAAGTTGAAGATAAGAATCATCTCTCAGAAAGACAAAGAATTGCTTCTTTACTTTAAAATAAATAATGTAATTCTTCTGCTTGTCACAGATTTGAGATGGTAAGGGACCAGTCCTAAAATTAGTAGGGATCTTTTCAGAGGAGGCTTCACTTAAATTAGGGATGAATTTTGAGAATTTGTATTTCAGAGGTGCTAATCATGATAGACTGCTTTTAAAGTCAGTCACTCTGAAAGTTCTTTAGTTTGGTGGTTTTTCTTTTTTCTCCAGTAACAAATTTAGATCCTCAGTTTCTTAATCTTCGAAGCTGGCAGCAGTTACTGCCACTGCCACGTCCTCTCTTGCCTCATCTCATTGCTGTATTTTGACATACTGGGTACAGATCACTTCTGTGGCCAGCTTACAGTTGCTAATAGTGAGGGCTCCTGATGTCACAGAAGGAAATTTATGTGGTAGATGGCAGACTGGGCTTGAAGTTGGCATTTTCAGTGTGACATGGCGCAGTCTGCTGTAGTTGAGCTGGCTTTCTCAACTGCTCTTGTTTCACTTTTCACAGGGATACACCAACCTCAGCAGGACCAAATTCGTTCAATAAAGGAAAGCATGGATTTTCTGACAACCAGAAGCTATGGGAACGAAATATAAAATCTCATCTTGGAAATGTCCATGACCAAGAAAATAACTAAATGATGTGGATTACAAGTTGGGTGTTTTGGGGGGAGGGGAGGGTGTAACATTAAAGGAACAGTTTCCTTTTTTAAGAATGGTATGAGACTATCTTTGGAGCCACTTTTTTAAGACTTTGAGTGGTACACTAATAAATGAGTTTGAAATTAGAGGTAATTTATGTTTTGTATACAGATTTCAAGGCATTTGCTAATTTTGTAGTTCATGTGATTAGTTTCAAAAGGTTACAGATAATAAAGAAATTGGAGTGGTACCTTTTTAAGATAATTTTTTTTGTCAGTGATTAAATAAGGTGGATGAAAAAGGTTACTGTCTCTTTAATCAGGTTAAAATTGAATGCTCTTGCATTCTCACTTCTGGCTCCCTCTTCATAACAGGAGAAACAGCTGACTCCTATGAATTCTGCTAAAGAGAGTGAGCATTGTCTTGTACTAGGAAGTGTTACTGGACTATTACTTTGAATATAATCTTACACAGGAAATAGTAAGAACTTGGATATTTTTTTTCTCCCTGCAGTCACCTTTTGTTAAGTCTCTGCAAATAGGAATTATGTTGCTCTGAGTGGCTCTGGTAACTTAGCTCTGATTTTGTTTAAAACTTCATGTAGGGTGTGTAACCTTCAGTGGCCTGTTCTGTCCTAAGGAAATGGGCCTTGTCTGTATATTAGATACAGTCTGTAAAGAATATTCATTACAAAGGTAAATCAGTATTTTCAGTGTGCTCCTTTTAAATCACTAGCCTTGAGTAGTGCTTGTTAGCATTTCCTAGTGGTACACAAAAGCCACCACCAAAAATATGAGCTAATGTACATTAAGCTTCACCTTTGATTGAAATATTTTTCTTTACTATGCCTAGAAGGAATAAAAGCCACACCAAAAATCGGTAACTCACTGCTTAAGTATGAAATATCTAAGATGCACTTTCCCTGTCTTGCCATTTAAGACAAAATGCCTTGATGCCTATGACCTCAGTGGACACTATCAGGTCAAAGAAAGCTGCATCTGCAATCCTGATGTTCTAACAAGTATCAGCTTCAGAAATAAAACTTGACCTTTTCCTGCCTGTCTTCCTTTTGCAGTGATTTTCAGCAGTGACATGAATCTGGTCAGTTTATTTCTTAGCTTCCATACTGCAGGACAGTGCTGGGGGATTTCAGTGCTAGCAATGGCCATCTAAATTTCAGTCTAATTTAGATTGTGTATTTGTGAAAACATTTTATTAACAGAACTGGTTAAATAGAACATTATGAACAGCAATAGCACCACCTGCCCCACCAGCAGCACCTCCCATACCCCAAATAAGCATAAAGTTCTTTTTAAACTCCAATACCTGATAGTGTCAACACTAAATTTCAGCTGGAAAATGGTTGTAGCATTCAATACATTAGTTGCTTTCATCCTGCCTCTAAAACTGTCTTCTTGCTAAAGTTGAACTTGCAAGTGCAGAAAGGAAAGTGCATCTTGAAATGTATTTTTTTATTATTATTATTATTATTTTAGGAAAGCTCTGACCACTTAGACTTTTGAGTTTGTAAGTTCTAAAAATATTTTTTTGTATTTTTGTATTGTATGTGTAATCTCTTTTCTTTTGAAGTCTGATGCAGTTGAATACCTGTAACTGTTTTCTTTTAAAAGCCTTGTTATAAACTTAACATAAAAATGTATACATTATTTTTCTTCCATAGCAGAAATACTTGGTTTATTTAAAACACACTTTAAAAACTGATTTTCAGGACTTCCAAAACCAATTTGGGCATTACTGGAACTAGGCAAGACAAACTTTTCACTTATTTTCATCACATGTGGTTATGTTTGTCTAAATAAATCCCTTTAAGATAGTGGTAATCCATAGTGAATAGCTATTTTCTTGTGCTCCTCAGTAGCTGGTTCATGCTATATCAACCACTTGTATAGGAACAAAGCAAAACAGAACTTCAAATAAGAATGACTCAGAGATCTATTCCTTGTTTTAATTAACCTACCACTACTTTCTTTCACATCTTTGAAGTAGATGTTCATACCAGAATCTCCTTGTTCTTCAAAATAATTTAGGAAATTGCTAGGCAGAAGAGCAGACATGCTATGAAATACTTTCCATGCAACTGAGAGCAAAAATTATCTTCTTGGTTCTGTAGTCAAATAATCCTGGACCCTGTGAGAGACTGCAGAAACTTTTGTATCTCAGCTGAAGGTGAGCAGTGATCCTGCCTCACCCAGGGCAAGTGTTCTCTTCCTTCTCTGGGCTTGGGAGCAAATCCGTCAGGATTGCCTCAGTCTCCTCAGGACTCGGTGCCAAGCAAGCTAGATTTGTCTGCTGCTGTTCAATGTCTGACACTTGCAAGAACAAACTGACTGATCTGAACAATACCATGAAGGTGAATGTTGGAGTAGTCATGTTTTTACATGCAGAGACCCCTTTTTTGTTGTTGTTCTTGGTGTGATTTTTTTTAAGGTTTTTTTTTTTTGTTGTGTTTTTTTTGGTTTTTTTTTTTTTTTTTTTTTTTTTTTTTTTTTTTTGTTGTTGTTGTTAGTTGACTTGGCTTTTTTTTTTTTGTAAGGATGTTCCAAGAATCCTGAAACTCATGATAAATGATGTGATTTAGCTGAATGCTTCCAGGAGGTGTGCTGAGACCTTGAACTGCTCAGTCCAGCACGCAGTGTGTGCCTGGCAGTGGTTGAAATGCCAGCCTGTGTGGTTTTGTCCCGTGGGGCTCCTGCTTGCTTAGCAGGAATGGTACCTGAGCAGCCTGCAGAACACTGATGGCACAAGGTGAAGGTGTGAGCAGTTACCCAGTAACCTTCTCTGCAGCTGGGCTCTTCTGAGCCTGCTGCCTTGCAAACAGATCCAAACTCATCTAACTGTATTAAAATAATAAAAAAGCCCAACAACCTCTTCCCCTCAGAAAAACCAAACAAAAAACAAAAGGCAAGAAAAGTCCCCTCCCAAAACCCCAAACCAAACCAGCCCCACCAAACAGTGCAGTGAGCTGCTGCTGGCCATGTTTCAGGCAGTGCTGGGTGTGGCCCCTCACCTGAGTTCATTCCTTTGAAGCTTCTCAGAATGAAGATTTGATCAGCAGGAAGGAGTCCCCAGCCTGTCTCTAAAGTACCCGAGGGGTGCCAGTTCCCAGCTTGTGCCCTATTGGAGATGACCCAATCCTGGTATTCACTGAGCTCTGGCAAAAGCAGTTGTGCTCCTGGGAGCACCAAGGCAGCAGCCACAGCTGCCATGGGGCCGGGTGAGCTTCATCTCCACGGCTGCAAGGTTGTAGAGCACCCCTTTGTCAGAACTCACTGGACTCTGCTGAGCTCCATGTGCTGCCAGTGGCTTTACCAAAGCTGGCTTTCCAAAGAGGCTTGGGAGGAAAAGTCAGCTTTTGAGAAAATGGCAACTTCAGTTCCCTGAAGAGGCAAACAGGTTTTAAACTATTGGAATTCACTGGTGTCACTAGAACTCTGAATAGGTTGCTGTAAGATAAGATAAATCTGTTTGAAGAAACTACAGGGTTTCAAGAAAGCTTTTTGTCAATTTGGTAGCCTTAAAGGGTGTTCTGCAAAGAGGTTTGGCTTTTTTGAATTCCCTATATAACTACAAGTTGAGGAATGCTGAGTAGTTCTGCTCTTAAGCTACAAAAGGGAAGGTTATGTTCTAAACTCACCAGAATTTGTTGTCTAGTGTCTCTGTCATGACTCAGTAGAACACCATAAACATTATTGGATAATTAACAGTTTGCTATTTTACTTTATCTTATTAACACATCCCTTATTTCTTCTGGTTTCATTACTGTTTCACTACTGTTGTCTAATTTTGAAATACTGGCATCTTATATAGTACTTAGTTAGGAAAGCTGCTCATGTTTAATAATGTGGAGCCATTGCTTGGGGGTAGATGCATAGTTACCCATGGAATTAAAAGCTGGGAACATCAACTTGTTACACTTCAACTCTGGACACAGCATGTTCCATTTGTGTTTGCAAACTTGCATTTAGCAGTCTGCAGTGGTGGGAGCCCAGGATTTACTGCCAAAACCTCTGCACTTTGTGATGTCTGGGCACTCCAGCAGCAGCTGACCCTCAGGGTGGCTGGTAATCAGAGCATGGACTTCCTGATTCATGGAACATGGTCTGGAAAACCTCTGCTTGGCATATGGCTCAGTTCTTAAATTTGTTTCTTGGGATTGGATTTCCTGATGAGATGGATATGCAGAAAGTCTCTGTGGTTCTGTAGGAGGAGCTCCACTGAAACTTAAAGTCATGAGCCCATATTGATGTTTTCCTGGGAGTACAAGTTATTAATCTAAAGTTAATGCAAGTTATATTAAAAATGTAATCATCTCTCCTTTTCTCCCCCAGCATCCCCTAATGTGTAAAGATGGTAGTTGCATGTCAGGTGTTGGCTGATGTTACAGAATGACAGCAGTGCTTTGGTGACAGAAGTGTCCCCACTGACAGCAGCTGCCATCTCTACAGCTGCAGGCACAGAACAGGTAACTGTGAAACATGGGCCTAAAGGGGGCTTTAGTTATTTACTTATGGTGTGACAGTCCTGTTCACATGTGAAATTTAAAGCCATGACAAGAAGAGCTTGCACTACTCCACCTCTAAAAGCACCACCTAACTCAGCAATGCTGGGGGGCACTTGTTCCCCCAGGAGAGACAAAGCCTGCAGCACAGAACTTTTCCATTGGGAACAAGAAAAACTTCCTTTCTGCTAAGTCCTTCAAAGGTCACTGGAGACTTGTAATGGTGGTCCCCAAGAGCCCTGCACTGGAGGGTGACTGCAGTGGCCAGGGGCCTCTGCCTGCAGCAGCTGGAATTTTTCTGCAGGAGCACAGGCCTCGCTTAAGAGCTGCTGGGGGGGTTTCACCACGTTGTTGGCCACAGCTGTAAGTGGCTCCTGAGTGTTAGCATTATACACTGGTGCTGCAGAAATTCATGGTGCTCCCTTCAACAGCAAGGAACAACATGATTGTAACTCCTGTGGAAACAAAGGGGCAAAATATTGCCCATGCATCACTTGGCCGCTGTGCATCTGTAGTTGCACCCTGTGGAGCAGTACTTGTTCCACAGAGCCTACCTTACTCCTTCAGCACTCAGCCTTTTGAAACCCCCACTTTTCTTTAATTATAGACCTAGCTTGGTTACTCACAGGGGCTCACAGAGGGGTTAAAAGCTCCTAGCGTTCCCTTAGGATGAAGCACAGGAGATAATCAGGCTTTCTGCAACATCAGTGCTGCCTTGAAGCTCCTGTAACAGAAAAGGGAAAGGCACGGGACACTGCTCCCAGACCTGGAGGCAGCTGTACAGCTCATCCCTCAGCCAGGAGAGTGCCACTGGAGGACAAGCTCCACACCACAACCCCTTCTCAAATACCCACCCAGGGCAGAGCCGAGATGGAAGTGCTTGCTGGTGCTTGCTGTGGGGTGCAGTGTTGTACACCCAAGTCAAGAGAAATAAGGTCTGATAGAAACCAGAATGGTTACAGCTGGTTACCAGGGGCTGAGCAGATACCTCACCCACCCGAGGACTTGCAGCCAAAGCAATTTCAGTATCAATACACACAGTGTTTCATCAGCACTGTGCTCCTGTACAGCCATATTCTGACACAATTCAGGAGGGCAGTGTGTTTCCTTTCCCCATACAATGGAACTCTTTGGGCCTTAGGCAAGAATTAAAAACCAGGTGTTAATAGAACTATCCAGGCCAGATTCTGTCTGCATGTGGAAAGTGAAATACTGCAGAGCAATCTGCAACACCTTCTTTCCCCAGAGAAAAAGAAAGTTTCTTGAAAGAGCAATTCATGGCAGAGCTCAGTTTATTGATGACAGAAATAACCATAACTTTATACATTTAACACTAAATAAAAACAGCAGAATGTACAAATCTGATTCATTATGTACAGGAATTCACTAGGAATACTTAATGAACAGACACTTCTCATTAACTTTATTTAAAAAAAAAATCAAATACCAACTGCATATTTGCAGTCTGACTTTTGCAGGAGGGTAGTGAATGTCTTAAGTGCTGAAGTCCAAAGAAAAACGTAAGGCAACCCCACAGAGATGGGAACAGCAAAGCCAAGAGTGACACTCCCCACTTACCTCACACCGTTCTGAAAAGGTAAGGCACAGCATGTAAAGAAAGGGGTGCCACAACATTCAGCTTTGACATTCCTGGCTGATTCTCCTTTAGAAAACAACCTTCTGGTATTAGTTTGGTTGGTGGTTTTTAAACAGCAGATCATTGAGTCAGTAAAAGCATTCTGACAGTGAACAAGAAGGCTCCAAAATTCAGATTCACTTTTGCTTCTTCCATAGGTTGGGCAAATAAATAAATGCACCAAAGATTAAACTAAGGTGCTGGTAATATTTTTTTTGTAAGGTAACATACTAAATATACAAATAATGTTCTAGCACTATTTACAGCTATTTTTCCTTGAACACTTTTTCACTTTAATAATACATAATTATTTTTAGGATACAAACATTGAAGTAAGTTTTCAAGTTTATCTAGTGCTTTTAAATCTTCTTCCATCATAATGGCAGTATTTTAATTTTAAGCAGGATGGCTATCTCCAGATTCTTTACCATACAAAAATTCAAGTTACAGCTAGCAGTAATTTTTTTTAATATTCATTTTAGTTTTACTCCATTTGGTAATTAGAAAATAATACAATTGTAAAGGGGTGCAGGATATATAAATAACTACATTATTTCTCTGAAATAAGACCCTGACTTTTGAAATAGGCATCTACAAATTAATTTGAATCCAAGACTCAAACATAAAAAATTTTCAACAACTGCTTATCTACAGAATTGCAAAGTATAAAAAGAACAGTCCATTCTGTAGCTTAGTAGACAGATATCCACATAGTTAAATAAGATGAAAAGTAGAAATACTAATTCAAATGAGGTGGTTACTTTGCCACAGGGTTTGCTGAAATTTTGTTCAGTGGATCTGTTTCACAGGTAGCAGAGTTATATGCATGTCACTTTCTTTACGAAATTTACCCTGCAGTATTACAAGTTTCTGGCTGCTCGGGTATCTTACTGCTGTCCAGGTTAGGAAACCTGATACCACTATAGACTGAGAAGAATTTAAAGACTACAGCTCTGATTGTTCACATGCAAAGCACTTTCAGTTTCCTTGACAGACATGCTGCTTGCTTAAAAAAGCCACACAGCAACAAAGGAACCTACACTTGTACAGATTAAGGTGTGCCCTGTTTGTGGTACTGAACCAGGGACACAGAAACCTGGGCCAAGCACAGCTGTCACTCACACTTACCTGCAGGAATGCCCAGTAAGGATTTTTCCAACTATGTGGTGTAACATCAGCTATCAACTGGATCTAGAAGTATTTCTCTTAAATCAGCAGTAATAAGGTCTTCTACAGATTCTGGTAATTTTGAGATAATTTAATTTTTACCACATCCTAAGATTTTCATATTTCCCTACCCTGATACTGCCATGTGTCCTGCTTGGGAATTAGCAGGGTTCCTCCTTTCAATACAATACAAGATCAGTCCATAACCTTCCTTAGTTCCTGAAAAAGTGTGCCATTAGACCTTTCTCCTTTGACAGTTTCTACATCAAATGTAAAGCAAAAACAGAAGCATCCCTCATGAGGCTGCCTGCACTGGGGTCACACATCAGTGCTGGCAATAGCTCCAAGCAAACATGGAGCTAAACGTGGCTGTGCACAGAGGCTGTGGTGCAAACTCCTCCCTCACAAAGAAAAGGAGTTTACTTCTCTAAGCAGCCTCCATGGGGTGGGCTGTCCTCTGGTCAACTTCAATTCACAACCATCTTGGAGAACCAGATCACAACCATCTACCTGCCCATTATCTATAAAACATTTTACAGCATTTTGCTGAACCTTGGACCAGCCACGCTCACACCTGGAATTTAGGTAAGTTCTTCAGAACTGGAATTCACTAACTACCAATGGTGCATTTGCCCAGAGAAAAAAGCTTCAGTTTTTTTGTATGCCACATGAAGCACAAGCCTACACAAAGCATTCTACCACCTCCCTTGTCTTGGGAGTAAACAGACAGCATCCAAAACAGGAAATTTGCTCACAAACTTGATGAAATGCACATCAAAACAAACAACCTACCAATAGCTGTGCATTTCTAGTTTTTAGTGCAGCCTTTTTATGTGTTTTTCTTTTTAATTTTTCAAAGTTACAGTATGATACTTTATGACACAAAAAACATTATTATAACCTTTTTGTTTTCTTTAAAGTTACAGCCACTATAGAAATCTTAGCTTTCAAAGCCTTGGCCCACACTGGAGTATTGGTACTTTTTCCATCTAATGCGTGGTGCAGTATTCTGTCATCACAACATTCAGTACTGAGGATTAACCATTTGGAAACAGGCATCACTGAAAGCCTCAGGTAAACCATTTTACACTTGGCTCTCACAGATACACAGCCTCACCCCTCTTGCTCCCTCATACACTAAATCGACTCTGTTGTTGTTACATGGGCCACCTCTACTTCTACAGTTTCAATGGCCTGCGTCACTTCAGCCATTTTCTGTCCCTGCTGCTGTGCCAGTACATAATTTACCACCTGCATGATGCTTTGGTCAGAAAGGGTGGAGACCGACGTGCACTCCTCAGTAGCTGCAACTGCTTCGATGGCTTCCAGCGTCTCTCCTGTCACCACCACAGTCTCGCCCTCGCCAGCGCCAAAGCTGATCTCGGTTTCCTGCTCCTGTATGTCCGAGGCTAAGATGCTGATGGCGTGTTCCACCTGCGTCCCCTGGTTGTGAAACTGCAGGGTGTCTTTCTCCAGCATGATCTTGCAGGGGATGTAGTCCCTGTGGAGCTTGGTCATGTGCTTGCGCAGGGTGCGCGCGTCGATGTAGGCCTCGTTGCACACGGGGCACACGTAGGGCCGCTCGCCCGTGTGCGTGCGCACGTGGCGCTTCAGCGAGCGCGCGTCCGCCCACGCCACGCCGCACGTCAGGCACTCGAACGGCTTCACACCTGGGGACACAGCAAGCAAAGGTCACAGCGCTGGCCTGCAGCCACAGGGAGAGCAGCAGGGTGGGGAACACAGCAATGCTGAGATGTTTGCATGTAAGAAACAGATCCCACAGCAATGCTGTGATGTTTGCATGTAAGAAACAGATCCCACAGCAATGCTGTGATGTTTGCATGTAGGAAACAGATCCCACAGCAATGCTGTGATGTTCGCTGTCGCAGACATCTTTTATGAAAAATCCTTTCTTTAGGATTTTTCCTCCTGAGAAGCTGAGAGGCCACAAGAACAAAATGTAAACAATGGTTATCTGCTGCTGTGGAATGGAACAGGTGCATCTGAGATTGTTTCTAATTAATGACCAATCACAGTCCAGCTGGCTCAGACTCTCTGTCCGAGATACAAGCCTTTGTTATTCATTCCTTCTTTTTCTATTCTTAGCTAGCTTTCTGATGAAATCTTTCTTTCTATTCTTTTAGTATAGTTTTAATATAATAAATATCACAAAATAATAAATCAAGCCTTCTGAAACATAAGAGTCAAATCCTCATCTCTTCCCTCATCCTTGGACCCCTGTGAACACTGTCACAGTTTGCCGTGTAAGAAAGAGATCTCACAGCAATCCTGTGATGTTTGGCATGTAAGAGATTCCACAGCAATCCTGTGATGTTTGGCATGTAAGAGATTCCACAGCAATCCTGTGATGTTTGCTGTGTGGCAAAACATCATTTTACCATTTCTGTGTAACCATATAATGCAAGCATAATGCATTCAGTAGTTACGATTCTCCACAAGTGCCCAGTCCAATCCAACACTTTACTTTGAAAAACTCGTCAAGATTGCTTTTAATGCACTTTCTTCCTCATTTTAAGTGTATAAAGCTTAATGGAATTCTGATAATTTTGATGCCTTTCTGAAGCCATGTTTTACTTCACAGAATTTGTCACTTGCATTTCTAGTCATCCTTTGCTTCTGCCAATCCTTCTGTACACCTACAGCTTTACCCTTCTCTTCACTGCATGTGTTCAAATACAGCACCTGATGTTTGTATGATCTTATTTTCCCTTGTAACATCTGAGTTCTGTGGTCTGTGGTGGTGACAAACACCAGCTCACTAGTGGCTTTTACTCTCTGACAGTTGCTGTAGATTTAGGCTAAGTACCTACTACAGGACACTTTTGCTGTTTAGAAACACAAAATGTCTATTTCAATAGTTAAACAGCTGTCAGATTTAAGAGCTCTTAAAAAGAAGACATGCTTCAAAAAAAAGTGGGTTTTGCCCTGGGACAGGAGAATATAGACTCCCAACACCGCTGAAAGAACCAAACACTCAAAAATCAATTTCATACTTTACCTCTAAAGTAAAAATGCACATAATTCTTTAACAAGAAAAAAAAGTTTTCATATTTTCTCCAAACATCATACAATTTATCACTTGTCACAAATTAAGAAGTTGATCCATTTCCAATATTGGTCCTTTTTTTCTTTTTAAATTTAGGCCAATCATTCTCCTGTCTGAAGAGTAGTTTGTTAACTGTGTGTGCCTTTGAAAATGGAGAATGTTTTAGTGCATCCAGTTCTTTGCCAGATTTACCCCTCTTAGTCACTTGTAAAAATGTTCCTCTTCTATTCAGGTACTGAGGACAAATTGGCACAGTCCCTGTGTGTGACTGGAGCTTTAGAAAGACCCCCAACAGCAACCTCTGGCAATCACTGACAGCAAGTTACCAAACCAGGATTCACACAGAACTGGAGAATCTGTAAAAACTCTTCCATGTCTTGCCAGACAGGACACACAGACTCAAAGAAACAATTACTCCTTGCACATTGTGTTTTTAGGGGTTTGGGGATGTAATGACTATTTGTGTTCTACGTACCTTCATGATTGTTCATGTGTCTCCTATATTCCCGGAGCTGTGTGAATTTTCTTCCACAGTGCTCGCAAACTCGTTCCAGATTTTGTTTTGCTCTTCCTTTTTTACCATGTGTGGCTTTCTTTACATGTCTTCTGTACAAAGCTTTCTCATAAAATTCTTTTCCACATACATTACACCTAAAATGTGTTAATGTGAGAAATCTATTAAAACCATTATTGTACACCTCTGTGTTTTAAGCCAAAATGCACTTTATTTACGGTAGGCAAAGGTTAAGGGCAATACTGTCTTATATGGTAAGTAGTTCCATAATTAGAAGTAATATTGTTGGATTTAACTATATTTCCTCTTATCCACAGCCACAAAGCTTCCACTAACCCACTTCCTTCTAGAGAAGTGAGATGACATAAGTTTCTAACTGCACTGATTGTATTTATCCTTTTATGACTTCACATCTTAGTTCCAGCACTGTGTCCCAAGTTAGGAGCCAACCCACACTATGTAAAGCATCCTCAAATATTCAAGACCCTAATCACCATCAATCCATTGATACTTCAAAAGTGGACTAGGCAGTGCCTTGTTGACAGGCTGTAGATCTCTATAGCCTCACTTTGAGGTATATTTCAGTGTTACATATGCATATTTCAGTGCTATATATATGTATATTTTGGTACATTTCAGTTGTTAAAATAATTTCCTCTTACCTATAAGGGTCTGTGACAGAATGAGACTTTACATGAGAGTACCAGTCTTTCTTCCAGCTGTAACATTTCCCACAGAACTGACACTGAAATGGCTTCACACCTAAATGTTTATTCATATGCTGCCGAAGATCCCGAGCTTCATAGAAACTCTTGTCACACCTGTAACAGGAGAGGTTTTAGCATCCCATACAAGAAAGGCATTGATTTCAAAGGCACTGGGACCCTCTTCTTTAATAGCAACTCAAGACTGAGAACACCTACTGCATCATCAGTATTTATTTAAAACACAATCCCACTCTAGACTAGGAAAAATTTATAAGAACAGCAGCTTATTTGAAAGCCTGGAATAAAACTTGAGGACCTCTGAAACCCTTTTGTCTGTTTTTGAGTAACTACATTCTTTCTGCAGTTTTAATGGTGAATATTCAAAGGCAAACCAACTGGGAGACATGAGAAATTTGTATTATACCATATGAACCTATGAGGACAGTAACAGCTGCTTCTTTCCTTAACCAAAGAGGACTGACACAAAGATAACTAGAATTTGTTGTTTTTAATGCTCAAATGTAGGGTTTTTTAGAAAACAAAAAATCCCCAATTTATAATCCTGCAAGAAAGCCTCTGAAAGTATCAATACTTGTTCTTTAGCTTGCTGCTTGTACACATCTTAACCCAGGCTAACTTAGGGTTTTCCTTCACTTATACTTTGCCATAGTTGGACTACACAGCTCCTCTTGGTATGAAGACTACAGAGTCTGATCTAATCCAAAACATGGTTTCTCCCTTTGAAAGAAATTCTGCTGCTCATCTCTCTCTCTTCTTCATGTAACAACAAACAGCTGCATGACTCAAGAAAGGACAGAGGCAGAGCAATCAGCAAGCAAAGGTGGCTGATTCAACTTCTACTGGAATGAGGGAATCTGAAAATGAGAAAAACTTCCACACAGCAACAAAACATTGATATTACACTGCCTGAATAATGGGCATTCTGGAGAGAAAAAAAGTTGACTTTGCTTTTGAGGGAGGGAATAAAAAGGTAACAGTCCTTGAGCCACACAACCAACCTCCTCCTAGGCTGGAAAGTCTCACCACTCCAGTTCAAATGGGGCTCTCAGGGATCCTCAGTTTGCACATCCACTTAAAATAGTACCAGAAAGACCCCTCAGGGGCTTGAATGGGGTTGGCACTTGGTGCTCTCTCTCCAAGGATTGTGTATTTGGAAAAGGCATTGGAGAAGTAAAAAACTGAAGCAACCACCATACGTTGTCATGCATTACTGCAGTTTAATCAAACACATACTTCACTGCAAAACTTCCAGGAACATTTTAGGACAATAATTAATGATCAGCTTTGCTCAACTGGGCCAGAAGTTCAGACTGAAGCCTGACAGGGAGGTTTCCATTCCAAGCCACCAAACTAAAAACTGAAGTCTGGTTATTGCTTAGTGAAGCTCTCTAAACCACCAGTGGCAACATGAATTATATCCTTAGCAGAGACCTTTGCTGGAAAAGCAGAAAGGACTGTGTCTGTTTAGAAGAAACTGGGGAGTCAAAATATATTCTCTATCAAGGTGATCTCTTGCATGCATGGTCCTACTGCCTTGAGTAAAAAAATTTTTGTTTTATAAATATACTTCACCTTCAAAACTAAAATTCCCTTCCATAGTACATTTCATGAAACAGTGTCTGTGCACCCTATTAGCTCTGTTCTCTGTATTTTTAGAATTAATGCTTTTAGCATTAAAAATCACTAAATATAAACATTGTTGACAGAACTGAAATAAGTTTTCATAATTTAGAAAATATTACTTTTGCTAGTATGCAGCAGCAACGAGAGACTTTAAATAACTCTTTAGATTATTGCTTTCTTTAAAACCTTGAGTTGCTACAGGCAATAATATAAATTGTACCACTCCTCTTAATATCTGACAGAGCTTCCCAGGGAATCATTGTGAGTTCCAAAATTAAACATTATTTGTCCTTCTGCAGGGCACTTAAAAAGTTCCCTGTAGTCTGTTTGGTCATGGAAGAAGTATCCATGTTTTGCTAATGCACTAAGATCACACTTTCCAGTTACTGTTTCTGCTTTGCTAAAGTCCACAAGGCTGTCATGTAAATAATAGTAAATTAGGAATAAAATAGAATAAAAATAAATTAAGAATAAAAACAAATGTTATTCATTGCAGTATTGAAGTGGTCATATATGTTTTATAATGAAGAGAAGTGCAACAGTCAGTGAGTCTCAGTCTGCAATGTTCCTAAACACAGCCATGTCTCAGCAAACACTGAACACAAGTGCAGGACATTGCAGACCCTACAGCTTCAAATCCATGAAATCCACTATCACACTACAAGAGGGCAAACCAGGCTGAAGGCCCTTGGCCTCTTACAACCTTACACTCTTCTATCTGACCTACAAAAAAAGCTGTATACCCACACAGCTACTGATTATAGCACCAATTACAGTGCAAAGTCATTAGAGAAGAGCTGCAAGAAACTAGAGCTGGGTAACAGTTTAAAACCAAGCCTTTGCTCTCCAGCATGTATTTACAAAATGCATTTTTATTCTCATGCTTCCCAAGTCTTATCCCAGGCCAGTGGAAAAGTTTTATGCTACAACAAGGAGCTGCTTTCAATCTTGAAAATGATTGGGATCATTAATAGCAAGAAAAAAGCCCACCAAACCCACCCATCACCTGACTTACTGAGTACACTGATATCCACGAACTTCAGGCTTTGGCTGATGCTTCTTTATGTGTTTACTGAGTCCTGATGCCCTGTGGAAAGATTTTCCACAGATGGAGCAAAGGTATTTGGATTCTCCTAGCAAAAACAAAACAAAGCATGTTAGCAAGCCATGCCTCCATTTCTCTGGAGTGCTTTGTGAGACAGGTTTTAATTCATATATAACTTACCTGAAGTAATCAGAGCAGTACTACAAAGTGAGGTTTGTTTAACTATACACTGACAGAATTTTTAAGCGTATTTTGTATGTGCTAATGTAATAATACACAAGGGGGGAGTAGCAACTCTAAATTAATTTATTTCATATTTTTAAACATAGGTACATTGCTGAAACTATGATTTAGGAGGAAAAGTGAGCAGCCTAAAAACCTGCCTTCTTGTATGAAAAAAACCACAACTGCCTGTGCTTATGTATTATCCAACTTCTTCAGAAACACAGCATTGCCTATGGACTACTGCTTATATCTTGCATTTGTGGAAAAACACCTTAAAATAAAGGTTTGTGCTCCATTTCATCAACACAGGAGTGATGACTACTAATACAAATACCTTAATTTCAGGAACAAATTATCCTAATTGAGTATCTCTCTTGATTCTGCTCAGCCCAGGAAAGCAGAAACACAGACAACCTTTACAAATTACAATTTTAAAACACTGCTTGTATTGAATCATTATATTGCCATTTTTCACATGCTAAGATCTTTCAAGACACTAGGCTTTACAAAATGTCAGTATTACTAAAGAAAATCTTGTAAAACATATCTGGAGATTCTGAGAGATTTAACTTAGCATGTTTTCCTGTAAAAGGACAGGCTGGGAGATGAAGTGCACTAGAACATTCCAGCCTGTTGCCTATTTCCTGTTGAACTGACATGATGCAGGCATTAAATACGTACATAAAACCACAGGAACAGACCAACCACAATTCTCCATTCTTGTACAGAACATCTGCATAATAACACTACACTATGGTTTAGCCCCAGAAAACTACTTACCTCTATCTCAGCTGCCTGACCAGAAGAAAAAAAACCAAACTACCATTTATTTTTTTAAACAGTTTCTTTTGACACTGAAGAACAACATTAACGTTCAGCAGCATAAAACAGCCAAGCAAAGGAAAAGGATTTCCTTTTTCATCACTTACCTGTATGAATGCTCATGTGCTCCTGAAGACTTCTTTTTGTGACAAAAGACTTTTCACACAAGTCACACTTGAACTGTTTCTGTACTTCATGGAGAGCTAAGTGCATTTTCAATCCATGCTTATATGTAAAGGTCTTTCCACAAACCTAAAAAAAATCCATACGTGGTGGAATAGGACAAATAAAACTAATTATGTAATAGGTGTTTAACTTCAAACAGAACAAAACTTCCTGTATCTCTTGGGAACTAGCATGGACAAGTCTGTGATTTTGCACCAGTGATAGAATTGGTCTATTAAAAAAAGGAAAAACCGAAGGAAGACATTGTTCTAGACACCAGAATATGAACTTGCACAATTCATGCTCATTCTGGTTTTCTCACTCTTGGACTGTAAGCAATTCCATCATGAATGTTACACTAGTTTTCCCTATTGAAGTGACCAAATGAAGTGAACAAGACTAACATAAACTTAAGCAGAGCATCGATACCAAAATATTGGTAATAGAGAGCATCACAAATGTGATTAGAGAGCGAAAGGACTTTACCTTGCACGCGTGGGGTTTGACACCTGTGTGTTTAAGCATATGTATTCTGAGGGAATAGAGCTTGGGCAGAGTCCTCCCACAGATGTCGCACACGAACTCCCGTTTGGTCCTGCCTTTCACCGAGGACACGCCGCTCCCCTCGGCCCCCGCGGCTGCAGCGCCGGCCTCCGTCTTCCGCGTGTGCCGCACCAGGTGTGCCCGCAGCGAGGCGCCGTACTGGAACTCCTTCTTACACAGCTGGGACAGACAAGATCACAAACTCACTCTGCATGTAACACTCAGAAGTATTAAAAAAAACAAACATGTTTTTAAAATGTTTTAAGTACAGTAATATGATGAATTAAATCCATAACCCAACTCCTGAGGTTAATGAATAGTTCTAAATTTTTATTTTATAGCTACTGACAGGACCACTGATCACTTCCCAGTGAGACTAACTTTCAGTCTAGACTAAACACAAATTTACTGGTAGGGTTAAAAGCAAATCCCATGCTAGCACTGTCTTGAGCAGCAAGTCACACACTACTGTCAGGCCAAGTAGCTGCACTCCATTCTACCTCACCCCAGCCAGATCAAGGCTATATCCAACTCTGAAATTGGTAAGGAAAATAAACACATATACCAAAAAAGGCAACAAATATAATTACTAACATAATTACAGAATTAATTTTCATAAGGAGGAAGATTTACACAGAAAAAAACCAAACCCAACCCCTCAACTTACTGGGCATTTATATTCTTTAGACCTTTCATGTTTCAGTGTGTGCATTATGAGTGCATAGCGCCGCTGGAACACCATTCCACAGTCAGTACATTTGTGCTGTGCTTCCACTTCGTTATTTTCCGTGGTCTCTCTTTTGGGCTGTTTCATTTTTTTCCCTCTTTGTACCAGCTTCATGGCAACCTAAGTTGGAAAAACAGAACCTATTAATGAATTTTACTGCATTGTACTTCATACCTTGTCTGAAAGTTTGCATTAAAAGCTGATGTTGTTTTTCTGTAATACCTCCTAATTGTGTTCAGCAGACTTAGCTGCTTGAAAGTTACCTTGTTTCCGTTTACTACAAAACTACAGATCTCAAGGAGAGTGAAAAACCATTCTTTTTTAAAACCATAAGCTTACTATGACGATGGTCACCCAGTGACTTACCAGTTCAGGGACAATGAACTCTCCAGCCCTGAGTCACTGCCTAAGTGACAGCTATGGGATAGTTACAGGAGAATCACAGAGTACTGCCAGTCAGGATTTCTATCAAGTTGAGAGCATTCCAGCTTTCCTAGAGATTTTTATCTAGGAATAAGGCACTAGTGGGTTTTTTTATGTGGTATTGGCACATATGCTAGTGCTACCTGGAGCTGATAATCTCATCTTCCTTTGTAGAAACTTGCTGCCAAATTCTTTAGAAACCAAATTCTAAGATATCAGGTTGAAATGCCCTGTATCAGGTGTGTCCCCTTTGGGTTCCTGAGAATAAGGCAAGGGAAAGAAGTACAGGCATCACAATTTCTTCATCCTGTTCTCCCAACTGTTGTAGACAGGTAGAAGAACTATAAAAGAAAGGCCTTATGAAATCAAGGCCTCACTTTGCAAAATTGCCAAAGCTGCCCTGTCACTTCTAAGAGCAGCTATCAAGCAAGTTCCCATATGAAGCCATTTTGAGAATGAGACATTTGTTAACAATCTATTCTAAGGGTGAAAAACAAATGCACCCACAATAACAAGGGATTTGTCCAACGAGAACCAGCAGAAAAAGTATGCAAACAATCCAAGAACAGAGATTTGATAGACAAGTAAATACTATTTATTAACCAATTAATTAGGTGGCAAGAAAACTACTAACCAATGGGAGTCAAACACAAGGTCTATGAAACCTGTATAAAATAAGGTATGTGAATAAAGATTTTAATGCAGGCTTTTCCTGCATTAAGAAAATGGAGTCTCACATGACTTCTTCTAATACCCAACAAGTGAGGTATCTAGCGGGTTTTGAAAACATGTCAGCCCTTCCATGCCTCTGAAAACCAAATTGAAACTCAAATTTTTAATGTATTTTAAAAAAATTTCCTGTTGCTCTGAAAAATTATGCAAACTTGGCTAAATTGTGAAACCACAAAAATAATTTTATTCCGTACCGGATTAGTAAGAGCTAGGAAAATAATTAATTCCTACAAAGCACACCTCATTCCAATATCTCCATGTCAGGTGCAAGTACTGTAATTTAAACCAGAAGCATTTTTCCTGCAATCTCTTTCCTGTTATTCTCCCAGCATCAAAACTGAGAACTCAGGAGAGTGTCTCCTTCCCAAAACTTATGACATCCCATGCCAGAGGGGGAGTTGAGGTATGCACAAAACACTAAAGGCTAAAAAACAAGTTAAGAAAGCAGAAACCTATTCCTGAGCCCAATCCTGAGCAATCATCCAAACTAATTTCTTTTTTCCATAGGTCTGTGCGCTTCTTCTGTCAAGGATCTGGATTTAAAAACTGCAAAATACTTTAACAGGAACTATTCCCAAAAGTAAATATTCCCCTTCCCAAAAGAGAACAAAACTGGGGTGCTCTTCAATCAGCATAAATAGGTTGCTCAAATATTTTGATTGTGCTACTTTTAGCATCTGGGCTTTAAGCTGTCCATCTGAAAAAATACACTAATGCTACAGTTTCTACTGATACCACATTGTCCTGTGTGTGGGACTGGTGGCTCTGGTACACAAAACTCTCAGGACTCCTTTGGAAATTATAATATAATGATTAATAGTTCTTCAGAAGACTTGGCCAACATGCAGTGAAGTGCACTCTGTCACAAACTAAATGCATGATGCCCAGTGAGATGATTGTCAAGTGTCCAAAGGCACTGAAAGAGGAAAGGCTCTAAAAGGGGTAAGAGTAATAAGACTGCTTCATAAAAAAAAAAATAAATTGTAATTGGATTGGAGCTAGTTCAATTACTTAACATTTAGTATGTTCAGGTGCTAGAGTTTTTAACAAGTTTTTTGCTCTTTGGACCTTTCTTCTCATTAACCCCAATCAGAAGGCAGCAGGAATGCATTATTGTGACTCATTACTACATCTTTAGACCAACATGGGATGTAAAATTTTTCATTCCCAATGTTGTTCTCAAATCTGATGTAGGATCTCACTTCTCTAATAGATAAATAAATTTATGTATCTCTGACTGATGTACACATGAGCTAGCTCAGAATTAAATTCACAGATCATTAAGGATTTTGGGGAGCTGATACAACTTCTGTCCAACCATAAGAAGCTGTGAGAAGATACTCAACCTAGATTGTGGCCACTGAGCATTCTAAGAACCTTCAATATGGAAGGAATACTGATGCCAAGTCAATGCTTTTGGGATTTTGTTTGCCCAACTGTCACAGCTAAGAAATTACTCTGGTAACTACAAGGTCTAATGACAGACAGAATACCTGCTGCACTGCAGATTTAGGATTTGTCTTTCTATTCTGCAGTTTTTTTTCAATTCCTTTATGCAGCCTGATGTATCCCCCCTCAGTGACAGAGCGCTGGCGAAGCTTGCTTTTGTAAGTATCATCCTGGCTGGAAGCAAGGCTCTCTGGCTGGGAAATGGAGCTGCTCTGCTCATCACTTTTTTGCTTGAGTGTCTCTGAGGAGTCTTCAGAAGCAGAGTCCACATGTGCTTTATCACTCTGATTTTGAGCTGCCTCAGTTTCCCCTTGGCTCTGTGTGTCCATGGCTTCCACAGCCGATGGCTCAGTGCTGAGTCTGTTGTACAGGCTGTTTGGAATGCTCTTCACCAGCTGGATCTTGATGTAATTTTCAGATGTTTCACACAGTTCCACAGGCTTGGAAGGATCACCTGCAGTGGCCTCCAGAGGCTCTGGGTGCAGCATGTCAGGCTGGGGTGCTGCTGCCTCCTCTGTCCCAGCAGAGGAAGGAGCTCCATTCACAGCTACAGGCACTTCACTGGCTGTGAGTTTAGGCTGCTCAACACCATCCACGGGCTGCACCTGCACTTCAGCCTGCTCTGCTAGATTTTGAGTTGACTCTACTGTTTGGATATCTCCCTTTTGGTACACTGTAATTTGTTTCTCTTCCATCTGTTTGTGCACATTCTCACAGATTTCAAGGACCTCTGACATGAAGAGATGCCGGGCGAGCATGGCCACTTCCGCCATGCTACAGAAGTCAAACGTTAACTCTGAAGTATAAGCAAATTCCAATAAAGGCAGGAAACTGGACTTGCAGAAACCTACCAGGAATAAAACAAGATATTAGAGCAAATAATGATGACCTGAAATTACCCCAAAAGATCCCATGATGAATACAACAGTTCACCTTTGATACAGTTAGGCCTGAAATTTAGAGCAAAACACACTTGGAAATAACAAGCCCATCACTGGCACTCAATTAATTGTCATTTACACTACAGCTTCCTCCTCATGTAGTTTCTATGTGTGGCTAAGCTTAGACAACTTTTCCAATAACTAACTAGTACTTAAAGAGTTTCACAATAAAATTCTTTGAGGAATATTTCAAGATGCTGGGAGAGCCACAATACTTTTGGAGGAGATTAATTGAACCAAAGTCTTTCTGGATCTGCTACATTCAGAAAGTACTCAGGTCTTAAGTAACAAGCCACGTGGCAGAAAAATAAGGAAGTGGCTATTGAAAACAATGAAAATATGGATATATAGATAGAAATGCTGAAATACAAGAATTTGGTAGAAGTGTACACAGTTGCATAAATAATAAATCAAATATTTAATGTGGGGACCCTTCTGGACCACCCTATTAGAAAATCATTGTTCATGCATGTCTATTATTCATGCAGAGACCGTTAATAAATGAGAAAGCAATGCAGAAGGCTTATGCTTTGTACACTACTCTTCATCACTACAAAGCTATTTTTAGAACACATATTTTAGCTCCTGTCTTGCATGTACCAGGTGTGAAAAATAAGCAGACATGTAAAATTCTGCTTCACAGAAATAAGAAGCAATTTAGCATTTGTTAAGTTAAACAACTCTCCAAGCAGCTTGTCAACATCCCTGCTTGATGTACTCAAGCATTTGATTTTGTTCCCTTTTTAACATTTGTGACTAATACAAGGAGGAAACAGGCCTAAGCAAGGTAAAAATCCATCAGAAGCTTCTCAGAAATTTTAAGATTAAATACCACAGTCCATAGAAAATCATATTAGGCAAAATCAGAGTGATCACTTTTGCATTATGATCCACACAAAATACTTTGAGATTGAAACAAAGAAAAAAGCAAGATAAAAATTGGGTGTATTCAACACAAAAAAAAACCCCTGAATTAAATGCTGTACACCTTAGGATATTATGATTTCTAGCTTTGAAACCCACAGCAATTCACCTGACAGATCCACTACAGCTTCATGACTAGTGACAGCTCCCTTTTCAATGAAGAGCTCTCGGAAGTACTCGCTGTTGGCTGCCAAGACAGATTTGTGAGCTTTGTACTCCTCTCCTTCAATCAGCAAAGTCACATCACAGAACTGATTGGAAAGCCTCTGCTGATTCAGTTGGTTTAAGACTGACAGACAATGTTTGGAAGATGACTGCTTCACAAGGCCCTTACTGTCAACCTGTCATGAACAACATTTGAGAACTTCATTACATTTAGATTGTGCCTTTTCAAGCATTCACACTGAAACACAGAAAAGGATTATTTTCTGCAACCATACAATCAGTTCAAGCCTGTAGAATATAGAGCTTAACTTTACTATTGCTTTCTTTCTTTAAGTTTCACCCTCCCTCCAAACACAATTAAAACAGACTGGAAAAATGGGAAGACACATTCAAACAGCTCTTTGATTGTATTTCTCTATGCTACAGTCTAAAAAAGTTTAGAAATTCAAATGTCTTTATGCGCACGTGAGTCTGCAATTATGAACAAGAATTTTATATATTACTATATCATCATTTATTAAGGAAAATATATAGAGCCCATAAGAATCTTGTATGTGATGGCAATTGTAAGCAATGGCAATTTTGCCATTAATTTTATCTTAGATTCTATATGCATAATATATAGCATGATTTTATTTCTCAGCAATGATGTCCTATAATTAATTTCATAATATATACACCAGTATCCCATTTCTACACATTCAATATCTTTGGCAAAATGTATAGTCTTACTGTTGCAAGATTATCACAACAATGGAAAAGAAGTCCATAACCAAGAATGCAGCAATAGAAAATGCAAATCCATTCAGATGTAAACCATGGTACTTACAAACACAAGCTCATGCTTTGCTATTGGTTTCTTCTTCACAGGCTTTGGGGATGCTGCTGGGATTGATGCTGTGTTACTCAATTCATCATCTGTTTCATTACTGTCTTCATGAGATTTTGCATCCAGTCCCAGTTCCTCCAGCATTTCAGAAGGATCTGAGAGAGATCTGGAGCGGTCTAGCTTTTCCTGGCACTTGCTGCATTCTTTAATGTAATCCTTAACCTGCTTAAGAATACCTAAGAAAAATCAATGGAGCTTGATTAGGCTTCTAATCTTAATTCAATTTACTATAAACAAATAACTATGTAGAAAATTAGCTAAACATCAATAATTAATAATCAAAAATAGTACATACTAATCAAGCAAAATAAAGTCAGCCACCCACATTCTCCCTCTCTGATGTGATATTACCAATTCTGATTTTCTCACACCATTGCATAACATTGTCTCTACTGCTACTTTGAGACAGAACATTTAGAATGTCACTACATCAAGCAAACCCTCCTAGAAAGACTATTAAGGCTAAAAAAAAAAAAGGTTCTTAGACATTTAGTCTCATCATCCCACATCAACGACAAATGTAATATAACCCTGTATTTAGCCCACACAAATGGCTTGTTCCTCCTGAAGAGGACAAAAATGGGAAGGCTCACTTATGAGCTTTTGCAAAACTGGGATCAACTGTGCTATATGCAATGACACTGATAGGTACTATTAACACTGATTTAAATCCACTGTTTATGATTTTGGAATTTAAATAAATCAATTTTCCCCCAGTACTTCAACCAGTAGAACCAAATACAAATGACAGCACCCGAGGAAATAGCCTGAATTTGTGTCAGGGGAGGTTTAGGTAGGATTTTGGGAACAGGTTCTTCACCCAGAGGGTGGCTGGGCCCTGGAACAGCCTCCCCAAGGAAGCAGTCACAGCACCAAGCCTGGCAGAGTTCAGGGAGTGTTTGGACAGTGCTCTCAGGAATGACTCTTGTGACTTTTGGGGATGGTCCTGTGCAAGCCAGGAGTTGTATTCAGTGATCCTTTGGGTCCCTTCCAACCCAGCACATTCTGCAATTCTGTAAATAATTTGAGATCCTCAGCAGGTCCTAACCGCAGGGTCCCCTTCTGGATCCCAAGGCATTTTCCATGCGTGGCTTTCAATCCAAATTTGTTCTCTTCACTAGGACAATATAAAGGCATTTACAGCAGCTGGGCCTCTATGGCTTAAGATCCAGCACTGCTCAAAACTTTGCTGACACAGACCAAGACTTGCTTGCTCACATCTCCTCAGAGCATGACTTGCACTATCATTAAATACCTCTCTCTGTAAGGATCAGGAAAACAGAGACTTAAAGGCAACCTGAGATATTAATGTCCATTTTAACAATTTGTACATCTCCTTGATTTCATCTGAAATAGAAGGAGGTCTCAGGCCTGCAGATCACATCCCTAACAGCCCTCCTGGCCCCTGAGGCATTGTCCAGCCCATGGCCTTGCAGTTACAGAACACACACCAGGCTGATGTCCACCTCAGACTGACAGCTGGGCCAAAGCTGCTGTCCCCAGCAGCCAGAGAACACTGTAATGGCAGGGAAAACATTGTTTTAAGGGAGACACGTGTAAGAAACATAAAACTTGAACTGAAAGCATGGAATGAATTTCAGTATTCTCAGTGTAAGAGAAGCAAGAGGATTTAGGGTGTGCAAATAAAGGTGATCAGTAAGATCAAAAGAACACAGAGTGCCTTCTCCTGACAAACAGAAGCTACACTGAGACCCATGGAGGAAGTTTCCAGCACAGGAAGATGCCAGAACAGTGCAATGCTGGGCAGACAATGAGAATGCAGATAAAGGCAAGGAAACAACCATCCAGAATGGGTATATTAGCTTTGAGATGCCAAATCCCTTCTTCATACAAAAAGATCATCAAGTCATTGAGATCTGGACTGGAGGGACCGGCTGCAGCTACAGCAAAATCTCTCCAACTGAAAATAGGGAAAACTAAAGCTGGAAATACTGACTTGCTGATGGATGAAGAGAGCAGGACAAGAGAAGCAATGCAGACACACACCGGGCCCATGACAAGTGAAAAGCAGATGATCTGTTTAATGGATACCCAGGGCTAAAAGTAGAACACCAAATCCCAAGGGAACAAGATATCAAGTCATTCCCTCAGGCAAAAGAAAGTGCCAATTGGGAATTACTGCTGTTCAGGCAACACCATTTGTAACAGCTGTGGCATCACTCAGGACCCAGCTGAGAATTAGTCTGGTCTTTTCAGCTTCTCATTGTAAGAAAGAGACAAATAAAACAATGAGTGCCAGCACTGCCACCAGTGGCAGCTGTAGTACTTTAACACGAACACCAGCACATGCATGAATGAGGTACAGAGCTAACCCAGCCCATGTGGACTGGATTATCACCCTATCCCAAGGGCACTGTTGAGATGTCACTGCCTTACCTGGGCTGCGTGCAGTACCTGGAGGGGACAGCTGTACTCTCTGTTTGCAGATATTCAAGGTACCACCGCCGGATGAGCAGCCCGGGACAATTTGCTGACCTAGGAGTACCATGCAGAGCGAGCCCTGCCCCTCGGGGTGTGACACAGCGTCACTGCCCACAGAGCACGCGCTCGAGGTGGCCTTTAAAGGCACCGGTCACGGCAAGGGACAGTCCCCTCCTGGTCCCGCCAGGGAGGGCGCACGGACATCCCTCCAGCAGAAGGGAGACATGGAACTCCTCGGTCGGGTACAGGAGGGCAGCAAAGATGATTGAGGGACTGAACCATCTCTTTTACAAGGAAAGGCTGTGGGAACTGCACACGGTCAGCCTTGACATGAGACGACTGATAGGGCACCGCATTAATGTGTATAAACATCTAAACAGAGGCGTCAGGAGCATGGAGCAAGGTCCCGGCGGTGCCAAGCAATGGCACAAGAGGAAACGAACAGAAAGAAACTAAAGCACGGGAGTTGCATGTGAACACGAGGACAAATTGTAAAGGTGGCTGTGCGCCGGCACAGGCTGCCCCGTGAGTCTCCATCGGGGGAGACGCTCGAGAACCGTCCTGTGCCGTGCCTGGGATGACCCAGGGACCCACGGCGTCCCTTCCAGCCGCGGTTCGCTGTCTCGGTGCCCGCAGCCGCCCCCGCCCCGGGCTCACCTCTCCACCAGTACTTCTGCGAGAGCCCCTGCCAGGTCTGCAGCCGGGTGCGGTGCGCGCCGTCGGGCGCCAGGTGCGCGGCGCGGATGAGGCGGGCGCGGCGCTCGGCCTGCAGCACCACCTCCAGCTCGGCGAAGCGCTGCTGGTCGCGCTGCCGCCGCTGGTAGTACAGGGTGCCGCCGCGCACCACGTAGCAGGCGGCGGCCTTGCGGATCTTCCGCTTGGCGTTGCCCTCCGTGCCCGGCGCGTACGGCTCCCGCTCGTTCGTCAGGTACCGCAGGATGGCCAGGTAGCTCTCCTCGCTGGACATCGCGCGGCAAGGGGCGCGGGTGCCGCCCCCGCGGCCGGGCTGCGGAGGAGCCTCCCGGGATAAGGGGAGGGGGCTCGGGATCGGCCCCGGCCCGGAGGGAGCCGCGCCCGGGGGGGAACTGGAGTGTCGCGGCCCGCGGCGGCGGGAGGGAGGGAGAAGCTCGGGCAGCAGCGGCGGCGGAAAGACAAAATGGCTGCTGCACAAGCGGAAGTGAGGTGGGGCCGCGCGCGCGCAGGAGGGCCCGGGAAGGGGCGGGGGCGCGGGGGAGCGCCCGGGGGAGCGGGGCCGCCATCTTGGAACCGGGCAGGGAGAGCCCGGGCGCCAGGGCGGGGCTGCCATGTTGGAGCCGGGCAAAGCCCTCTGCGGGGCGCGGCCGTGGCGGCGGGAGCCGGGAACGCTCCCGAGGGAATCCCTGCACAGCCCCGGCTCCGAAACTGAAGCGGCTCCTGCTCCAGAACCGCCTCACGGGTAGAGCTGCGAGGGGAGTAGCGGGGCCGTTCGTGCCCATCAGGAGCAGGAGCAGCACCAGCGCGGGCGGGGCAGCCCCGCCTCGGGGCTCGGTGCGCGCTGTGCTGTTTGTAAGGGGCACGAAAGGAAAGTGAACTGCGCGTTTTGCTTGTCCGAGCTCTCCGCTGGTTGTTACACCCGTGACAGAGACACGCGAGGCGGCAGCCGGGGCTGCCGTGCCCAGGACAGCGCAGCAGCAGCGGCAGCAGCAGCGACCCTTGCCCTGCGCTCGGTACCTGCGGGACGCTCCCGGAGCAGGGAGCCCCAAACACCGAGATACCGACCTGAGCGAGCGGGACCGGCCAAAGGCGCTGCTTATATAGAAAAAGGGTGCTGTATTTAGTTTTTCGGTTTATTATAATAATGGCAGTGGTGGAATACTGGAACAGGTGGCCCTAGGAGGTTGTGGAATCTCTGTCCTTGCAGTTGTGTTCAAGACTCAGCTGGATGCTAAGCAGTCTCATCTAAACAGACACGTTTTGGACAAAGAGTTGGAGTGGATGTCCTCTGGAGGTTCTCTTTAACCCAAATTATTTTTGTGGGTCTGTGACAAACTTGGGTACTCAATTTCTTCTGACAAATACTTGATAGAGCATCAATTACATTACATTAGGTAAACACAAGGGCTTATATTAAATTCCATCATTCATTCTATTAAATCCATGTTTGAAGTGAATTAAGTGCTGTTACACCCTGCTCTGAGCAGCCTGTCTCACCCAGTGCTTAGCTTGTAAGAGGAGTAACTTGATGGGCTGTTATTCTTTACTTCTCACCATATCAATCAGAATTCAGGAATAAACATCAAGGCAGAGTAATTGTGAAGCACTTATGTGCACCGCTGCAGTGACGCCAGGCAGCCAAAGCCTGCAAACTTCAAAGCATTAAAAAATAATAACTTATTAATTAGTCATATCTGCCAATCAGTTTCTATATATATCATTAATGGTATTACAAGCAGATGGTAAAAGCTCATCTTTATTTTCAGCTTCTTAGCTAAAAACATTCACAAGGACACATCTGGGGTACCAGGTGCCTTGTACAAGGCACTGATGTGATTTGTATAATCACCACTAGCACATGTAATTAAGTGTTTTCAGCCTTCAGTTTTAAACTATTAAAAATTCCTTTCCCTGTTAACCACAAGCAATTTTTCTTCCTCTCTTTTCCCCTCCAGTTTCTGTCTCCTTTGCTTTCAAATATGTTAACCAGTTTAAAAGCCTTTAATTTCTTTCTAAACGTGAGCAGCACTGGGTTGGTTTTTTTTTATTGTTTCTTTAATATCAAAAAGCAGCCTTGTTTGGAAGATCATGGTGCAAATTCCATTAATAACATCAAGCTAAACCTTTTTTAAATGGGTTGCCTTCATCCAGACCCGTATCTATTTTACTAAAACTCAAAAGAGGTATAACTATAGCCCATTACCCACAGTGCCCATTACAGCCATTGTTTTTGAAGCCCAGAAGGACTGTAGGAAGTTAAAACACAGCTGTCTTCTTGACTGGTGTAAGATAGCAAACCAAGTCCTCAAAGTATCAACAGAAAAGTAACTGATCCAGGAAATAGTGGTTTGGTTTCTGTTTTGGTTCTGGTAAATCAGGACATTGCTTTGCCAAAGCTATTGCTGGGCACGCTGTCTGCGCAGTGCAGTTCCTTAGGCAGATCGAGAACTCCCATGAGGAATTTCAATCCCTCTAGCGGTGAGGGGGTGGAAAATTACTTAGGGAACCTCTATATGCCTTCAGTAAGTTAAATATGAACCTAAATGAGCTTTAACTGTGTAACATCAGCTGCATTTGAAACCCATTCAATCTTCACAGGCTTCCTTTTCCTGACAACAGCTTCCAGCAATTCATTGTTTTGTAACTTCCCGACCCAGAAGTTTTGAATCTTTGTGTGTAAGAGCCATACAGCCTGTGAAACCATCCATTCTCTTTTTTTAACCTTCTCCACATTTGATTCTCTGTATGTTGCCACATGCATTCCACAACACAGGACCTTTTTAAAGTAATTTACAGATTATATTGCTTCACAGCCCCTTTTAGCTTGTGTGTACCTCTGATCTTAGAAACCTATTTTTATGTCATTTGTCACAGATGCAGAATAAACTTAGGTGCTGTTCTGTCCTTCAGGCAAGAACACTCCTCAAATACCTGCTCCATCCTCCCTGCTACCTGAGCCACCCAGTGAACACTGAGGAAGTGTGTGCTAATACAGCAGACTGGCAAAGAAACAATTTTATGTCAGGAAGATGCTTTCAGTCTGCAAAACCCAGACACAGTCGTTTCACAGATTCATTCCCTTCAGTGTATCTCACACAGCAGAGCAGACCATGGCACAAGTAATGGAATTTCATCAGATGTTTATTCAGCATGAGCAACAGTTTGGCAAGTTAGCGCTTTCCACCAACACGGGGAGCAGAAACCTTGACTGGTTTCACAATCTTCTGCTTAGGTGCTGCCTTTGTAGGGGCCTGTAGAGAAATAATGAAGTATGAGTGAAAAGAAGCTATTTATCTGCAGTTCTAAAAGGGTCCCTGTATGTACTCTTGACAGAAATCAGACCAGACTAGAACTGCAAGCTGTAATACTGGGATCATGCTAAGATTTGTTTACACACATAACACTAAGCCAACACAAGGTATTAATTCAGAAGTGATAATGAAACACATGGTAGCACTCATCAATATATTGTTACCAAGTTCCTAGATAGTGAAGATGTCACATTCAGACAAGTTTTTGTTTATTAATTATCTCTGATATTAGGTCAGAGAATGGATTTCTTGTACTATTTACTTCTTCTGCTTCTTCTTCTTATTATTAAGAAACTTACAAAAATGCTTCCTCAGCACAGAAACAGGAATTTCCAATTAAGTGCCAGTGCAGAACGTTGTGTTTCATGTTACAACATAGTGTATTCCATTTTATAGTTTCTATTTGCCTACAGCATCTCACCTTTGCAGCAGAAACAGCTGTTTTCTTGGTTGCCTGCTTAGCCTTCTTGGCTTCCTTTGCAGCCCTGTTAATTCATAGAAAAAGTGGTAGTTATCTATGTCTGCCATACACAGTTTCCTTGTTTCAGCACTAATGACAGCATTACTGCAGATTTCTCCTCTATATTCACTATCCCCTAAAGGAATTTCTACAGAGACAGCAGAACTGTCAGTGACAAAAGTACAAAGGGAAAAGGCAAGGAGAGATCCTTCTTTGCTGCCACTATCTCTTGCCAAGATTACATACAAATATACAGATTAAAAGCAAACAAAAAATCCCACAGAAAATCTTGTAAAACACAGAGCCCACCTAGAGTTTAAGCTTTTGTATGAAAAGTACTGTAATCTTTGAAAAGCTTGGGATAGTACTGTAATCTTTGAAAAGCTTGGGACAGCTCCACTGATCTGACTTCTCACCTGATAGCTTGTTCCCTCTGTGCCTTTCGTACTTCGGGCTTCTGGTTCCGCTTGGCCATGATCTCAGCGAGAGAGGCACCAGTGATGGCTCTCTGAAACTTCACAGCACGGCGCGTGCGCTTCTTCTGGACTTCTTCCTAAGAGGGCAGGAGACAAACACACACAATCAGCATCACAAGACATCAAATACATGGCCAAAGACAATTATGGGAACAAGCTGCTACTCAAATTGAAGCTATTTAAAACTGTACACTATAGTAGAATTTTACTCCTCACTTTAGAGGATCCTTCTGTTGGGGACTGAGAAGTGCTGCCCTACCTCCACATGGCCCCTTCTCCAGCCACATCCTGTACTTTTCATTGTGTGTTACTACCAACAATCCTTGGCTAGCTCCCCAGCTGTCCAGCTATCAGTGTTGGAGACACACATATTAGACCCTGTATCATCTATGCTTCTACAGCAAAGTACGAAAAAAAAAATTTGAAAGAATGTTAGAAGTTCAGCCATCGGTAACTCCCAGACAAAAAAAGGGGGAAAGATAAGCCTTTGATGGTGTCATCTGAAAGGAAAACACTCCACATCTATTCAAGTGCTGGGGAGCAGGGTAAGCCATCATGCACCAACTTTCTTCAACCATTATTGCACTGATGTAAGCCTTTCTCAAAGCTCCTCTGCTGTGCAAGTTTAAACAAGAGCACTGCAGCATACCTCATGCTACATGTTTCATGATTTATCCTTCTCATGCACTGACAGCTACATAGGGAAAGACCTCATGCTACAGCCCAAAGTTTTCAAGGACAGTACATTAGGAGAGTCATCTCTGCCCCTCTAACCCCAAAATCAGCTCCCTATGCTGTCACCATTGAGGAAGTTTACAAGACCAAACTTTTACAAAGTCTGTGTATTAAACAGCATTACCCACCTTCCCTAAAACTAACTTTTAAAAACAAGCCATTCCTATAATTATTAAGATCTACTGAACATACTGTGGCTCTGAGTGGTCTCTCAAAGAAGGGCTACAACACAATACAATGATTTTGTTGAAGTGGTGTATAAACTCATGTAACTGCAGTCACATTTTCACCATTATTAACTAGTCTTCATGCTGGTAACTTGGGACATGCTTCTGCTGAACACTGGCACACTTAAGTGACCTCTGACAGAGCAGTGACCACATCATCTTTTGGTCACCACCTTCCAGTGCCATTGGCTGGGATGTACTTACTGACTGTCCCTTCTTGTGCTTACGCCTGTAGAGAACAGTCCAGTTGATCTGACGAGGGTTTCTCTTGGAAAGGAATGCAGACTCACATTTTGCATTCAAGAACTGAAAAACCTGGGAGGGCAAAATGTTTTGTGTAAGCTTTGTTTCCATGAAAGACTTTACCACCGTTTGCATTAAGTATTCTTCGAGTCAGCATTTTTTGACACTTATGTTTTTGGAGTTCTTAAACACAGCTCTGACTAGTCAAAATTTTAGAAGGTAATTTAAGAAATCTTAAGTTTTGTATCTTGTTACATTGGTCAAACCAATGTCTTGCAAGGCATTCTGAAGTATCTTCATTTTTCTGGAAAAAGTTCAAATTACCACTTGCATCCAGTGCTGCTGTGTATTTCAGGCACAGCACGAATGAACAGCTGTGTCCAGCATCATGCTTCCCAAGTGTCTGTCCTCAGCAACTATGTACTTCCTGTACGTGGGAGTGACTCAAAACTTGGCCTAGGGAACACGGGGAGACCAATGCTCCACCTGATTCCCCTGCCTAGTGACACTAACCTGTTTGTCTATAACAACAGGCAGAACGTGCTAGCCGGTTTGTTATTAGCTATATAATTCCATTTAAAGTACAACCTTATTCCCAGGAGCACTCACAAGGATTCAGCCAGTCTATCTCCTGGTCATTTTGCTGGGAATTCGGCAGAGAATTCTGTACTGGGATACTCAAAAGCCAAGCCATCCTTTCATAGGTAGGGACAATCCTGTCTGCGTACGACATGACAGCTTGAAGGGCTCTCCATCCTATTTTACTTAAAATATTTATACTCAATTAATTTGGGAGACCAGCTGTTGGCTCCAGCGAATCTCAGCACTTGATGCAGGACGTCTAAGCAGCATTTTCTACACAACTCTGGTACTTTACACCTGCTGCTTTAAGACTCCCTTTAGATACTGCATTCTAAAGCTCAACCCCAAGCTACAGCACGGATCTCCTGCGGAGCAGCCACGGCAAACAACTGCACACCGATGCTGTTTTCACACAACTTGATACGACCGACTCGGGCATGGGCCACATCAACACTACCGGAGTCTCCGGACAGTTCCAGAGGCGCGGCCCCGGCTCCCCGCGCACCGCCCGGCCGCCCTCCCGTCCGCAGGGCCCGCTCCGGCCCGCGGGGCTCGCCCCGGCCTCACCTTCCCGTCCGTGCGGGCGTAGCGGCGGCCATGGCCCGGGTAGATCTTGTACCCGCTGAAGCTGCACAGCTCGACCCTGCGCGGGAGAGAAGAGTTAGGGGAGGGCGCGGGTGGCCGGGGGAGGCGGCCGGGGCCCCGCGGCGGCCTCCCCGCGGCGGATGGGCGCGGATAGCGGCGGACGGGGCGCTCACTTCATGATGGCGGCGGCTGCGAGGGGCCGGAGAGGCGGAGGGGACGCCGGGAGGCGGTGTCGGCAGCGCCGCGCGGGGCCCGACGGGAGCGGAGCGGGAAGGGCAGGGCCGGGCCGGCAGCACCGCCCCGCCCCGCCCCGGCCGCACCGCGGCGGCTTCGCGGAGCTCACCGGGCCGGGCTTCCCCGGCGCAGCCCCGGCCGCGGGACCCGCCGCTCTAGCCAGCATAAAGGGCGCGGCGCTCCCATAGCGGCCCGGCCCGGCCCATCGGCGCTCCGTTGCCTGGCGGTGTTGTCAAGCGCGGGGCATGGCGGCGGCCGGGGCGGGGGATGAGGCGGCCGGAGCCGGTAAGGGCAGCCCCGGGCGGGTGCCGGGGGCCGCGATGTTGGGGGCTGCGGGTCCCGAAAAGCGCTGTGGGCGCTCGGAGGGGTGCGGGGGGCTCGGCGCTGTGGAGGCGGCGGCGCCCCCTCCTCTCGGGGCCGGCTCGGCCGCTCCGGTGCCCCCGCTGCCAGGCGGCCCCCGAGGGCCCCGCGGGCTGGAGGCGGCCGGGACAGCGCGGGGCGAGGGGGGCGCCGCGGGCACCGCTTCCCGCCCTGAGGAGCGCCGCTGGCTCGGGGCAGGACGGGCACTGTCCATCGTGCTGGAGGGTCCCGCAGCCTTGTAGAGCCTTTATAGGCCAGGGTTTGAATGATATAGGGCCCGTTTTCCCTAGAGGGGAGGGCTGAGGAGTCTTGGGGACAGCGCCACTTCTGAGGGTGTAGCTCCTTGGTTCCTGCCAAACGAGAAATAAGCGATTTTGAAATGTTTTCCTGGGTCCTGAAAGCCTATTAGGAAAATCTCGTATAGATCTCATTATATCAATGAGTCTTTATAGAATGGAATCATATTAATTTGGTAGAGTTCCACGTGTATATATAATTCATGCTGTATACTGAACTGCCATGCTTAAGCAAGCAAGCTAAAGCTTGTTGCAAGGAGAAGAACATTCGATATTGAAAGAAGGACCTGTGTTTCTCTGAGTCTTGAATGTGCTCATAAAGGATACCCCAGACAGGGAGATAATGCCAGCACCCCAGGTCGTTTAACACCTGTGTGAAAACCTTCCTTTGTCAGCATCATGGAGAAGTGGTTACAGCAAGTCTGACTGCAGGGATGTGCAGTTCAATAGCAAAGCAGGTGGATGGTGTTGCCATAGAAATACAGGTTCTTTGCAAATAGTTGTGTGTGTTAAGTAGCAGTTGGATCATGTTATACTTGAATGTTGGAAATCTATGAGAACTGTGTGTAAAGCCACATTCTGAGTGCCCCAGTTTGAATGGGACACCTCGTGCATAAATAAAAGGATTACTCTTGCAATTCTGTACTGTGGGTCCTTGCCTCTCTCCTAGGTTGGAGGGGCCAGTTGTGGATTTTTGTAACAAACCCTTGGATAAATGAGCAGATACAAAGTTTGTCTGGTCAATTAAAGTGATCAAGCAGTTGTAGGAGTGACTGCTTGAGTGAGAGACAAGTGATACTTTCTCCCTGAATGTGCATAGACAGGAGTGTGATGATTGCTGGCTCTGCCTTGCTGCTCTCCAAAGCTCTTGGGGCAACTGTGGATTTAAAAAAAAATGGGAATATAATAAATGTCATCAGACATCTTCTTTAGAAATGCATGTTCTCTAGCTGACAAAATAGTACACAAAAAATGTTTGTCTCTATCCGTAGTGTAACTAAACCCTAAAAACTATAAACTGTACTATTAATATGAGAGTCATATTCGAGTGAGAACACTATTTGGGATATGTTGCTGAAAAAGGAAGCATTGTTTACTGAACAGATATTAAGAGAACACGAAGCACTACAGTGATGTTTGTACATCAAATACACAGCAGAGGCTCAATGTATGAAAATTATTACAACTCTCAGGTGTCACTTTGGGTACCCAGTGATTCAGGCTCCCTGTAGATGGCAAATGTTTGCCTTTTAACTTTATGTAGTGACCCTTTTGGCATAGGACATTTGAATTTTGTGTTGTATTAAGTAAATGGTGTGCTAGCCCATTTAGTTTGTTCTTCCCAGTGCCCCAGTACTGTAGTGTGGCTGCATGAGTGGCTTCTTAGTTTAGATAGAATACTTACACATAGTTAGTTGTCAAGCTGCTCAAAACTTAAATTCTCTGAAGAATTTTTAAATTTAGGTTCTTTTGAAATTTGGGGTTTTGAGGATCGCACCTTTAAATTTAGCTACCAGAATTTTGCTGCATCTCACTTCAAAGGATTTTTGTGACTTTCCCAGAATTCTGCCAGAGTTCCTAAGTGGGACAGTGTCTGGTATATGTGTATCTTTCAGTAAATGGATCAGTTACTCTTAAAGTGTAAGCTGAAGTCATTTGCTTCAGTTTTACATGGAAAAGAAAGTTAATCTGTTTTTCCAAATTATCTGCATCAATTATAAAACAAATCTTTTTATTTTGCGTTGCTTTTCCAGAACATGTTCTCACATATAAACTTTATGGTGCTTTTTTTGTTGTTTTTTTCTCCTTTTTATTCTAAGGCTTGATAGTCAACTGCTCAGGTCAAGGATTGCAAAAGCTGGGTCCAACCTTGCCCTGTGATGCTGATACTCAGACTCTGATTCTGGACAAAAATCAGATAATTAAATTGGAACACTTGGAAAAATGCAGGAATCTGATGCAGGTCAGTATTGCTTGATTTGAAATTGTTATCAAATAATGGTGCTATGATGCATCTTCTGCCTTCAGGCACTATTATGTTATTGAAGTAAGCTAGAAGTTACTGTCTTCACAGGAAAATAAATGATGGCTGGCTGAAGTAGAAAGCTTTGCCATCAGTGGAGGTCTGCAGTTGATAGTGGAGGGGGCTGTAACTAAAAATGAGCTAAGTAAATCCTAATGGGGGAGGGACATGATAAGAACACTTAGAAAAGTCACTGATAACTCAAATTTTGATACTTCTTAGCTTTTGAGTACATGGGCTTTGTAACATTAAAAATAATTTTGTATTATCACTGAAAGTCCTTCTGGATAGACTCGAGGCTGCCTGATAACTTTTACAGGCCAGCTACACTGAGTTGGCAGAGGTGGGGTTTGTTGCTACAACAAACCTTCACCACGCTGCCAGCTTGGTGATCTTGTTACTGAAGTGTGTGTCTAGTCAGGATTTACCCTTTAAAAACTTTGTGGTTTACAGTCCTCTTAGCACAGGACCTGTCTGAGAATTGTGTGAAATACATTTTGTCCTCTGCCATATTGACAGTAAGTACAATTTTACACCAGGAATGGGGCAACAATTTGCACAATGAATTGGCAGTTCTGCTATTACAACCTTATTTTCATATGACACAATTCCTCGTTCTTTTTCCTTTATTTAGCTGTTGCTAGGAGAATTTCCTCTTAAGTTTGTGGAGTGAGCTGTGAGGACTCATGTTCTTTGATCAATTTATTTCCTGGCTCTTGCAGGTTTTTTGTCTGTGTCATTTACTTGAAATGAAATATGTAGACTGAACAAGTATCTGTTGGAGTAGATTTTTAACTACTAGAAGTAAGACCTTACTCTGTCTGCTAGTTAAAACTGTTTATTTTGTGTGTCCATCTGCAGCTCTCTGTGGCCAACAACCGGCTGGTGCGAATGATGGGTGTGGCAAAACTGACCAAGCTCAGAGTGCTCAACTTGCCTCATAATAGTATTGGGTATGTGGAAGGGCTGAAGGATTTGGTGCACCTGGAATGGCTGAATTTGGCAGGAAATAACATTAAGGTAAAGTATTCACTCTGTTGCATTTACCAGAATCTTTTGTTGTAGAAATTTGGAACATGCTGCAAAGAAATCTGAGTATGTTTTGATTGGAACAATGTTACTATTTTGTGTCTACTGGCTTATGAAATAGAAGATGGCAGCTTTCGGAGTTGTCTAGGAAAAAATGAAAGGTTTCATATCAAAATGAAATGCAAGTAAGGAAGTAGTCTCCAAAATTATTATCTTTAAAATACAATTGTATTAAAATATGGTGTTTATTTTGGGTTACTTAGCTACTGGTTTTTTATCCTTCAAAAGAATTTATAGTTATTGATACCTGGTTTTATTTAGTAGCTAAAAAAGGGTTACTGTGAGTAACTGATTTCTTTATTTTTGTAGGCCATCGAACAAGTCAATTCCTGTCTGTGTCTTCAGCATCTTGATCTGTCAGACAATAACATAGCTCAGTTAGGTGATCTCTCCAAGCTTACCTCACTGAAGGTAGGTGTTCTATCTCTGTTTTTAATGCATTCTGTACAGAAAGAAATCTGCTTTGAAAATTGCTGCCTTTAGACATTCACTCTTTGAACACTAGCTCTTAGAGCATTTTAATTCATTAAATGTAATTTCTAGAGAGAAGTGTGTAAATGTTCTCTTCCTTGTTTTGAAGTTGCAGGAGCTGAGGCAGTGATTTTTCTATAGCCACTCTAATGATTTTGATAAAGATATGATGGTGATGATATCTTCTTCATAACTCTTTGTTGTCTTATCCTATCACGAATCAAAAACATACTTCTAACTCTTCCAACATGCATGCTGTAGAGAAAAATGTTTCCAAATACTTTTTTTGGTAACTGTGACCAGAAAGTCTTACTTATCCTTCTTTTGCAATGTGTTTCAGGTGATGCCTGGAAAAGCAATCTGTGGGTTCTGATCAAGCATTCATTTCATCGTGTGTTCATCATGTGTTTTTATTTTATAGACTCTGTTGCTGCATGGAAATATTATAACTTCACTTCGCCCTGCCCCTGCTTGCCTACCTCAGAGTTTGACTGTTTTTTCTTTGGCAGAAAATGAAATCAGAGACTTAAATGAGGTAAGATATAGAAGATAGATCACCTTGTCTTTAGGTAAACTGAAAGAAGGAAGTGGAACAATTTTTTTGAGATTGTAACTGAGAATGGGCTCTCTTTGAAACAACCCAACTTATAATATTTTAATTGTTTATATGTAATAACCATATTTGCATTAGCTGCACGAGCTAGTGGTGTCTTCTAAAATTTAGTCTGGAAAGAAATTTGCCTTTTTCTGTTATGTTTTTTTTATTCAAGGATGTTGAATGAAACACTTTTAGGCCCAACCTTTTCTAATTGTCTGAAAGTTGAAAGCTGAGCTGACTAAATGCTGCAGAGAGCTCCTGCAGCTGCTGGGATTAGAACAGAGGTTTGAATTGCACTTGTTGCCACTGACCTATTTTTCAAACTGTGTAAGAGAAACAAATAATCTGCCTGTGACTTTTGTCTTTATTGTTTTGTTTGTTTGATTTATTATAAGTAGCAGCCAAAACTCTTGGTTGGGATTTCATGTTGGAATAAAATGTTTTGGTAATAATTTCTCTTCAAAACAGGGCAGGGTTTCTCCAGCTTTTTGGCTTGCCTATTTTTTTTTCTTTGTTTGTTTTCAAAATCCAATAGCTGTTGTAGTAAACTGGACTCATACTACATCTTTCTATACATAAAGCCCCATTCCCAAATTTTAAGAGAAGGTAATACTTTCCAAGGACTAATAGCATTTACAGAAGAATCATTGGGAAATTGCAGTGTTCAAAAATCAAATGTGATTTTTGATTTATTTGTCATTCAGTTGTTTTACACAAGTTGTCCAGCTGTAGTTAGGAGAAATGTGGAATGTGTTTCTCAGTTAACAAATGTATTTTGTTTTCTCAAGGTTTCTTTCCTGGCCTCTCTTCACCACTTGGAGCAGCTGTCAATTATGAACAATCCTTGTGTGATGGCCACACCTTCTGTCCCTGGCTTTGACTACAGGCCTTATATTGTCAGCTGGTGTCTGAACCTTAAAGTTCTTGATGGATATGTGATCTCTCAGAAGGAAAGGTGACATAATAATATTATTAAATCTCTAAAATTAATATGTGAAGTTTGGCTAAGCTAAAATTGCTTTAGCTAAATTTTTCATCTGTTACACTGGAATTATTATTTAGTTAGCTTAGACAGAAGTATGAAGTTAAGCTTTTGTTTTGTTGCTCAAATCACAGAAGCACTTCTACAAAGCAAAACTGTGGTAGCAGTTCATCAGAGTCTGGTACCCCTTCTTTGCGGCCTCTTTGACTTTGCAGAATGTGACAATCAGCAGGAGTTAAAGCTTTTGTCTTGGGGAAGCTCAAACTTGCCCTTATATAAGCATGATTTGTGTGTGCATTTCTACATTTGGCTTTTTTTTGTTATCAATTAGTTAAATATTATTTTGCTCAAATCACTTTTTTCTGTATCACTGTGCTCATTATGTCACTATGATATCTGCATGACAAAGTTCTTGACATCAGAACAGTCCAAGCATAAATATTATCCAGTATAAGCACATTCCAGTCCAGGACACTCACATATCCTAGGACATTAATGTCCTTTTTACCCTGTTACTAAAATTAAAAGGTGCCTTTCTTTTGGTCAGAGGTGAACCAATTCTATTTCTGTTTCACCATAATCTGCTATGACTTTCCAGGAAAGTTGCCTGTTGGAATTCTAGACTTCTTTTTCATGAGATGTTCTGTATTATCTATATTATTACATGTAGGTGTATTATATTAAAGAATCTCAGGCAGAAATTAATTTTTAAAACAGACTTGTTGAATACTTTTTAGGAATATGTGCTCTCTGTGTCTGTTTTACATGTTTTTGTGAACTTCTGTTTCTGTGGAAGCTTTGCTGATAAGTTCATTGAGACAGATGTGTTTTCAGTGCCCAAAGATAACACACAAAGCAGAGATGCACAGTTTTGGACAAGTGGGTTTTTTCTTTTTTGTTTCATCGATGCTTAAGTGAATTAGTACATTATTCATTGTTCTGATAATGACATTGCCAGTTTCCCTGGCTGTTGGGAAGGATGAAAGTTTGACAAGAAAGTCTCACAGATATGTGTGCTTGGCAGAAAGATTTTTGAATGTGGAATCTGAAGAAGGAATAGAAATGAAAGCAAGTTTTGATATAGAAGAAGAGAATTGCTGAGCCAGTCTTACAGGCTCTTACCTGGGCATTGCATATGTTCCAAATCTTGCTTAGATTTGTTGATTAGCTCTTTGGTACTCACTAGAAGAACTGTAGTGAAAACAGAGTTACTGTTTCTATGCTGTTTATTAAAGATGCCATTTATTAAACCATTTTCCCCCTTCCTAACAGCTTGAAAGCAGAATGGCTCTACAGTCAAGGGAAGGGAAGGTCATTTCGACCTGGGCAGCATGTTCAGCTAGTTCAGTACTTGGCTAATGTTTGTCCTCTCACATCTGTATATGGACTCCAGACTGAAGAGGATGCCAAACTGGAAAAAATACTGAGTAAGCAAAGGTGAGAATTTAGTTTCTTTCTTAGAGAATGTAATGGAGAACATAATTATGTATCTGATGTGTTAGATGTGGTAAGATTTCATTTTAAGTATTTCAAAGTAGCAGTGAGGGCTGGAGATGCAAAGTGCCACGAAAGTACAGGATGTGTCCTAGATGGGATTGAGAGGCAGGGCAGCAGCAGCAGGAGTGTTTTTGTGCTTTCTGGGCCAACTAGGGGAAAATTCCTTTGTATTTTTCAGCCTGTGCTTTGTAGGACACTGAAAGTAATTCGTGTTAGAACTGTGATTTTTCTTTCTATTGCCACACAAAAAAATGATGAAAACTTCAAAAAGGAGCTTAGCTTTTGTTCTAATTGTAAATGAGGACTGTTGTGGTACACTGGTGTGTTAGCCACTTTTTTATTGTTGAGATGTTCTTTCTTGGTTTTAAAGTTAGTTGTCCTTTGGGGGGCACTGTTCCCAATGATGCATTTGTCCATCTGTATCTGGCATCTGAGGTCTGTCAGCAGAGGAGAGCCTCTGGCTCTACCAGCAGTAGCTGTGTTGCTAAGGTCTGTGCAAATAGATGAGTAGAGTTATCATGGTGTGTTTCTTGTCCATGTGAAGGTGAGCTAATTGTGGTTAGAAGCCAGAAAACAAAGCAATACAGGTTATTCTGTTCCCCAGGACCTATTGACAAACTTTTTCTTGCAGATAGAGCAGAAAATTCAGCTGCCAGGAGCAGGCTACCTAAGTGGCATAGTGTGGTTAAAAGGCTGAGCAACAAAAGTGTTGTTGTTAGCAGAAGGATATCTCAGAAGAAGGACTAGAAACTTGGAAGCATCTAGGAGTTACTGCCCACTTTGCAAGTGTAGATTGATCTCCAGGAGGAAATGATGGAAATGTTTTAGCTGTTTCTGAGGAGAAGGTGCAGTCAAGGCATCTTGACCTTGGAATCTCTAGCTAAGTGCTCTAGCATTCACATCTTTCTAGGGAAAATCCAGGAAGTTGTTCTGTTGAATAGAACTCTTCAAAAATTAAAAAAAAGCCCTCAACAGCCAAGCCAAAAAAGCCCTAGTAGAAAAAGCAATCCCCCCAAACCTTCACCTGTATTATATATACACATGCATATATGGTTTATAGGACAGTTTGACTTTGTCCTCTGTCTCCTGAGCTTCTAATTTAGCTGGGCTGAGACAACCTGTGTGTTCTCTGAGTTTGTAAAGGATGATGGTTTTTTTTGTGGCAATATTTGTTGATTTGTACTAGGATGTTGGGCTGTTAGTAACAGGAGCACCTTGATTCACTTACTTTGAAATGTAAAAGATACTCCCACGATTCCTCAAACTCCTCTATACCTACACATATAATGTATTCCACTTTACAAACTAAAAATATTTTCATACCTTCTTCATATGTAGACATACCTCATGGTTTTCAGTTTATAGTCAGAACTGCATGTTGGGCTTTTTTTTCATTTTTATTTGGTAGATTTTTTGGGATTTTTTTGTTTGTTTGGTGGGGTTTCTTTTGTTTGTTTTTTTTTTTTTTAACATGTAATGAAGAAAGAGGGGCTGGAGGAAGGGGAGCAGGAAAAGACTGCAATTTCCTCCTTTGTGAGTGTCTTGTGTATATAGGAGTCTGCATAACAAGCCTCTCCTTTAGAATGTTTTGATCACTTGTTTCTTTTGAAATAGCTCATAGTTTCTTTTAGATGTTTTCTGTACAAAAGAAAGTTTAAATAAAGCACAAAATCTGTTGTTGGCACTCTGTGTTTAGACTCCACCAGAGGCAGTTGATGCATGAAAACCAAAATGAGGAACCACGGACATTTGCTGCTCCCAGCAAGGCAGTGCCAGTTGCTCATGAACACAGTGCCCAGGCCCAGCCATCACAGATGGTTCTTGAAAAGGGTAAGTGGCTTGTCTACTCCTGTGATCTAACCTGTGGAAATAAATATTTTTCTTTTGAACATAGGTAACTTTGTGGAAGGAATTTCAGAACAAGACCCTGTTATTGTTTTATTTTATTGATCTTCTATTTTCTCAACTGAAGTTGTAGATTGTTTCAAAAAAAAATTCCAGTCCATGCTTGTTTGTGTCTGGCTGTTAGGTTAAAAACCCAATCCGACAAAATGAGAGCTACTACTTTGACTTTGGCATTTTGTACCAGCTTATTCTCTAAGGAAGTGCAGTTTGTGCAATTTCTTGCACCCAGTGTTTGGATGTTACTGTGGTAAATATTGTCCTGATACAGAAATAATGCTCATTGTTACTAACATGTTAGATCATCTTACCCACCAGGTGCTAACTGTCAAAACCAAATTGGGAATCCCTATGAATTAAACAAACTATTCATATTACTCAAATACTCTATAATGTGCCTTTCTGCCTATCTAGAACCTGTCATCCAGAGGAATTCTTGGGTTGGACCAAGTGCAAGCAATGATCATTCCTATGCAGTAAAGAACACTTTTCTTCATGAAAGAAGCTTTTCCAAGGAGCTACACCTCGAAGATGTACAGACAGATGAAGACAAACTAAACAGCAGCCTTTTATCCTCAGAGTCTACTTTCATGCCAGTTGCTTCAGGATTGTCTCCAGTGTCTCCTGCTTCAGACCTGAAGCTACATGGAATGAATGTGAGCCTAGAAGATGATGATGATGCAGTGATTGAAGGTGTGAGAGATATTAATAGAAGGGAAACAACTAAAAAGCAGGAAGCTGTGTCTGTTACAGGAGAGCACCCTAATAGAGCAGCAGGAAGTGTGGAAACCCAAGAGAATATCAAAGAAATCCAGCAGGTGGCTGCTCCTGAGCTGGTGACAGCTGGCCTGGCTGCAAGGACTGGCCACTGTTTAGGGGCTGCTGAAGGCCAAGTTCGGCACAGTCACCCCAGCACCTCGCTAGGTGCTGAGTCAGGAGTAAAAACTCTTGGTCCTGAGCAGGTGACAGAAGAAAGGTCTGCTTCACTGGCTGGGCAAGGTGCAGCACCAGCTGATGGAGGTGCAGCTGAGCTGCAAAGGATGAGTGAGGCAGCTACCAAGCTCCAGGCTTCCTGGAGAGGATTTTATACCAGGAACCACCATCCTCAAGCCAAGGAAGTGCGGAATGAAATTCGCCTACACAGAATGCAGCAGCACATCATTTATTTAACAGCTGAAATAGAAAAGTAAGTTGAGGTCATGCTGTGTATTTGCAAGTCTGTCTGAATAGAGCTACCATTCCAGAGTATTTCAGATCAGATATAGATGATATAACTACTCACAGTAGAACCTAGCATCAGAAACATAAAAGTGATTACATTACAGGATCACTTCCTGTAAGGTAAGCACAGTTTTGCACATGGCTATTCATACTCTCCGAGTGCCTTCTATAAGTGGATTGGGTTAGAACACATTTTTCTATTTCTATTTTAGCAGGACTTGCATATTTCAAAATAGAAATTGCTGAGTGGGATTTTTTAAATTTGTCTCCTCACAATTAGTCTATAAATGAAGTGTCCATATTGGGACCCGTTATTCTGTTGCTGGTAAAAGCAAGAATTTCCTCTACCTTGTGTGATACAATTTTAAAATGTGACTGTGTTTGGTTCTGTTTTAATTTTTGATCCTGTGAATTCATGTTTGGAGAAATCATGGTCAAAGTTCCTCAATTTGTAAGCCAAAAATTCTAGATTTAGTTAATATCTTTCTGGATCAGCCTGGATCAGTCAGTCTGACAGGCTCTTTTTCTTCACTCTCACAAGTGACAAAAGCTGTATAAATTGAGTGCTCAGTGAACCTCTAGAAACTCCCAATGCTTACACATCATACTCCATCCATACATCAGTGGGACAGCATAATTTGAAATGAAGAAGTACTGTTTGGTGTGTGGGGGGCTGATAGTTGTGCAGGAAAAAATAAGAGCTGGAGTTCAGTTTACAAAAAGACACATTATTGCCAAGCCAACAAATGTGCTGCAGTAAAAGGAAGCAGAATTTAAATGTAACTGAAAAAGAAACTTCAAGTCAGCAGCTGGGTATTTATGGCAAGCCAGACTGCAGTAATTTCTTAATGTTAGGCTGTGTTGTATCTTTCAAAAGTGCTGTTATATAAGTAGGCATTTTTATGTGTTCTTGTTGCTCTTGTTACTCAAATGTTGCTTATTTAAGCTGCATAAATTTTGGATGTGTGTTCTTGCAGACTGAGAAAAGAAAGAGAGGAAGATAAAATGCAAAGGCTTGTACAGGAGGAAGCTATCAAATTTCTTTGGAACCAGGTAAGTAATTTTAGTCCTTTTGTTTTTCTGCTTAAATGTGAATTTGGAATTCAAATTTGAATCTGCCTGTGTGTGAACTCACATTATTTCTTACTGTAGATTCTGAAGACATAGTCAATATGGTTCAGTTTTTCCAATGATTTGAGTGGTTTAATAGACTCTTACTGCTGTGTTGTCTGCTATACTGATACTGTGGGGGGAAATAACCCTCAGAACATTAGTGCAAGCACACTGGTTTTACTGCTAAAGACTAAATAGTGGCCTGGTGTGAGAAGGAAGGCAAAATGCAAGAAAAGCTAAATAAACATAAGCAAGACTGTGAAGAATTATGTGTCTGGTAAATGCCCATGGCAAATGAAATGGTATCAAACTGTGTTGCTTGTGAGCAGCTCAAAAGTTGTTAATACAACTTTTAGGAAGAAAAGTTGTTAATACATCTTTTAATAAGCTTTTCTTCCAACAATAAGGTTGTTTTCTTAAAAATGGATAAATCCTTTCTGGTTTTAAGAACAGATTGCTTTTTCTTCAGGTACTTGAATTGGGAGCTTTTGTGCTCTGTTAGTGTTTGGCATGTAGGTTTAAAAGCTATGATTTCACAGTAAGAAGAATAAGATTTCCCTAATGATACAGGAAACCTTTTGTTTGTCACTTGGTCTTGGATTTTATACAGAGCTTGGTTGCTGAATGCAATAAATCCACTAGAAATCAAAATATGTTTATCTGCATTTCATAATAAATTTTTCTCTATACAGGTTAAATCCCTTCAACAGTGGCAGCTTTCAGTGATGCAGAATTTAGGTGGTGCTGGGATCCCTTCAGCCAATACTTTATGTTTATCCAAACCACCTCTTCAGTCATCCACAAGGGAGCAAGAAACCCCATCAGCTGTTAGTTCTGCTTTGTTAGCTCCAGCTAGTGAGGATGATCTCCAGGAAAAGTCTTCGTTGCAGTTCCCAGATTCTGGCTTTCATTCTGCAGCTGATCAGGCTCGTGCCAGTGAACTATGCAGCTCTGCAAAGAGCTCAGCTGAAGGAAGTGAGAGCTCCCTTTCCATGGAAACCATCAAACAATATGGCAATTGTGTTTCAGCATGTTGCTCAGATGGAGAGGGTGGGCAAAGTAAAGAGAGCTCTAGTAATGGGCAGGACAACGGACTGATAGAACAGTATTTAAAATCTGTTCAGCAGCTGGAAGAGGCTGATGAAGACACAGATTGCAATGAGGAAATGGAGGGCAGCTGTCTACAAGTGTCTGTGTCAGCAGAAAGCCAAGATTCTTCCTCTGACACTGTCTCTGTAGAGCTCCCTCAAGACACATCCTCCCCAGTCCAAGGTGAAATCTGTCAGATACCACCAGGAAGCTACAAACTGACTTCAGGAATAGTAGAAGGGAAGCAAACAGACTGTGATTCTTCGTTCCAGATGCTGCATGTTGGGATAGCTGTATAATAGGATGGTTTCCACAAAGGACTAGGGATTCCATTTCACTTTCTCTTTCTTCTTCCTGTTTATACAAAACTTACTTTTCATGTGTGCTGTTTCAGATTCTGATTCATGTTATGAATTTATGTTGTAATTACTATTTTATTGATGTTGCTGAGGATTCATACTAACTATGCTAACCTGATATCAGCAAAGTTCTCAGTGACAATCATTATGCACTTTATTTTCAAACATAAAACTGGTATCCTAATAACTGGCCTCCATTAAATTAATTCTGAAGATTGGTGGGTGGATGGTGGTGGTGGTAGTGTTTGCTGTGAATTCACTTTGGTGAATGTGTTAGTAAGTATTTGTTTGTTTTTTTCCTGCAAAGAAAGATTAAATTCTTATTTTGCAAAGAGAAGAAAACAATATGGGAAGAAATTGAGTCAATACAGGCAGTATATCCTGTCATAGGTGGGATACAGCCCCCTGAGTAAGATGAAAAGTTGCTTTTCAGATTTCTTTTGATTTAAACAAGAGTAACTTGGTCAGGGTATCAAAGATGCATTCCAGAAAACCAGTGTCCGAGTCAGTGACTTTTTTGTAAATAACTTGAAGCTGCTGGCAAGAAATTAGATCATTTACATAAACACTGAAACAAGGAATTTCAGGAGAGTAACCTCAGGGAGCTTCAAACAAGCTTTGACCTTTGTTTGCCCTGGGGTTGAATTTCCCTGTCTTCTCAGGTAAGACTCAAAATGGAACCAGTAGCAGCCAGGACTAAGGAAGAATTTCAGAAGAGCATGTGATTTGGGAACATCATTTCCAGGGCTGCCCTGCTGGGTTGCAGCAGCAGACTTGGTGGTGTGTTTTGCTCCACTAGGATGCTAATGTCTGTGTGGGATTTGGATTTCAGTGGCTTTCAGGACATCAGTGAGTTTGATGGATCACAACTACTTTTATCTACAGGTATAAATACTAAAAGCAAATGCCATGACTTAACTATTTCCTGATATCTCTGTTGGGTTTTTGATTGGGCTTTTTCCCCCTGTATGTCCACTAGTTGGCATTTTCATTAAATGTGGATAAAAAGTTGTATTTCTTCCCTGTTAGCAAATATGCTGAGATACCTAGGCTATGCTTTCCACTTAAACACTGGGAAAGCAGCGGGGTTTGTATCTCAGCCAGCCATTGCTATGTTGGGTTTTTTCCATTAAAAAATGGAAAACTACCAGGTATCTTAGTATACATCAACAGTGACAAGGGAAATCTGTTTTGCCATGTGATTTGTGATGGACAATAGTGAAATAAAAGTTGATGTTGTGATTTACAGGGATCAGTTGCATTTTGCAACACGTACTGAAAGCCCAGTGTTGCAGTAGTTTGCTGATGTTTATTTCTCAGTTACAAAGACATATGCTTTTGTAATTCTCTGGATCCACAGGTTAACTTCTGATGCTATGGTGTCCCTAAAACCAACTAGCACTCTTTTAAAAGGACTCTTATGGCCACGTTACCATGTAAAATAATTTAGTTTTTGTGAAAGCTTTGGTTGCATGTCTGCTTTTGGTTCCAAGCTGAAATTTGCCACTACTCAGGAGTTTGGTATGAGGCCAGTATCTGCTTGAGGCATCAAAATATCCTTTATTTAGAACATAAATGGTGTTTTGGACTTGTACCAGCCATCTTCCCAGTGGTGAAGTTCACCTTGGAAGAATAAAGCTTGCCTCTGTGTATACAGTAGCCATCATCTCTTTTTCTCCCACCCCACAAAAGTTCTAGGGCACCAACTTCTCCAAAGAGCTGTCTCTGCAGTCAGGCTGACCTTTGACTGTGCCTTGCATATGTGGGAGCATTAAAGAAAACCCAGAAGAGCAGAGGTGGTAGGTCCTTAGTGTGCTGTCCTTCTAGCTGAATGTAGTCACAGCACATTGGTAGCATCACCATATTCATAATTAGATCTTGGAGCACAGTTGTGCTTGGGTATTGAAAGTGGTACAGGTGCATTAATGTGTCACAGTGCCTGCTTACCTGGGCAAAGCAGGGTGGAGTCCATGGGATCATAGCCTTGTCCTCTGAAGGTGCTGAACTTGGCTTTAAATCTGCCTTGCCTGGGGATCTGCAGTTCATAGGACTTAGCTCTTTGAGTGTCAGTATGTTATATAAAACCCCCAAATGTCAAATTGCAGATTGAGAGAGGGAATTATTTCAGTGTTTGAAGCAGTTCTGGATCTTGCACTCTGGAGGCAGTGGCCAGGTGTAAGTTCTCTTCCATGGCAGAGTGTTTTATTGCCAGACCTGGAAGGAACTAGATCACTGCCTGGATAGCAATGTTTCCCTTACTGGAGACTCTGAGGGAGCATATGTATTTGGCTGTTTTGGATTGTCACTTTTGCTGTGCACTTAGAGGTGAAACAACTTTAATTTTGGAGTTGTCACAGGGGGAAAACGTGGTGCAAGTAAATTTTTTATGGAAGCCCTAGATGTTTCTTGATATTTCCTTTTCTTGTTAGAACTTGCAAGCACAAAGACAAGACAACTTGCTTTAACTAGTGCTGAGGGCAGCTGTTGTCCTTATTAATGTGTAACCTGTATATACAAAAATGGTTTTATGCAGGTACAGCAAAGCATGTACCGACAAATATTCAGCTTTATCTTACTTTTACTTGGGAAACAGTGAAATACTAGAAAGTTTTTCTCTAATGTTCTGAAAAGTATCTTGCATGTGTAGAAGATGAGTTGCCTAAATACAGAGAAATCAAAGAATGGTGAAGTTTTTGGATTAGTTTTTACAGGGTTAAATGTAATTAGTTTGTATATACAGAAAATATTTTCATCCTGACCATTAAAATACATACAGGGAAAGACATAATGAGGGATACAGTGGAAAAATAAGGAGTAAAACTGAATGTATACTTAAATTGTCTTCTTTCAGCCCTGTTTTGAACTCTCAAAAAATCATGATGTGGAAGTATCATAGTTTAATATATGGCTTAGCGTTTACTCATCTTTGTTTAAGTAAGTTTCCTTAATCTAGGTGTGCAATATTCTTTTAGCTGGATAGGGATGCAGTTTTCCTTTGGAGGTGATGGAAATTTCATAAAGAAATTGGAAGGCCTAAAATAGATCTGAAACTTTGCTGTGTTAATATTGTATTCTTTCCTTTTGAAAGGCTTCATGATCAGCAGAAGAATGTACTTTGTAGAAGAAAAGCTTATCTCTTGTGTTTTGTCCTGGGCTCATCCTCCAGTGTTAGTGGGAGAGATCCCTTGGTTATTTGCCAGGTGATGTTGCCAGCTCTGCTGTGAGTACAGTTGAAATGCTTCTTTAATTTGCTTCAGGAAAATCAGATAAATATATCTTAGGCTATTTAAACTGCACCACACAAGTAGTTTTGCCCCAAATGAGGTAGCTGGCACATGAAGGCCTGTTTTTAGCTAGTCTGTGGTAGAAATTACTTTTTCCTCTTTTTCTGAAGGCTGGGACAAGTACTTCTATATACCATAATGCAAGAAGGCATTAAGACTGCAAATTTTATTTTGCTGCTTCTAAACCACAAATGTCCTTCAGCAAATACTTGAGAAAATCCTTGCTAAACTAAATTGCAGAAGCCTAACAGTTGTTGATAGTTAAGTTTCTTAAACAACCATAGATTCCACTATTTGCATGCAGCAGTTTAAATAATGCACTTAGCAGCCAGTCTCTATATTAAAAAGTTGGTTTTTTTCTGAATAATGTTTGTATTTGAGCTTGCAAACTGTTCCTGCTTTTTTTTTTAATGATTTTTGTATATATTGTCTGAAGAATTCCAATTTTTGTTTCTACTTGTAGCAGGTTATCTGATGAACAAAAATGGAATATATGTTCCTTTGAGATTACCTGGGTAATTTTTACTGCACTTGGTGTTCTCGTGTGTCTCACATAGATACACTTTTTCCTGAGAGGATAAAATTGTAGCAGTTAGGGGAAACTGACTAAATGACAAAAAAAGTAAAAACCGGTCAGTTCCCTGCTCGTGGAAAAGACACTTTCCTGCTTTTTTCCTCTCCTCTTGTATTAAGTTTCCCCCCTTCCCCCTTGAGGACGTGCCACCCTAATGAGTATGCATCAAGTATTCATAAAGTCTTTCAAAATGTCTTCTTTTAATAGTTACACTTCTTTTTTTCCCAGATTAGCTTTCTAGGACAAGTTACTGAGAAACACTTGCTTTCTATATGCCTACCAAAAAGTTGGTCTGTCTATTTTTAAATGTTTTCTTTGTCAGTAATGGAAAAAGCACAGGATCCCTTTCTTGCAAGAACATAAACCAGTATTTATCAGGAAAGGTGCTTTATCTCTGGGAAAGTGCCATGCCAAATTTTATTGTGCAAGACCTCTCAGTAAGAATCTTTTTTTCTGGCTTCATTACGTTTATAAGTATATGGGCCAAATTTATTTGTAGCATAATTCTACTGAATTAATTTTTTTGAGACTTCACAGTGGTATTCTACCTCTAAACTAGAAATTGAGAAGAAAAGAACAATTGGGTATTGGTTTGTCTCTCTATTTCTTGCTGTTTTCTGTGAAGAATGGTGGGTGGTTAAATTGGTACAGTTCATATATTTTCTATAAGTGTTTACAATTTGCATTTATTGTTTCTTAAGTATTTTGTTTGTATTGCTGAGTTTTGAATTTTAAATAAATGATTTGTACATTTATTGAAAATTTTAAGGTGTACCTTATATTGACTTTTATGACTATAGTAATAATCTTACAATTGAAGAGCTCTCCTGGACATGGGAAGCTCAGGAATAGAAAGCGAGTGATGGCAAGATAAGCATTGGCATTTTTTTCCTCGGCACAGCTGAGACATCTGATGGCCACTGCTCCATGCCTAGGACAGTAAGAGTGTAGTAGGGTACGTGAAATGAGTTCACCAACGACTCTGAAATTGGTCTTTGTGATTTGCAGCCCTTTGTTTCCAGTGCTGGCCCTCTTTTGTGCTCTTAATTACTTGCTGTGTTTGAATTCAAAGATGTGGCAGTGTTCTGTACAGAGTTTTCTAGAGAGAGAATTCAGAAGCACAATAGCAATGTGTGGTGTTGCCTCTCTTGGTTTGGTCAGACAGCTGCTCTTGTCTTAAACAAATGAAGGCTAATTAAACATCTTTTAGGCTTTAACAAAAAGAAACAGTTGAAGAGTTCAGATATACATGAAAGTCATGTTTTACTGCAACACAATTCTCTCAAAGGTAAAAAAAAATACAACAATAACAAAACTGAAACAACATAACTAACTTTGTTTTCACTCAACTTGTAACATGTGGTTTGTAGACTTTTTAAACTCTTTACTATGTGTTTCTACTTCATGACACCAAAGATTTTTTATTTTTTTTTAAGTGGGACTCTTCTATATTTACTGTTAAGGTGGTGAGGCACTGGAACAGGTAGCCCAGAGAAATGAATACCCCACCCCTGGAAGTGTTCAAGGCCAGGTTGGATGGGGCACTGAGCAATCTGGTCTGGTTTCTGCCATGGGCAGGAATGCCCCTGCCTGTGGTAAGGGAATGGGAATCAGGTGATCTTTAAGTTCCCTTCCACCTCATTCTAGGACTCTATTTGAAAAACAAGAATAGGCATAGCTAAAGTAACTCCACTTCAGGTATGAAAAAAGAAGAGCAGTGTCCTTTTCTTTTAAAGGCCTTAAAGCTGTACTAGTAAGTTTTAAATGCTGTGTGTTGTAGGGATAGTCACCATAGCACTTCAGGGACTCAGGTTGAAGTTCACTCTTGTCTCTGGCTTTTATTTATATTTGTAATAAGATCAGACCTTAAAATCTTTGGCTAGATTTGGAAAATAAAGGGATGACTAGTGGATGGGCCCATTTTGATCAAATGGAAATAGTCACTTTTCATTTTATGGGCTGAAATCCTTATCTATGCTGAGACCACCCAGCCCACTCATTGGTGGGGTGGTGTGAGAGGCAGGAAAGCCCTTGGCTCTGTAAGCACTGCTCAGCAGTAGCTAAAACTGCCCCATATTATCACAGTTTCCAGCACAGTCAAACACAGACCTACTGTAGCCACTGTGAAGAAAATTACCTCTATTCCACCCACAACCAGTGTAGCTGCTCCTTCTGATGTGTGCAAGATGATATTCACCAAGGGAAGGAATATCAGAAAATTGTGCTCAGGATGCCCAAACCAAACAAGTTGCCTCTGACTTTTAAGATGATTTAAACTGTGAAAATTGAGAAGCTTGTGATCATAAAGAATGCTCTGGAAAATGTAAAATCTGGCACATTGTTGGACTGAAAGCCATAAACCATTAGAGAAGCCTAACAATTCTCAGACAATGTACTGAGCAGTCTAGCAGTCAGGGATGTTTGCTTAGCCTTGTGCTAAACTAACTGCATTCAAGCAGCAGCCTTTGGGAAATCTCTTCCTATCCATTGTTACACCAGCTGAAGTTATCCAGTCCCCTGAGCATTAGCAGCATGTGTTCTGGTGTGGGAAGTGCATGGAAAATGTGCTGAGCAGCTCACTGCTGCTTATGCCTTAGAGCCTGTGGGACCTGGGGAGAAACAGGAGACACTGAGGAACTCCACAACCAGGATTCACTTTTCTTCTTTCCATCAGTAGTTCCTACAGCCCCTTCAACCTGAAGTTTTGGGCAAATGCCTGTGGTATTGGAGCCCATGTTTTCCAGACTGGCTCTCCAGCTGTCTTGTACTGTTGAGCTCTCCAGGGCAGAGATGCACTTGTCCTCTCCTCATTGCAGCTTGCTCATTCCCAGGCTCAGTAGCTTGACAGCAGCTTGGCTTTCCTGTTGGTCTCTGATTCTTTGGCTTTACTCACAGATAGGGAAATTGTTAAACACATGAACTAGGTTTTATTTTACTAGTAGGACAGACAAGCTGCTCATATTCCTAGCTGCCTGATGCTGTCCTTCCTTTGGTGTAGCAATGTTAGTGTTAAACTGGCAGGAGCTATTCTGGGCAGCCCCTGGCTGAGATGGCTGTGGCCATGTCCATTTTCTGGTGGAGAAGAAGAAAAAAAGACCAGGAAGAGGTTCTCTTAGTCCCAAAGGTAAGCAGAGCCACCTGGAAGAAATGGAAACCTGTGTTCCTTCCTGCCTGTCCCTGGAGTGGGAATGCAGCACAGCTGCTTGGGGCAGGTTCATGGAAAGGCTGATGCCTCTAGGAAAGCTTCTCTGTAACCTTTTGGAAAAGGACTTGAGGAAGCTGTAGGATGATTCTTCTAACAAAAGTGTTATCCCTTTAAAGCATTAGATGATGTGAAAACCATCTGATGGCACCAGCTCAGCAAAGGAGCTTTTCCAACAGTTAAATTTCAGTTCTGCCTGAAACCAGGGGCCATGCTGAACTTGTGTGCAAGGTGAGAGTGAAACTTGCTGTTCTAAGGACTGCAGAAGTACAAGACCTGGAAGGTTGTGGAAGGGAAAAAATATTGGAGAAGAGATACAAGGGTAATATAGCAAAAGGAGACAGATCAAAGGTGTCTTTGGAAAGGGAATAGTGTGGGTTGTGTTCTTTGCAGACTGTCCACTGCATTGTTTGTTAAATCTCACCATACTTCAGCACAAAAGTGTGTTTTAATTTGCCTCAGGGAGCAACTCAAAACATTCCTCAACATTTGGCTATAATCAAGAATGGATTCAGTAGTCCCATATATATTATCAAAAATACTGTGTTTTATTGACTGTTTTTCGTAGATAAGAGAGAAAAGGGCAATGGGGCCAAGGGCCCAGCATAACTTCATCTTACTGCGTATAATTCTGGAAAAAAATAAGGAAATCTGATTATTTTTTATTATCCAGTTTTCTGTGCTCAAATCAGAATAACTGGCAAGCGTTTCTGATGTGATAAACAAGGAGGGATGTAAGGTGAGCAACAGCTGCTTAAGCTGTATTTCTTTTGGCACTAATGACATTTAGATGTTGCATGGTGATGAGGTGGAACAGACCTCACTAATGCCATTGACTCTCAAATAACCCAAACTGCCTTTTACATGGGACTTTTTGTAGAGCATGGGGGCAAACACAGAGTAATTGGTTTCTGGTCTCTGTGCAAAAGAACTTCCCATGTTAGAGATTAGAAAGGCATATTTAATTCATTATTAGGCCTTCATCAAGACTAACTATAATGATAACTGAAGAATTTATGGAGAGAAATAGTGTGGGGGATCACTTCCCATCTCTGAGGGGAGGTGAAATGTAAAGTGTGGCAAAAGCTAGCATAGCAGTACCTATTTCCTCAGATGTGACAGGTTTTCTCATCGTTGTCACCTTCCATACCTTCACCCCCAACATCACTCCAGATATATTAAGAGATGGATAATGCTTGGCATTTAGCACACAAGTTTTGCCACTTTGAGCTGCAGAGTTTGTAAGGGAATTTGATGCGCTGCAAGGCTCATGAAGGAAGAGTGAAGAGAAATGAGACTCCTATAGAACTGATAGACTTTGTGTATCGAGAGGGAAAAAAAAATCAGTACCAATTATCTTTCAAAATACTGTCTTTTTAATGTGTTCTGCTTGTACAGCCAGATGGCTTTCAATTCTTGACCTACAGTGTATAATAGAAATAAAAGCTGGTGCCTGTTGAGATTTTGCTTTCTATCTCTACCAGGTAACCACTGTTGTAAGATGCAGAAAGGAGAGAAAAAGAGGTAAAACCACTTCTTCAAAATAGCTATGGCTGGGGCAGAAGACAGAAGTATGCAATTTCTAATGGCTAAAATACTGTGTTCACAAGAACATTTCAGCTGCTCTGTCTTTTTTCTGGTTTTAAGCAACCCACGTATTCCTTAGTAAAAATAAGCTTAAGCCCTTAAGCTGCACTCATACAAAGAACTTCTGGCAGGTGAGTGTTTTGGCATTCCCAAACTTAAGCAATGTTTACAAGTATTTATAGAACTAATTGCAGATGTCCTGCAGATTGAAAGTGCCACCCGGCTCTGGTGCAGGGTGCCAAGCTCAGCCCTGACTGTGTCACGTTCTCATCAAGCACAGTGAAGTCCTGCCCCAATGCAGCAGCCTTTGCCCGGTTCGGCTGTGCTGGGCCGTGCCTGCATCCCCCGCTCAGCCTCTGCAGCTGCTCTGGGTCCAGGCTCGCCTTCCACAACCTTCTCTCTGGCCAAGAGCCGCCTCTGCTGTTTCCTGCTCCGTTCGCCCTCAGGCCCGGCAGCGTTTGAGCTGCGATGGTTCGTGTCAGAGCCTTCTCCCTTGGCTGGGGACCGTCGTGATGCCACCCAGGCCATAGCGCTTGGCTCCGCTCCACCCTCCCACATCCTGCTTTCCTAGGCTTCACCTGCCGTGGTTCAAAAAATAACAGGGCCGGTGGCGTTGTTTTTGTTGGGGTTTGTGTCTGTTTCCCTCTCCGTTGCCCCTTCCCGGCAGCGGCCGCTGCGGCGGGGCCAGCGCCGCTATCGGGGCGGGGCGGGGCGGGGCGGGAGGAGGCGCGGCGGCCGCGGCAGCCGCTGTGTGAGGGGCGGGCAGGAGGGAGGGGCGGCGGGAGCCGGGCTTTTACAGCCAGCGCCTCCGGGCCGGGGGCGAGGCCGCCGCCTGGCCCGGGGGAGCGCCGGGGGCTGCGGTGAGGGGGCGCGGGCGGCGCGGCCTGGCGCGGCTCGTCTGGGGAGCGGGGGGGGAAGGACAGCCCGGCGGGGCAGCCGGAGGGCGGCGGGCTCGGGGCCGCTGGGGGAGGCCCGGAGCGGGAGGCAGGTGCGGGGTCCCGGGGCTGGCGGATTCCCTGCTCGGATCCCCCGTGGCCGTGGCCGCGGCCGGGTCCGCCCGCCCGCAGGGCCGCGCTGCCCGCGCCGCTCGGGGTGCAGCGAGGCGGCGGCTGAGGGAGCTTCCTGCCGGTGCGGGGCTGCCTTGTGCCGCTCCCCGGGTACGCCCATCCCGCGGCATCCTGAAAGTACCTTTGAGGCAATAAAGCGGAGCTGTGCGGCTCGCACTGCCGGCAGCGGTGCTTCCTGCTCGCTGGCCCCGTCCCTGGCCCGGGGGTGCGTGTCCGGTCCCGGGTCCGCCGGCGCTGCGGCGCTGCCCCGGGATATCGGCGGGCTGGGGGCCGCCGGCTCCCCGTGCCCCGGGGACCAGGGCGGAATCTGCGGAAAACAGCAGCAAATCTGCTTTTCCGTGCTGGCAGCCAGGCGAGCATCAGCCCCTGTGCCCCAGTGACATGGTCTGGGCATCGCCAGAGGTAGCGGCGCCTCTGTGCCTCGGAGATTTGCCTGGCAGAATTTTGAGAGGTTGCACTCACACCTGCCTTTGTAACGCTGCTGGCTCAGAGAGCTGAGGGGATAGAGAGCTGACAGGAATTGACAACTTGTAAAAAAACCCAAAGCAACAATTCTGTAATGGAGCAGGCGGCGTAATTTAATGACGTATTCATAAAAATGTCATTTAATCGGTTTTTGTTTTTAGCATTGGGTAAAAAGGGGCTTGTGGTAACGTGGAAAAAAGCTGAGAGAGGTAATGCTTAGTTTACTTCTAAACTAAAATAAATAGCAGAAAATTCAAGTGCACAGCATTGAAGTTTAAAGGAATAAAATACTTCAACAAAATCCTTGGGTAATTGTAGAAACTAAAGTGATTTTACAGGTAAAAAGTTGTAACTGCCATTTTATTTTGTGCCACTGTAAGCAAACCACCAATGTATAAATTTTACTAAGAAATATTTGTGTGTGTTTCTATCAACATATTTTTTTTTATGTATTGTTTCCAAGGTTGTTGGCCTTTTGTGTGGATGGCTTCAGAGAACATTTCAGGAGTAGGGTAAGTCCTAAGGCTTTTTGGTGTACTTATGGGCTTCCCTTATACAAAAAATGAACAGGATCAATTGTTCACCAATTGTGATGAAACTGGCAGTATAGTAAGCTTTTAGCATAAAGAAAGCTTTAAACTTGTACATTTAAATGTTTTAGGGCATGTGACATCTACAGAATACAGAAAAATTTGAGTACAAAATATATGGAACAGCATTTGTAGTATTTTTTAGGCATCTAAAATTACATTTCAAATTTTAGGCATATGAAATTACATTGCATTTTCAATGTCTTGTGCTTTTCAGTGATGTAGAAAGAACTCTCAGCAATTGAAAATTCTGGTTTTGTCTAATGTATTTGTTTTTCTTCCTCAAATAGACATATATGTCCTTAAATTAGCATTTTTATGTACTCTAGGTATATTTAGTATCAATTTATGACCGAAGCTGCTGTTTTATGCAAATTTCATGTTAGTGCAGAACTGTTCCAACAAAGCTGCATTTTTTTGGCATTTTGATACTTTCACTTTAATGGATCTTTCAATGTTAGTTCATTGGTCAGAAATACAATCTCTCTAATTCTCAGCAAAGCATTTGAAGTTATAATCCCTGTAATCCTTGTAAAGCAATTTGATGTGTGGTCTATTTTGAGGCTGTCCTGGTTATACCAGTAACGTTTTTTAGTTTTCTAGCCTGGATTCATTTCATTATTTATTCATTCATAAATAATGTTTTAATCTTGATATTTAATGTATCATTGTGTTTCATTTAAATTTACACAGCATTTTTCATATATTCTTAAAACTATAGGTACTATGTATTATATCTTAATTGTATAAAATCTCAGTTATGCTATTTATGGAAAGTTGTACCAAGTTTATGTAATCATTTGATTATGTTGTTGCACTTGGTGCAGGTTGTATGAGTAATGCTGCTTTGAGGATGTTTGGTTTGGAGAGATTGGTGTCTTTTGAGTGTCTCTTCTTGCCATCTGTTTTCTGTTTCCAAGTTTAGAGCTTCTGCAAGAACAGTACCCTTTTTGTTTGCAAAAAGGCTGCATCAAAATTGTCCTTCTCAGAAGGAAAGGAAGGCTTAAGAGTCATTCTGAGCAAGCATTGAGATCTTTATCAGTGGCTGTAAAGTCTGTGATTTTATAGCAGATCTGCCATCAAGCAACCTTAAAGGAATGATATTGTATGAAAGTTAAAGTTTATGAAAGACAGTACTATTATTAGATTTAAAGAACCAGAAATACTGAATCCCAACACACTGTATTCTTTCCAGAAGTTTATTTTTTTATTTTTTAGAGCTGCATATGAGCATCTGAGATAAAAGGAATGATAAAACAGCAGACCAGGGAAGATGTAATGTAATGTTGTAGATGGGCATGAAGTTAAATTTTAGTGCTTTCAACTCTCTTAGGTATCTCCCCTTTAATGCTACAGTTGATTTATTTTTCCCCTCTTCCCAAGCAGCAAACTGGAGGAAATAAGTTTTACATTGCTTATCCAAATTTATTTCAGACACCAGTGTTTAATAACAATTTAATGGAATGTGTAAACAGGTAAATGAGAGATGTCCAAACCCACAAGTTCCTGCTATAAAAGTTAATGAGAGATGTCCAAACTCACAAGTTCCTGCTATAAAAGTTAATGAGAGATGTCCAAACCCATGAATTTCTGTTTCAGTCTGGACAGTGGTGGTGTGGCCTAACAGATAAATAGGGTGGTGGTAATTTGTTTTGGTCTTTTTGATTGCCAGAATGAAATCTTGTGCTCTTCTTTTGCCTTTTTTTTTTTGGAATCCACTGCAGGTGAGACCAGCTTTATGATAAGGGTTTGCTTTGGCAGATCCAAGACAATTATGTCACATTACAGATAACGCTGTTCCAATTAGTTCCACAAAAATAATCTGTATTGACTGTTCTGTTCTACTGGTTATTGCCCCACCATTTGTAAGATTTCAGTGCAAAACTTGACTTTAGTTCTAGTAACTTTCTGGGAGTTAACAGAGTTTTTGTAAATGCCCTTGCAGGGACGAGGTGGAAGGCAGCTGAGTTCCCTCGTGCCCTGCTGAGACGCAATGCCATTCCCGTTGGTGGCGGACGGAAGCCATGGCAATGTGTAACATGGGAGGGAAAGGCACGGCTGGACCATGTGGCGTGACTCGCTCAGACTGCAGCTCTTCTGCCTGCTCATGGCAGTGCTGGCTGTCGTGGTGCTGGTCCATAACTTTTTCCAGTTAGAGGTAAGTGGAGCTTGTTTCTTCTCCAAGATGGCTTGAGCAATGTTGTTGGCCTTTGAGTGTGAGGTTAGAATTGTCTGACTGACAGCATTTAGCTATAAATAGGAATCACAGAAAATTCATAGTTGAAGGCATGTCTGGAGGTATTTAATCCAACACCCTCCTGAAAAGGCTGGCATCAGAGTTAGCTTGGATTGCAGCAGGGTGTTTTGACTTTCAACCATATTCAAGGACACTCATATTTCACAACATACCTAGGCAGCCTGTTGCAATGCTGCATCCCTCTTAGAGGGAAGAATGTTTGCCTTAAGTGCAACCTTTTATCCTATAAGAATGTCCTCTAACTCCAGTACCTCTGTGACTCCCCTGTGGTTAGTGAAAGACTGCAGTTAGGTTCCCTTTTGGTCTTCCCTAGAATTAAAAAAAGATGCTTTGGTTCCCTTAGTGTCATTCCAGTTCCCTAAGCATCTCAAGGGTTCTTAGCTAGTCTTGCCAGCTTTACTCTGGCATGGGTTGTCCAAAAGCCAGACACAGTGTTCTAGATGTGGCTTCACCATGGTCTAATTGAGGAGAACTCTAACTTTCCTCAATCTTCTGGTTAGGAACTTGTTAATTCTTTGCCACAATGCTGTGCTGCTGACACATGGTGAGTTTGCTGTCTCCTGGAGTCCCTAGGTCTTTTTCTGCCGAGCTGTTATGGCTTGTTCATCTCTGGCCTGTCTGATGCAATTTTTCTTTACCTTTCCCCTTTTCCCTCTGCTGTATCTGTCTTGCATATTTCTTCATTTTACTTCTCACTTCAGTGCAGAGGTACTTTCAAACTGCTTAGTCAGTAAGCCCATAAGATTAAAGTCAAGGAGGATGAGGATGTGTCTGCAGGAGCCCTGGAGGCTGACCCTGCCCACTGGCTGCCTGCCTGGCCAGGCATTCCAGTGCTGCATTTGGTGGATGAGCATGGTAATGCTTAGCCTAACACCTTGTTAAATTATAGCTGTCCTTTGTGCATGTCAGCCAGTCAGTAGGTGCTTTATGCTTTTAAGTTGTGTATATGCTGTGTGCAGAATCTTCCTTCCTCCTGGCTAGTGATCCCCAGGTGAAATGATCCAAAAGAGGGGCTGTAAAGCCCCCTCACCCCACACAAAACAGCTGAATTGGAAGAGGATTACATATGGGTAAGGAAGGTGTTTGGGAAGTCTAAAACCACAAGTGATTCAGGATCAATAACTGAGTGTTTGTTACATATTCCAGTACCAGTGGACACATTAAATATAAACTGCAGACGCTGATTTTAAAGGAAGCAGGGATATTTTTTTAAGGATTGCAGCAAAGCTGCAGAAGCTTTTGCATAAGTCTTTGTAGTTACTAAATGCATATATTCAAAAACTGGATGAATGCACAGAAGAAAAGTCCACTGGGGTACTAGATCTTAAGATATTTACCCTAGTGTTTAAGAAATCTAAACCATAAAGGGCTAAAAGTGTGTTAAGTCTACAGGAGGAAATGGCACAGCATGTTCAGTCTGTTTTCTTTTCCCATCTACCTGCTGTTGGAAACTATTGGCAATCAAAATATTGTGTTTGATGGACTTTTGGTTCAAGTTAGCATGATCCATTTTGTTTGTAGGAGGTAGCTTTTGTTTTCTCTTTCTGTGGTTTTATTTTGTTTTAGGTTTTGACCTAGGATGTTGCCTGAGGAGTGTTGATATTTAGAATCTTAAACTGTTTTCTTTACGTTTTAAAATTACATTTCTTGGAGAAAATGGCTCTGGCAGTGCTTTGAGAGTGAAATGGAAAATGCAGGTTGGATGTTCACTCTGTGCTTTTTCTGGCCATTGTCCATGAAAAGTTTCTTTGTGGCTTTGTTGCCCTTTACATGTCTGCTATTCTAACCTCAGTTAAGTATTGTGTTGCTGGTAAATCTTTACACTATTACATGCAACTCTAACCCCTTCTGTTCTCATACTTTTCTGAATGGACCTGCTCCTGTGTTTGTCTTGGCTCAGTTTTCCAGGCAGTCTAATATAGGCATTTATGCTGATTCTTTTCAGTCAGAGATCAAAGCCAGAAAAAAATCTTATAACACTTTCATAGAATATCTGTAACCAAATCTGTTCAGGCTCTGAAAGGAGAGCTTATTGTTGGTTACTGTTGACAATGTGTTTGTAAATGCATCAGACACACTTCTCATCCCTAAATCATCCAACCTAGCTGCTTAAAGCTCAAGATCTAAGGCAATTGTCAGCTAGTCTCCCTTCTGTTTTGCTTTAGGATTTTATACCTTTTCATGTTGGAATATTTCCTCTTAATTTCTTAAACTACTAATGACATCCTCCCAATAGTCATACCCTGTCAGATTTTTACTTTTTCTTGTGTTAAAAAAACCCAACAAGCTGTCCACAAAAAGTTTGGTAGCCAGCTTATTATTTACTTTGCTTTTTATTATGGAATAACTATTCCCTTGAGGTCACATAGTTGATCATACAGTACCAGAAGAAATGTGGTTTTATTTTATTAGAATTTTTTTCTCTGCATGTAGCCAGACAGATAAAATGTGCAGTAATTTTTTGTGAAGTATCAGGATTTTGTCCAAACATGATGCTCTCAGAGTGCAGGAGGGTTTCTGTATTTGTACCAGTGGTCTTTAGGGTGACAGAACCACTTTGGGATTGGTTGTGAGTGCTATTTTATTTAAAAGGACCAAGAAGAGAGAGTCTGTGGGGAGAAGGGAAGTTTCTTGCCAGAACAGAGTATGAAATCAGATAGCTGAAACTGAGCAAAAGAACTGTGTAACAAAGTTTTAAATTCTTGTTGCTCAGCTGCAGGTGCCTACAAAAGATAACTTTATCTTATTCCAATTATTTCTGGAACATTTGACTGCCAGGTGATGGCTTTTGAGGACTGGCTTTGACACTTAGAGTTGTTTAGCAGCCCCTCAGTGCTGTGAGATGGTAATGATAGAGAACTGATTTCATCTCTGTCATAGACAAGAAATAAAGTACCTGGAGTGTAAAATTACTGAATAGAAGATGGCCGGCCTTTCAGGAATTGGTATTTGTTAGATTCAGATGCTGTCTCCTGGAGCTTTTATTTGCCCACTGTGCCTGTTGCCTGGCAATCTCCTGTGTTGTTTCCTGCTCTAGTGACAGTGACTTAGGCAGGTTTGCAGCAGCTGCTGAGGCCAAGGCAGGGGTTAACAGCTGGTGGAAGATACTGGGCTTTGAGATGGAGTTCCCCTTTTCCAGCAGCAATGGAAACACTCAATGTTTTCATCAGCCACCTACACTGTGGTGTTTAACTGAGGACAGGTGTTCATTGCAGATCTCCCCAAGTACTCTGTGACCCATCTAGAGTATCTTTGAGAGCATTATTGCCTGGGTTAATCTACATGTTGTATCTAATTTTTGCTTAGTTGGTGGTAAGAATGCCAAAAGCTGAGGAGATGAGCTGAAACTTCCATTAGTTCTCATAAAAATACATTTTCCTTTTTTTCCTTTTTATGACATCTCTAGTGCAGGAACTGCAAATGGATTTATTTGTGCTTAACTGACATGTAATCTCTTCTGTCCTGCCTGTGTTACTTGGCAGATAGCCATGAAATTACTTTGTGGTCACATTTGGGTTCTGGTTAGCTTCAAAATGCAGTAAATTAAAAAAAATAATGATAGAAAAAAAAAACCAAAAAAAGCAAAAAAACCTGAACAAACTCCTCCCACACAAACAAAAACACCTCAAATGCAACAAACAAACAATGCCTCTTGGGAATTGCACTTAAAATACTTGACACCTTCAATGGTGTATAGATGGAAATAAGCAAAGCAGGTGTTATCCAACATGGAGCCTGTCATCAACACTAAAACTGTCTGTGTCATAAAGGAAGAGCACTCTTGAGAAATCCTCTCTCTCTGCTTTTCATAAAGGAATTTTGTTTAGTTTAGCTGCTAACTACAATAGAAAGCCCTCCATTCTGCACAGTCTCAGTATGATGACAGAGAGGAGCCAAAGAGACTTGGAAATGCCAAGAGGGAGTAGGAAATGAAGTGGGGACAAACTCAGCTAATTATTTACCTCAGAGCAGGCCTTGTGTATCCATAGGGGCAGGAGAACTTAAGTATTTGTTTGGAGCTGAGCCTGGGAAACACTTAAGAAAGGAAGATGGCTTGGAAAGCTTTTATATTTCAGTCAGGGATCTTTGGTGTATTAATTGACTCTGAAGCTTTTTCTGCCTTTACTGGCAAAGAGAATCTGTGCATCTCCTGTGAATAGCATCCATGGTCAAGCTAATTTTCACACAAAAACTTATTATTCTGCAACAATACAGGGTCCTGGTTAGGCTTGAAAGAGGGCTGTAAATATGAACAAGGATGCTGGAGAAAGAATGCTCCTCATGATGTTGAAGAAGCTCTGCTTTTACCTTCATGGAGCTTCCCCCTCAGGCCCTTGGAAGATAGACTGAGGAAATATTTCTGATATGATCTATTCTGCTTAGGGGGACATAACCTGGAGATGCTGAAGTGACAGTGCATGTCCTTGCTCTCAGCTGCATACAAGGAAGAGCTTTGGCCTTATGCTCTGCTAAAAATCTCTGTAGGTGAACTGATTTGCAGCCATCAAACCATATTCTGTTTTCTGAATGAGTTTGTTGGCTTGGTGTTCTCTGCACCCTTTCCCACTGAAAGATATGGGAATGCCTCTGGAAAGACTTCAGAAAGCCTAGCTAGGCCAGAAATGGCATCTCTTCATCTCTGACAGAAAGACTGGGTTAAAAACCCCCAGGAAATTTATGGAAGATTAAAATTAGGGATACATCAGTTTTTAAGCTATCTTAGATGACCATCTCTTTTTAATTTGAAAGGATTTGTTTTTACTGTGTCTACCAACCAGTGAAGAACCAACTGAAAACCAGAAACTTTCTCTTGGGAACTTACACTGAAAACAACAATTAATCCTAACACATATTCTCCCTTTTCCACTCCTCTTTGGGAAAATGTATAAATATTTTTGCTGAGACATTGTTGCTGGCTTATTGGAGGCATCAAAATATATAGCTAACTTTAAAAAATATTTCCATGCAGTATTTTTTGTATTATGTGTATATATTTATGCATGAGCAAGTGAGGGGAAGAAGTTGTGAAGGTGTCCAAAAATAGAAACTTGGCTTAATTCAAGAGTGCATGTAGGCAAGATTTAAAGTAGAACTGTGCCTGAGATTCACTCTCAGCTTTGGCTGAAATTCACTGGACTAATAAAAGCAATGTGCAGCTTACATCTGCAGCTTGGCTTGCTGCAGCTTGGCTTGCTATGATGGAAAACAAAAATGATTATGAATTATGGCCTTCAGGGAAAATTTATTAAATCCTGGGTGGGAATATAAAACAGAAGCAAAAGCTTCTATTGTGATGTTAGCATCTGGTATATAGATGGGTATATGTCAATTTGTGTTTTAGAGCTACAGTGTAGCAATTTACAGTTTCAGGTTTTATAGTTAACTTGGATATCAAACAAAGATTTTGTGTATCCATCCTACATCCTCCTGAGCTCATCCTCTTACTCTAAAGCTGATCAAAACCAATTTATGTCACAGACTTCAAAAGCCTGTATGTTTTTATTGCTTGTTAGGTTTACCTTTCTTCTGAATAAGTATGTTGAATCTCAGTGTGGTTCAAATGATTTTAAGACACTGATGTTTCCATGGCCTAAGAAAGGTTTATAACAATGAATAAAGCTTTAACATGAGTGTTGTGATTTTAGTACATGACATTTAAAAGTAGCTAGTAGTGAGTAGTTAATTAAGGAGGAAGTAAATGGAAAACACTGAGGTATTGGTAAGTACAATGATATTTTTAAAGATTTCAAATAATGTAGTTTGATTTTTTTAGCAATGTTTCAAATCTAAATGAGCATATCATCTGATCCTGTGTGAATGGTGCACTGTATAATTTTAATCTTTGCTTGAAAGACTATTTTCCTTCTTTATGAAATGGAACTATGGATAAGTTCTACTACATATACCTGGTAATTAATTGGTCATTGACTGCTGATTTTATGTGTATTTGAAGGGGTTTTTCTTAATTTGCTGATTAGAAATCTCATGGGTACCTCTGGAGTCTTAGACTGTGCTATTTTTAAAATTTTCCTAATGCAAATCTGCCGAATTATGTGATGTCATAAAGAAGATGGTATCTGCAGTCATTTGCATGCAAATACAGCTTTGGACACTGATATTTTTGCACAAAATACAGTTTTATCAAGCTGCAGCAGAAGCCTTCTCTCTTAGTTTAGTTTTGTATTTAAATATTTTAATTTACAAACTCTGTGTGATTAGGGGATGCTTTGCTTGCTGTTTCATTTGGTGCTAGAAGCAGCTGTATATAGATTTTAAAATCTTATAAATAAGATTTATAAATAAGCAGGTTTTTTAGTCCTAGCTTGTCCTGTACTATTCTACTTGCCAACTGGCTCATGAATTTATTGTCCCAGGAGGATCTGGGCTTTTGTTCTTTTATTTCTTTTAATGTGTACACTACAGGGAAACATGCATTTCAGATAATTAGCCAAGAGGAGATGTGAGTGTGACCAGATAAATGAGTGCAGCTGCCACATGCAGCAAACCTCTCTGGAAGGCATGTGCAGGGGTGCATCAGCTTAACCTGCAGTGTAACATCTCAAAGAAAACCTTTTTCCCTGCATTACATGGGGCAGCTATTAGAACCCATGGTGCTCCAAGGCTAAAATGTTACTGCAGAAGAAAAGGAAATGTGATTTATAATTTAATCATCCAACCTTTTTGTGGGGGTGTTCACAGGGGTCCCAGGAAGAGGGAAGAGATGAGAATCTTGACTCCATGTTTCAGAAGGCTGATTTATTATTTCATGATATGCATTATATTAAAAGAAAATTATATATTAATGCTATACTAAAAGAATAGAAGAAAGGATTTCATCAGAAGGCTAGCAAGGAATAGAAAGGAATGAATAATAAAAGCTTGTGACTCTGAGAGAGACCAAGTGAGCTGACTGTGATTGGCCATTAATTAGAAACAACCAACATGGACCAATCACAGATGCACCAGTTGCATTCCATTGCAGCAGATAATAATTGTTTACATATCATTTCTGAGGCCTCTTCTCCTGAGCTTCTCAGGAGAAAAAATGCTAGCAAAAGAATTTTTCATCAAATGTGTCTGTGACCCTTTTGTCATTTTTTTTCACATTGCTGATATTTGGAGAGTGTACTGGTAGCTGAAACACTGCCATGCATTGGATGTAAGCTCTTTAAATGCTTGTTTGCCAAAGCAGGATAACTACAGGTTGCCCACCTGTTTCCTTAGAAATCTCATGGTCAAAGTAATAGATTTGGGTCTTCTAGTGAAGTTGTTTCATTTGGCCAGTTTGAAAGCTCTGTAAAGCAAAGCCCAGTTCTTGGGACCATTTCCCAACAAAGCATCCATTATTCCCAGTGTTTCATTTCACAGCACAGCTTCAGGTAATGTTTTTCTCCCCAGCACCTGGATGATGACACAGTTTCAGGATCAAATTGGATAACAGAAAATAATGTGCAGCATCCTCTGTCCCAGACAGCCAAAGCCACCAGGAAGCCTTACTGCGGGTACGCGGAGCAGACCTTGTCCAAACGGGAACAAGTGGAGCAGGAATCCTTGCTTGCTGCAATACAGTGGCCAAAGCCCCCTGATGGCAAAATCCCCTTTGCACAGAGCACTGATCCCACACACAGTGACTTTGTGATTGTGAAACCTGACAGGTTCTTCAAGGTGGGTGATCAGTTGGAGGTACTCGTTCGCATGAGGGATTTCCAAGGAAAGCCCAAACAGTACTGTGGAGACTATTTACTAGCACGAATTCACTCTCCTAGCCTGAAAGCTGGAGCAGCAGGAAGGATTGTAGATTGCCACAATGGCCTTTACAAAATCTTCTTTACCTTGCTTTGGCCAGGAGAGGTCAAAGTTTCTGTGTCTCTTGTCCATCCGAGTGAAGCCATCCAAGTCCTCGTGCGGTTGCGCGAGGAAAGGCCGGACAGAGTCTATTTCAAAAGCTCCTTCAAGTCTGGGAGGTATTCAGAGACTACAGAGTGCAACGTTTGCCTGCCTGCAGGTCTCCCAGTCTGTAACTTCACAGATCTCTACACGGGTGAGCCGTGGTTCTGTTACAAGCCTCGGAAACTGTCCTGTGCCAGCCGAATCAACCATGCCAAAGGTGGATATCTGAAAGGTCTTCTGACACAAGAGGAAAGCCTCTTTTTCCAAAGGTTTGTATGTTGTTGCATTTATGTATATTCAGTCAAGTCAATAGGCATATTTAAACCTATTGTTTAAATAAGACACATTGCCTTAGAGGTGGAGTGGATCTGCAGGACCAGGTGTTTGGTGTTAGTTGTTGAATAGTCTGATCCCCTCCATTCAGCTGTGCAAGAATCCTAGCAATCTTAAAGAAACTTGGCATGTAGTTCTCTTTCTGTGCTTTGAATTCAACCCTGCTGAATTTCACAAGAGCATGCTGTCTAAATCTGTTGCTGGTTTTTGAGACTATTTCCTTATTTTTCTATTTCCATACCTGCACTTGCAATATTAATAACCATGCTTTGAGAAGTATTTTTGGCCAAATATAAACTATCCAAAAAGGATCCATGTTTTAGGCTCATTGTTACAGAAATTACCAATTGTTTTTGTCCTCATCAAAAATTGTTGTTCCTTAAATGTGTTCCTTGTTGCTCAATATGACTTTCAAATCTTATAAACAATTTTCATAAAGGAAACACCTGGTGGAACAATTTGCTGAGAAATAGCCATGCAAATGGAAATGATCTGTGCATGTTATTTCAAGCGTCAAACTAAATTAGTTTCACAGTCATATTTTATTTCTGCATACAGCATTAAAAAAAACCCCAAACCATCTATTATTGCCTGTGTATGTGTGACAGAACTGCTTCTGTATGAAATTACACAGCTGAATTTAGATAAAGTTTGTTACTATGTTGTGTCAGAGTTGTAGTTGCAATGCCTTGCTAATGCCTTGCTCTCCAACACAGATGTTGTAGGAAAATCTTTTGGCACAATGTTCACTTGAGACATTGGGAAAGATTTTAGGGTAGCAGCTCCAAATAGTGTAATTTAGGAAAGTATGTGTGCATGTTCATAACCAAGACCAGAAATAAAAAGTAAGCATCAGTGGTTTTTTTTTTTTTTTTTTTTTGCTCTTCCATATCAAGTTTGTAAGTGGGTCTTTTGACTTTCTGTGTCTCTGTCCACCTGTAAAATATAGCTTATATTTATTGGTGATGTTTCCTTATGGGAATGGGAAAGCTGTTTTTCTTGGTTTAGTTTTGATTGTTTATTTCTTTTTTTGTTTCATTCAGCTCTGAGATCCTTGACTGAAGTGGCTTAAAGAAATTCCAAATAATTTATTTCTTAAATGGTGAAAAAAAAATAGACAAGGATTCTCTTCAAAACAGTAGTAAAAGACAGAATAAGATCTCAGTATCAGTCAGCTGGGAGCTGCTGCTGTGGCCCTGTACCCTTGCAGGGATTTGTCCCCACAAGTTCTGCAGGCTGGGAACATCTTTGGGGCAAATCCCCAAAAGCTTCCTGCACCTCTGGCAGCTTGATTGCTTTACTGAGATTTGTGTCAGTACAAGCTTGCACAACATTTGTGTCAGTGCCATGAAATTTTGAATTTGGATCGAGAATAGCAATGGTGGTCTCAAAATAAATGTGGAATGAATTCAGCTGTAATAAGTAAACTTAGAGTAAAACTTCATAGTACAGTGTGCTTATTTGAAGTGGAGTAAGAAAAAAAAATGAGACTAATATTACCTCCAAGTTTCACAGTAACTTTTACAAATATTGCTGTGTTTGTTTTTTGTTCAAGTGACGTGAATATCAAAAGGCCAATACTCTCCAGTGGACCTGATTCAGTCATTGTAAAGCCCACAGCAATTACAGGTAAGCTGAACTGCATAAGATTCTTGTTTGTAATTCATAATTAAATTTATAAAAAGAACAACAGGCATCAAATAGTAATTTGGGGTTTTTTTAACATGGCAAAAAAATGAGTATCAGATTTCTATTGAGATGATGAAGGCTTTTGTGTGTTAACTTTAATACAAGTTAAAAAATAGTGAATTTTTTTCATGAAATTGCATACATAAATGGGATTATTAGCAAAAGAAGAAATCAAAAGAAGAGACAACTTTGTTCTTTTGCCAAAAATGCCTTTTATTTCTCCTAGCATTTACTCACAGTGTAAAGTCTTTTAGAGTAACTGCTTACCAAACTCTCAATCTAGTGAAAACAGTTGTGTGTTGTTTCTTAGTTTCTTTCTGTGTTAAGAATGTTGTCTAACAGATTTTGATTGCATTTAAGTATTACTATAATTTTTGTTACCACAGGATAACACAATCTACAGTTCTGGACCAGACAGTCTGTACTAAAATGAACTCAGATATTTTATCTCATTCATATCCAAAAGCAAGCTTTTTATTCTTCTAAAAAGTCGACATAAAATGCGATAAACAGAGAATTTTTTCTTAAATGAAAACTTTTTGTATTTTTTTTCATTAGGTTATAAGAGACTTTTAAGGTAGAGTTACTGACCTGAGCAATAAAGTCTGAACAGAAGGCAACTTTGAGCATTTCTTGCTTTTAGTTTTACTGTTCACTTAAAAAATACAGTTCTGCTACTAGGCTTGCAGCATTTTACCCTCCACCTCTTTTCTTTGTCCAGATCCTTTAGCTGAAGTGTTTTTGTTGCTTTTTTTATCCTGTATGTTTCCTGGCAGAAACTGCTGCAAATTCAAAATTTGATTGTTATCCTTCTTCCAGGAGCTAAGAATGATCAAAGCCTGCTTATAATGTCCTGACAATTAATGCTGGGTTAAAAAGGGTGGGTAGGCATAGCACATTTCCTCAGGGAAATTCCTTCCAAGTACAGCAGTCTCTGAATAAATAAACTGAACTCATTGCTATTATGTTTTTGAATGTGTGGATTAGTTAGGACTGATGATACACACAAACTCATTGTTCTTTTTGTGCATGTTTTTCTGTATGGTGGTAAATGTAGATCAAGTTTTTAAAAACATTTGTTTTTCTGAAATACAAGTTTTTATTTCTATCTTTGTTTTTTAACTTCAGATTGGAGCTTTTATTTTCTTTAATAAAATCTCAAAGTAAGGGCCAGTTCTGAATTTTGGGCCAAAACTGGTATGATACTATACACAGACTTGAAATGCTGATTTACTGTGGGGCACCAAAAAGTTGTTCTATTACCACTGTTATATGTATATATATATGTATGTATGTATGTGTATATATATATATAAGAATCCATTTAAAAGGTAAAAAATTGAATTGCTTTTGCATCAAAACTTAGAATCAAACAAACTCAATTTCTGAATTCATATTCTGAATTAGTCTTTAATGACTATTGAAGGCTTTTTTTTTTCTTTCTCCTGTTAATAAATATTAGATGAGTTCACGTTATTATCTAGGTTTTTTTCCTTCCTGGATCCTGCTGTCAGATTTACAGAATCATCCAGAGATAGAATTTTCTGATGACTTTGTTCTGTGGTAATTGTGATTATATTATTTGTGTTATACAAATGTAATTGTATAGTAGTTTGGTTTTTAGTGTCCCTGTGAGGTCTAAGGAGGTTAACATCCACTAATACAACATGCAGAGGATATTGAATAGAAAAAGAGCAATTAAAAGTGCTTATTAGGAAAGATACTTATGGTTGGCTCTATCTATGTTAGAAGCATCTATCAGAGGATGCTTTTGGGCCCTGGAATTCCAGTGTTTGTACTTTTACATCATTCAAACAGTCCCTGGCATGATTTTGGCCATGGCAAGGTGTGCTTTATCAAACAGCTGTAAGTTATGACAGTCCCCACACCAAGGTGAGTAGAAGTGTTTAAACAGAAGTGTCTGCTCCATGCAGCTGGTGTTTGTGCCAGGGAAGATCTCCATCCTTGTTCAGCTGAGGTATTTGAATACAGAAATGGCAAAGGAGGAACATGAAACAGCCTTACAGAACTTTGATGTACCAATATCACCCTGGTTACTTAGAGAAATATGGCAATATTTGTATGATATAACCATGAGATTGCAGTTTCTCTTCCTGTAATCTCCTGTAATCCTGATAATTTTCTGGCAAGATCTTGCTCAACTTCTGCAAGTTAAAAGGGCATCCTATGGTGCAGAGCTTCCCTGATGTGTAGTTGCCCCTCGGGCAGTAAATGGGGAGGGGGCTGCACGGCAGAGACCAAGTACGAAATCCACGGAATTAGGGACTCTCTTAATTATCATATTCAAATGGCACATACATAATTTTTGGTCATGGCTTCAATTCTGGCATTTTCTGGCTTTGGAGGCCTTATGGTTCATACTTAACTCTTCTAGAGTGCCGAGGTATGTGTTACTCCGTAGTAGTAGTTCTTTGGGGGTTTGCCTCGGTCTGTGTAGGGGTTTTAGTGGGTTGTTTCGGGTTTGTTGGATGTTTCTCTGGGTGCTGCCAGGCTGTCCCCACGGGTCGGTGTCCCCGCCGAGCAGCGCTGCAGTGCGCGGGACGGCCGTTGGAGGGCAGCAGCGCGCCGCGGCAGGGCGGCCTCCGCCTGGATCCGCAGCGGGACGGGGAGGATGCTGTGCCGGCCTCCCTGCCTTCCCTCCTCCTGCAGCGGGACGGGGAGGATGCTGTGCCGGCCTCCCTGCCTTCCCTCCTCCTGCAGCGGGACGGGGAGGATGCTGTGCCGCTTCCCTGCCTTCCCTCCTCCTGCAGCGGGACGGGGAGGATGCTGTGCCGGCCTCCCTGCCTTCCCTCCTCCTGCAGCGGGACGGGGAGGATGCTGTGCCGGCCTCCCTGCCTTCCCTCCTCCTGCAGCGGGACGGGGAGGATGCTGTGCCGGCCTCCCTGCCTTCCCTCCTTCTGTGGGGCAAACACCCGCCACTGAGTGCCTCCAGCGCCTGGAGAAAGGTGGCAGATACATTTTTACATTAGCAGCAGAGATACCGTTTAATTAAAACCAAGTTGAACTATAATCGGCCACCCAGCTCTTGTCAGCAGTCACTGACTACATGTCGGTGAAGATTATGGAGGCTGTTTTGGTTGCATGTTAATTTCAAAGGATTTTTCTCTTCCAGATTCAAGCAGTATGGGCAGAGCTGAAGATCCCACAGCTTCCCCTTCTGGTTATTATTATGAGGACCAGTGGAGGTCCAGAACATATTGGATCCATAATTTTAACAAATCAGAGGATATAACTGAGTGCTTACAAGGGAAAGTAATCCACTTGTTTGGAGACTCTACAATAAGGCAGTGGTTTGAATATTTGACAGCATTTCTTCCAGGTAATTTTTTGTTATTTAGCTTTAAGGACCTTTACAAAGCCTTATTTCTCACATCTCAGACACAGAGCTGGTTTTACTGAGTGACAGTGACAAAAGCAAAGGAAGAGGAAAGACAAAACCTCATCAGAAGCCCTGGCAGACAGCCAAATGTTTGAGCAGACACTGAAAACATGTAGGCCTTGTAAATGGGGCCACCAGGTGTCTGCAAAGTTGTCCTTGTAACAGGACTGCTGCTGTGCTCGTGAGTTAAGGTGGCAGGAAATAACTTGGGTTGCCTCTGTAAGGCCTTGCAACATCTCAGTCACAGGAGAGATTTTGGAATGAAGTAGCAAATTACCTCCATTGCTATTTATAGGTTTTGGGGCCCTTTTCATTATTCAAGTTACTTACGTAGAAGGATTTCGGTAGAAAATTAAATATTCCTGCCTCGCTCATCTCTTTCCTCTGAACCACTTCAGTTGTGTTGGAATATAGTCTTTGAGCTGCCTTAATTCCTACAACTTGAAGTAATCTTTAAATTTAATGGAAGGGTTAAAATTGCTGGAAGGGTTCTTGTGAACCCCAGATTCAGAGAGTAACAATTACCATTTGTTTGTAAAAAATTTATTTTTTACAAGAGAGAAGGAAATAGTTTGGGAAACTTGGAAAAGGCATTGCCAGCCTTCTGAAATCCAAATGTGCTGTCCTGCAGATTTCAACACCCATAAACTCCACTCTGAAAAATGATGCTCAACTTCTGTTTAGTTTTAGAGTTCTTTGAAATATGTTCAGGTTTCCTTATCTACTCCTGCTTTGCCCTGTGGTCTGAGCATCTTGTTGAAAGCTTGAAGTTCTTGTGCCGTGTAGGAGCGTTGGGGGGTCAGCACAGTCGGGACAGACGGAGACGAGAGATCTCTGCAGCCAGGTCATAGAACTTGTGGTTTATTGCAAAGGGCCTGGGTGCAGGGCCCTGCTGGGAGCTGCCAGCCACAGCTCGGAGCAGGCCCGAGAGAAGAGAGGGGGAGACAGGATGAGAGGGTAAGAGAGGGAAGAGAGCAAAAGCATAAGAGAGTAAAAGGGGTAGGAGAGCGAAGTTTTTGTTACAATACAATAAATCTTCTTCTGTGTTGAATATTTTTATTCTCACTAACTAATTTAGTACAATATACAAATCTTATAGCAATTCTATACAGCTTATGAGAATCACTACGTTCCTATACTGTGTTACATTTTAAACCTTAAAAACTACTGTTTGGACTCCTTCTGCTAAACTGGTAGGGTCTGCTTGGACCCTTAGACTTGCCTGCAAACAGAGGGTGTTGTTTCATCAAAAGGAGATTACCTTCAGTCTGGCCACACCATTGTTTTCCCATTGTTCATTAACTCAGGGATCTCAAAGCTTGCTTTCATTTCAATCTTGTTTATAGTTTCCATATTCTCAAAATCTTTTGCCAGACAATCATATTTGTAAGCTTTCCTGTTTCATCATCCCCAAGAGTGCTATCTTTGTCTAATGCTTGCTCCTGGCCTTTCAGATCTGGTGGAATTTAACCTGGGCAGCCCGAAGAACGTGGGCCCTTTCATGTCGGTGGACCTGAAGCACAACATCCTGCTGAAGTTCCGCTGCCACGGGCCGCCCATCCGCTTCTCCACCGTGTTCAGCAGCGAGCTGCGCTACATCGCCAACGAGCTCGACAGCATCGTGGGCGGCAGGAACACCGTGGTTGCCATCACCATCTGGTCCCACTTCAGCACCTTCCCTGTGGAGGTGTACATGCGCCGCCTCAGGAACATCCGCAGGGCCGTGCTGCAGCTGCTGGACCGCAGCCCCAAGACCGCCATCGTCATCAGAACGGCCAACGTGCAGGAGCTGGGGCCAGAAGTGAGCCTCTTCAACAGTGACTGGTATTCCTTTCAGCTTGATTCTGTCATGAGGAAAATGTTCTCAGGAATTGCTGTGCACTTTGTGGATGCTTGGGAGATGTCTGTGGCTCATTACTCGCCACATAACCTGCACCCTAATGAAATAATTGTTAAGAATCAAATAGATGCGTTTTTATCTTATGTGTGCCCTCTGCAAACTTAGCACAAATGGGTGTCCCTATGTCGCCTTTTGCTATGGCCCAAGTACAGCTGCTCTTTTGAGCTGTGGAATGAGGCTGGATGATATGGAGGAACTCTGGGTACTGTACTTGCATGCAGGATAACTACGGTGGCCTTAGTCTGGGTAGCTGTGAAAGGGTGGTAAAGAGGAGTTGACTCTTCAGGCCATATCTTCCTGCAAGGTTGATTCCTTCAAGCTTATCATTCATACCTGAGATTATTAGAGAGCACCTTAAATTAAATTGGCAGGATTCAATAAGAGACTATTTGGGTTATTAGCTTTACTAGTTATCTGCACTGTATGCCTAATTTAATCCGTGTGACACTGATTCTGTTGCCAGGGTCTTGTTGCTCAGAACAGTGTGTGAAACCTGGGAAGGATTTTGGGAATGGTCTTTCTCTGACCATTCCAGAGCATAAAGGATGTCTCCTCCAGCTGTGTGTCAGAGAAACACAGTGTCTTGTTTCAAAGTCCTAATTAGAAACATAAAGGGTGTGTACCAAAGTCACCAATAAAGAAGCACAATCACAATATCTGTAGAATTAAGTAATGAAGAATTTGCTGAAATCTAATTGAGCACCCTAGTTAGGTACCTTTGTTTACAGATGGCTGCTAAATAGTGCAAATAGCCAGTATTTTAGTTTGGTTTCTTGTACTACCGAATTTCTTTTGAGCTTTGATACACTGTCCACTCCTTGATTTATCATTAGTGAGGATATGTATGTTTTAGGACTTCGGCGAAAACAGTGTTTGAGGCAGTTTCTGCAAGTTCAAGTTGCAGGCTTGCCTACTTGAAGCTTAAAGCGTTTGGCAGTAAAAGTGTTTCATTTAGCAGTGAAAGTGTTTCATTTGCCAATGAAAGTGTTTCCATTGCCTGCCAGCTGCAGCCGTTCCCTTGTGGTCCTGCGAAGGCGGGCTGCCCTCTGCTGTGTCCTTCACACCCCCAATCTGGACAGGGAGGCCAAGTGACCCGAGGGCCCTGGTGTGCTTGGGCAGTGGCCACACAATGACTCCTCTTCAGGGTCTGGCAGTTCTGTCATTTCTTCATGAACTTCACTGCTGCCAGTATAAAAGGTGGCACACCCTGCACCCAAAAGCTGAGCGTGCCCAGGGTTGCCTTCATGTATCTGCTTGGCACAGACCCAGGTTTGCTGGGCTGACAGCTGGTGGCTCTGCCTCCTGGCCTGGCATTTACTGCTGCTTACTTGATTGAGCCTGTCTACAGTTTTAACTAGAAGCACTTTGAAAACAGTTTGTGATAAATTTGACTCCCAAATGAAACAGCAGAGAAGTGTTCCATGCTGTCTTATCGTTGGTCCCACTCAGGCCAAAGCCAGTCTTCACTGGCTTGTGTCAAAACCAAGTTGAGTCTTTGTGAGCAAACTGAGAAGATTAACAAGGCAAATTGGCAGGTTGCGCAGAGTGAAATTACCAAAATGTCTTTATGTTAAAAAAAGTTTCATTCCTTGTTAGGTTTGCTGCTCTCCTAAGGAACTTTGTGCTCTTATTGCCAGAGCCCTAAGAGAGCCAATGCTGCCAGCTACAGCAACAGTGTTTCTTATTGTGTTCATTTGAAAGGGCAACTGAGAAGTGGTTTAAAAACAAATATAAATTATTTTAGCATGTAAAAGGCATCAGTACTATCCATCTATAAACTTTACAATTTAAAAATGTTTAAACATGTCTGGAGGAATTGTGTACACTGAAATGGCATGCATTCTTAGCTTTTCAAATCAGCAGTTAAGAGGTCAATTTGCTGGTTCCTACTGACAGCTGCCTCACACAGCATCTGCCCATATATTAGTGTTAGGTGACTGTTGCTTACTTTAATATGGTAATGGCAATGGCAATTTATCCTCTGCTAAAAAGAGGCCACACCAATTCAGGTCTGGGAAAGTAAACTACCACAATGAAAAATGAACTTTCATCTTTTCCAGTTGTGATTTTTATAACAGGTAAAGGCTTTCATCCTGAATAACAACTCTATCCTAATAATACTCATGGAAACAGGACTTCAGACTTTGAAGGGAACTACTGAATTTGTGGACTGACCATTAGGTTAAACTCATAAAGCCATATTGTGTGTGAAAATGTTGTGGCTGCATGTGTCTTCTCTGGGTGTTGTAGTGCTTGCTACTGCTCCTCAACAGCAGCTTTGTATCACTGTTAGCTACCAAGCACAGAGAGAGAAGAAAATGTTATTTTGAGTGCTTTGACAGTTGAGCAAAAGAGAACAGAACTGCTATTAGAAAAGGTGTCAAATTGCCTTCTGGTAGAACCTCATCCTTTAGATTAATTAGATTAATTTTTTAACAACAGATGAATTAACTTATTGGTAATGAACTTCAGGGAAATTGCCAGTTGGTTTAGAATGAGGCTCAAGATTTTATTTTTTGGGCTCTGAAATGGACTGGGAAGAGAAATGAAGAATCTGAGGATTTACCTGTGTTTGGGGACACTGTGCTTTTAGATGTCATTCAGGTGATCTATGAACAGTTTTTTATTTCTCTTCTCATCTTGTTACCATCTATCTCCTCATGTTACCAGTTGTGTATGTAAGGGATATGCAAACACAGAAGCAATAAAATATTTTTAAATCTGTTTCTTTAAACTTCTAAATGGATTTTAATAGGGACTTAGGTTAAGATGTTGGTTATTTTTGAAGTTACTTAATGTGAAACAGGACTGGAAAAGAATTTCTCAGCATCTGTTAAGTATCTTCCTCAACACATAAAAAATTAATTCACAAGGTTTTCAAAGCCTTGTCTTCCCTTTCTTTGCATTTTCTTCCTTTGAAAGGAAGACATTGTATTATTTTTTATATTTTCATTTTTGTACTGATAATCTTGATTATTAATCTTTCATTAGATATTTATTTTTTAATTTCTTCATTCAAAATCCAGCTCTCTCAAATTCCAGTGAAAGAAACTACTTTTATTGTTTTTATTATAGAATTTCAGAGTAATTTATTTATAATGTAAGTAAACTCCATTTTATATATATTAGTGTTGCACTGTAATATTTTGAATCTTGTTTCTCATGTGTATATTCTTAGGCTGTTTTCTTCCTTCTAGAAATTTAGTAAAAATGTTAGTTGAATTGTTGATGAGAAGGGAGGATGAAAAGCAAAAGCTTCCCTTTTTTCAAGTTTTCAGTTGGTTCTAATTTCATCTGCAAATGCAGCACTGCTTCATGAGATTTAAATTACCAGTTTTCATTGCTTTACTTGTTATAAGTAAGCAATTAAACATGGAAACTTTGCTTACCACAAGTGTCTGTACAACTTTTTATGTACTGCAGGTGACAATTTCATGGGTAGCTGACAAAGACAAAGGTTTGAAGTTGCCTCCTAGAGGGGTGGAGGATGCTGGAGTTTTGCTTTGGTTTTGGTGCAAAAGTGTGCATTAGAACATTCTTCCATTCATGACAGTTTAAGTAATAGCAAAAAACTCCAGTCACAAATGTGTTTTTCATTTATAAAGCACTTACTCCTTAAGTCCAGATAATTTAATATATATTTAGACTGTTTGGAAGGTTCTTACTCTCTGTTGGGAGTAGTGAAGTTTGTTAGAGAAAGAACTTGTTTTCAAAGAACTTGTTTTTTTCTAATATATGTATGTTATTGTAATGCTTACAAGATACAGAAGGCTCTACTGTCTTGTTTGTTTCCTGATGCAATCAGAAAAACAATTTGAATAGCCAAAAAGCTCAGAGGATGAAAAGTTCCTAATAAAGAGGGCAAGTTTACTTGAACCATTTAATCTGATTTAGTCTCAGTTTATCTTGTTTGTTGTAACCACATGTCCTTTGTATTTTTTTAGCTGCATAGTAATTCCCTTAGTTTTACCTATTATATTTTGTGCTGTGTGTTGGGTAGGAGTTTCATGCTATGGTTGATAGATTAAATTCACTTTAAGTAATTTTTTAAATTTGATTTGTATTTGGAGAGGGGTGATCTGTACGTGACATGAGACCTAGCACTGAAGCCCCCTGATGTTTCTCTCTGTTGGTGTGTTGGGCCTGACATATAATAAAAGCTCATACATAATCTAGGCTTCCTTCTTTGAGGGTTTTTGCAGCCTGACTGACCCACAGGACATCCTTAAACCACTTCATTTAAAAAAAGGATGAACACAGATAAAGCATGGTCATCGCTTCTCTATCTTATGAACAATTTTTACTTAAATAATGGAAGAAAAAATGAGGAGAGATGCGTCCTGTGAGTCAGTCAGAGTGTTCACGGGCTGTAGGCATCCTACAGTGGTGGCTGTGTGTCCCCTGCCCTGTGAGCCCAAGGGCTGTGTGCAGGGTCATGGGAGAGGGAGCGTTTGGCTGCCTGGCACACACTGGGGAGTCTCTGGGATGGCCCAAGGGTGGAGCATTTGGGGGATGTCCCCTGGCTTGCCTTGGAGTTAGCTTGCAGCCAGGGTTTGCAGCTGGGAAAGTAGCAAGCAGGGCACAATGCCCTTTGTGCTGGTTCCTGACGTAGATAGCCAAAAATATCCTGTTTGACCAGGCTAAAAATCCCTGAATGACAAAGCTGACAGCCAGGAGAGAGTGCTGAGGCACTATTGCCAAGTATTTGTTCCGGTTTTTTGTTCCCCTCTTGTTCAGTGCTGGCTGCTGAAGGGGGCAGGGCAGGGCCAGGGCTGTGATCTGGGTGCTGCTCTCACATTCCTGCTGAGCACAGAGTGGGGCCATGGCCCTGCCTGCTCTGGCCATCCCAACAGCCCTGAGGGGACAGGGCAAAGGCAAAGCAGCTTCTTCCCAGCATTTAGCTCTGGAAGCTGTGCTGCCACCATGTCCAACCCACATCAGCCTTCACTCAGCCAAAAATGAATGAGAGGCTGCAAAGTATGAGCTGTTTCTCAACTGGTGTTAGGTCAGGCCCCAGGCTTCTTCAGAGAGGAAGTGAGAGTGATGAGTAGGACAGAGAGGGGAAGCAAAAAAGTAGGATGTAGTTAAGGAAAAGCAACACAAAAAGGTCTTGCTCTGTGACACCAAGGAGAGGAAGAAGGTCAGGGATTTGGTCATGTGGAGATGTATTGCCTTTGGAAATCACAATTATGTGGGACAGACTCACTTCTCTGAGAATACACAGAGATGTACTGCTCCACATGTTTTAAAAAAGGAACGGTTCTTCCCACCTAGGCTGCTCACCCACGTCTTCCTCTATGCCCCTGACAGCAATGACACAGCAATCATGCTAGGTGCAGTTCCAAAATCTGCCTGCAGTTGGTTTGAAGCCCTGTGTACCATGTTCTCACATGACTGTGGATGTGACAGATATCATAGCTGGGAAACTTTCTAAAAGAAACCCAAAGCATTTGTAATCAAGCTAAGGAGGAGTGCATGGCAGGTTTTCATCATGTGCCAAGTGCTCCTCAGGGCTGTGGTGACTCAGAGGAGCCCTGCAGCTTGCCTGAGATGGCAGAGGTTGCTTGGCAAGGGCAGGGGCTTGAGCCTCATCTATCAGACACAGAGACAGGAGGCTCACCAGGCCTGACAAAAAGCCAAAGCTGCATGGTTTCTGATCTGGTTGGAATGGGGCTTGTGCTCATGCCATGGTTTAGCCCTGCACCCCCAGTTAGCAGCATATAAGGCAAATTTTAATGTTAGCTGTTCTATTTACAGTGCAAGATCAATGTGTTTGAAACCAGGGAAATGTTTTATGTCCTTGAATCTGGATCTTTGAGTCTTCCTGACTTGTTAATTCATCACAGTGCTTGTCACCCAGATGTGAACTCGTGTAAGAAAACCTAGCTTATATCTGGGCAGTGATTCCAAAATCCTGTCCTAATGACTGTGTCCTCCTTCCCTGTTGGTGTAACTAGCCTCTTGTGGGCATATTCAGTAACCTTCTGGGTTTGCTTTGTGAGTCTGTCATGGTGAATTGTACAAGAGTTTCTCTGCTTGGAAGGGGAAAGGGGGATTTTGTGGGGGAATGCTAGAGAATTGAGTGTGTGAGTTACTTTCTGTGAGCCCCGGATGAGGAGTGAGCAAGTCACTAAAGCTAAGTGAAAGTGCAACGAGTCCTCCCCCACATCCCAACTCTGTCAGCTGGGGCTTAATAGATTAATCCCTTAATGACTGTGGCCAGAAGAGGGCTTTGAGGCACTGAAAAAGAGGCTGGGATGACTCTCAAATGAAAAACATAAGCCACAACATATTTGTCTTGGTAGTGGTTTGTTTTCTAACTCCTGTATATTTTGTGTTTTGAAAACAAATGTCACAAATACCACTGAGGCTCTTTGATTTGAAGTTTGTGAGTGAAATCAGTTGATGACATAGATTTGATAACTCTTAGATTGAAGACTATGCTTCAGAGGATTACTTTTTTCCCCCCAAAATATTCTTTTATATCTGATTTTTTTTTATCCTAAGCCACAAAAGGATCGAAAGGAGTAAACTTTACCGGGCTAGAATAATATATCTCAAGTTACTTTTTTCTGCAACATAGAAAATTAAGCAGTGTCTGTGGTCTGAGAGCAAGACAGTGGCAGTCAGTGTTCTCTGGGTCAGCCATCCATTAAACATTTTGTCCACTCCAATTTTTACTCTCTCCTTCCCTGGTCAGCTCTGAAAATGGATAAGTGCTTTTCACCCTTTGCACTTGGGCCCTCTGGAGGCACCTGTTGCTTTTTGGTTCAGTTTGGTACAAGGCTGTCCCTTTGCTCCCTAAATATCTGCTGCAGGCTGTTTGCCATGAAAGGAGTATTTATATGATATTCCTCTGCTGTGGGGTGGCAGCTCCCTCTGAAGGACCTCACAGAAGAGCTTCCAGGTGGGACGTGCCTGTGGGAGTGCAGTAGGTGAGAGGCATGGCACAAGGAGGACCTGCAGTGAAAGAACCATGACAAATGACAGGGTTTTCCCCCTCTTGCCATCCTGCAGTCACTTCTTTCCACTCCTTCCTACCCTTTGGTTTTCCCTGAGCTGGGTGAGTCATGCTTTCCAGTCCTGCCTGCCCTCTTTTCTGAGTCAGCTTCTCTCAGGGAATTGTCGCTAGCTCTTGGCAAGGCAGCTATTTCTGTCTCTAGCTGTTTCTTCCTTCTAATGGTTTCATATCATTCTGCTCCACATTTGTATATTTTCCCCTGTGTAGTATTGTTATTATTTGCTTTTTCTGTGCCTTTCTTTTGCCCTTGCCTTGAAAAGTAACATTAGAAAAAGAAAGTTACTTTACTGAAAAACTATCCTGTGTTAAAAATCCAATAAAAAATATCAGGTGCTTCACTAACAAGCTGATATTAGAATTACTTTACATTGTTGTAAAATGTGTTCAACATATGTGTATCTTTCAATCCCAGAAGTTTCATATCTGCTGGTTGAAATGTAGGTTCCCTATGTTAACACATTTCTTCCCGATATCCTGTTGCCCATGTTCTTGTGCACAACAAACATTGTTACAAGTAGGTATTTTCATTTGGGGCTGGAGTCATGACTTTCCATCCTGCTCTGCCACACATCAGCCATGGCATTTTTGCTCTTCCTGTCTTTCTTTTCTTGTCAGACTTGGATTTTCCTTTTCTTTGCAGCAGGTACTCACCTCCATCACCTATTCAGCTCATTAAAAATGTCCCCTGTTGTGGCAATGTTCCTCACTCAGGGTCACCAAATCTGGCGGTGTTCGCAGGGGTCCCAGGATGAGGGAAGAGATGAGAATCTTGACTCCATGTTTCAGAAGGCTGATTTATTATTTTATGATATCTATTATATTAAAAGAAAATGATATGCTAAGGCTACACTAAAAGAAAAGAGAAAGGAGACTTCAGAAGGCTAGCAAAGGAAAGGAAAGGAATGATAATAAAGTCTTGTGACTGCTCACAGCCTTGACACAGGTGGCTGTCACTGGTCATCAAGTAAAAACAATTTCACATGCTGGGTAAACAATTCTCCAAATCACATTCCAAGGCAACAAAACATGGAGAAGAGAAAGCTTCTCAGGGAAAAAGATCCTGGCAAAAGGAATTTTCATAAACTATGTCTGTGACACCCTGTGATTTCTGGAGTCAAAGCACCTGAGCTCCCTAACTCCAAAGGCAGTGACACCTGGGAGAATGGATGAGCTCTGTGGTGCTCCAGGTGCTGCTCCTACTGCCTGTGGTGTTGGCCATCTGTGCCTCTTTGGGGCTGCAGCCTCCCCTCTTTGCCAAGAGAGATCTTGACCCCTTGTGGAGGCACTCAGAAGCCCCTGAGTCTCCAAAGGCAGCAGGTTTTGCTTCCCAGCTGCTGCAGGAGAGAGCAGGGCAAGGGTCTGGATGAGGCCCTGCCCTGACACATGTTAGACAAGACTGAGGGCAGCACGGGCCTTCAGAGAGCAAAGAAAGAGCAGCCTCAGCTGGAACAAACCATCCTGATTTCAAAGAGAACATCGAGCCCATCAAGATTATCAGTTGAACATGTTCCAGTGATACATCACATCTGCCAACAGGAAGGTGGAGCCCACGCAGAGCTTCCTGCCTGCAGGGGGAAGGTTTTGAATGTATCACCTTTGGGATGGGGATGTTCTCTCCCACCTCCCTCCTGCAGCTTGCTGGGGCAGGGCAAGGGTGGGGATAAAGTCTGAGGATGTTTTAACATCTATGTTCCAGTGCAGGAGGCACTGGGCACACAACGGGCAGGGGGACCAGTGGTCTGGTGCTTTTGCCTTGGTGCCAGCTGCTAAAATTGTATCAGTTAGCTGCATTTGGGAAGGGACAACACAAGGCACTGAAAGTGACGGGTGTTTGCCCTGGAAAGATTTGGGTGTCCTGTCCTTGCTCACCATGTTTGATATGCATGGTGAGTCCTGGCCCATGCCACTGCTAAAAGAAGAAAGGAAAAGGGATTATGATTAGGATGGATCTATTCACATTTTAGGAAAATCCAGGACAACTTTTTTACACTGAAGGTTGTTTTTATCTACTGGAGCAGGTGACTATTTCACACCTGATACCTCTGTGAAAAATGAGACTAATCTTTTTCCTTTCTATTTTTTTTTATTTTACATATAACTCCCTTCCCATTTTGACCAGGCTCCTGGCTATATGAAGCTTTCACACTGACACCCTGTGAAACTCATTCCAACCTTTCTGAGGGCAAAGTCCTGCTGAAAGCCAGCCATTTGCCAAGGAGAGGTGTTTGTCCTGAACTACCTCCCAAAGGCTGGAGCTATTCTTTTTCCTGTGAGACGCTGGATCTCTCTTTTTTCCTATGTGAATGCTGTGCTTATCCAGTTTAGCCAAGACAGAAAAGGGACAGTGAGATGCAGCTCAGTGCCTGTGGCCACCACAGGCAGCACTGCAGGCAGGAGGTGGGCAATGAGAACCTGACCCTGGCAGGCAGGAAACCCCACTGGGAAACCTGCAGGTTTCTCTTCCCCCAATTGTTGCCCAGCACTTTTTCATTATTCTTATCTCATATCAGTATTTTCTAGACCCTTTTTTGGCAGTATTACACCAGCCTGGGATTTCCTGCCAGCCTCTTTGGCAGGGGAATGTCCTCAACCAGGGCTTACCCCACCTGGGAAATTCCTCTGTGCAGGCCACTGTCCTCCTCCACCCTGCTTCCTCTCACATGTCACAACATCCCTGCTTCCTGTCAGCCAGAGCCAAAAGATAAGTGGTGTGCAAGCCACTGCACTAAAGGTGCCCTGTGGGTACTCAGCCAGAAGCTGAAACTTGTGCGATTTAGTTTTTTTGGTTTTTTGGTTTTTTTTTTTTTTTTTTTTTTTTTTTTTTTTTTTTTAATTTTTTTCTTTTTGTGAACAGAAAGCCAAAGTAAGCAGGACTTTTGTGAGGGAGGGGAAGAAAAATTTCCTTACCACTGCTTCTCTGTTTCACACCTTTAAACCTCAGAGGAACTGCTCAGTCATTCATACAGGCATGGCCATAAGGAATGATCAGTTGCCAATGGAGTGCCAAGAACTGCCTTGTTTTCCATAGAACTATTCCTAACTTCACTCCTCCAACATGAAGGTATGCTGGTATAATTTTATTTGACTTATTGCTTAGAAAACCTAGTTGATTGAAACAATATTGGCTTCTAATAAGTTTTTATTTGTAATAGCCTCACAAGTGGCTTGTGCTGTAATAATCTGTGTGTTTTGGGGTTGAATATGGAAGAATGATTGGCTTTTGGGAAGGTAACAGGTAACAGCCAAGAGCAAAGAAACCACAAAGAATGGTGTGATTTTTGAAAACCCTTGGTGAATCTGGTGGCAAAATACTCCTAAATAGATTAGCTGTTCTTGGTGACTCTCTCTGAAACAATCTGCATTTTTAGGAGAGGGTGTAATAGCTTTCCAGAGGATGGACGGATGGATGGAAAGCTAACTTTGAGAGTACTGAATGGAAGAAACATTGTTAGTGGAAAAAGGTGTTTTGTATAATCTTGATTACAATTCTTTCCTGGCACTCGTCAGTAAATTTGGGATAGCAGAGCACCATCAGCATATGAGCCTGCCAGCTTCAGCAGGACAGGACTACATTGTCATGGTGTAGTGTGAGACAGCACAGGGAAGCATAGAAAAATAGGGATCTACACCTACTTTCTTGTAATTAAAAAAAACAACGGTGGGAATGAAAATAATTAAGTTTAATGAGCTTAAAATTCACTTTAAATTTTGTTATGCTAAGGGGTTTATTAAACCAAACCATAAACTCCTTTTCATCACCTGGCGAGGGTTTCCCTGGCTTACCACACGGGGCTGATTATGCAGCACCTGGTTCATTAACTGCCTGTCTCTAGGAGGCAAGGAGGGCAGCTCAGCAGGAAGAGCCTTGCAGAGGGTAAAATGGGGTCTGCTTTTCAGACCCCAAACGTTTAGGGGCAGGTGTGTGCTGTGATGACATTGGAGATGTGTGTGGTACCGGGGGTGGGTAGCTCGCACGTACTTCAGATGGAACCAGGTGATTTCAGCTGAGACGTGGAGGTTTGCTGGAGGCACAGAGGGAGGAAAAGGGAGACACCCTGGGCTCTCCCTCAGCCAGACTGGGTGACCAGCAGTCAGGGACTAATGTCACCTAGGGGCCATATTTTTGCTCCAAACAAAACTCCATTATCAGCTCTGTGATCACGTTCCGGCAAGTGATTCTTTATTTTTGCTCGTTAGACTTCTATTTGCTTTCTTTGCAGCAAGCCACATTTCCTCTTGCATTTGGTGGCAGTGGGTGGGAGCAGGGTGTGTGCAGGGAGGAAATGCCCTCTGTCACGGGGGGCAAGCACCAGCCAAGCACCATCTGGGCTACTTGGGGCAGCCTTGCAGCCTGCCACCCTGGAGGTCGTGGTTGGGATATCATCATCATCGTCGTCGTCATTGTCATTGTCATCATTAATATCATCAGTTGCTGGAAACAGGTCTGCAGCAGCAGTCCTGGGCACTGGGGAGCTTCCTTTCCCATCCCTGGGCTGCTCAGAGCAGCAGGGTGGCAGGAACAATCCCATCCCTTTGCTTCCTGCTGCAACCCCGGTGCTCTGATCTGTCTTTTCTTCACACCTGGACTTTCAAGAGCAGCAAAACTCAGTCCTGATGGTGCTGCTAAGAAACCCTGCTAAGAAACCCCCGTGTGACTTTATGTGTTCCCAGTCACAAACTCCTGAGACAAAACGTGCAAGGCAGAAAAAGGAGCTCTTTTGCTTTCTTCTTAAGAAATTGGCAGGAAATTAAAAGGAAACTTAAACATCCATGGGCTGGCTTCTGTGGAGAGCAGCGTCCTGTCAGACAGGATGTGTCTGGCTTTGGAAGGTGTCTTTTCCCAGCTGGGAACTGGAGGAGGGAGCCAACGCCTGGGAACAGAGCTCTGCACAGTGCCCCACCAAATCAAAGAGTTTATTTCCAGCTTTCTTGATGTTTTATGCTAACTCGTGCACGATTTACATATTACTGTGAAGCTGTCATTACTGTCATGGATTTCTTTCTAAACCTGTAGCAGGTGGCTGTTAACTCAATAGAAAGAACAGAGTATTTGGATCCTTTCTGTGATATTTATATCTTTTACACAGACATCTGGGATTGAGACTTGTGGGACAGCAAATTCTGACCCACAGGTGGAGAGGCATTGTCCCAGCTGTTCCAGCACACTTTTAACTGAAGATGAAATCCTGCCTTAGTAGGTGCAGTTCTTCCTAAGCACTAGGAAAATTTTTGTGTCACTGTTTGGAAGTGACCTAACATTTTCCCTACTATAACAAAATTTTATTTGTCTGCCTTGAATTAGGTGCTTTTTTTCAATGAGAAAATTTCCTGTTCATTGAGTTTTTGTCTGACTAATGAAGGACAGCTCTGTAGCTGAGTTTCAGGACTTTCCCAATGGTCAGATAGACATGTATTTTGAAAGCTGGGATTTCTCTAGTGAATGGATGTCTGAACTGAAAGCATTTAAACTCTATCAGTGGAAAGCACAGTGAAATAAGCTCAAGACATTAGATGAGGGTATTCTCTTCAATGAACTCTACAGTGTCAACATGCTACAAGTGCTTTTTACTGGTTGTCTTGCTTCTGCCTGGACTTTCCTGCTCATTAATCTGCACCCTTGAGCTGATGGTGTGCACACAGGATGTGTAGGATTGTGCAAATCAGTGCTGAGGCTTCCTGCAGGTGCTGATCCTGCCACACAAGTGCTGCACAGGTGGGCTGCAGAAATACTGACATTGTGCCTGGGGTTTCTGGACTGGTCAGCTCTTAGACCTGCTGTCTGGTAGATGTGACTGGTTTGCCATGTCCAAAAAGAGCACAGATTTTCAAAATCTGCCTAGACAATGTTTTTGAGAGGAAAAATGCATGTTTGAGAAACCTGGATGTATGGAAACCTTAATCTTAGATAGGTTTCTTGCTACTGCACACAAACTGAGTCTAGGAATGCAAGTGTCTCGGTAGAGAACAGTTCAAAAATCATGTTTTTCTAGGTTCAAATCTCACTTTGAGATTTTTTTCCTCCCACTCCTGTGCTGAAGTGTTGCAATGTGCATTGGGGCAGCTCTGCAGTCCCTGTTAGAAAGCGGTTTTGTTTTACAGTGGTCCCTGTTTGTGGAAGGCAGGAACATTGAAATCAAAGTACACCAGAGCCCAGCTCATCTACTGTGCTTGCAGCACAAGCTCCTGCATCTGATAGCAGAACATGAAATTAATGTGAGTTATGAATGTCAGGTTTTGGTCCAGGCTGATCATCTGGGTTAGGAAAAAAAATGTCTTCAGCATGAGAAACAAGGAAAACTGATGCTGACCCCTCCAAACCTACACTGAGTCTCCCTAGCAGCACTGAGAAACTGTGCCAACTCCCTTTCTAAACTGGAATACCACAACAAGCCACTTACTTTGAGGCAAGAAGATGCACTCTCCACCTCACCTATGCACACACAGTATCCTTTAGGATAGGTGACATATGACGTTGCCCTTTGCTATGGGGAAATGGCCTCCTGCTCCTTGTTTACACGCTGTGACATCAGTGCTGTGTGCATTTCTCCCCTGCTGCAAGGCACCAATGAACTAATGAGACAGGTAAGCTGCTGAGAAAACATGACTAACCAGGGTAGTGAGTATGATGGGAAGAATGTCCCCAGACACGAGGTACATATACAAGGAAACTGCTTTCACAGAACTCAGGTCCTCTCTGCCAGCTTTGCAACACTTGCTGGGTTTAGGGTTTCCTTTCTTCTGTACTGATTTCAGCTGGTTTATATACACAGTGTTGAAGGATCCACTTAGGAGCAACCCACTTTTTTTTTTTAATTTACTTTTTTTTTTTTTTTTTAAATATGAGACAGCTTGAGAGAAAAAGAGCAGAATTGAGGGTATTCTCTGGATCAAAGGAGTAAAGCCCAAAAGAAATATGTTAAATAAGAAGTCTAAGTTTTTCCTTAATATGAAGAATTATACATGTCCCCTTTTGATGTTCAGGTTAATCCCAGAATGTCAGTCTTGGAGACCAAAGTCTAGGAAAAATGTAGCAATACAAGTATAGCAGAGAGGGAAGGAACACTAACTCCTCTGTACCAGCTTTTAGATTAAAACCCTGTCATGGACCACTTCCAACCTGCTGACAAGTGCTCTCCAGAACCCTTAAAGCAAATGCAGGTACAGACCCCGAATGCTCCCTAGGAGTGGAATTGTTCCTGAGATTTTACCTCTGTTTTTCTCAAAACCAGTCTAGAAGCAAAGTAAGTGTTGTGCTGCATGGTTTGGGAGGTGTGTGCTGTTGGAAACGCTGCTGGGGTGGGGAGGTGTGGCCGTGGTGTTTGCACACCTCAGCTCACAGTGTGCAGCAGCAGTCTCAATTACACCCAGTGGAGGATAGGGCATGTTTGACATCAACACAGCAAATATTCACTTGCATTAAGCAACTGGGTTGTAAACTACCATTTTTATGTCCAGTTTAAGAAATACCACGAAGGTCATGCTGCTCCAGAAACATATTGCAAAACCAAGTTCTTGTTTCCAGCAGTTTGTGCTCTGACACTTCACCTAGAGGCTGTCCCTTACTCCATGCTGCTGCTCAGGAGACAGAGTGAGGGGAGAGATTTGTTCTGCTCCCATACCTTCCAAACCAAGGGCTGCTTTGAGAGCTGGCATGTTCCTCACTCACACAGGGAGCTTGTACAGTGTGCCTGGCACAGTGGCTACGTGCTGCTCCACAGGGAAGGCAAAGCTGCACTTACTGGGCTTGCTTTATTCATTCATTTATTTATTTAAAGCCTACATTCCCTATAGCGCTCACCCCAGCAGGTGCCCCGGGGACCAAGCAGTGCAGGCACACTGCATCTTTTCTCTGTGCTTGTTCTGATTAGGATGGCAAAGAGGATAAACATGACCTTGCTTAGCCTGGGTGTTTAGCAGGTGGTTAAAGTCTAAGGTGCTGGTATTCAGCCTCTTTGCTTTCTGTAATGAGACCCCTACCCAGCAAGTACAAGCTTCAAGACAACTGGATTTTGGTTTTGTTCTTAACAAAAGTTTTTTCCAGATCCCATGAAGTAGCTCATGCGTGTGCACAAGTCACACTCTCAAAAGATATTTCATTAATCAAGTATATTGTATTAACCTAAACCAAGACTGATTGCTTTTAATGCTACAATACTGAGCTGTGCTTTGAAGAGAAGGATGAAACAGAGTTTTCAGAAACAAGTGCATTCTGTTTCCTTTCTGTTGTTATTTGAGATACCAAGATAGGCTTATCTCACTTTTTGCAGGTGCATAGAAAAGTGGTTTCAGGACAAATGCTGCTGCCGACGGCCACTAGTTGGCATTATTGATACATCCCAGTAGGGAGCTGGTGCAATAAAAACACGGGCAGACGGCACATCGGGGAGCTGGGGTGGCTGCCTTATGCTCACCTCGCAGCCTTCTCCAGCTCTGAGGCTGGTGGGCTACACTGAATTACAGCTCGGCCAAAGAGGGCTGAAACCAGCTGGATGCCTTCCCAAGGAGGAGAGGTGACAAGTGCTTTTTTCTTTGATCACCACCCTGCCCCAGAGGAACTTTGGTTGAAGATGCCTCACAGGGTTTTGGTCACCACAGATGTTACGTAGTGCTTGGGCCAAAACCCAAAACCCATTAATGTTCAAGGTCTGCAGCATTAATAATTACAGCTTGTGGATGTAGCAATAATTTACCAGTAACTCTCAGAGAAGCACTTTGAGAACACAGGGCTGCTGTGAGCCAGCACATCTTGTGCAACCAATGGGTGTGTGTATATTTTTGAAAGAGCCTTTTGTTATGGAGCTTGGTGGAATTAGACTTGCCTTAATCTGCTTTGCCTGGGAGTAGATTTATGCCAGGAGACCTGATAAATAAGATGTCACTGATGAAACAAGTATGAGCTCAGGTATCAAATTGTTGCCTGAAATGGATTTTGCTTGGTAAAAGGAGAGCAAGTCAGCAATTCAACTTTCATGGGAGGAGAGTGTTTGGAATAGAAGAGGAAAAGAAATTCTATGCCCTCTTCAGGGAAAAAACCAAACACAAACTCATTAAATTGTTTTATAGAAGAGTTTTCATTCATATGTTGAGACTAATCTCCAATTAAATCCAATCCAAAATTGTTATTGAATAGCAAGGATAAAGGTGCTGCCTGTCCCTGCCTGCATGTGGTTTAGGAACCTTCTAAACACAGAAGAACTGCAATGAGACAAAGCCACTTTTGATTTGAAATCTCTTTTACTCTTGACATTTTCAAGGCAACTGCAATGACAAATCTAATTTTCTGGGTTATCAACTTCTCAGATTTGCATTACCATCCACTTGTTGAAAGACAAGATGCAGTTTGTAAGAATTGTAGAGCCTCCTGTGAGATTGAAATGAGAGGGTTTCTGGGCTCCCTGGCAGGGATGAGAACACAAAGGTCCATCAGTTGGATCCACTTTAGAAAGCTGAGTTGTGGGTCCTCCTCACAGCCACTGAATGTGCAAAGAGCATTCGTGGGCTCCAGGATCTCTGAGCACCAAGGTCTTTTCAATGAGGAGAAAAGCATCTGCTTAAGGTTAAGGTCATAGACCATCATAACTGAGGTCTAAGGCTCGAAGAACAGGGAACCATCTCTTTGCTTGTTTAAAACACACAGGCTGATTTAATAAACCTCACTTGTGTAAAGTGCTTTGTTAAATAAGGGAGGAGGTGCGCTTGGGGGTGAGTTTCTGCTCAGGAAGCAAGTGAATTTTTACCTTTATTGGGGTGTTTCTGCCACTACTTGGCATCTGATTTTGTTTTATGGGTTCTACTTACAAATTTCACTCTGGCTGCATAGATTCAATCTATGGTGTAAAACAACAGTCTTTGGAGTAGAAACCTGCCTAGACAGTTCTCAGCAAAACCCTTTGTTCACTTGATGGTGGGAGAAATATTTGAATAATATAAAGCAATTCCCTCCTGCCTCCTCGTGGGCTGATTAATATAATTTCATATTGCACCTGACCCGTGCTATTCAATACAACTAAAACATATAAATTATAGACCTCCAGTTTGCATAATATACTTTAGAAAGACCACGTAAGAACATGTTGTTTTACTACACATTTATTGGAACAGCCATACTGCTAAAAACATCCTAATCTCAACTTTGTGGGCAAAATTGTTCACTTGTATTTTAGAAGATGGTGACTTCAGCAGAAATGGGAAAACAGATATATTTGTTTGAAAAGTAGAAACCTGAGAAGTCTTCCTGAGAACGTTGGTAATAACTCAGTGATGTTAACAGTAATCACATGGTTTCACCCATTTTTGTTTTGGCACCATGCTGCTTTCCCACTTCTCCCCAAGAAGAAGGTCGAGGTGGCCTTGACTGAGAGGCTCTTGCCACCACAGTATGGTGCAAACTACAACCAAAATCACTCCTTGTCTGCCCCTGCCTGCTCCAGGCCGGGTAAGAGGATCAGAGATGACTCATCCCAGTTGTGAGTAACTGCTCTCGTTCCCCTTCTCGCTGGATGCTGCTCATGGGATGAACATGACCAAAAAGAGTCTGTTCTTCCATGCCTGTGTCCTGGCGCCAAGGACTGGCAGGAGTGGGGCAAAGTGTGAGGGATGCCTGAAATGGGGACATGAGGTGGCATCGGCAGCGGTGGGAGGACAGAGATTCTGCTCATCCCCACCTCTGCAGCTCCATAAGAGGGTGGCAATCAGAGGTAAGCGAGGGTTGCCAAGGCTGCATCTGGACAACGCTCTCAGGCTCAGTGTGATTCTTGGGGTGTCCTGGGCAGGGCCAGGAGTTGGACTCGATGGTCCTGATGGAGCCTTTCCAACTCAGGATATTCTGTTTTCCCGCGAAGCCCACGGGGTCAAGCTTGGCCGACGAGGCGTGAAGCTGCACTCTGGACCGGTACTCCGTGCCGGGCTCTCCCGGGCAGAGGCAGTGGGGGCAAGCTTGGCGGACAAGGCGTGAGGCGGCACTCCGGACCGTGACTCCCGGCCGGGCGGTCCCGGGCAGAGGCAGCGGCCCTCACGGGCAGGCTCCTCCCGCCGCCCTGACGGGAAGCGCGGCCCCGCCCGGCGGGCCCCTCCCGCGGGGGGCGGACCCGGTATAAGCGCGGCCGCGGCCCCGCGCCCCCACAGCCGCCGCGCCGCCCGCCCAGCCCTGGCCGTGCCCGTGCCCGCTCCGCCGCCCGCCGCCCCGCGCCGCCGCCCGCTGCGCCGCACCGCCATGATCGTGGAGAGCAGCCGCGACGCGGCGCCCGATGGCGGCGACGGCGGCGCCCTCAGCAGCCCCATCAACCTCGCCTACTTCTACGGGGCCTCGCCCCACTCCAGCGAGGGCAGCTGCTCACCGGCGCACTCCTCCGCCCCGGGCTCGCCGGGATCCGACTCGGACCTCTCGGTGAGCAGCCGCGGCGGCGGCCGGAGGGACCCCCGGGGCGGCCCCCGCCCCGCGCTGCAAGGTACGGCGGGTCCCCGCGGCGGCCCCGGCTCCGGGGGGTGGCGGGGAGAGCGCGGAGCCGCGGGTCCCGCTCCGTCCCCTCGGGGGCGAAGCCTCTGGCATGGGGAAGCGGCCGAAGCGGGGAAAAGCGGGCGCGTTTGGCCGGCGCTTCGGTCCCGGTGCCGCGGTGCTCCCATCCGGGCAGCGGAGGAGCCGCACTCCCGTGGGATGGCGAAGGGGTACGCGGAGCGGCTCTCTGGCTCCTCTCTGCTAAACCAAGCTTTAGGTGCCTTTCCACGAGAGTTTCCAGATTGTTTGGGGTTTTTCCCTATATTTATTATTTGTTAAACAGTAAACGAAATGGGTGGCTTCAGTTCGGGTTTTGTTTTCGTGTCTCCACAGTCGAACAACACATGGGGGGAGGAAAGCAGCACAGAGGACCTTTCCAGGGGGTCCGTGTGAAGAACTCCGTGAAGGAGCTCCTGCTGCACTTCAGGAGCAGCAAGCAGATGTCCTCGGCTTCTGCCACCGAGGAAAGCAAGGTAACCGGCAGCTTTCTGCGCTGACAGGCTTGGTTTTAATGGTTACTGAAGCTGGCAAGAAAGCACTCTGCGGTAATGCTAGAAATGAGCTTTATCTCCTCTGGATGGAGTCTGTGTTTTTCCTTTTCAACACATAATGGAAAAATGCAGCTGGGAAGAAATCAGAAAGAAGGTTTGCCGTGAGAGAAGGAGGCATTTAAAACTCTTCTTACTAAGGTTTATTTTCTAAAGGGAGCCTGGATAAAGATACATTTGTGTTGCGAAACCGCAGAAATTCCGTGTTGGCTGGAATGAGATCATTCATTGGAAGGGTTAGGGATTTTTCTCAGATTTGTTTGTCATGCTATTGCACCTCTGTGCAAAGCACACAGGGTAGGCCCTTTCACTCTGAAAGGACAAAAAATTACAGGAAATTCTGAGAAGATTAAAGGCTGTTTTTGGTTTGATTAGATTATTATTTTGTGAGTGTATGTTTGAAAGCTTCCTAGATAAGTGTTTTCAGAGGAAGATATTTGCATAGGAAAGTTCATGGCATTAAAGAATTGTAAAATTGGCTGGGTTATTAATGTTTCAAAAAATTCTCTGGTCTCTGGAAGGAATAATATATTTCTCTAGATTTTCTGGAGTTTTGTGGTATTATAACAAATGGCTTGAAAAGCCTAAAGAAAAACAGTGGGTTTTATTTAAGTTTCATTAAACTATTTCCATTTTCTAACCTTAATTAAAAGCAATTAAGTTAGGGTTAGACAACCACGTACTAGAATTATTCTAAGGTATATTCTGTGTTTATAGAAGGAAGTCATGGCTGTTTTCTTGTTATTTTTTTTTTTTTTTTTTGGGTGGATTGTTTTTTGTGTTTATTTGTTTTTGCTTGTTTTCCCCCAGAAATAACATTATAATAACAACAGAAAATTTTGGATTTCTCTTAACAGGCACAAGGAGGATTGGCGAACTACGAACCATACACAGGTAGATCATTTTTTAATACATACCCTGCAGTAACATTTTAAATAAATTGTGAGAGTATCCTCTAAATGGATTCTGAATTTATTTTCTTTTCATCAGAACTGAAGAGCATACTGGGCCACAGTGGCAAAAGGAAGGCTCCTGAACTCCTTTCTGATGGACCTTCTTTCAAGCGCCAAGCGAATGTTCACCCACATCTCCTGGTAAGCCTGTAGTAATTTTTTCCATGCCTTTATTTTTCAGTTTCTTTTGCGTGATCAGAAACTACTAGGTACAACTATACCTTGAATTTTCTGGGGCTTGTTTTGATTTGCCTTGTGTTGTTTTGTTTTCCATCTCCATCAGACCCCACCCCAGACACCAACTTCTATGGATAGCATGGAGGAGACCCATAAAGCTGAGCCCAAGCACGAGAGCAGCTCTGATCTGCTTCAGAACATTATAAACATCAAGAACGAGTCGAGCCCCATTTCCCTGAACACGGTGCAGGTGAGCTGGTTGCACTCAGTCTCCAGCCACGGCTCTCCTGCCGAGCAGTACCAGGACAGCCCGGGAACACAGGCGTTCTCCCCGTCCCAGAAGTACCAAGCGTTCCAGGACCACACCAGCCAGCACATGCTTGATCCTCCACAGCATTACCAGTTCCCTGCGTCCCAGAGCCAAGATTTGTCACAGAGTTACCCCTCAGATGGCTCCTCCCTGGACTACAGGCCGTTTGTTGGCAGTGACCAGTCCCCTGCCTACCAGCAGAGCACCTTTGAGAGCCACGAGCTGCCGTACTGCCCGCCGCAGAGCTTCTCCTCCCTCCTGAACGACTCAGAGGGCTCGGACAGCATCTCCGCTCCCCTCCAGCCACTGAGCAGTGCCCATCCCCAGGCTGAGGCTGTCCCTCATGCCCCCAACTTCAGCTTGCTCTCCAGCAACCTCTGTGGCAGTCTGGAGCGCAGCATCTCTCTGGCTACTCTCAATGTCTCGCTGCCTGACCAAAACGTTGCCAGGAGCACGACGCAGCTGGGCAAGTCATTTTTTCAGTGGCAAGTGGAGCAGGAGGAGAGCAAGCTGGCTAACATCTCTCAAGACCAGTTCCTCGCAAAGGATGCTGATGGAGACACGTGAGTGCTGTTTATCTTGGTGTTTCTTCGGTGGGAGGTTGGGGAGTGTTTCTGTTTGGGTTTTGGCAGACTGTGGGTTATAGTGAAGCAGGTCAATAGTGGTGTTTGTGTCACAAGTGCAGTGGTTTGGCTGATCAGGGGAAAGGTGTGGTGTTGCTGATGGCTGCCATGCAGAGCTCCAGCACACTTGAGTAGATGTATTTTCTAATTTCAGGTGCTTATTGTTAGACTTGGTTAAAAGGGGAGTAAAACATGGCAATTTAGATGCTTTAAATTGCCCTGGTAAGAAAATATCCATGTTCCTGTCTTAGCTTCAGACCTCCTCTGTTTAACTGGCAGCATAATACCTCTTCTAGACCTTTGGTTCTCTGCTGTCTTGAGCCCTGGTTTGTGTCTGGTAGTGTAACTCTGTTGCCTCTCTTTCCTGCAGCTTCCTCCACATTGCTGTGGCCCAGGGCCGTCGAGCACTCTCCTATGTTCTTGCAAGGAAGATGGCTGCCCTGCACATGCTGGATATTAAAGAGCACAATGGCCAGGTGAGGTTCTGAAAAAAATCTTTGCACCTGCTTTCTGCACCTGAATGCTTCTGCATGTCTGAATCCTGGGAAAGATGTGGTGAAATGCTTATTTAATATTAACCCCAAGATTTAGCCTGCATACTAATATTAACCTTGAGCTATTAATACTTCTTGGGATCACCTTGAGCTGGTAAAACTATGTGCTCTGCTTCATTTGTCCTGGCTTCCTAGTATTCATAATCACTGCTTAAATAATACCAGGTACCTAGGGTTTTTATTTGTTTTAGTTGCTCTTTCCTGTTAGAGATCAGATGACTAATAGCTTAAATTTTCTTCTTGATGTTTGCAGAGTGCTTTCCAGGTTGCTGTGGCTGCCAACCAGCATCTCATTGTGCAGGACCTGGTTAGCTTGGGGGCTCAGGTGAACACCACAGACTGCTGGGGCAGGACGCCGCTGCATGTCTGCGCTGAGAAGGGGCATGCCCAGGTCCTCCAGGTAAGAGCCAGGCAGGCACAGCTCTGCCCCAGCCACTGACTCTTACCCTTAGCTGCGTTGGGAAACTCTGGAAACAGCACCACACCAAAAAAATCCCTCCTTTGTCTTTCTCTCTGGGTAGCCTTTTGAGTCTGTCTACACATAGAGCTTAAAGCGGGACTGAATTTCTCATTAAGGTTCTCATCAACATTTTTGAGTAATTTTGGGGGAATCCTCTAGTTTACCAAACCAAAACAGTAAGTCTCCTCTTAGCTATAGGATCAGTGAATAGTTTGGGTTGGAAAGGACTTCACAGATTTTCTAATTCTAATGCCCCTGCTGTGCTCAGTGACACCTTTCACTAGACGAGATTGCTCAGAGGCCCATTCAGCCTGGCCTTGAACACTTCCAGGAATACTGTTATTTATTGCAACTTTATTACAGCTATTGCAGTAAGACAATAAACAAATTTGAAGCAGTATGTGGTTTGGATAAGATGTAAATGTGTGCCTGTTCCCACTTTTGTAGGCAATCCAAAAAGGAGCTATGGGAAGCAATCAGTATGTGGACCTTGAGGCAACAAACTATGATGGTGAGTAGTTAAGAGTTTATAATTTACAGAGTTACTGGATAGTACAGTGCTTTATAGCTACTGATGGGAATGCAATAAAATGCAATATTTCCTTTTCAGATGGAAATTTACAGGTGCAGTTGACATATCTGTCAGATGAAAACGTGATTAGTCTGTGTCTGTCAGGAGCTCTTTCCTCTTGCACGTGATTGCTGTGTTTGGCATGGAGAGTTTAGGTTGTAACTGGCCATTGTTAAAACATTGGAGTGCCAGTGTTGTCAGTGGATACAGTAGCCAGAATCTGGCAGTAGAAAGCTGTTCTGTTGTTCCCTTCTCCATAAACCAGCTCTTTCTAACGTACAGTTTGTACAAAAATACATTTGAAATTGATTCTTTCACCATCTGCTGGCTGAGGGCCCAGAGTAGGCTGCTGCTTCACTGTTCTGTTGATGGACAGCACAGATCTCAGGCTGCTTGGGTCCAGTCACTGTCACCTACAAATATGGAACCATCCCTGGACCTAGTGGGGGTAGAAGCTCCTTTATCCAACCTCTCAAACCAGCTGCCAGTCAATACTTCTGTATTGCATTTGTTCATTCATGATGATTTTTGGGGTTTTTTTTGTATGTTCAGGTTTGACAGCATTGCACTGTGCAGTTCTGGCCCATAATGCTGTGCTGCATGAACTGCAGAACTGTCAGCCACCTCACTCCCCTGAGGTCCAGGAGCTTCTGCTGAGAAACAAGAGCCTGGTAGAAACCATCAAGATCCTGATACAAATGGGAGCCTCTGTTGAAGCAAAAGTAAGTAAAATGCCTTAGTGTGAGGTGCCACATTCTCCAGAGAGAATGTGGAAGCAGACTGTGTCCCTTTCTCCCATGCTGCATTGATTACAAGGGAAGAAGACTAATTTGAAAGCTTCCCTACAGCTTAATTTACCCAGATGGGCTGAGAATGCTCCATTTATTCAGAGCAGGGTATTACCAATGCAAACGAGCCCTGGGGAAGGAGGGAGGTGACAGGCTAATCTCTAGACTAAGAATGACGCTTCGCTGGCTGCAGTGAGTGAGTGTTGTAAAAGTAAGAGTATGTTTGGAGCACTCTGAGGTACCCATAGTGGTGGGGTGCTGATGACACCGTGTTCTTGGGCTGCAAATTTTAATTAAAAACTGCTTAGCTGTGCAGTTCAGGTCTGTGCTGTGCCAGACCATTACTTAGCCAAAATATCAAATATTACATTATGTAAGCTTACCTGCAGATGAGATCAGGTTCCATTGTTCATTAGATGTTGATATTAAAATATATTCAGATTCACTGTTGATGAATTGTAGTGCAAGTATGTTTGCTCAACACTCTGCAGTTACTTTGCTTTCTATTTTTATTTGTCTGTATGTTCCCCCTGGATAGGTGAAGCACCTGCAGGGAAGACTAAACAGTTTCTTTTTTTGATAGGATCGCAAAAGTGGTCGCTCCGCTTTACATTTGGCAGCAGAAGAAGCAAACCTGGAGCTCATTCGTCTCTTTTTGGAGCTGCCCAACTATCTCTCTTTTGTTAATGCAAAGGTATGGTGAATTTTCCATAATACAGACAGAGAAAAGAGAGGCTCATGCCCCCACTTTCCCTTCATGGAGTTGCTTTGTGCTCCCCAGGCTTACAATGGCAACACAGCCCTGCACGTGGCGGCCAGCCTGCAGTACCGCGTGAGCCAGCTGGATGCTGTGCGCCTGCTCATGCGCAAGGGGGCCGATCCCAGTGCCAGGAACCTGGAGAACGAGCAGCCAGTTCATCTGGTTCCTGATGGCCTTGTAGGGGAACAGGTAAAAAATTCACAGCAGCCCTCTCCTTCCCTCTGTCCATGTCCATGCAAAAGCTGCGTTCCACTCCAGAACTTTCTTTCGAGTTTTGCATTGCAGCTTTCAAGGAAAAGATTTAGCAAGTGCTATTTTATTCTTTAGATCTTCAGCTTCAACACCAAGATCAGAATATACAGACTTGAAGTTTTAGGTTTCATGTGCAGCTTTTATTTTTTCCATCTTAAAAGCTTTTACCTGTCAAGATAGGCTTTGTTTCTGTAACCCTGCAATGTACTGAAGGCAATACTCCTCTTTCTCATCTCACTCTGGTCTGAGTTCATGCTTTTACTGCTCTTGTCAGAATTAGTAATGACAGTTCTTAGGCCTGAGTAATGATGAAGAAAATCACTTTTTCCTACTTGATAAAAAAACTGACTCTTGACCTAAGATTAGTAAATTAAGCACAGCTGAGTTGCTGACTGTTGCATTTCATTGGTTCAAATGCTGTAAAGTGGGATCACTTCTGGTGTGACTGAACTCAGGACGTAGGCTTGGATAAATGAATGCAAAACTGGATCTAGGGTGGGTTTTTTTCAGGACTCACTTCAAGATGATGAATTCTGATGTTTCTGTCTTTTTCTCTTCTCCAGATAAGACGTATCCTGAAAGGGAAGGCGATTCAGCAGAGGGTGTCGCCGTTTTAGGCTCCATGTTTCTTGGAGTTCAGCAACTTACACTCACTGTCAGTCAGGCAGTCCTAGTCTATCTGTAAATAGAGCATTTGCCTGGTGTGGGCAAATGTTAGTTGTTTCTATGAAACAAAAGTATTTTGTTCACTATTATATAGTGGGTTACATAAAAGTAAAAAAGCCCCAAACCCAGCAATCAAATTCCTCCAGCCAAAAGGGAATGCTTCATTCCCAATATATGGAATATTTTCCTGGCTACCTGTATTTCAAAGCTGTAGTGAGACTGATTTTATTTAAACAGCCATACAGATAACTTCTAGACAAGGAAGACAAGGAAATTCTTTGGGATTTTTTTTTTCAAATTTTAGAGAGGGCTGATACAGGTCAAAATTGCAGAGATTGTTGTGTTTTTAGTAACACTTAAATGCAAGAGAAATTAAATATTTTTGAAGTTGAACATTTATTTATGTAACTTTGCGGCTTTGTTTCAGTATCTTGTGCAGGATTGTATATAGTCACTGACATTATTGTACAGCTGTATAGTTCTGTGAATCTATTGATCACTTGGGAAGGATCTGGAGAAAAAAGTTCCTTGATCTTGAACTTGCAAATTGCGTACAGAGTTATAATACTACACTGGTGCAAATCGGGTAAATTCTGTTTTTCTGAAAGACTGAGGTTGGAAAGTAGAGTTATGATAGATTGTCCCTGGCACTGATTTGTGCATACTTTTGGAGTTATGTAATAAACCAGGAAAAGCTGTGGTTCCTCAGGGGACTGTGTCAGTTTTTCTCATACCCAGTAAGGGTTTTTCTTGTGATAGAACAATGGATTGAGAGAGGAGGATCATTATTTTTATAGTATGTATGTAACTTGTACTTTTAATCCTGATTCAGTGCAAGTGTTTGGCTGCACTTCGCTGTTGATGCATGCTGAAATCTCTCAATGTAATTATAATACTTCAACATGTGTAAGCCTTACTAGTATTGGTGGGGCTTAAGCACATGCATAAGTAGCTTGCTGAATTGGGCTCTAGTTAATTCTAGAGACTTAAGGTTTTCCACCTCCTAAGCAGAGTTAGTCCATTTATGGTTTTACCTTATAGGTATAGTGGCTAGCAAAGTAATATTTGATGTTAACAGTTTTTCTATTTTTTAATAATTATTAATGGAAAATGTATACCAATGATGCTGTATACTTGTGTTCTGTTGGATAAAACTTCCTCCTGTCATTTTCTGAATGATCCATGCTGGGCTGTAATCCAGTAATATGTTCTCTGTATGGTCTTTGTTCTTAAACTGTTTTTTTTTTCATCACATGCAGTTCTCTGTTGTAACCATTTAATTAGTCTGATTATGCTGTTTTGGCAAAGTATGTCTTGTAGACAAGCTAAACGAAAAAATCTGATATGCAAAGGCTTAGTTGCAATGTATTTCTTGAAGGGTTATGTGTAACTTGTGTTTGAATAAACATGCTCATTCAGTTCTGGTGGTTACTGTGTGTGATACAAATACTGCTGTAGTCAAGCTTGAGGTAAAACTGATTTAGCATGGTAATAGTGTGAGGCTGAAAAGCCATTTGCTAAGATGAAATGAATTCTCACCATTGTGCTGGTTATTCTTTCTCTTGTTTGGTGCTGGGGCTCTAGGTCATGCACTGTGCACTTTGTGTTGTCTGGGAACTGAGTAGGTGTGCCCCAAATCGAATTTATAGTCCCCGGGTTGGAACCTGAACCCTTGTCCCTGCATACTGGAAAGAGTGATGGCAGTTCTGACAATCTTATGGTCTCCCCATGCCTTCCCTGCCATGGTCCTCAGTTCTGGCAGCTCAGGCACAAGTGTCACCCAGCACAGGTGACAGTGTTTGTTAGGAAATAGGGCTGTACACATGGGGGTGGGCTGTCTCCCTCACAGGTGGTGATGAGGTGGTTCTGACCTGGCAGTGACCCCTCAGGGGGAAGAGCTGTCATCACAGCCTGTCCCAGCTGAGGATGGAGCTGGAGAGGTGACAACGGCTGAGGTAAAAGTGGATGCAGCATTAGGATCTGTAGGAAAGGAAGAAAACCAAGAGCGCTTCTATGTAACTGCATGAACCTGCTGTCCAGCCTGCCTTCCTGCTGCTTGTGCTGAGGGTGAAAGTGTGGGAATTGGAAGAGGCTCAGAGGTGTGGAGGAGCCTCCCTGCAAGGAGCAGCAGAGTAAACGAGGACAGTCCTGCAGAGCCATGACAGGCCAGAGAACCCCAGTGGGGATGAACTCACTCTCCCTTTCAGCATGAGAGCTGGAAGCTATTGGTGAAGGTACCATGCACACAACAGGCAGCGGGAAACAGAATTGAATTTCTTATTAGGGTATGCAAAGGTGAAATGGCCCCTCTATGTGAACAGCTAATTGTGTCTAGGTTTGTTTAAGGTGCTGTCATCTGCACCTCTCACTGCAGGTGACCCTGCCTTGGGTGTAACATTATTTATGCAAGGAACCTGATAGTACTGTTTCCAGTTAATTTTAATTTTTTTATAAGACATGGTTATCCAGGAGAAGGAGCTGCTGATGAGATATTCTGGCCCTTCAGATCAGCCTGATCTGACTGCCTGGCACTCCTTTCTGGTTGGCATTGACTGAGTCATCTCACATAGGGTTCAAATACCCTGGGCTTGTAAAGGTGGCGCGTGTTCAGCCAGTGCTTGAGCATGAAGCAGGTGAGAGGCATTTAGCAAGGTGTGTGGTGCTTTCTGTGGCACTTGTGCCCTTCTGCAAGGGGCACTCCTGGCACTCCAAATTAGAAAATTCCTAGGGGGAGGCTCTCGTGTTTGAAACTTACTTCATCTGCCTGGAGTGTAATTTCATTGTCTGGAGAGTTCAGTAGGTAATTTCACAAGAAAGCATCCCTGCTCTGACTCATTTTTCTCTCCTATGATCTTGGGAAGGTCTGGCATATCTGACCCAATTTAACTAGCTAATCGAAGCAATTCCTTTTTACTGAAGGCCAAGTGACACTAAATATTTAGCACTCTCATAGTGTTTCCCTGATAACTTATGATTCTTGGAACTGTTGAATAGCTTTTATTGATGTGGATGTAGGCTCACCATTTATTTCACTGGTTGCAGTAGAGACAGAAGAGACTGGCCTGGTTCCAAGTAGGAATATCAAGACACATGGTGCTTTGTTCCCAGGATGTTTCTGATTTGTTTGTCTAAGTAAGCCAAACCTCAGTAAAGGGCTGCTTTTTGATTTTTGTGGGCTACTCATCTGGCTGGAGTTGTGGAAAGTGGCAATCCATGATTTACAAGAAATGTGTTCTGCTTCTGGAGATGGAAAATGTGCATTTCCCACATTTATTGCTCATTTTATATTTTTATCAGAAAACAAAAACATAGCCAGGAAGTACTTAGAACTAAGTACTTAGTTCTTAGAGAGGTTGGGTGTGGTAGAGCTGACTGTGAGGATACAACATGAACTGCTTACCTGACAATTTGCTTGTCTGGTTGCCTTTCTTTTAAAAATATATATGCTCCTATGTAAGGGAAGAGCTGAGGCTGTTAAAGTGAACATATAAAGAACAGGTTACTGCAATTAAGTATCTGCCAAAAATTGGCCTGGTATTTCAACACATTCAAATCTTTCTATTGTTATCTATAACTTTTCCTGAGTGTTTGGTGATATTCTTGGCCTGAGATACTGATGGCTTGGGAAGAAATGCTCATCTGTACACAGAGCCTGTATGGTCAGCTCTTTTCCAGGCAAAATTTCCTGGCTATTCTTGGCAGTATTTCTTTAGATCTGCTTCCTGATAGCAAAAAATCTCAAGGCAGCACTAATGAAATTGGGAACCACATTAGTGCAGAAGTCCTACACCTGAGGTTGTCTCTCCTCTAATAGTGGAATTTAGACACTGGTTTCTTCTCCAGGTACCTATCTCAGTCTTGCTGGAGAAGGGAAAGTATCTTGGGCAGTGTTTTCCTAGTGTGTTTTCAGCTTCTGTTGTTGAGGCTGTCTCAATAAACCTTTGTTTTAATTTATCTATTTTATCTAATTTATCTCTTAGCTCTGAAAATGTGATCTAGGCTGTTTTGAGAAAGTGATTGCTGTATGAACTGACTTGTACTTCACACATGTTTTTCCCCATAGTTTCTGGTGAAATTTTTCCCTTCCCCTTTGCTAGTCAGAAGGCCTGATGGGAAGATAACTAAGGTGGTGCTTTAGATTTCGAAGGGGGAGCAGACAATTGAAAGAAGTTGCACGTTGCTTCTGTAGATGTGTCTGGGCTGCATGGCAGACTGAAGAGTCTGAGTGATTTGTCTTGTGGATGCAGTGCAGAGATGCTTTTGCATGTGCCTAATGAAAGCTTGTAGATCTGTTCAGATGATCCGGGCCACATAGGTGACCTGTGGGTACCATCTTTTCCCATGGTATCAAATGCTGTGTGTTGGCCCCAAATAACAGGTTTCTTCAGCAGTGCTGAGTGCTTTCCATTGACTCAACCTGGGAGAGCGATAGAACTTGGGTCATTTCAGTCCATGGCTCCTTAGGACAGCCTTCAGTCTATCTTGAGGCTTTTGTGGGAAGGCCCAGAGCTGCCCCATAATCTTCAGAGCCAGGCTGGCCATAAAAAAGAACAGGGACTCTGTAAACACTGCTATTCATGGCTAGCCAATAAACCCTGAAGAGCTGAGCATGTGCATCTTGTTGTTTATCCCCAGGCAGAACACAGGTCCTTGCCCAAGGACTTTCACTCCACTAAAAACATCCCAGTAAGTAATGCCAATAAATTTGGCATTTCTATAAGAAGAATTGGAAGTTTGAGGTCACAGTGATGAGAAGTCCCAAGAGGTGCTTACAGAGTCCTTTGCACGGTGCTGCAGTTGGATGTACAGTGTAGGAATAAGAACTGGGTCACCAGTGACAGCCTATGCTCATTTTGAGGGGAAGTGTTTTAGGAGCAGTTTGAGAAAACCCATCAAGATAGTAGCATGTCATTATCATTATTCATCAGTAGATTTCCAGGTGGCTTCAAAAGCCTGCAGTAATCACCAGTCCCATCGGCTAGATAAGAAACCTGAAGCAGGGAGAAGGAAAGAAGCTCGTCTGAAGAGACTCAAAGAACCACGGGAGCTCAATCCAAAGGCTATGTAGGCTTGCAATTACCCTTCTAGATGGCTGCTCTTTGTAAATTTTCCCAATAACACAATGAGTAATGACTTATCTGTTGGTTATTCATGATCCTTCTGTAGGTCACTCATGTTGAGTTCTTGTGTTTTGTGTGCTCAGTTTTGGAGACCCTGCCTGTGATACTGCTTTTGCTTGCTGCTAGGATTACCAGTCTGTTTGGAGGGGCCATTGGACAATGCCTCAAAAATGAGCTTTTTCATCTGAAAAATTTAACATTTCTAAGCCCTGATTGTTGGGACAGGAAGAGAAAAAACAGACCCAGACTAGGAAAAAAGCACCAGAGCAAATTGAGTATGCTACAATGGCAGGGAATTCTGTGTTAGACCCATGAATAGATTCAGAGCGTTTTGTGAACACTTGAGGCAAAACTAGGGAAACCTTTTTTAAGTGAGGCAAAATCATATAAAGACATTTTGAAAAGCTAGTCATGAAATATCGTTGGTCATTAATGGATTTCTTAAAAAATAAAAGAGGAGATGAGTCAAAGTGAGGAATAAGCATTTGTCTTAGTGGTTTGAGGTTCTAATGGTGCTTAAGACATCACCATGAGTGCTGTGATGGAGCTATATGAAACAAGTCTTCCTGCTGGGATAGAGGTGAGGAGATTGAGCTCAGGACATGGATGACTCATCAGGAAATAACTATGCCATTGGGTCACCTGTTCTGGTGCTTGGGATAGATGATCTCTCTTAACAAAAATAAACAGTGGAGGGAAAAAGAAAGTATTTAAAAATTAGCAGATAGGACAGGATGCTTGAATGCTTTTGTTTTTTTGAATGTTTATTTTTACACAGCTTTTATCCACTTCTGTTCTAGCCCCTGGCTCTAGTCTCAGGCTGGTATGATTATTCATTTTCTCAAACTTTCTCACACATGTCTGTGAATAAAATACATGCATATGTAGAGTTAGTTTATAATATGGATCAATTTATTTTTGTATTCTGTAGGAGAATTGTATGTATATATATGCATGCAAAATGTAAGTATGTAAAATGTATTGTGTGGGAGTACATAAGGCAGCAAAGCTCTTTCAAGAAGATTAATCTTTTTATCCAGGAGTAATTCATTACTTTAGAAGTTTTTACCTTCTTTTGTTAAAAATAGAAACTTTTCCCATGCTATTCTCTTGAATTTGCAAATTGAATGCACTAGTGAAAACCAAAGCAATGTGAAGAATAAAAGTTGGGTGTCTAATGGTTTTCTGTCCTGAGAATGACTGCCAATGTAGATTCTCCCATGCCTAATGAGGATGAAGCACATTCCTTGGCTCTTGATGAGGACCCTAATGTTCTCCCTCTTTCTTGATAAATCCATAAATCTTGACATTTGTGTGAAATAGTAAGTCTTGCCATCTCTGCTCTCTTTTACCATAAGGAGAAGGACCCCAGGAAAGGTGTTTTGCATGTACCTTGTGTCGCAGAGTGTTTAGTTAACAATGCAAAGGGTTCATCTGCCACCTGGAAACCAACATACAATGCACCAGCAAGTTCTACTCCTCACCCAGGGCTGGAACCTGTCTGTGCAACCAGTAGTGCAAAGGCAGATACCTTTGTACTTTATTATAGACACAGCAAACAAAGAATTTTTGTTTCTTCTTCCTACTGCCATAATGAAATTTTATTATTGCAGTGGTTTTATCTGCCTTCTGATGAACATGAATGTCGTTAGCCTCTTTCCCACGCTCTGCATCCATGTCTCAAGGTGCGTCTCTTGATTCCAGCCCTTCCTTTCCATGCCCCGTGTCCCCAGCTGGCAGAGCAGGCTGGGCTGTGGCTGAGCCCAGGACAGCCGATGGGAAGGAGCACTGGAGCAAACCTGCGCGTGAGCGCTGGCCACTCGCTCCCTGTGGAGCAGCCTGGGCTCAGGACTAGGATTTGCTTGGATGTGGAGAGCAGAGGGATGGGTGTGCACTTCTGTCTGGCTGGCTTTGGACCCTGGGCATGAATGAGTGAGAGCTATCCTTGCTGCAAGGACAGTAGCGGTCATCTCCTGTTTGTCTGAGAGGGACAGAGCAGGACCACCAGGAACATGGCTGATAAACTTCATGTGCTTTCTAGGAAGCTGGTGTAAAGATGCAGCAAGAGCTGTGAGGAAGGTAGCCTGCTCCTTTTGCCTTCCTGCTCCCAGGTTGATGCCTGAACTCCTGTTTCCCTGCTCCCATGGGAAGACGGTCCTTTGCTCCCCTGGCAAGAGCTCAGTACTCACTCCATGGCTGGGGCTGCAGCTGTGAAGACTTCTCACCCTTCCCTCTGCAAGCCCAACAATGGCACTTTCCTTCAGGGATCTACTGGTGGCTGCCAACCTTCTCCAGCCTTGTGTCCATTCCTATCCTGTCCACCCCATATGTGGTGTGGATCTTGTGACAACCTCTGCCCCAAGAACTCTTGTTTGAGATGCTGGGTGCAGGGACAAATGCAACAGGGGCCCAACTTCAAAAAGATGCTTCTTCCCTGATCACTGGCTTGATATCTTCCCAAAGGCCTCCTGGCACTGATGGGTGTTTGGGGGAGATTTGAATAAGGAGAGGGAGGAGGTCTGACAGCTCCATCTGGGACTCCATCAGCCACTCACCATTTGTGTACAGACTTGATGCTCTGCTGTGGCATTGTCCTTGTTGTCATGCCGGTGGCTCTGGTTCTTGCTCTGCCTGTTTTTTACTGATTTTTACTCCATTGTTGTATTTACTGCTCCTGAACTCTTTATTCTTGCTGGCTCCTGATAAATTACTGTCTCCTATTAGCCTTAAATTACTTCCTCTTAACAACCTTTAATTATTTGCTGCCATCATATCTTGGTGCCACATCCTCTTAATTAGGGTTGCCATACTAGTAGAGACTCTTCTGTGCCTTTGTTAAATCCATTAGCTTTGCTTCTGGCTTGTCTTGGCCATTCTCTCATCTTTTCCTACTCCTGCTTCCCCATCCACTTGTATTTTCCATTGATATATGGACCATCCTTCCTGTCCTCTCCTGTTAGCCTTTATGGTTCTACTACAACCTTCTGGCCACCAGGTCCTTCTTGCCTTGTTCTTTCACAGCCTACATCCTACCTGGCTTTTTTGGGCACTGGAGAGTGTTGGTCAATCTCTTTTCTCTTCTCTTCTCTCCCTCTCCCTCTCCTCTTCCTCTCTCGCTTTTATACATTCTTTGACCTGTCTGTCTAGCTTCCCCCATTCTTCTTATTTCTTGCTTTGAGAATGGTTTTGGTTTCTTTTCTCTGCTGGTGTCCCTATTCCTTTGGTGGGATGCATTTTGCAACTTTCTCCTTCCCTTTGCTGACAAGCTTCATTTTGAGAACAGTTTTTTTCTCAAGACTAGTTGCAATGACTCTTTGAGGACCCTTTTCCTGAGCAGCTCCCAGAAGTCTCTATCTTACTGTACTCAGTCCACCACATCGAGCTCTGGTACTTGTTTTCCATATAATTGTAGAATGCTTTGGGTTGGAAGGGTCTTTGAAGATTATCTAGTTCCTGTGCCATAGGCAAGAACAACTTCCACTAGAGCAAGTTGCCCAAAGCCCCATCCAGCCTGGCCTTTTCCCATTTTCTGCTCAGGCTCCTGCTTGGAGCAGTTTCTGTGCTCAGGCAGTCAGATCCTGCCTCTCCTGGTGCCTTTGGGTGTTCCACCTCCATGGAACTTAGGCTTACCAATTTGCTACAGCATTCAGTGTCCATCACCACTCTGCATTGTGCTCTGTGTTGTTGTTCCCAGAACTGAATCCATTTCCAGCATCACCACTGTATCCATCTTCTCTCCTGACTGTTTGCTACCTTCCATAAATCCTACCAGCTCTCCTTTCCACCACCAGCACATTTCCTTTTGTGTTGGCTACTACTGAAGTGTTGGCTGTAGAAAAAAATTGAAACTTAGGGGACTAGAAGAGGAAGGAAAAGTGGTCAAACCTAGAAACAGACAAATCTTGTCCACGAGCCTAGAATTAATCTATTCTCCCCCCTTAGTCTCTTTTTCAAATTCCTCTGGTCATAACCCATTGCTGAAATGTCAAGCTTCTCTCCCTCATGTGCTGGTGCCAGAAGCCCTGCAGCCCCTGTGCCTCTCTGTTCACCCATGCTGAAAACTGGCACAGCCTGCAGCTCATCCTCCTGCCCACCCTGCACATGGGATTTTGTCTGGAACAGCCATCCCACCTTTCAGCACAGGGGCCAGCAATTCCCATAGTGCTGCCCTTTCTTTCCCAATACTGGAGCACAAAGATTTCCAATGCTGTCTGTGTTTACCCAGAAGTGTTTTCTTTGCTGTGCCACATCTTCATGACCTAGGCCATGTGCCTCATGGATGCAGCTGACAGAGGCTGGTGTTTTGCTGGCATTGGGGAGCCATCTGCGAAGCAATCTTTGTTCAGGAGTCTCACTTCCCCCAGCCAGCACTGTCAGTTCTCAGGAGCTGTCTGCTTGCTCCAAGCATTCAGCAAGATTATGGAATGATTCTGTCTGTGTAAGTCATTAGTTTAACTAATATTGTATCTCTTTATTGTAAAATCCTTCTTTGAGGTTAATTAATGAGGAGTAGGAGGAGATAAAATGAACTCTGGTTTTGCAGGTGAAACACCATTCCTTTAAAACAAAATTCTTGTAATGTTAAAAAAAATAATAAACCCACTTAAAAGAAACCTCTACTTCTTCCTGTGGGGAGACTGTTTCCCACAGAAAGTTGTACCTTATCCCCCTCCCCCACTTTTTTTAAAGCAAGATATTCCCTGCATGTCTATATCTGCCTATCTTCAGTCCTTCTCTTAACAAAGTGATAACATCTTGGATCACCAGGATGTAAGCCGGTGGCTTGTCCCTTCAAAATGCATCAGGTGCATAACATTAGGTATGGAAATGCTGTATGAATGAATGGATCCTCAGATGGGGGACACAGCTTTCTGACTTCCCTTCCATGACAGCTGCCAGCTCCTGCCACATCTCACAGGGCCTCTTGCACAATGTGTTGTGCCTCAGCAATAAATCTCATCAGGCTCTCAAGATGTCTCTGTGAAAAACACTCTGTCTGTGAAGAAATGTGCCTGAGAGTGAGTGTGGTGCCCAGCTCTCCGTGTGGTGCCCCAGCTGTACCCCAGGAGATGGGAGTTGCTGTTGCCAGGGACATCCCAGGGTGCTGCTGTGGAGGGGTGGCACAGCCCCTCTCTGCCCAAAGCCACCATCCTCTGCCAAGGCTGGCAGAGACCTTGCAGCCTGCAAAGGCCTGGGAGGAGCTTCCTTAGGTGTGGCTCCTGACTGTCATGTCCTTATCAGAAAGCTGTGGGGAAGTTTGTGTTAGGCCTATTCTCTTGCTAAACAGAAGTTCAGCTTCCAAGTCGGTCAGCCCAGCTGGAAACTTCATTCCAAGTAAGGGTGCCTTAGGGAAAAAGCAATGTAGAGGGACCCTGCAGCTCTTGTAGCCTTCCTTGTATCCCATTTCTAATACCACCGGCCTCTTTTGGTGCATAGCTCAATAGCACCTTGGCAGTACCTGGGCTGGTGGGGGAGGAGTTCCTGCTTGGCGCTTACAGAAGTCACAACTGCAGCACTCTCACAATGCATTCAGTGTTCCCAGCTGTGTTATTAAAGATTGCTTTTACTTTTTCTCCACAAGATACATGCTAAGCAGAAAATAAGGCCCTACTAAACAGGTTTGGAACTACCTGGTCATTTTGATTGTATGATTCACAATGGCCTTGAAAGGAACCCTGGTGCATCTGTGAAGGGTGCCCTTTTCCAGAGGTGCCTTGTGTTGGTTGGGGTGAGACTGATCGTTTAACTGCAGAAATGGAGACTGGGCTGCTGAGCAGAAGATGGATGAATTTGCTCCAAAAAATGTGTGTTTGGCTGCAGCCCAGTGCTGTGTGCCTTGGCATGCTGTGTGCTGGGATGGGTGAGGAGCAGGAGGGGCAGGCATGGGGGAGAGGCCCTGGCACGGCGGGGCGGGCAGCACGCCTGCTCCAAGGAAGCGGGTGGGAGGTGATGGGAACCTGGGAGCTCCTGGTGGCATGGCTCAGCTTGCTCTCTTCTGCCTGCCAGGCCGGGGCCCTGGCACTCCCTGCTGCTGTGCTCCTGTTCCACATTCTCCTCGTTGCTTTGCTTTGCTTTCTGGTGAGGCAAACCTTGTTTTGGAGGGGGAGAGAGAGTGGTGCAAGATCTCTTCAGTGATGGGGAAAGCAGAGACTTGTTCTTAAAATCTCTTGTCTTCCCCTTTCCAACTCTCAGAGGAGCAGCAAAGCGCTTCCTGTGTCCATGCAGGAGCTTGCCTGGGATGCTGGCTCCAGGAGGAAGCTCTCAGACTCCAAGGAGCTCTCTTGCAAAGCTGTCCATGGAAATGTGTGCACGAGTGCATGGGGAAGGCCAAAACACAAAAACATCCTGTTAGTTCTGCAAGGGAAAGCTCATCATCTCACACAGCCCAGCCTGGAGCTGTGTGCCAATTCCTGAGGCAGGCACAGGGATGGAGGTCTGCATGATGGGAACTGAGTTTGGTGTTAATCATCACAACACCACAGCAGACTCCCAGTGTCTCCAGCGTAGGGATTTTGGAAGAGTGACTCTCTGGGTGCTATCAGAAGGCATGTAAATGCATGCAGAGCCAGCTTATGCACCCAGCAGGGAACAAGCCCTCCCTCCAGGATGGAGTGGGTGGGCCTGCTTATTGTCTGGGCCTGAGAGCCAGGAAACACCCCAGCCTCAGTCCTGGCTCCAGCAGCAGGCAACAGAACTGTGTTGGTAATTGCAAGCCATGAGGGGATTTTTGATGGCCCTACCCCACACTGGTTCATTCCTGTCTGGGAGGAAAGAGATGTTTTTGTGCAGTGTGCAAAGCAGAGCTGTGATCTCCTCTCCATTTCGGTCACATCCATTTTACAGCATTAGGAGTGGCACTGGCACGGCCATCCTGGGGGTTGAGAGCTCTTAAATGCTTTCTTGGCATTTCTTTAGACATCAGCTGTCACCTTTGTGGCACGGATGTGGTAAGGGGGTCCTCTCCCAGGAGAAGCCACAGACAGCAGGGATAGCTCAGTATTGGGCAGAGAGGGGCATGCAGAGGGGCTCCCATGTCCCCTCTCCTTCTCTGGGAAAGGTTGCTGGGGAGCAGCATCCTCTCTCTTGGGTGCTGGATGCTTGGGCTTGTCTGCTTCCTTTGGCAGCAGTCCAGGTGACTGCTCCAGTGCTGTCCCTGTGTCAGTCATACACAGCTTCTTGTGGATGCTGGTGTTGGGGTGGGTCAATAATGTGTTGTTTTGGGGAGGGACATGGTGGCAAGGTGCCTGCACATGGTTGGGAGAAAAAAAATCTTGTTTTCTTGAATACTGTTTCTCTGAGCAGAGTGCCCAGCCCCTAGTGAAAGACCTTCTCCACCAAAGAGGGCTTGACACTGTTCCATCAAGGCTTCCAAGAACTGGTGCCAGAGGACAGAGGATATCAGAAAGTAGTGGGAATGAATCCCCTGCTCTGACAGGGATAAAGGCTGAGACACAAGGTTTGCCCCATCCTTCCTCATGCCCACTCCCATTGATTGCTACCTCCTTGGCTTTGCCAGGTGTTGAATGGCCTCAGTGACTCTCCCCACACACTTTCTTTTTAAGGGGTTATTTTTACCCTGGACCCCTTCAGTGTCTGCTCACAGGTCTGATCCTGTGGACAACTTTGGGGTCTCTGAATTTTTGTCCAATTAAGAGACACAAGCCCTGCAGCTTGGGGATGGACCAGCAGCAGCGCAGGGAGGAAGGTGATGGGTGGAAGAAGCTGGCTGCTGTGCTGCAGTCACCTTCTCCCAGATTGCTTGGTGAGGGCCTTGTGCTGGAGATTGGCCCATCAAGACAAAGTGATGCTGGCTCAAGGAGCACTGAAACCTGCTGGATCTGGTTTGAGATGTGATATGGTGAAATCCTGAGAGCCTTGTGGGGATGTGAAGGGAGGTGAGGGTTTTTGACTGGTTGTGGAAGGGTGTGGAGGGCCTTCCTTGTGTTTCTGAGAGGTTATAGCAAGTGCAGAGGGTGAACAAAACTCTCTGTTGGTAAGACAAGGCTATAATTAAAGTCTTTCAACCTCCTTGCCTGACCTAATTTTTTTTAAATCGAATCTTACCCACTTTGAAACTTTGCCTTACCCAAGGATAAATGCAAAGTAATGCAATTAGGTTCAATGAAAAAACAAATGGTAGAAAACTGATCAGTGATAAAAATCTGATTTGATCTCCTATAAAGTGGTGGTCTTCCTGCGGCTTCCTTGCCCGGGCAAAACCCAAGTTGCCAAAGGTCCCCTTGCTTCATCTATCACTCAAAAATATAATTTCCTTTTACATTTAACACCGAAAACTTCCAGCCAAACACATAATTAGTGTGCATAAAGCTTGTACCAAACAAACCAGGACAATTTCCCCACCATTACAATTAACTTCCAGTACTGTTCCTCACTCTCAAAGAGCTGGGGTATTCTTGCAAGGTGACTGTGGCTCACCAGAGCCTTGAGGCCTCATACAGGGCTGCTCTGGCTACTTTTCCAACAGCAAATCTTTTTTTTCTCTTCCCCAGGAAAGGATACTGTCACCCTCTTTTTTTAAGATTTTCTAAACCTTCTGATGTTGACATTCTTGTAGTGAACTTTCTCACACACTTTCTGTAAATAACTCATTGTTTTGCATTCCTTTATGGAGGAGGAGAAAGTTGATGGACTGTTGGTGTGTCCAGTGTCATTGGAGAGGTGGCACTGTCACTCTCCAATCCACTGTCCCTCTTGGAAAACTATAAATGTTGGAGTCAGAAAATAAACTTCCCTTTTCCTTCACCTTGACAACAGTGGTGTGTGCTTGTGTTGTTTTGTATCCTATAGCGACAGGATTCCATTTTAGGTGTGAGTACATCTCCCTGAGCAGCAAGGGCACACCTATGCCTGTGAGAGTGGAGGTGGAGCTGGCTCTTCTTGGGCCCATGGTTGGAAGCACAGCAGCACAAGGTGTGGGATATCCCTTGGATGAGTTGGAGTCAGATGTCCTGGCTGTGTCCCCTCCCAGCTTCTGGTACACCCCTGGCTCACTCGTGGGCAGGGCAGAAAGGCCCCTGATGATGTATAAGCACTGCTCAGCTGTAACTAAAACATTATTGTGCTCTCTACACTGTTTTGGTCACAAATCTGAAACTCGGCCCTGTATGAGCTGCTATGAACCAAATATCCCAGTCAAAACCTGTACACCTCTTATTTCCAGTGAGGAGGCTAAGACAGAGCTTTTATCCTGGTATTTTGTCACAAAAGGACACAAGATGGATGAGATTTGTAGGTAGAACATAATATTTCATTAAACCAACTGTTATAAATGCAAAAAGACACTCTTTTTGGAATAGGGCAATTCTTTGGTTTTGGGCTGTAGGCATGACAAGTAGGTTTTTTTCTACCTTTACCAATTAGCTTAGTAAAAGACAGGTTTGCAATCATGCACTCAGAGCAGGTGACTGCCTCTGTACTGCTGAGGCTACAACGAGGCAAGGAGTATAAAAGCAACACCTGAAGAGGAGGAGACCTGCAAGTATACTGTGAGTATATAAATCAGGTCAAAGAAATGAACAAATTAACTTGTCAAATTCAATAACTCAACGTGGCATGTAATCCAAAGTTCAACTGTATATAGGTTTTTATTGCTTGCTCAGAATCAACTGCTCCAGTACCCTGCTGTTGTTTGTGTTTCCTCTGTGCTGGTGCTGTTATTCCAAAGAAGTGATAAAACTTCAAGAACTGGACTTTGGGTTTATACTGTTTGTGCTTGGGAATTGAATTTTTTAATGGAATTTGTCTTTATCATCTAGAGAGAGAGAGTGTGTGAGAGAGAACAAGCAAGAGGCAGAGTTTTACATATCTACATCATCATGAATTTCAAAGGGCTTTACAAATCCTACTCTTCCAAAATCTACTAAAATGCTGTGCTTTGCATATGATTATATGAAGCTCATTAGTAAGAGTACTAATGAGCCTCTACACACCCGAGGCAGATAAATGAGGTTCCAGAGTAAAATGATTTGCTTAAGGTCAGACTCCTGAAAGTTGACAGCAGAGCTGGAAATAGAAACTATTGTTTCCCAGTCCCTTGTACCATATTCCCACGGATGGAATGTGAGGTGCTTTTTTTTTTTTTTTTTTTAAGATGAAAACACTGCTGTTTGTTCATGCTGTTTCATTTCTTGTGTCTTCAATGTAATCTTCACAAATGCAAATGTCCTGACCTAGAGCTATATAAGGCCTTCATTAAAGCCTCCCCACAATACCAGCCTTCATGCAATTGTATAAAGCAGAAGGGGTAGCCCAATTTAACAATTCCCATGCCTCATAAAATGATTGGCCTAGTTTCTTTAAAGTGGGTTAAAGCCATAGCCCCCAACGTGATTGAACATGGAAGCCACACCATTAATTGTCTATCTTCTGCCATTAAGGTAGTGAGTTACTGGGGAGTGAGGCAAACAGGGTTTGTCTTTCATGCGCTAATGGACAATTTTGCATGTTTTTTTATCTTTATTTTCGGTCTGCAATGGAGCACACTGACCTTCCTCCTCCCTTCTCCTTTGAGGAGCTGTAATTGGGATGGGGATGAGTGCAGGGAGGTGTAGAATTGGTGCTGCACAAGAGAAGTTCCAGTGTTGTCCTCATAGCTCTGTCCTGTGCCCACACTGCAGAGAGAAAACTGGGCATAATGTTCCCACTCCTGGAATGACAACAGGCAGGCTAACAGGCTAACAGAGCTGCCTAGAAGCTCCTGGTTACCCCATTCAGGGGGTACTGCACCTCTATAATGGTGTGCTTTACCTGTGAGTGGTGAAAACTCCTCTGGTCTTCTGCCCCTCTCTCCATGAATGCCTTTTCTTCCCTGCTGTACGCACGTGTCTTTTCCTCACTTCCCTGAACAGCTGTTGCTCTTGTCAACAATCTAGAGTAAGGCTGGTGAAAGGGGTTTTGTCAGTTCTGGGCTTGCAGGAAGACTTGTGGCCCAGAAAAAATAATATATATATGCACACACATATATATGTATGTATACATATGTATGCATATATACATATACATGTGAGAGAGAAAGCAAGAGACTGAGCCTGCCAACAAGCCTCCCATGTGAATATGTGTGTGTGCTTCTTGGCAGGGCACATGTGACTTTGTGCCTGCACATTTTATAGCATTCCTACACACTCCTCTTATCCTGAGTCCATTTTAAACTTGGCTATCTGGAGACACAAAGCCATTCCCTGGGATGGCAGTGCTGAGGAAGCCATTGGCACCCGTGGTCATGGTTTGCCAGCCTTTGTGGCACTTTTAACAAGGATCATCCATGCCTGGGCAGATGTTTTCTCCACCAGCTCTCCAGGCAGCACTGGTAATGCTGGCAAGAGCAGCAGAGTACAAGTAGTTTACTTGTTGTATAAACCAAACAGATGAGTATACATTCTTCTACTTAGCAGGGCTGGATCAAATGATGGCCACAGAGTTCAAATACCTCATGTTGATTAAAATTGGGGTTTTTTTGTAGGTTATCTGAAAACAGATACTTCAATGCACTGAAACAATAGCAATAAAAGCTGTAAAACTGTGTTCTTCTTTTGGCACTAGCCCATTGTAAACAGTGAGCTACTGGGCTTAATGAGGCAATTCTGAACCATTGCTTTTAATAACTGAATGTTTGTCTCCCGGCTATTCAGGTGGGCTATTACTGGTATTTAATATTACTGGCAATGTTGTTGTATATTTTGTGCCAGTGCTGGCAAAGAACAAGGTGATTCTTCCAGATAACAGCCCTGCAATAGTATTTTTCTGATTTTAACAGAGCAAAAGGCCAGGCAAAACCACTGCATGCTTGTATTCAGCTTTGCCTTTTCCTTACAAACTTTATTTCAAACACTGAAAGAGTTAAATGAAATAATTACATGCATAAGCATGTTGATTCTAGCTTCTGTTATGGCAAACAAAGAATGTATTGACCTAAAAGGTAAATGTTGATTGAAGCAGAAAACTGACGTCAATATGAACTCCAAAGTATTTTGTATCTTGATGTTTGGCACATGAACACCACAGTGTATATATAGTGTGAAATACTTAGGTTTATTTTAATTAGATGTATGATAAACTGGTGATTGTGGTTCTCATTTCAAGTGTAACAATTTATAGCATGACTAATTCTGCTGAAAAACCCAAAATTGTCAGCAACAATTTGAAGGGCTGAGCAAACTGTCAAATGGCATTGATGGGGTTTTCAGAGAAAGAGATTCAAACACTCTGCTTAGTCTGCCCAAATTTTCAGCGTGATTTTTCTCCCCAACCAGCATGCTTTATACCAATACTTCCTTCTCACTCAGAAATATGCTTGATGAAGATCAGTTTGTGGTGGAAGATGCAGATACTTGGTTCCAGCACCATGATTCCCTCCCCTGTAGATGTGCTGGTGCTGGTTTGGGATTCTCCCCATTCTCTTGCCTCCCACAGCCCAGACTGGGCTCCTTGCACAGGGTATCCCACCATTGTCAGCCTTTCTCTGTGTCAGCCAGTAGGTCTGAGCTCATGTTTTTCTGTCTGCAGTTCTGTACAGCACTGAGCTATCCCCTGAGAGTTTGGCAGCTCTAGGAACATTGGTCTGCTGAGGACAGGGTGGCAGCAAGGCTGAGCCCTGTTGAAGCATTGTGGGTGGCTCAGAGAAGTCCATCAGTGTGCTTACTGCTGGGTCCAACAACACTTCCACCATGTACAAAGTGAGGGCAAATTTTATCTTACCTTTCCACTAGATCCCCACTTGCAGGGTGCAGAGATGGGTCATGGCTGGTGGCAAAGGGGTTGTGTGGGCAGTTCCTGGCTCCTGAGAGTGAGGGATGGGGCTGTGTCCCAGACAGTGGAGGCGTTTGCAGGCGCTGGTTGGAGCCTGGGGATGTGGGAGTGCTGGGACAAGAGATGGCCAGGAGCTGGGATGGTGGCCCGAGGCGTGGGAGGGTGGAGCACGAGGGGGTGGTGTGCCTGCAGCTCTGCTAGCAGCCATGCTTGAGTAAACTGCACTTAGATTAGACTTGTAAATGCCCCGAGAAGCCCTTGGGAAAGTGCCCATTCTGATTCACAGGGCTTCCCCCTGTCTGCATGGCATGTGTGCAAACCCTGGCCAGAGCCCTCGCTGCCCCTCCAGCAGGGCTGGGTGTTCCTCCAGCCCTGAGATCTGCATGTCCAGCAGCTCTGTCTGGCACTGCCACAGAGCCTGCTGATGAATCTCCATGGATCAAAGCCCTCAAGCATGGGCTGGGGCTTCCCTCTGCATCTGTGAATTGACTAAAGCTTGAATTTATTTTGGTGAGCCTCCAATGGGGGCCACAAGTGTGGATAACGTAGACGTGTGTGCTCCAAAGCAGCACCCAACAAAAGAAAGGCAAAAAGGAAGACAAAAAAAGGGAAAAAACCTCAGCTCTTTGTTTCTTAAGAAGATCTGATCTCATACATAGGCTTGTTTTTTTCCCATTTCATTTTCCTCACCCTGACATATAAATGGAGAGTGAATGGTTTCACAGAGAGTGCTGCTCTTGCTAGCTCAGTATTAATGCAGGGTTATCTGGGTTTAGGAGAATGACTTGATCTGAAGGTAACTTGGAGCAGTGCTTTTCCCTCTGCTTTTAGAGTATCCCCATGTCCCACTTTCAAGCATTTCTTTTCCTTTCAGAAATTCTAGAGGAAAGTAACTTTAATTAAAATTTTAAAATTAAATATAAAAGAGGACATTCTTGAGATGCAGCCTGATTGTTGTAGTTTATGTCTTAAGGAAGAGATTACTGACTTGAGACCTGTAGTATTCTCCTTTTTCATAACTTGGCTACATTAAAAACACTGCATATATCAGTAGATTTCCTTGGAATATGTTCAGGAACTTAATGAAGAAAGAAGTAATTGACTAGTTTTCCTTGAACCTTGATGGATAATCTGCAGCTTTTTCTTTTAAAACAAGAATACATTTTTTCCAAGTATTTCAGGTATTTTTGCTATGCAGCAAAACAAGGTCTCCAACAAGCAGTTGTTTTCTGCTTTGCAAGTCTTTTTCTTTTGTTAGCTTGGCTGCCTTCAGGGAAAAAAAATGTGGCAGACAAGACTGGTGTTTAACAGCAAAAGCCAGCTGGGGAATCCCACCACTTCTCCTTCTGGGGAAAAGTGAGCCAGACATCCAAGGCAAAAAATAAGCTAACTGGAGAATTGCATTTTCCTACCTCTTTCAGGTGGCCTTTAACAAAATACCTTTTGGTGATAGTAATCCATTGCTTCAGGCCACTGACCATGGATGTGGGTCAGGAGGGAACCAAAACGAGAGACTTCAGAGGAAATTTTATAGTCCATTGAGTTAACTCAGTTATGTGTTGAGGTGGCATACTCAGGGTGTTTCCATACCTGCTACAATCTCTCACTTGAGGACGGAACATCCAGCTTCCTAAGAAATCACAGTGACAAATTATTTTAATTTCCCAGTGTTGTGCGAAGCAGAAATTGGGTCTCCTGCATTTTAATGGTGTGTTGTTTGTGACTGCTTTTGTGATTAATGTCCCAAGGTAAAAAGCATCAGGATGCACCAGAAGGAGGTGCTTTAAATAGAAAGCAGTCAGAAATGAAAGGCTGCTTCCATGGAGCATAGCTGTGCCACCTGGATCATCAGGAAGGAGCCTGTCCCAGGGCTGGGTGGGTGGTCTTGCTGCACAGCTGTGGCTGAGCTGTGAGCTCAGGATGCAGAGTGTGCTCAGCATGCTGCCTGTGTCTGGCCATGCAAAGTTATCTCGGTCACCCAAGACATCTATTACACCCTGACTCACTCTGCAGAGACACAGCCTGAGGAGGCATGGTAATTTTTCAAGGCAGTTTCTTCAGAGTAAAACCACACTTGAGGAAGCCAGCTCCTTCTCGTCAATGAGCTCAGCAGCTCTGCACCAGCACTCCACATCTCAAATGATGCTTGGGGGTGTTTGCCTGAACAGCACAGCCTGTTCAGAGATGAAGAACCCAGCCCACTTGTCACAATTTACCAATAAATCAAGGTTTCATGTAGCTTGTAGGTGATTCATCCTTCTCTTGGTAGGTGGGTGATGTTCTTGTTGCTAGATTGGGTTTTCCCTGACTTCAATACTGATGCTGTGGCAAACTCATCTTTCTTAGGGCTCCTCTGCAGGTGAGGCTGAGTTTGGATGTGTCTCCAGGCACATCACTGCAGGTTGGGAAGGATGACAGGGAACAGCCTGGCAATGTGCTGGACATCCTATTTATTTGGCTTTCTAAAGGTTTAGAGATCTGCTGCTCCCGTTCTTACATGGATTCGTGCTTAATCAGCATGCCTTCCTCTTTGCTTTTCAGGAAAAGCTCAGCAAAGCTGCCATGTACAGGAGAGTTTAAGGCCTGATAAAGCTGCGTCAGAAAGCAGAGCTCCTGACCAGGGCAATGGCAGGCCATTTTGTCATGTCACAGTGTTGGCTCTGCCACTGACTGCTCACAACTGTTGTGTTTGGTGGCCAGGATAATTTGGTGTGAGATGAAACTCTGCATGGCTGGAGTGAATCACAGGCTGTAGGAGCTGTGCAAGCACCAGCCTTGTCTTGCAGAGTGAGCCTGTGTTTTGAACAGCTCAGATGGTATCTTGCCCCAGGTTCTTTCCGCGCTGTCAAAATCAGTGCTGCTGGGTGATCATGTAGTTATCAGAGAGTAGATGGCTTGACCTAATTCTTCTGGTTTAAAGCAAATCAATGCCTTTTATGAATTCTTATCCTGGTGTATGTCTAGCTCATTTCTGCCCGTTCAGAATAAATAAGTGCAAGCCTTAGGAGGTTAAATACTACTAACTTGTTACACATCCATTTCCAAAACTGATACCCAGCGTCTGCATTTGCAAATGGACAGAATGTAGGACCCAGCCAGGAGAAAAACCTTGTATGATTTATAAATAAGCCCTGTCTGTGCTCTGTGCTGGATGTTTCTAACAGCTCTTTAGCTGAAATAACATGCAATCACATAAATATTTGGATTCTACTTAATAGCTGGAATGGCAAAGAAACCAAGAGCAATTAACATTACACAATCCAGTATAATCCAAGCTACACCTGCACTTTGGCTAATGCAAGTGTTTATATACACTTACATGTAGCTGTGGAACTATATTGTCAATTCTTGAGGTGGAGCTGCTACTGTGTGTGATATGCTGGCTTGATAAACTGTTTGGACTGAAGTGGAAGAATCTGATCTTTTATTTGCAGAATAAGAATGTAATGATCTAAACTTAATTCTTTGCATTTGCTGTCCTGAAGACATAGCACGCTATTTCTGGTTATCTTTTGTACTGATCTTGTGTTTGGTTGTTTCCTGTATTTGATATGTTTTTCCCCATTTCAGCATATAAACTTCTGGATTGCTGTGCTTCTGGTTTATTTGGGAAGCAAAGAGTGGTAGCAAATACACAACTCCAACTCCAGCAATGAGTAGACCAACATCAGCAGAGAAAAGGTGGTGGTCTGTGACAGTGTTCACAGGGGTCTTAGGATGAGGGAAGAGATGAGAATATGACTCCATGTTTCAGAAGGCTTGATTTATTATTTTATGATATATATTATATTAAAACTATACTAAAAGAATAGAAGAAAGGATTTCATCAGAAGGCTAGCAAGGAACAGAAAAGGAAGAATAACAACAAAAACTTGTGTCTCGGACAGAGTCTGAGCCAGCTGGTCTGTGATTGGCCATTAATTAGAAACAACCACATGAGACCAATCACAGATCCACCTGTTGCATTGCACAGCAGCAGATAATCATTGTTTACACTTTGTTCCTGAGGCCTCTCAGCTTCTCAGTAGAAAAAATCTTAAAGAAAAGATTTTTCAGAAAATATCATGGCTACAGTGCTCAGCACTGCCTGGGGGCAGAGCTGGCTTTGGCTGGACACCAGTGTGCAGCCTGGCCCCTGGGAGCCCCACCTGTGGCACAGCTCTGGCTGGGGGCCCATGGCCACACTCAGGGAGGGTTTGGGGGGCTGGGGAGTGCTTCAGGTCTGGTCAAAGGAGCACTGGGTGGGCTTCCATTCCCACTCCTGGGCATTGCACTGTTTTCTGTTTATCCTGGCTGCCTGATGATGGATGCTGGGTGCAGGTGATGGGGACCTCTGGAGGTCTCTGCCCACTCTGCCCACCAGTGTGGGATACCCATAAGATTTTGCTGCCCTTCTGAACTCCCACCTTCTCCTCGAGGCCAGGAGGTATAAAATGAAGTTGATGAGAAACAATTGGATGGTCTATTTCTCTGGTGTCTGTAGGCAACCTTATCTAGTGGAAGAGAAGGCAGCAAATGCTCACTAGTACTCCAGTCAGTTTAAGCTAAACAATTGACCACCCCTACTCTCACCCTTTTTTTTTTCTTTTGTTTTTCTTTTTTATGATGTGACATTTTCCTTTAAAAGATACTTCCTTTTCCCAGCATTTCATGCACTTCTTCATTTCCAGCAGGGCTTAATTCCCAATTAAAACATGGTTTGCTAACAGCTTATATAACCCTGTAATGGAAAAAAAAGGTTTCTTAGATGGAAAAATATTTACCCAGAAAGAACTTAGCTCTAGGCTTAGAGCAAGCAGAGAAAGTATGCAAAAACATTGTGAGTAAATGAAGGTCATCCTCTCTCTTGATAGTTTGCTTGAACTAGTAAATAGGAATTTGTTCTTTATGGAAAATAGAGACATTGGATACCTGAAGGAGCAGAATGCATAGAATGCACACTTTATGACACCAAACCAATCAATGCATAAAAAGACAAGATGTCAAGGATGTAGTCACCAGTAAAATTCAGACAGCTGAAAACATCTGAAAATCTGTGGGGATATATGCAAAATGAAAATAAAAATAGCTGTACTGGTTTGGAAATGCACAAGCAATGTCTGGTTTGTATTCCTTAATAGGGGCTTACGTTTGCATCAAATTAATTTCATTACTTGCTACTGAAGAGATCTCCCTAAGGGGCATGCATTTCCCCTTATTAGCTCAGGTTAAGTCTTCTTGCTAAGTATCTCTCCATGCTTGGATAGGTATTGTCTGATAAATGCCTTGATTTGTGACTCCAGGCATGTGCAGTGGTCTCAAGCACCAAGGCAGGGCTGCAATGGACTTCATTCTTACAGCCAGCTTTGTGTTAGCTGCTATCATGGCACTTTACTGCAAGGAGTCTGGGGGTTAGAGGTGATGTTTGTACACATGGACTCCTGTGAGATTGTGCTTGCAGGTGAGTGCTACCCTTAACCCGCAGAGAGATTTTCTTTTGATGGAAAACAATGTAGATTTATATTCTGAGTTCCCCAAACACAGGCTTTTGTGATGGGAAGAGAACAGCAGGGATACAAGGTCCTCTCAAGAAAGGCACTGACAGCTTAGTACAACAGCTCACTATTCTCTTCTCTCCCCTGCTCTCTCTAAAGCTTCCCTATGTGGCACAGAAATACTTTTTGAACCCTTAAAGCACACCCTTTCTATCTGTCAAAGCTCTTGCACCTGCACCCTATGGGCCAGCAAGCCTGGTTGGCACAGTTTCCACCCAGGCTATTTGCTGCAGTTTTGCTGCCTTTTGGAGCTGGGTCTGGGTGTTGGGACAGTGTAATTCAGCCATGACAAAGCAATAAAACCAAAAAGTTTATCTTTGTGTTCTGGCCCTTGGCAGACGGATATGCCTCACAGCAGGAAGTCATGGTTTACCTAAAAACAGGTGGAACCCAGACCATGGTGGGTGTGAGCTCCACTTGGCTCCAGACCATTACATCAGCAATGGGCTTAATCCACAGAAAACATCTAAGGGTTGCAAACATGAGGGATCTAAAATTAATATGTCCACATTATTAAATTGTTTTTCTATTTGGAAGTGATTACTGGAAAATGGTGGTGTTACTAAGTAGTTGGTTTTCCTTCCAGCGCTGTAGTATTTATATTCCTTTGCCTTGTTTAATATTTTATGAGCATTTTTTCTTGGATTTTTTTGTAAACAAGACAGCAGATGCCAGGACCTAAAAACTATTAGAGATGTAATCCAAAAACTGTGAAAGTTAGGATTATCTTGCCTATGAGATCAGATGACTAATAATCTAATAGGGATTATTATAAAACCCAAACCAGAGACTCTTCCATACTTTTACAGCAGTAATTCCGACTATTCTTTTTATCCATATGGACTAGGTAGTTGATCCTTTGCTCCTTATCTCCCACCAAAGCATCTCTGAACGCCAGTGATATGTAATTTTTAATGGGAAACTGTGAATTTGGAGTGAAATAAACTTTACACAAATTGCAGTTAGTCAACAGTCAACAACAGTCAACATTTGGTGTTTTGTTACAAAAAAAGCAATATCTGAAGAGCTCTGGTTTGTCAATTCTGCTGCAACCAGCCTGATAAGAGCTGCTCTCCTTAGCCTGCCTCACCTGCTTCTGTCTCCTGTGTCCTTGATGCACAGTGATGCCTTTGCATCTGGTGTACTAAGTCACTGCCACACCAAAAGTCTAAAATCCTCTGAATGTCTACCCTGAACTTTCCCACATCTAGACGGTTGATTCCTTCCCATATCTAGATGGTAGGTTCTTATTTGGTCTGTCCAAGTCTCTTCAAAGGGACATCTCATGGAAATGGTGGTAATAGTATCTTTTCCTGCCTTTTTTTTAAAAGTTGTACAGAAGATTGCCTAGGTATATAATTAAAAACACTTGCCTCTTTGATAGGGCTAAAACTGGGGTCTGCATGTTTCTTTGTCAATTTGACAGCAGCAGATACAGGCATGGCTCCCTCAGAGCCAATGGTTTGGCAGGCTTTTTCTGGTTGTCTGCCTGATGATGGAGAAATGAATAACTGACAGCTGCTGAGGCAGAGACACGTCACATCTCACTGATTCTATTTGAATTGGCTGACTTGTGACACATAATAGAAGTGTTTTCCTTTGGACCTAGGGTGAATCATGAAAATATCTCATTACAGAGAATGTCAAAGTATTTTCCATATTGGCTCCATTTTCTCTATGTTATTGCTCTCCTCATTTCTAGAAATGGCTTATCAACAAGTTTGATTTGTGAAATGCTAAAAACTAAGCTGGCTAGATGAGCGCCTCCAGTGTTATGATTTCTACTGGCCAAAGTGAGCATCAGCAAGCTGTGGACATTTGATCTGTGAATGTGATTCCCTGTCCTTATGAGCCTCTGCCAATGGAAATCCCCACCACAGCCCAACCTTTGCACACTGGCGGGAAGCAAGCTGGCCCTGTGTCTCCTTCTGTGCAGTCCCACATCTGCCCTGCTAAGGCAGCAGGAGAGATTGGGGCAGCTCTTTACCTTGGGAGGGTGTTTCCCTCCACCAGCAGCTCTTTACCTTGGGAGGGTGTTTCCCTCCACCAGCAGCTCTTTACCTTGGGAGAGTGTTTCTGTCCACCAGCAATTCTTTACCTTGGGAGGGTGCTTCTCTCCACCAGCCCTTACGTGAGGGTGCAGAGTTCACTGTCAAGGCTCGGTGCTGGCATCAGGAATGTGACAGTCCTTATCCGGCCACAGAGGTTCTCAAAAAGCTGGCTGGTGGCCCCAGTTACCTGAAGCAATTACTAATTGTTTGAGGATGACGCAAATGACCGGCTCCAATTTCAGCCCTGTGCAGGCTCCCGGGCAGGAATGACCTGCTCGGCTGTTTCTGCTCTCCATATCCTGGTGAAAGGCAGGCCTGTAAATTCCCCCAGTGGTGAGCTCCTGCCATAGGTAGGTAATATTGAAAAGGGGGTTTTATTTCTTTTGGTGTGAAATGCTCTTTGCTCTGGCCTTTTTTTCTGATTTAAATATGTGGATCTTTTTTTGTCCCCCCCACATTTTATGTAGAAATTGTTTCAGATGCCTGTCTAAGCAGTTCATATGCTTTTGCTATTATCCAAAACTGTTTAAAATCGTATTAAATGGCTTAAAGATTCTCCTTTTTGTCCAGGTTCCTGGCCTAACTCTCCCGTAGCATCAGTCATACAAGATTGTTTCACCCGGATTTGTGAGCTGCCCTCATTGAACTGGAGTTGTCCTCTGCACTATTGGTGACACTCGTGGAAAACTGCTTCAATATCAGTTCAGTATCACATCACTTCCTACATTTTCATAAATGTTTCCACTTCTGATTTGGTCATTTATAGCAGACGCCATCTCATGCCATTTGTGCAATGGCCAAAGCATGAGATGTACCCTGGGTATTAGTGGTGGCGAGCTCCAGACCACAGCCTTTGCTTCCCTACCCAGCCTGGCTCTGTGACGTGGCTGTGCCCACTCTCCCATGTAAGATGGGATAGCAATGGGTGGATTAAAATGCTTTAGGGGTCTATCAGCTTGGCATAGCCTGCCATTCAATTCCCATGATTAATGAGAGAGAAGTGAGTCAGAAACACAGAGCAGAGGCTGTGGAGGTCCCCTGGATCACACCAGATGTACCAGTGGTCTTCTGCTGCAGTCAGCTTGTGTGGGGTCAGTTCTGAGAGGCAGCTGAGGGAAGGGCTCTTGCATGAGAGGCTGAGGCTGGATGAAGTAACCAGAACAACTGTGGGAGATATTTTCTGTGTACAACCCTGAGAATATTTTCTGTACGGCTTTGTCACCTATGTGGTTAGTCAGTCCTGTCCAAGTTTTTTGCAAAAAAAAAAAAGAAAAGTGAAGAGAAAAGAGAAACATAGCTCCTTGTTTTTAATGGTAACGCTTAAAAATAATATAAAACCCTCCTCTGTGGCCAAACCACAGAAATTGCCATGCAGATCCAAGAGCAGGTGTGCCTCCTGGAGCTACTGGAACAGCATCAGAAACCTGCTGGATCCCCAGTAGAAAGTGTCCTCTTAATTCTGGGTCAAATTCTGCTCCAAATGTGGTTGAGAGCAAAACTCCTATTTACTTTAATGCTTGCTGCCTTTCATCTGTTGTTTTTGGAATGAACTGGGATCAGACCTGAGAAGCGCACACAACCAGTGTCTGTTAGGGCAGAAGGGAGCCAGTGATGCTGGGAGAGGTTTGGGAATGAACTGGTTGGTATGTCCACATTCTTGGGATGAGACCTTTCACGACTGTAACACAGCAAAGAATAGTCCTGGTCTTTCAGCAGGAAACTTAAGTTATGGCCTTCCATTTTCACTTCATATTTTCCTTCCTTTCACCCACAGGCTGCTTTGGATATCTGCAGCCCAGTGCCTGTGTGGCACTCAGCTCAGCAGGTCATTTCCACAGGGTTTTTGTGCTACTCCCTCCTGCCAAACCCGTGGCTCTGGGGGAGCCATCCCTGTATCTGCTGTTGTCAGTGTGACTAACACAGCAAAACAGCTCAGTGCCTCAGGTGTTGAGCTGTGCCCCTGCATTACAGTGCCTGAGTAGGTGCTTCTGCTTTGTTGGCTTCATTGAGCTTCATGGGCTTCAAGCTTCACTGAACTAAAAGTATCTACCTTCTTCAGCTCGGGACATGAAGAACTTCAGGATTTTTTGTGCCATGGAAGTCATCCCATCCCTTCAAGAATAGCAGGCTGTCTGGAAATGTTCTTGTACTGTGATGGAAATAAGAAAAGAAAGAAGATAAGTTGTGTGCATAGGCTAAGATAGGATTTATTTCCAAACTCAAATTGCTAACCATATAGCCAGTCCAGTTTTTGGGTCATTGTGGATTTGGGATGCGAAGTCATGGTTAGCACAAATGTCCAAATAGATTCAGACCTTCCAACATCCTTCTATCTAGTTGTACCCATCACAGACTTCAGAGATAATTGACCTATTATTCAGTGGGAGATCTCCTTCCCACCCACTTTCCTCCCCCCTATTTCCCAAACCATTCCCTCTCACTTAAAGCCTTCCAAAACTTTTAAGACTTGATACTCCAGAGTGCTAAGCACCCTGGCCCTGATTCAGTAGAGCACTTACACACAGGAATAATTTCATTTGAAGTCAATGCAATTATTTGCATGCTTTAGTTGCTTTGGAGTGAATTGCTCCATATTCAATAGGGTGGAGTCCACAGAGTCCTTTCCTGGCTGTGTCCCTGCTAGACAGGGAGGAAAGCTACAGTAGCACTTTTCAGTGCTTGCCCCAGCGGAGAACAAAACGAAGCGGCACTAGAAAGGGTATTTCTGGGCAGGATGGGGCTGTGGTTCACTAATGCTGTGTTGTAAAAGGCTTGTTCTCATTGTAGTCTTATCAGAGCCTGAGAGATTATTCTTATCAGAGCATGTAACAATATTTTTATCAGCTTGAAAGATGATTCTTTTATACCAGGGTGGCTGTAAGCCTCTTAAGACCTTTCCTTTTATTTACTTCTCTGCTGCACTTCTCTGCTTCTCTTCAATCAGCATTTGCCCTTTGATATGAAAGCTCTCAATTGATTGACATTTGACATATAGCATTGTGCTGGAGGTGTTTTACAGTGTTACATACCTGGATATGTGATTTAGGCCACTGCCTCTTAGTTTGCCACTAGAACTACATCTCAAGAAGGGCTCCTGCACCTGTTTTAGGAGATTTGGCCCAGCAATGCTCATTCCTGACTCACCAGGCTGGGGGTAGAAAATAAAAGCTTGCAGCTGTGGTTTTATCTGTGCTACTTTGAGCTGCTAGTTTGTGCTCTGAGGTGAGCTGGGCAGCTCTCCTATCACACATAGAGTCCAGAGCAAGACTGAAGCTCCTGAGTCCTGGAAACAGGTTAATTTTTAAACAACAACAACAATAATGATAATAGCCCTGTTCAATCTTCTGTGTCAAAACCCCCAACCTGGCCAATATGCACATCCTTGCCTTTTGGTATCCCAGTTAGGAAACCTCAGCAGACTCCTTGTCCAATCCATAGAGAAATGGTGCTGGAATGGCATCAGGAGCTGCTCTGGGCCTCTTGTGACATCTGTTTGTATTGCCAGGATGATTCCTTTGGTGTCAGCAATGCAAAGGGGTCTATAGGATAGATTTTACTCTGCCTGTTTCAGTAAGAATTAAGAGCATATCATCTCAAAGGTGACACTGCAGGCTCAGAACTGCCAGACAGGGATGGGAGCTGCAAAGGGCTCCCAAAGTGGTCCCCAGAGGTTCCTATGTGAGATGCCCAGCACAAACACAGAGGGAAAAGAGTTCTATCTGCACCAGCCACAGGAGCAGGGCCAGAGCAGGCTCAGGGGCATGTCCCCTGGGCAGGCACCCTGCCTCACTGCCAGAGTGGTGCCCTGGTGAGAGCAGCCCTGGCCCTGGGGCAGCAGGGGCAGTGCATCCTTGGGGGCTGTCCCCAGGGCAGCACAGATGGGTCCCAATCTCCTGGCTGGGGGAAGGCTGACTGCAGGGGAGCAAGCCTTGGCCCTTGGCCTCTGGCCCTGACTCCTTTTGTTTCCCAGCTTAGCCAAAGTCAAAGAGACCAGCCTTGGCTGTTCATGTTTGCAGTGTAAATGAGGACACAGAAAGCAGAGTGAGTGCTCCATGGTTTTATTTTATCACATTCATGCTCCTCTACTAACTTCCCACCAGCAGACTGTGCGTTGTGGGGGGACAGAATAGAAGAAAAATAAAGATAGTGCAGAAAGTAATCTCACCCCTAAGGAGCTGCAGTTGGGCCGATTACCAAAGATTAGGAACAGGCCTGAGTTTAACAGGCCACAGCTGTGACCAAGGAGAAGAAGAGTTCTACAAAAGAGTGGGGTGGATAGTTGAAAAAGGAACTGGAGTCAGTGCCTGGAGGAGAAGCCCATGAGAAAACACCAGGAAGGTATGAAACTTTTGCAGTGAGATGACAACACTGCATGGGGATTTCTCTGCATTTGTTGGTGCTGCAGACGTGGCAGGAGCAGCCATGCACTGAGTGAATGCCAGTGCAGGGTACATGCCCATGTCCAAATGACTTGGCATCTAGAGAGGGTCTGAAATGTCCCTGTCAGCAGCAAAACCACCTCTGCACCTTCCCTGTCACTCCAGTCTTACTGTGCCACTACCAGAGAAAGAGCAGGAGAAGTGCCATAGTGAAGGAAAAAGGAGACACCAGAAAACAACTGAAGGGAGTTGTCTGAAAGGAACCACTCCTGTTCCTGTCTGGAATTTTCAGCAGGGATGTAAAAATCAGAGCTTGTTTCATACCAGAGATGTGAATGCAAGGCACATGTGTAAGGTACCAGCCTGCAGGTTTACTTGGTTCAGGGACTTGCCCCCACCCCACAGCAGGGGCAGTGGGACCAAGATGGTGAGGTCAAACCTTCCCTTCCTGCAGTACCTCAGCTCAAGGGAGCAGCCTGCACCCCACTGCTGCTCCCCCAGCGCTCCCAGTACTGTACCCAGGTGCCAGTGCATCCTGGTGGGCTTGTGTGGGTGGGCATTGTGCCCCAGCAGTGAACACTGACCACACTGACCAAGCTGGCACGGGCTTGGGGGCAGACTCATCATCCTGCTTGGCAGCAACAGCCGGTGTGCATTTTTGGAAGTTTTTTGGGACTGTTTCTCCTGAGGTCTGTGCTGTCTGGGTGCAGTGCAGGTGGTACAACCCAATGGCAGCAGGGCTGGTCGGGCCCTCACGCCTTGGCAGTGCCATACAGAGGGTTGTGCCAGAGCTGCTGCCTGATGCACCCTGAATTTATGTTGCTTAACCCTCCCTATTTTTGGCCTGTTCTTGGCAATTTTTAACTCCACCAACTTCCACTGAGAAAAAGTGCCCAGTGGACCCCCCTCTCCCACCCTTTCCCTGTAGGGCTTCCTGTCTACAAATGGAAAAAACATGCTGGTGCATCCCACACAGCTGTGCCAGCTTCTGTGAATGGGGTCACAGTCCACAGCAGCTGCACTGGGCTGGGTTTGCTCACCTTTGGCACCCTGCAGCCCAGGGTTTGGGCTGCCAAGGAGCTGCTGCTGACCAGCTGCCTGCCCTGCTCTGCTTCTTGAGTGGGAGCTCTGTTGGCTCCCAGGCTTGTGGTGAAATCACTTGGGGTTGTGGCTGGAAAACTCCCCACGCTCAGGCACCTGGAGGTAAACCGCCCAGATGTTTGGCTTTTTTGATTTTGTTATTTTAAATTCTTTTTTCTTGAAGACCTGAATTTACAAGCTAGCCTTGTGGGGATTTTTTTCAGCTGGTGTGGGAAAGATCTGTGCTGTGGAGAGGAAGGGGGCTTGTCCCTAATTTCTGAATACTTAAGGCTGGTGAAAGTGGCAACAGGACTGTGTTATCCACTGTGGCTACATCTACCCCTCCTTCTGATGTAGATAGGTCTCCTCCACAAAAGCATGGACCTAAGCTGCTTAGGAAGGGAGTGATCCTTTCAGAAAACCCTTTTCACAGAGACTTAATGAGAAGCTGGATCAAATTTTTAAGGTAGCTTGTATAGTTTTTTAACAGAAACTAAAGTCTAATCTAGAAATGACATTGCAGATGGATATTATACAAAAGGAATGACAAAGCACAGCAAAAAATGCCCTGTACCTCTCCAATCTCCAGCTGTAACTTAAAATCTTTGTTTCTCTTGGAGTTTTGCTAGGACAAGAGGCAAGGGACAGAAACTGGAAGATAGGAAATTCCACCTGAATATGAAGAACTCACCTCACTGTGAGGGTGACCAAGCACTGGAACAAGTTGACCAGAGAGGTTGTGGAGTCTCCCTCACTGGAGATATTCAAAAGCTGTCTGGACACAGTCCTGAGTAATAAATACATTTGGGAGACTCAGACTGAGCAGGGAGGTTGGACCAGATGAGCTCCAGTGGTCCCTTCCAACATCCCCCATCCTGTGATTCTGTGACTCTGGTACCAGCTGTGCTACACTTTGCCAGCACTGGTTGCATCATCTAGACACCCCAACTGCAGCCTGACAACTTCTCTGGCCAAAAATCCCCCAGCCTGGTGATGTCTGGTGATGTAGCCATAAGGTGCTTGTCATCAATGTTTTATGCAGATATTTAGATTTGCATGAGCTTCACAATCACATTCAAACCCCTTGAGCTGCTGGGGCACTCACAGCTTGCTGTGAGGGGCTGGGGCTCAGCAATTTATAGGGTGGAGCCCATCATCTGCTTTAAAGTAGCTCCTCATGAATGTTGTAGACTGAGAGCAGAGGGACAGTGGCGCTTCCCACTGCTTGTACCCAGGGGAATAAAGGGAAGTGGGATTAGTGGGAGTTTTCAGAAGGCTCTAACTCACCATAGAGCATAAATATCTTCAAGGGTTTGCCCTCAGGTGCTTCTTAAAAAAGCAGCTGGGTTAAAGTGGCTTTGCTAAGTTTGTTCCCATGAATATGATTTTCCCCAGGCACACTTTTTACATATGCCTGGTAGATAAAAGCTACCACACAGTAAAAGAAAAACAACACACAACCCTCTTAATTAAAGATATCAGGGCAAGGAGGCTCCTCAGAAAAAAATAAAAAAAAGGTGATGTGGTTCTAGTTTACAGGGCCCTGAGAAATAATGCTGCCCATGATTTTTATGGTGGTCTCCCTGGTTCCTGCACAGAGCCTGGGCTCAGTGGATGCTGGCAAGTCATTGCCCAGTGTTGGCAGGCATTAAAAAACCTACCTTAAAAGCTCCTTCTACCACTCAGTTTTCTGGGCCTGGTCCCTCTGGGTGTACCCTGCCTGCAGCCTTGTATCTGTCTCCCTGCTCAGGTTATCTTCCTGCCTAGCCAGTCCATGCTGGGATCCCATGGGCCCCAACCCCCCTTGGGCTTTTCCAAATGCATGATGTGTTTTGGAGGATGAGCTCCTTTTGTGCCAGTGATGATGGAATGCCTCTCTCCTCCTCATCCCATCCTCGTTCCCTGCTTCTTTTCCCTTTCCCAGTATCAGGTGTAGATGGGCTCTTCATCTGCTCTTTGGCAGAGGTGTGACCCCCAGTGTGGGAAGCAGCAATTTTTACATGGCTATTCCTAGCTAGCCAATCATGGGCTGTGGAAAGGATCCTAAGGGGTTCAGGACCTGGGACAAATGAGCAGTTTACTTTGCCAAGAGCACATTGTGGAGGAAATGGAAGCAACAACTGGTGCCAACTGAAAAACCAACTGCTGGATGTGCCTGATTTGTGCTAGTTAGTGCAATTTTGCCGACAGCTTGCTTTGATGTAAACTCATTCTTAAGTTTACAAGCCTGAGATCTTATATTGGAACGCCAAGAAAATTCTGTTGTTGAAGATTTAAAAGCTGAAAAGGCATTTTCTGGTGTCTAATGACAGTATGGACCCATGAACTATACCTTTCAAAGTATGTCAGTCTGGGACATTGTGGAGAGAGGGAAAAGATGAAAGGGGTGGATGCATTTACCAGGTAGAGGAGAGCACTAAGCACTAGGTCTGAAAAATCTGTGTGTCTTTTTGGCTGTTTGTGTGGTTTAATGGGAGAGGGCTTCACTGTGCTGTCCTGTCTGCCCTGCTGCAGTTTGTGCCCATGGGGGATTTTTGGGAGCAATATACTGGTATGGACTAAAGCAGTGCCTCGGTAGTGAAGCAGTGGACCTGACCAAAATGATTGATAGCAAACAGAGTCACAATGTGGGAACCCAGAACATCCCTCTGGCTGTCCAGGATGGCCAGGACCCCTGCCAGGGGTCTCAGAGACCCTGGCACAGAGCCCAAAATGCCTGTGGTTTTGATTATGACCCGTGGAGAAAATTACCAACCTTAGATGAAGACCAGCAAGTCACAACAGTTTAAGTAGAACAATAGTGAAGTTATCACGGGGTGAAAAAGTAGATTTTTGGGGTTTCTGGTATGGGGGTTCAGGAGGCAAGATGGAGGAATCTGGGAGTGTCCAGCCTTTCTCCTTCTTCTTGGCTTCCATCTTCTTCTGTGATCTTGCCACTTTTAGATTGGTTTAGAGTAGAACTTCACTGCATAAAATAGGTGATAGGTATTGGAAAGTAATTGTAAATATTGTACATGTAGTTTTTAGTATAAAAAGATAACACTGCACTAGGGGTGGGCAGAGTGCCTGGAACTGTCTTGCTGGACGGACCTCGGCAGGGCAGGAGAAAGACTTTTATAGATAAGATACAATAAACAACCTTGAGACCGAGAACTGAAGAGCTCTGACTCATTCTTCAAGCGCCGGGCTGGGAAAAGAGACTTTCTAACTCTTCTCTGTCACTCTGACAGGCTAAGGATCCCAACATTTTTGGATGTGTTTGTGTGGTTTAATGGAAGGGGGTTTCATTGTGCTGTCCTGTCTGCCCTGCTGCAGTTTGTGTTTTTTGGGAGCCATATACTGGTATGGACAAAAGCAGTGCCTCAGTAGTGAAGCAGTGGACCTGACCGAAAGGACTGATAGCAAGCAGAGTTATGAGAGGTGTGTGTGAGATCCAGCAGAGAGCCCAGGCCTAGCAACCCCTTGTGAGAGCGACAGCGAGCCCTTATCTGGCTCTGCCATCAGTCTGCGCTCATGGGAACCCGCGCAGCGCCGTGTTTATTCCGAGGGCCAGTTGTGTAGGTGGCCGAGCCTGTTATCGCAGGAAGGCAGGTTAGTCATGCAGAGGGCTTGGCAGGCATGCCCTGTGCGTGCGCCTTCCCGCGCTGCGCCGGCCCCAGCCCTGCCAGCTTGGCATGGGAATGCGGCAGGATGGGACTTGAGCGAGCAGCCTGCAAGGGAACGCTGCTCCGGCAGAGCCCAGCGCCCCGGCTGCATTTCCATGGCTAATCCACACCTGAATTAATGCAGCCTGCATGGAGGCACTCACAGCTAGCAAGTGGTTGTGGGTTTGTTTGGTAAATCCTTATCTCGCTCCCAGATCAATGGATCTGCTCTGTGGCCGACAAGCAGAGCTAATGTACTGTGGCTTTCAGCACTCGGGTTGGGTGCCCAGCTCTGAGCAAGCTTTCTGTGGCACTAGGAAACACACATCCCCTCTGGCATGATGAAAGTGGGTGCAGTAAACAGAGGGCCAAAGTGACAAATCGCTTGGGTTTAAATCTTAAAATCTCGTCTTTCCTTGCATGTGGGAGAAGTAACTTTTCATGAGGGGTAATAGAATTACACTGTTTTGAGCCCCTACACAAACATGACTGAATCAAAAAACTCTTTTGCCCATGAGGAATAAGAAGAAATGTTGTGCCAGTTGCATGGCTCCCAAGATATTTCTCCTCCTTTTGGCTCTTCCAGTGGCATTAAAGCAAGTAAATGTTGTATGGACTTTTCAATACAAGAAAGTGTAGGAAGCCTGCTCTGCTTTGAGCAGGTTCCTCAGTGCAGCTGTGAAGGAGGGGGCTGTAGGACCCCACTACAGAGAGTTGTGAGGCTGTACTGAAGAAGGAAGAAGCAGCTTTGATGGGTGACACACATCTGAAGCCTGGTTTCAACCAGCACCCTGATTTGTGAAGGCATTCCCATCTGCTGCCACACTGTTAATTTACCTGCAGCACAAGTTGCCAAGGTTATTTAACTATCATTTTCTTGCTACATATTGATTTTATTCTGTTGCCTGAAGGTAGAGAAATAATTAGCAGAAGAGTCTTCCCATCGCATTTATGCAGTTAATTAGAGGTTTTATCATATAGAGCAGTCATGTGAGAAAAACAGCACTGCAGTAACTCAGGTGCTCTCCTCCCAGCTGATATGAAATGGCAGGTCTCCACTGACTCCTGCCAGCCCTTGTTGTTTTACAATAGCAGCAGGAACATGCTGTGTTCCAGAAGACATAGGAAACACCAACGGCTTTTGTTTCATGAGCACTTGGAGACCCAGCATGTGCTCCAGGGGAGATCTCACTATTTAAGCAGCCTGTAGGGTAATTCAGGTGACTTGTTGCAAATCAGTGCACCATTCCTCCACATTTTTTTTCCGTCACTTTGGGAGGGGCTGGCAGGTCTGTGGCATTTCCATACTCTTCACATTCACTCAGAGTGCGGACGGTCCAGGCCAGTCAGGATAACAATTTCCCTCTGGGCTCAGGAGCTCTGGGGTTCACCATAGTCACACCAAATGCTGAGCCCTGCATTGCACCTCTGCTGAGGTTTATCCTGTGGAAGGACGGCTTTCCATGCATTAACCACCTTTGTGATGGCAAAAAAGCCTTTCTTGCCTTACAGTGTTAAGTCTCTAAGTCAGATCAAATGTCATTCTTCTCCTCTCTCTCACACTGTGGATCTATGCAGTTTCCCATGGGAAGGTGACTGACACTGGGTGCTGTGTCTGCCTCAGGAGGTGGCCAGTTGATCACCTCACTGACATCTCAAAAATGCTCTCCCTGGCAGAGTCTGGCAGTGTCTGGTTCGTGGCTCATTGAATGGCAGAGACTGTGGGGTGGCACTTTTGTGTGACACGCTTGAGGGTGACAGTCACAGATCAGCTGCCTCTCGTGTGCCTGCTGCCCCTGAACTGTGCTTGGAGGTGCTGCTGGGAGTGGGAGAAAGGAGCTGTGACCATGTGTATGTGTACACAGCAGAGATGGAAAACACACTTGCCAATAGGTGCTTTGGGCATTGATAATGAATCTCTCTCTTGTAACTGAGTAGCTTAAATCCAGCCTAGAGAGAATAATGTTTATTCCTGAAAAGGAGGCTCTTCAGCATGATTTTCTGGCGGCAGTCCAACATCTGATATCTTGTTTTTAAATTGGGGTAGGTACATGTGAATCCTGGACAGGAACTGTGACTGGGGGCTAGATGAAGGTATATCTCAGTCTCACCTCCTAAAAAGTGGCTTCTGTAAAGCTGGGAAGAAGCATATGCTGGCTTGGCTACTTTTCCATCTGTAGAACCTCATGTGTCTGGAAGAGGTGTTGAGCCAGGTAGCTGGTAGTCCTCTGAAGCTGCTCCCATTAAAGGGTTTGTTCCAGACTGAGACATGGTGAGAGCATTTGTGCTTTGGCCAAGACTGACCAGGAGCTGCTTTTGAGTCAAGGATTGCTGCTCCCTGCTGAGAAAACAGGGTCTCAGCACTCAGACAATCACCTGAACACATGGGCTGGTGGCATGTCCCTGGAGAGGTCCCCAGCCAGCGAAGAAAGGGTGCATGGAGCTGCAGAGCAGGAATCTCCCAGCACCAGCCAGAGAGGGGTCTGAGCCAAGACTCAGGGGCTTTCAGCATCTCCAGGGTCTGTTTCCAGATCCTCTGCTACAAGGTGGCTGTGAGCAATGTGCCATTTAGATCTGCAATCACCAGTCTACTCACATGATAACAACTTTGGATTTGGGTGCTGGGCGTTTTCCTATTGTTTCCTGCAGCCTCAACATTTAACATGATGGTCTCCTAGAGGGTGGGAGCTTCTCTGCAGAATCCCAGCCACCCAAGGTGCCCCCTGTGCCGGGGTGAGGCAGACACACCACCCAGGGGGGCACAACCCTATGGTGGGCTCTGGGAATCTGAGTCACCTTCTGGATACTCTGCTGACTCCCTAGGGCTGATACCAGCACTTAAATTAGATGCCTCAAATTAGCTCAAGATTAATGCGTGATGATCTTCCCCAACCCTTCACAAACACATCTGCTTTTTACCCTCACTCACATTTCTATTTGGCTGATGTCTGGTTTTTCCAAAGGCTTTTTTACCTGCAGTCAGTATTGCGAAGTGGCTCATTCTTGGGGAGCTGACATTAGGTGCTGTCTGTGCCTCAGGAGGAGGCCACCTGCACTGGCATCTCTGAAATGGCCTCCCTGACAGTCTGGTGGAGTCTGGCCCATGGTTCATCAAAGGGGAGAGACTGTGGAATTTTGCATGCCACACTTGGTGGTGACAGTCACTGATCACCTTTTGCATGTCATGAGCATGTGGAGCATCTGCAAATCACTGGGGGAACCAGGAATCATCTATTCTGTGTACCTCAAGATTGTGCTCTGAGATGCATGTTTGGTTTGGACAATATTAGACAGTACTTAAAAAAAGCAATTTCTGTTGCATCACTGGAAAAAGATAAATTGTGCTTGCCAAAAGCCCCATCCTCTTAGACAAGACATTGATAAATATCTAGCTGAGATAATATATTCACTTCATAGCTCAAAGCCAATATTGTGTTTCCATCTCAGTCTTGCACAAAAGAACCTCTAAGTTCAAAATTAATAATTTCAACTTTAAGCTGTAATTGTATAAGAAAGAGCTGGATTATAAATTGATTGCTTCTTCAGAGAAGACTTCTTTTTTGCCTTAAAATATCTGGATAAGCAATATTGCTTACTCAGCTGTAATTTTAGGCAAGTTCACTTTGAACCAGCCGTGCTAAAGGAAGATATTACCATTGCCTGCCCACTGGCTTCTGTGCCAGAGGGGAGAAGCTGCAGGAGCAGCAGCCCTCTCCAATGAGTCCTGGTGGGATCCCTGGGAGCATTTCCCAGGCACAATCTTCCTGCCTGGAGCAAGCAGCTGCCTCTGGTGGTTTGAGGGCTCGGCCTCAGCACGAGGTGCAGGGCAAGCTACTGGGCAGGAAGACAACGCATAGCCCTGACTTGATCTGCCAGCAAAACCACTTGTTATCTGTAACCCACTGGAGATGAAAGCAGCCCTGTTTACCTGTTTAAACTCTTGGAATGAGCCCATTGTGGCTGCAGTTTGTTAAGGAGGAAAGCAGGTTATGGGTATGTTGGAGCGCTAAGCTGTGGAGCTGACACAGCAAGACGTGGAAGTCTTGTCCTTCCATAACTCCAGACTTAGAGTGGACTGTGATGTGTAGCAGTGGAATGTACCCCAAGTAGCACATTTTGGGCTGGAAACATGAGAAGCTGCTTCCATCTGCAGCCATTGGAAGGTGCCTGTTTGCATTTCTAAATGCTGGATGAGGAAAAGGGCAGCAAATCTTCAACTGCCTATGGTAGTTTAAGAGGACCCTGAGATTTCAGATATTTTAACTTGCAGAATGACTTTGCATCTGATGGGAAGCAACACTGATGTCTATGTTTGGATTCCCATGGGCTGTGTGAAAAAGTCTGTGAGGAATGCCAACAAAAGCCATTTCAACTCTTGCCTGTGATCCTTACATATTTTCCTTGTTTCAGTGTCAAACAAGATATTTCACAACTCAGAGTTGCTTATCTTGTTTGTGATGAAAGCAGCAATTGTGTTGCTGGAGAGCAGGGAGTCTGTAGTTTCTCATTATTGAATATATAATTTCTGGGGTTGATCTTTGACCCTCTCTGACCCTGAGGTACTTGGGCCCTACCACAGCTGCAGCTGCCCTTTTCCTGCTAACTGGTATTCTCGGTGAGGCTTTCACAGTTCAGTTTTAGCAGGAGCAAAGAAAAGGAGCACATTGGAATTTCCCTCTGAAAGTAGTTAATCAGGAATCAGTGGTCTCTGTGCATCTGAAACCAACCTTCAGGTGGGAGATTCTTTTCCAGACAGCAGAAAATGTCATGGTTACAGTCTGTTGTCTTCTACTCAGAAGTCACATATCAAGGAGCTTCCCTTTCAGAAGGGGCCTGGAATGCAAACTTTTGAAGCACATTTTGATGAAAGGTCATAATTTATCACTGCAGGAAAATATATTGCTTGGTAATTCAATTCAAATCAAAACTTTTCATGCCTGGCTGCTTCTGAGGGAGAAAATAAGCTGGCCATAGCAAACTGGAATGATTTGAACTATCTCAACACTGGCCTAATGAATTTCTGACTCAAGGATGAACTTTCCTCCTAAAACACCCAAATCTGCAAACACACCTGTGAGTGTGTCAGGTGAAGAGGTGAAATGCAGCATGCTGCTCTGGATGCAGATCTGCCTTGGAGCAGTGCTCAGGGCTTGATTCCCCTCGACAGCTCTTTCAGTGTGCCTGTGAATCATGAGGCTGTGCTGAAGTACCAGCAGCAGACAGAGGCAGGAGTGGGTTCTGGCAGGAGCAGAGGATGGAAAGAAGAAAATGCCCAACAGGTTACCAATCTCATCCCTCTGCTGTTTCTGACAGGGATGGTGTTTGTGGGATTGTTGAAGGACACCTCATCTCTCTCTGGACATGCATAATGGGGTTTGCAGGAATTGTTGGTCAAAGCAGGGCCAGAGAACTTCACCCTGACTTGATGAGTTGTTTCCATGAATGTTCTGCTGACTTCCCAGAGGTGGTGAAAAATGCTCTCATCTAAACCAGATTTACGCAGAAAAGGGATCAGGTCTTGCAAAATATTTAACCATTGCAGCAGATACATCTGAGTAATTTGGCAGACAATAGCAGTTTTCACACTCTTTTCAAGAGCCTTGGCAGTTGTATAACTGGAGAGGGAAGAGAAACTTGGAGCAGCAGCCGTAGCAGCTCCTGATGAGGTGAGGACAGTGGCACCAGGGAGGTGTGCAGGGACAGGAGCCAGACCTCTGCAACGTGAAGTGAAAGCCCAGGAGCTGCATTGTGGGCCTCTCCTATTCTCTTTTTTCTCTGATTTGCTTTAGTAGCAGTCAAGTGAGGCCCACACAGGCCTGGAGTTGCTCCAGGAGCCCATGAAACCTGCATGGTGTGGGAGCAGAGAGTACTGTCCCTTCACCCTCTGGCTCTTTGCCTGGTGTGCGAGCTGTTGGTGGACCAGGGGTTGCTTTGTGTCCTGCTTCAAGCCACCAACTCACCCTGAGGCTTTTCTCTTCCTCCTTCCGTGCATTGGAAGGGATTTTTACAACTCCCTTTTAGAAAAAGATTGACATGGTGCATTGTGGGCATGGTGCATTGTGGACATGGTGCATTGTGGACAGCAAGCAGGAGCTTCCACCCTTGAGGCGACAAATCCTCCCTCGCAGCTTGTGTTGCTGTACCAGTGCTGGAGGTACACTGCCAGCTGCCTGCTGACTCACAGGAGCCACTTCCTTGGTGCTGCCATGGAGAGGAGTGAGGCACCGAGCTGAGGACAGCAAGAGACAGGACTTGGCAATGGAATGAGCCTTGCCATCCTCTTTGGTGGGTGTGCAGAGCAATCCCCACGGATCTGTTGAGTCAGGCCCATTGGCAGTGCTTGGCTGCTGTTGAGCCTCTGCCTGAGGTCAGGAGACTGGCATGACACACAGGCAAGTGCAGGGAGAAGGAGGAGAATGAGAGTGAGTGTGAGGTGCCAATATGGGCACTGCCAGGCACTGAAGGGCTTAGCTGAGCTCCTCCATGAGAAGGGCAGAGATCACACCCCCATACACCAGCTGCCTTGCTATGGATGCTGTGCAGTACACCCCAAAGCAGGCTGCTTCAAGGATGTTTTTTCAATATTGCTCTTACCCTGCTTTTTCAACTCACACTTTCTCTTGTGTTTCTGATGTGCTGGAGAAGTGCTTTGTGGGCAGGCAGGTTCCACCTCTCATACCAGGATATTCATGTTACTGGAAGATGCTTTTTTTCCCCAGCTCTAGCAGGCTTCTTCAAATTCAGTACCCACTGGAGGCTGTTTAACTGGCACAAAAGGGTAAGAAAACCACAATTCTGTCTGGTTTCAACTTTCTAAAATAGAAGAATATCCATCACTTTTAAAATTATTAAATTCCTCCAAAAGAAGAAGTGACAAGTGCAAAGGGAAAATCAGTAACTACTAAGATGCTTGACTTGGTTGAATCACCAACATGGCTTTCTGAGGTTAGCTTACAACACTGCTGAAATCACTTACAATAAATGTCTTAGAAGAATGAGAGTGATCTTGGTTTCTCTCTCTCTCTAAGAACAGAAAGTGCTGTCTGACAAAGGACATCACTGCACGCTACTACCTGACGTAGGAGGCCCTGGTGAGACGTCTTGCTGCAAACTAATTTGGGGAAAAATTACTCAGAAAAAGCTCCCTTGAAATAGGTGAGACACATGCACATTTTGGCTGCTTCCTAAAAGCAAGAGGTGTCTGCACTGTAATTAAGAATAGCTGGTTCATGCATCAGGGTTTCCCCAGAGATGAGTGACTCTGATTGCCAGGGCTGCTGCGGCTGCAAGGCTCTTTGCTGGGCCAGGAGGAGCTGCCGTGGCTTTAACCCTTTAACCCTTTAACCCTTTAACCCTTTAACAGAGGCTGTGCTCACAGTTTTAGAGGCAATAATACCCCTGCCATTTGACGAATGTAAAGAAGCTGACAGTGCTTCAGTGCTGACTAGGCAGTAAACACCTTGAAGTGGGATCCCTTGATAGAAAAATTGGTTGGTGTGTGGGCTGGCTGCAGTAAGTACAGATGCCATCCCAGCCTGGAAGAGGGAAGAACTCTCCAGGAGCAAGCCTGGGAGCATGGGTCCCATCCCATTTCCTATTCTGATCTTCAAAAAGTGAACCTGGCCAGAGTTTGGTTTTAGATTTTAGGATAGAAGCTGGTTTGGGGTATGAATCCTCTAATCTGTTTTTCACAAGTTGGTCCCTAACCTGTTGCACTGGGGAGAAGTCCACATAGAGAGCAAGATGCTGCTGAATAATTACTTCAAGATGCTGGTGCCTCCTGAGCAGTGCTAGATCTCTACATGCAAGGCTGACTTTTGGAACATTATCATCAGTGTTACATTATTGTACTTCTCCTTTCTGATGGTTGTCAGCATGAGCACTTGGTGCACGCTGGCTATCTGTCTGAGGCTGAGCAAAATGGAGTAAATCAGATTATTTCTGGCTTCTGGTGATGTGTGTCACAACCTCAGCTATCCATGGGGTATTTGTATTGTGCCTCGTGGTGCCAAAATGGGATTTTTCAGTGTTAGCCTTACGACCCCACAGGATCAGAGCACTCATGAGAAGCAAGCCTGTGAAACAGAAACTTTCCAGCAGCTGCTGCTTGGTGTGAGCTGCTGGGGATGAGTTCACCTCTGATTCACTGCCTGCTGTCCACAAGGCTGGTTCCTTCCCAGCCAGAGGGCTCTGCTCCTTCCCTCTTCCCAACAGAGAAGGAACAGAGACAGGACAGTGGGTCCATACAAGCTTGAATATCTAGAGTTGAAATGATAATCTGGAATACATTAAATTGGAGTGAAAAGAAATGGGAGTCACCCAAGGCTGAATCAGAAATTGAAGAAAAATAAGGGAACAATGTTGAAACAATGCCTTTGCACCAAGCCTGTTAAATTCAGTGCACTTAAAAGTAGTGAAGAGCTTTGGAAAGGTGCCATGAGGTGAAAGTGAGCTGAGGGCAGGGTGTATGTAAGGAAAAAGAACTTTAAAAGAAATATTTTTATGCTTCTACTGGAGAAATTCATACCTGTGCACTGGACCCTGTTATTTTTTTGTCTCATTGAAATGTTTCTAAGGAGATAATACACTTCAATTTTGAAGTAACCTGTGGTTTTAAGTAATAAAAATATTTTCCAGTCCAGTTGCTAAATAGCTTGTAGTGACATATTCTGAATTTCAGGTACGATTGAAATTACTTCAGTGAATCTGCAAATGTAGAAATAAGCCAAAACTTTGCCTCTATGCAAAGGAAAACAGAGGGGAAAAAAATAAACAAAGGACTTTCCCAGACTTATTCCATCTCTTCTTGATGTCATTTCATCTGACGTTTATTTGAAAATCAAAACATGAGAGCGTGTGTACTTCCTGTGCCTCACATTACTGCTGTTTTAGAAGGAGAGGAAATGAATGTTTTCCTATTCATTTACTACTTTTGTTCTGATTCAAATGTTAGCTGTTCTACACTGGATACAGATCTGCCCAGGCATTTCTGTTTTGTTCCTCTTCTACCTTTTCAGTTTCCCAACCTGTATTTTGCTTTACAGTCTGTGGCAGGCAGGCTGCTGCTGTGTGCCCAGAAACCACAAGAGTGTGGAAGAGTAACAGACCACACACCACACACACGCTGATGTTTTTATGAAATCAGGTCAGTCATTTTCAATCCCTCTTGCCAGCAGAGGAAGATGACGTCTTGTGTTGTGACAATTCTGAAAATCCCCTGTCGCTTTCAGCGTGAATCAGAAGAGAGCTGTTCCTGTTTGTGGGGCAAAAGCAAATTTCAAATGTCCATGTGCTGCAGTGGGATGAAGCTGGGTGGGCAATCTCACTGCTCCCAAACACAGAAGCCAAAATCTCCATCTGATAGCACAGGCTTATTCTTATAGTCTGCTCCTTAGAGACTGGGAAGGGCACAAGGCAAACCTGAGCAAGCTGATGGTGGCTGTGCACAGCTAATATTGATTTGGGATATCTACCCATGGGCTGTAGCCCTTGGAGAGGTGTCTGTTCCCAACTGTGTATTCTGAAACTTCAGTGTTTATATAATAAATAATTCTTCAAATTACTTCCTTAATTCTATTGTTTAGCTTGAGCTAAGAGTTTCACATTTGGTAATAAATGTCCAAGACCTGTCTTAGAGATGTAGTTTGAAACAAGAACCTATTCAATTGCTCATTTTCTGCCAAAAGTTGAATTGCAGGATAATTTTCAGATACCTTGTTAGCCAGCACAGGTTTCTGGCTAACAGGTTACTATGAGTATTTATTTTTTTGGTACTTTTTTTACCAAAAAAGCATGAAGGTAAGTTTATCCTTTGGGAACTGTTCCTCCTTTCCACAGAAACCCATATGCTCCTGCTGACTCAAGCAGGCTAAGGAGCTATCCCATAATTTTGGTGAAAGGGCTGAGAGACTGTGTCTGTATCAGAGGGATTTGCTATGCTATTAGTTATGGTTCAGCAAGGGCTTTTCTTCTTCTGGTCTATTTTGCCCTGGGCCAGATGGGTTGAAAAAAACTTATGATGTCTGATAGCACTCTCTTGTACATTTAAGTTTGGGAAATGGGGAAGGACTGTTTCATTTCTGAAAGACAGCTCCTATGTGTTTTCAGAGCTTGACTTCAGTCCTCTCATGATGGCAACTGAGATGGTTTTGGTTCTGGAAGTGTTTCAGGCAAAAGGTGCCTCTGTCTCTGGCTTTGCTCTGGTCAGGGCTCCTTTCCATGTCCTTGTGGTGCCACGCTGTCCTTGGCATGAACAGTGGGAACCAGGTGGGCATGCTGCCAGCCTGCAGAGCCCTTTCTGTGCATGCACAAAACACTCACAACTTCTCAGAGATTAGGGCAGGTTGTCTAAAGTCACAGGGAAAGTTGGGGTGGGGGGAATACCAGAAGTAAATCTAGATCTTGATATGCTTCACTGGTCCAGACCCACTATCTTTCCATCTCTTCTCTGCTTGAGAAAGTCCCTTTCTTCCTTTGCAGAGAGCATTTCCTTCTGCTTGGGGCTTCTTGAACAGTGGAATCACTGCTGCAGGTCATGTCTGTTCCCTCCTGGCTGACGGGCTACTAGTCAGCTCCCTCTCCCTGTGCTGGCCAAAGATTAGGCTTCCTCCCTATTTTGCTCTGTCTTCCTTTCATTGTGAAACTGATGCCAGATGAATTTTGGCTGTGTCCCCTTTGGCATGAACTTTGTTTACAAAGTCCCCATTAAATGTCCATGTATAGGAGGACCCACAGCTGGATCTTTTCAGGAAGTCTTGGAGAGCAAGAAGGATGAAAAGCCATGCTGCCTTCCTAAGTGGAAGCTGGGGGAAAACTCCTGATGAGGAAAACATGAGCTTGGGGAGGGAGTGGCAGCTTCTCCCCCAAGGGCTGATGAAGGATTGGGAGCACATACATGACCCATGGAAAAAGATGTTGGTTGCTCATGTCTGTCTTGCCTGTGGTACAAACCTAGCAGGGCTAAGTCTGAATGGGCTGGAGTTAAGCCAAGAGATGTATGCTTGGGATGCCTCACCAACAGCAGCAGAGCTGCTGGAGCCTGGCACCGTGGTTTCAAAGCTAAATGCTCTCTGCAGTGCTGTGATTGATCAGAAAAGAGAAATGGAATGGCTTCAGGCTGGTGGGCAGCCATGTCTGCTCAAGAGTTTCCTGGGAGGCTGATGGTGATTGCCAGTGCCAGGTCAGCTCTCCTGCAGCTACTGCTCACAGCCAGCAGGATTGTGCAGTGCCTGGACAGAGCAATGCTGCACCACGCCTGGGGCCTCTAGACATTGTTGTCCTACAGATAAATAACAGGGTTTGAGCTGCTGATGCTGCTTGTAACGATGTGAGTCAGGTTTTCCAAAGAGCATGGTGCTGAGCTATGGGAAAAACCAGCCCTGTGTTTAGGTGTCTGCTGGACTGCTGAGCTCCAGAGAAATGTTGGTACCCTGCTGCAGGAGCTGCATTTCCTTGGGTGCCATGGCTCATGCCTTGTGTCCAGGCCCAGCCTCCCTGGCCCTGAGCTGTATCCTGGGTGTGATGGCCCAGCTCCAGGTGAGATCACACTGTCCCAGTGTGTCACCTTCCATGTGTGGTCTCACAGGGACCAAAGTGATGGCACTTGTGGGGAAGTTCCTGCCTGTACAGCTAGATGACATCAGGCAGAACTGGCTCCCTTGTGTGCCAAGTGATTTCTGCTTAGGACTGTATGTTTATTTTTAAGAAGGGAAGTACAGCTGTACACTTTTCACACTGCATCAGTACCGAGAAAAACCACAGAGATGAACTGGTCACAGGACAAACCCCAAATCTTCTCTAAATGATTCCAGCTGTGCTTCTCTTTTTACATAACATTGTGGTGTAGCATTTTCACTCTTTTTCTGCCTTTTTTTTTTTTTTTTTGTTTATTTGTTTTTTGGTTTTGCTTTAGGCCATGGACAAGGTTCAGTGGCAAATTTCAGAGCAAGTACTGCGAGCCCAGTTGGCTACCTGCAGCTTTCCCCATGCCTACAACCAGCGAGTGAGCAAGACTGCTTCATGCATGCATCTGTGTATGGGGACCAGCTACTCTTTGTTCTGGTGTGTTTTCCCTTACCCTGTATCATATCCTTATTTCCCATTTCCTCACCCTGTATCATATTTTTATTTCCCATTTCTTCCTTTTTTTTTTTGCTTTGACTTTTAAATGTTGTTGATGGATGGATGGATGGATAATGCAGACTCCTTGTCTACTTTTTCCTCTTTTTTTTCCTTTTTAAAATATGATTTAAAGATTTCACCACCACTTCTTTCACTCAATGCTGCTAAGACAATTTACATGAAGCTGGGATCTGGATGGTGGCTTTTAAGGCAATGGCTCCTAGAAAATCTGTGAATCCAGCAGGAATGTTGCCAAAACCATCTGCTCACTACCCTGTACTAACAATTTTAATGGTCACCCAGTTTCTGAAGCTGAAATTGAGTTATGATTGAGACCATCCTCATGGCCCCCTTCCACTCCCTGATGCAGCAGTAACCCTAACATAGTCCATACATATCCTTAGGGAGAGAAACTTCTGCTGTGGTTCCTCTACCACCCTCCAAGCTGACCACAGACATAGAACGGCAAATTTGACTTTTTGGGCAACTTGTTATTTCTTTTCTCTGAGGAAAAGGCTGAAGTCCAGGTGAAAGCTACCTTAACAGGCTGGAGATGGTGTGGCTGGACAGTGCCCAGGCAGAAAGGGCCCTGGGGGCACTGGCTGACATGAACATGAGCCAGCAGTGTGCCCAGGTGGCCAAGAAGGCCAAGGGCTCCTGGCCTGTGTCAGGAGCAGTGTGGCCAGCAGGAGCAGGGAGGTCATTCTGCCCCTGCCCTGGGCACTGGTGAGGCCACACCTTGAGTGCTGTGTCCAGTTCTGGCCCCTCAGTTTGGGAAGGACATTGAGAGGCTTGAGCGCATCCAGAGGAGGCAACGAGGCTGGAGAGGGGCTGGGAACACAAACCCTGTGAGGAACAACTGAGGGAGCTGGGGATGTTTAGCCTGGAGAAAAGGAGACTCAGGGGTGACCTTATCACTCTCTACAACTTCCTGAAAGGTGTTTGTAGTCAGGTGGGGCTGGTCTCTCTCTCCAGGCAGCAATGGGCAGAACAAGAGGACACAGTCTTAAACTGTGCCAATGGAAATCCAGGTTGGATATTAGAAATAAGTTTTTTATGGAAAGAGCGAAAAAGTATTGGAATGGTCTGCCTGGGGAGGTGGTGGAGTCACCATCTCTGGATGTGTTTAAAACAGACTGGATGTGGCACTCAGTGCCATGGCTTAGTTGAGGTGTTAGGGCTGGGTTGGACTGAATGATCTTGTACGTCACTTCCAACCTAGTGATTCTGTGATTTTGTGAAATAAGCCCTCTTTGTCTGGCTGCCACGGCAGCTGTTCCTTTGAATCAGCTGCTTCTTTGGAGGGGGAGGAGTGACCATAAAATGGTCAATAACCCTAGAGGGCAATGAGCTGTTTGGGATGCCAGATGTGAAGGATGGAGAGCTGCCTGGACCCACCTCCTGCGTGCTCTGGCCCAGGACCAGGCTGGACACTTCAAACCCTGCTTGTGGAAATTGTGGGAATTTGGATTGTTATTATTTGGGGTGTCTTCTGAAGCTGCTGCACAAAGGTCCAAACTGTTTGGACAACAAGACTTCAGACTACCCCCTGTAACCTTTCCTGCCAAGACAGAAAATTAAACTCCTTAGTTTTGTTTAGATAAAGTAAATTGTTATGGTTTGGGTTTTGGTTTGGATCTTAAGGTTGTGTATTTTACTATAGCCCATTTCTATGAAATTAACAGAAAATGTATTGAAACATCATCATTTGGAAAGAAGATTCCTTAGTAGTTTGGTTGGCTGTGACTGAGGCATGGAAACTTTTGCCTTTTGACCATTATTACCTGACCCAGGGTACTGTTGAAACTGAGGCTGAGTTGTCAGATTGTAAAGCTGCTCTACTACAATTTTCCAAATGAACCTAATCATTATCTTTGCAGTGTGGGAATGTATTGTTTGTCTTCAGATCTTCTAGATGAGGCACAAAGACTGTTTGGCCCAGCCTGCAGCCTTCTTAAGCCCTTAAAACTGATTTCAATGGAAATGGTCTGACTAAGCATTCTTTGAATGCCAGGGTATGGTGTTAGCTAAGAGGATGTAGAACATCCTGTCTGAAATATGTGAAAGATGGCATCTAAAGCAGAATTGCAGTACCAGATAGCACATGTGATGGACTCTCAGAAAGAGACAGGGCTGGGGAGAGTGTGCTGTGAGGTCAGGCCAAACCAATGGGAATTATTTTATATCACAAAAGAAGCTGCTGAAAGGGCAAGGAGAGTAAATGGCTTCATAGGTTAAATAAGTTTAATGGCCTGCATGAAAGTAAACCAGTGAGAGGGTGAAATGTCAAAGCAAGATGAGACCAAAATAATGATTTATCCTGCTCTGCAAACCATGGCTATTAAATGGGCAGAGGCTGGAAATGCTGCTGGCTGGTCTGTAGTGATGCTGCATGACAGTGTCAGCAGGGAGTGTCAAATCTCCTGAGTGCATGCTCCTGGGAGGATAACATAAAATGGGAGTAGCACTCCAAGTTCATGAGAATTCAAGCAAATGATGAAGCTCTGCAAAGCCATTTTATTTTCTTTGGCAAGATGAACTCATGAGAACACATGAAAGTAAGGATCTTTTTGATGGAAGGGAACAAAACTCAGTGTTTCAGCCAAATTTATAATTTCTTTTTTAAAAGAAGAAAATTTCTTCTATTCTTCTATTAATTTCTTCTATTTCTTCTATTCCTCTATTTTTCCCAGAAAAGTCAGGAAGAGGTGACTGAAAGTTTAATTGGCAGGTTAGATGTTCAATTTTTGTGTAGTTAGAAGGAAAAATGCTCTCAAATAAAGATACTTGTAAGAGTTGCAGGTTTTGCTTACATTGTTCATAACATTGTATATCCTTGTTATGTCAGTCATGGTGAGAGATTTCTGTTTTTAAGACACCCAGCTGCTCATCCAGGAGACTAAATCTCAAGCCATCAATGAGTGCCTCCTCTGCATCCTGTCAATGTAAAAGATCTTAATGTAAAGAGTATAATTGAATGAGATGTATAGACTCATTATGGAAAGAAAAGTTAATGTCTCAATTAAATTTATTCTGCATCTTTTCAGGTGAGCAACTAAATTGACTTGTCACTCTGAAATGTTTATTTTTATGTCAATAAAAGCATGTAATAAGAATAAATTTAGAGCATATGAAATTGAAATAACTAATTTAAAAAATAGATCAAAGCCAGAATTTAAAATATTTGATGTTGGGACAGGTTTATAGGTGTTAACCAGAGAGCATAAGCTGGTAGATTATTTTCTTTTTGTTTTCCTACCTCGTGTGTGGCTGGAGTACTGTGAGAAGAGGATTACTTATGAGGAGAGAGGGATGTTCAGTGTATGGGCAGAAGGGTGTGTGGCACTTCTATGGCTGGACTTATCTCCAAACCTCTGTAATCCCATTCAGGGCCTGATCCTCAGAAACAGGATCTGTCCACTATCTGTAACACCTTTACATGACCCATGTTCTCCTAGGTCCTAATATGAGGCATTCAGCAATTGAAAATCTGGTTTTGGAGATTTTTTTAGATTCCCCCCCCCCCCCTTCCCCCTTGCTCCATGGTTCTTGTTCTCATGGCTTCTTAATCATTCTCCTCTGCCTTGGCTTCCTGAAAGGAGCCCATCTCTTGCACTGCTTTCTGTCTGCACTGAAACCACAAAACTCAGATTAGGCTCTTCAAAAGCTTTACCAGGCTTCAGGAACTCCTGAAGCAAATCTGGGCCCGTTTTCATGCAAATCCAAATACCTTTTATGGTTTCGTTTCAACTTGACATTTTGATTTTGAGATTTTTTGAGCTTCTCAGACCCTACGGCTTTATGTGAAACCCAAAGGGCGTGAACTTACATGAACTAAAATGGAAAAAATATTCAGATGAACCCACTGAAAACTGAAACTACGTTCCCACAACTCTGCTTAATAAACTGCTCTGTTTTTCTCTTAATTGCAGAAGTGGTAACTACTGTTCCACAGCTAGGAGCTGCAGCAAGGCTGAGTTTACAGTTTATGTGTATTGGGCATATTAAAAAAGGATCCTGGTAAATCATGGGTGGTTTGCCCTCTTCCAACTGGCAGTCAGTAAATAGGGAACCTTCTCTACCTCAGTGTGACCTGAGCAATGAGAAAATCCATGTTTTCCCCTGCCAGTGCTGCCACAGAAGTGATGTAGGCTTGCCAAAGTGTCACTTCCAGGAATAATTGCAGGGTGACCTCTCCCTCAATCAACCCAGCTTGACCACGGTGGGGAAGTCCTGGTACTGCTCTGGCTGAGCACCTCCAGCACTTCTTCTATTATTTTTTCCCAGCACACTACGGCTGTGCCAGCCAGCCACAGGGGCATGGCCAGATCCCATTGCCCATCTGCTGAACCCCCCTCCATGAGTAGGGCACACCAGCTGTGGGACACCTGCTGCTGATGGCAAATGGATGCACCAAGGCACTCATGGGTTGGTGCCATTCCCCTCCTCTGCTCAAGCTGCCCACCTTCCCAAGGGACAAATACCCCTGGGGATTGCCCCATGGTGGGGGCATGGGAATAGGAGGAGAGAGAAGGAGGTGTTCTTTAACTCAGGTATAGGTAGGGCTGCTGATGGGAGAGGGAGCAGTGTGTGCTCCAGTCAAGCTTTAGCAGGTCATCAGGGCCCTGGTTCTCATGTAGCAGCCAGTTTGGCCTCAGCTGACCCAAGCCTGACTGCTCTGAGCAAAGAGCAGGACCTCCAGCATCACCACAGTGCTTTCCCTGTCCAACACACAGGGTTTCCAAAGCTGTTCAGATCTTTCTGACAGGACAAGCTCATGCTGCTTCCCAGCCTGAGTGGCTGAGGCTGGTGCTAGGGAGCTGTGTGAGATGCAGGTCGTGGAGGAAATGGAGCTTGCACAGGGCTCTGGTCACCTAGGCTGTCAAGCTTTTGTTGGACATCCAAAACGGCATCAGGATCTGTGATCCAAATCACACATCCTGTGTTACTGGTTAGTCCTGTGACTCAAAATTGCAAGGTCCTAGTATCGCAAAGGATTTTAGAAATTACACATGGTGCCATGGAATTCTTTCCCTGAGTTTTTCTCTGCAACTCTGAACCACAGCAACTTTTCTCTACCCTCTTAATTCAGCTTGTCAGATTGGTACACCCATCCAGGTTTGAGGACTGGCTCTCCAAGAAAGCTCCAAGATAGATGAGAAGAACTGGAAGCTCTTGGCACCCTTAAGTTCTCTGTCCTTTTGTCAAACCTGCAATGGGACAGGAAATTCGGTCTTGGATGCTGCCGTGTACAACACTGTTCCCCACCCATGCCAAAACACAGAGGGCTTTCAAAAGGATTTTTAGCATTTGAAAAATAATACTGTGATGAACCTCTCCTCCTCATTGTTTCTGTATTCCAGACTGGTTTCTCTGCCAGAAAGGACAAGTGCTCCCTGCAGGACAGGTGGGAGCAGAGGCAGAACTGTGGGAAATACAAGCCAAGCCTGAGGAGCTGTCCTCACTTCTGGGCTTGGTCCTGCACAGGAACCCTGCTCTGGGTTTGTCCCTGAAGCTTCAAGCACCAGAAGATGATATGGTAGGCCTCATTAATGAAACAACTGGTACCAGTGGGTGTTTACTTCTTCTTCCCTTTTTTTTTTTTTTTTTTTTTTTTTTTAATTCAAAAAAGTCTGAAAACCTTATGGGCAAAACTATTCTCAAACTCTTACAGGGAAACCCCACAGCCTGTACCACTTCCATATACAGGAACGGTGGTGCAGGACCTTCTGACACCAGGTTCCCAGTGAGACCTTACTGACTCAAGAACATGGAAAAACCACTGTGGAGCTGGGGCTGAGAATGAGACCGTGCTCGGCCCTGGGTTTTCACATTTTTTAAGAAAATGTGTGTGTGGGAGTGAAGGTCTGCCATTTCAAAGGCTGGTTCTGATTTTGTATGTCTGTGTCTATGGGAGAAGGGAGCAAATCCACACCTAGGAAAATGAAGCCTTTTGAAATGAAGCTCTCAAAACCATCAGTTAAGACTTTTTATGTTAATTAAAAGATTAATATAATTGAGTTAAAGAGCATGCAGATCACAGCAGCCTATTAGGGATGTGCTATCTGCAGTTTACATATGGTTACTCACTGCAAATGCCACATGTACTGTGAAGCGAAGAAGGTGGTGAGGTTAGTTATGGGTGGAGTGGAGCAAGTTGTCCTCATTAGTTATCTTGTGGTAAAAAACACAGTCACCTTATCTCTTCTAGGAATTTACTATGGGCTTGCTAATGCTTGGTAACCAGCTTGTTTTTCTGTTTTCTTTCAATCCTTTCCCACCAACTTCTCCTGCACTAGAGGCTTTGTTTCTGAGAGTTACCTGGCTTCCACAAACACACTTTCTCTACATTGGGTCATTGCTGGGACTTACTGCTTCAGAGGCCCTACAGCTGGTAAAAGACACAAGGAATAAGTGACTTTCCCAGGGTGACAGGGGAAAGTGAACCTAGGCATTCCCAGTTAAGTTGCTTACTTAGAAGTGGTTTATTTTGGGGTTTTTTCAATAATCTGTCCACATCACTCTCTGAGCCTTTTTCCCCAGGCCAAGCAATTAGTTAATATAGTACCCCTTTATCTGTGACTTCAATACCAAAGTTTACATAGCTCCCTAGCAAACTGAATTACTTTTTTTTTTTTTTTTGTAATAGACAGGCGTTAAAAAGAGCACTTAGTCTGTCATGGTGTGGGGACAAAACTGATGACCAGTAATATTCAATTTACTTTGAACAGATCTGAGCAATGGTTGTGGCTTGACTTGCTTTCTAAGAGGTTTACATGGATGGAGAGAAAAGTAAGGGCTGCATTTGCTTTGCTCTCTGGCAGATATGAGAGAGTGCTTTCTTAAGAATGTTTACCAGACTTTCACTCCTATTTCTATGTTCAGGTCCTATCCTGAAAAGGTTTTGCATCATGAATTACATGTCTGTGAGAGAGCACATGGAGAATTTATTATATGAACATGGGCTTTTTTATTGTTCAAAGCTTCCTCTAGAGAAGAGGGCCATTAACCTTGACTGCTCCTCCTTTTATAAATATCAGCCTGTTCACCAAAATTACATTGCATCCTGGAAGCTTGGTGAAGCATTGAACCCTAAAACAGCTTAGCACGACCAAAACATGGCAAGAAGCAGAAACTTTGAGGATTTTAGGCATGTCTGGCTCCTGAGCATGTCATTTGTAACATCACAGTCATTGCTTTTGGCTGGGCTGGCAACACCTTGGAAGATGCCGAGGCAATTTCTGGCAGAGGAGCACTGCTGAGGACCATCCTGTCTGTTGGGTTCAATTTCAACAGGTTAGCAGAACAGATAATTTGAATTTTTCTTTTGCTTTAATATGAGTTTCTTACAGGAGTTTCAGCTTGAATGTGCTATGGGTTGTACTATTGGAAAATGTGGTGCATGGCAGTTTTGGGTGAGTCTCACACTTTCCTTCAGGTGGTGGAGCCCTATGGGTTTAAAAGTTCTGAAATCAAAGCCACTACTGTGTTTCCCAACTTCCCTTACATCTGAATCACAGGGATGCTTTTCTGTGGGGCTGATTTTAAGAAAAAGCCTTTAAAAGTCATTAAAAGTGTTGTGTAAAACACCATCTGATCATTTTGCATTGGCATGAATCGTTGCAAAAAGGTGGACAACCATGTGCTGTTGGTCCATCTGGAGTGTTTTGCTTTTTTTATGTAGCCTTTTATTAACATTTGTCTGGAGCTTTGTATCTGCTTGGTAATGACAGATAATTTGTATAATGAGGAGTCTGCAGGATATCAGGGTGACAGGACAGGGTGGGTTCTGCTGACAAATGAAGTGGGCAACTCCCAGGAGAGTGGCCAGAGGAGACGGCTGCCTGGGGGTGTTTCAGGTGTAATGAGCTGATGAATATGGCTCCAGTGCTTCTTTTTGGGAATATAGAAATGATGATGAGTAAGTGCTAAAAAAGCAAAGCCCATGCACATGACTTTAAAAGCAGAGTACACAATTCATACTCTTGGTTCACTGTAGCTTTGTTTTGAGAGGCAAGATCTCATCCTTTGGAGGTTTCAGCCATCTCAAACAATGCTGTGTCTCTGAGTGACATTTTATGCCTAGAAGAGGCCAACTGATGTTCTATTAAACAGCATTCAGAAAGATTAAGAGATGTTTAGATCAGAAATCAGATCTCACCCACACATGGCAGGTTCCTTTTTGTTTAATGTTTCACTGCGGGTGCAAGAAGAGACAGTAGATGTTTATTTCTTGTGAAGATTTTGCACATCCTGCAATAGTTTATTATAGCTTTAGCTGGCCTATCTGTGTTTTCTGAGCATATTAGAAGGGACTGGAAAAATCACAAACCACCAAAACAGTTGCTAGGGTAGGAGATGGAATCTATAGCCTCTGAAAATGGAAAATGAGAAATTTCAGAGAATGGAAAGCATTTGTCAGTCAAAATGGAAGACATAATTCACTCAGCCTCACTGAGTTGACAAAAACTGCTGACTTGAGACACCTACTGGATCTTGTTTCTCCCCCCTGCTCCTAATTACCTCTGTTTTCATTAACTGGCTGACTGCAACGGAATGGACCTCCCTTAGCTTTATATGGAAGAAGCTGAGGGCTGGCCTATGTTAACAGGGAACATGGTTTTTTATTGCAATGAAAATTTTAGCACAGGTGTGAAAAAGCATACAATGATGGGCATTTACCACAGATTTTAATTTATCAGAAAAGTTTGCTTCTCAGGTTTTTTTTTTGGCTCAACACTGGATGCAATTTCTTTTGCCTGACTTGTCCAAACACCTTTGGCTCAAGTTTCCAGCCATTATTTTTCTAGAGAGTCGATGAGGAGGAGAGGAATAATGTGGTTCTTTCTTTGGACAGACCTTTGTGCTGCAGCTTCTGGACATGATGTGGGATGGTTTTAGTCTGAGCTGGGCTGTGACACTCAGCCATATCTGTCCCCTGATTATGTGCCCCTAAAGGTCCTGGTGGCAGCAATGATATGTTCAGAATTAATATTCTTCAGAGAAAAGTGATCTGAAAACTTGTTGGTTCCCTGTAGGGTAGGAGGATAGTCCATGGATTTGACATGCTCAGGAGCATGTCCAGTTCCTTCCACTTTCCTGGTTATTATTTTGGCTCTCCCTGTTAAGATGCCTCTGCTCCCAGAGGTGGAGGCAGAAGCTCAGCTATCACTGGGCTGTAGCCCTCTAACACCTAGCACCAAAAATGTCCTGCAGAACAAATATTTTCCTGCTCTTCTTTATAACCCATTGCAACTCCATAGGAGATATGTTCCTCTGCCGAAGTCACTCAAGTCTATAACAATTTTTGGGAAATGGCACCATCTGCTACACTAAGCATGTCCCAGGAGGCCTTAGCCAGTAATTAGGGTTATTTTTGCAGATGGCTCAATGCAGTGCTGTACTGTGTGTCGCAGTCACTGAACCATCTCCAAAATGTTTGCCAAATTTTCCTGTGTGCAGGGCTGACTCTTGACAGGAGTGCTCACCTTGCCCTCATGTTCTCTGGTCTGGCTCTGTGTCTGATTGGCCTGAAGAGCCAATAAGTAGCTGGTCAATAAGTGCTAGGCACTGCTCAGCTTTTCTGTGCTGAGTCTCTACAAGCATTACATGCCCACCTTCATCCCCATGCCATTTCCTCTCCCTAAAACAGTGGGGCACCACACAGTGTTCATAAGGCTGGGCAGTTTTGTTCTCAAAAGCCCCCTGGCATCCCTCTCACCCTAGTGTTTGGCCAGCAGCAGTGGGAGCTCAAGTGCCCTGCCCACAGAGCAGAGCTGGCCACTGTCACAGCAGAAATCCAGATGGTGCCTCCTCTCAGTAGCTCCCGCTGCTGCACAGGCACACAACTACCATGGAACGGGGTTGTGATGTGCTTCTCCCTAATCCACTTCAGAGTGGGTGAAACATGGCTTCCTACAGCTCTGTGTTCAGTGGTTTGCTGGGGTGGGACACAGCAGGTGCCAGCTGAGGTGGCTCCTGTGCCAGAGAGGTCAAGGGTTTGGAGAGTAAGTCCTGTGAGGAGTGGCTGAGGGAGCTGGGGTTGTTTAGCCTGGAGAAAAGAAAGCTCGCCAGTCTTCATAATCACCTGAAAGAAGGTTGTGGCCAGGTGGGGTCAATTTCTTCCAGGCAGCTAGTGGCAGGATGAGAGGACAACCTGCCATAGCCTCAAGCTTCACCAGGAGAAGTTTGGGTTGGACATCAGGAAGAATTTCTTCATGGACAGGGTTGTCATGCTCTGGAATGTGCTGCCTAGGAGGTGGTGGAGTTACTATCCTTGGAGGTGTTAAAGAAATGGCTGGACATGGCCACCACCTGGGCTCCAGAGAGGGGAGATGAGCAAACCGCATGGTTTGGCTCCCCTCTGTGCTGCAGAAAGTGCCAGCATCCTACACCATGGCTACCCCAGTGTCATGGAGAGGGGTGAAGCTTCTGGTGAGCAGCTAGACACAGATACTGGCCTTGGGCAAACCCAAACCTTGCTCTACCACTCCACAAAGTGCCCAGAAGCTCTCAGGCAGGCAGGCCTTGGAAGTTTCCTTGCTGCCCAGCCCTCAGTATGCTTGTTTGACCATGTCAGTTTGGGTGAAAGTGTTTTGATAGCAAAGTACCAGATGTTGGATGGAAAAGATGGCACTGAAAAGTCACCAGGGAGTCAGCCATGGTGTCCCCATGTGCTGCTGAGAAGAGGCCAGGCTAAGAGGGAGAGGTAGTTGCTGCAGGCAGCTTGGGTTTTGCTTGCCTGTGTGTTCAGCAAGCTGTCCTTCATTCAGACAAATGCCTGGATCTGTATGTGGTTTCAAGCATTTATTTCCATGGTCATTGTGCTGTTGTTTATTGATCATTATTCATACTTTTCCTTTCAGAATGCCTCAGTCAGAGAGGCAGAAGCAATGCTGGCATTACAAAACAACTTTAACGATTTGTAAACAGTTGAATAAAAGTGTTTTCAAACAACTGTAGGGCTCCAAGCTGTTTCAACATCCCTGTGGCAGAACAAACTGAATGACTGACACATTCTTGGAAATCAGGACTGCCCCAAAAATGAACTACAGGCAGCAAAATATTTGCAAAATAGTCCCTTTCAGTCTTGTCAATAATTAATTTCAAAAGTGTCTAGTGCATTGCTTTAAACAACTGCACAGAACTGTGAGCTGAACTCCATTAAAACTTTTAAATGATTTTCTCAAGAATGCCTGTGGTTTGGGAGCCTGTGGTGTTAATTTAGCAAAGGAACCAGAAGGTGTATTTCATGTGGCTTGGTCACCCAGCATGGGTGTCCTGCAATGGGGCCTTTAGCACCACGCCAGCTGCAGTTTAACCATACCAGTAAAGCAGCACTACTCCTACAGCAGTTACCTACACCACAGGCTCTGCAGCACCACATGGATTTTGCTGCTGGATGCAGGGAAATAGCTCAGTAAAATGCTTTCAGCAAAGAAATGAAACTTTGCCTCTTCATTTCCGTGTTTCCAGAAAATATCCACAGGGCTACTCTGATTTCTTTTGCTAAGAGAAAGAAAGTTTAGGTTTTTAATTAAAAAAACCCAAACCTTTTCTTGAACCCCAGGTTCACTCATTCTTTTGAGCATAAGGGAGACAACTCACATGCTTTAATTCAATGTTAACAGGCTTTTCCCTGATGTGAATGCCTCTGGAAATCCTGCCTACCATCATGTTCCAGCTACCAAAGCATCACCAGGGCTCAGTGTGCTCTCACCAGTTGTGGTCTCCCTGTGGCAGGTATGAAATGTGTAAATTTTATGTATCAAGAGTTACAAGTTATTTTATAGCACCATCTGATTGCAAACCTTTCTGGCCTTTTCCCTCTGGAAGGTGATTGTCCTGGTTGTTGGGATGTACGTCAAAGGCCACCTTGTCCAGCAGTCCCTGCTTTAATTAATGGTGTGGGGTGAAACAGAACAGGATTGAACGAGGACAGTAGTTTAAATAATTTGTTTTTCTTATAAAACAGAAAAGGTTGAGGGAGCTGGGATCACTAGCATTGCCTATCAGATTTGATTCCTTTGAGGTACACAGAGTAGGACTAATCTAGCCAAGGATCAGACAAAGGGTCTTTCCCCAGTGGAATAATAACCCCATTAATTAACACTGCTGATGCCAAGGTTGAGGGCTCATCTAAGCTCCTGTGAGATACCCAGTTCTATGAATAATCTCATTGTGGTCCTTTTCCCCCACCTCATTACCTTTTAACAGAAGATAATGACATAGGTTGTAGATACTTTGTACAGGATTGCCAGTGTGGACCATTAAGCTTGTATAGTGGTTGATTTGATTTTTTATAGATTTGAATAATTCACATCTATTTTATTTTCCTCATATGAAAGCTCAAGTGGGTATTGGCTGCAGCACAGCAAGAAAAAATATTTGGGCATTACTTAGGAAAATGAATGACATAGCAAAACTCCAGTAATTATAGCTGGAATGAAATATTTTGATTTTTCACACTTCTGTCCCCTTTTAGAAAAAACTCTGGGGTTTTTTATATTGTGGAGAACTGATGAATGAACTCCTCAGCATAAAACCACAAATGTTTTCCATGAAGAGGAGTAAAATCAGATGGTTTTAGGGAAAGCAGCTGAAAAAGCCTCTCAGACCAACTTTTTCCTTCCTTCTGATGAGAATCCAGGCCATAAGCCAAAAGTACTGTTTGTTCTCAGGCTAAATATAAGTCCCAAGAGGGTGAGTGCTTTTGGACCCTATAACCATACACTCCTCTTGGGCAGCCTGGAGCATTTCTGCCTGGGGCTGAGGGCAGGGGATGTGCCTGCATCACTGCAGGAGGAGCAGGCATGCTGGAAAGGCTGGGCCAGCCCTGTGCTCTCCTTGCTCCTCAGCAGAGAGAAGGCTTCTCAATGTGTTCAATAAACAAGGTGCTGTGGGCTGAATCCCATTGGCTTGTAAAGAAAGAGGAAACAAGGGGAAATGAGGGGTTATTATATATGTGCATTTATTTAATTTATCCCTACGTGTGCTAACTTTGTCCTTTTTCCTAGGAAACACATGGGAAGGGGTGAGAGAATGCAGCATGGGCTCCTGCCTGGTGATATAATGGCTGGAGCATTTGCTGCTGCCCCTGGCACTGCCTTGGCATCTACCTGGGCAGCTGAGAGGAGAGGATTGGGTCAGCTATGGCCACGTCTCTTTTGAGAGGGAAAGCCAGGCTGGGAAATGGGGAATGAAAGGACAGTGGGGCTGGCAGAGAGAGCTGAGGAGCTCACAGCACCACTCCCAGCAGCTCATGTGGGCATTGCCTCCTGTGCCCAGCCTTGCAATCCCCTTGCGTCCCTGCTCTGCAATTAGTGCTCAGCTCTGACACTGCTTTGGGCCCTGCTCTCCTTTCCAACAGCTGCTACTGTGCAGGGACAAGCTCAGGAAAGAGCCTTGGGTTTGTGGATCGGTGAGAGGATGCCATAACAACCACTGTGTGTTCTTTTCCCTGCTGAGCAGCAATGATAAACTTGATTAGCAGGTGAGGGATGTTTTCTGAACAGAGACAGGGAAGTACTGATACATTTATACTGCCATTCTTCAGGGAATTATTTTTGTAGCTTTGGTTACCCATGGTCCACAAGTGTGGTATTCACATGCCCTCTGAACAGAGAGAAGCTGTGAGACAAGCAGAGAAGAAGGAAAACAATTTTTATCTTGCTTGCTGTGCCCGTGTTGTGCTAAAGTAGGATGCAATATGGAGATTGTTTACCCAAAGTGAGGATGTTTTGTTCCCTCTATCAGGGCCAAGAAGTGTGTGTGTTGGACTGTCACGAGAGAACCAGAGATGAGTGCAGTTCTGGGGAGTTGTGAGCAAGAGTGCAGGGCAGGTTCAGTTTAGATGAAATGTACATAGTATGGTGTAATAAAGTAATTCTTTAGCCTTTTGATGATGGAGTCAGATGCATCTTTCTCTCTCCCCTTCATTAGAGTCGCCTTTGATTATCGATCCAGAAGGATAAACTAATTAAATGGTTACTGTGAGAAGAATGTCATATCTTCCTGTGCAAGCACCATGAAAAGAAGCTGGCTTCTGAAACTGGAGACATTAATGATGTCTCCTTATAAATATGTTTTTGGGAACAGGGAGAGAGGGGAAAATCACAGAGGGAAAAGAAGCATTTGAGTTAAGTGACACTACTGGCTCTAACCCAACTGGCTAGAAATTGGTCACTAGGGAGTTCAGGCTTGAAATTAGTAAAACCATTCAGTTTCTCAAGCAGTGTAATGGGGGCAAGGACTGAGACAGTTCTTAAAATGGAATGCAACAAATTATTGAAGACATTGTGCAGCAGAGGAAGAAAATCTTTTAATAATTAACAAGACATGTTCCAGCTAACCCTGAAAGCATATCCAAAGGGATTGGAAAGAAGATTAGGTCACTATTCACATTTCTCTTATTACTAATCCCACGCTTGGGTGCATCAGGGATGTAGGAGCCACAGAAGAAGCCCTTTCTTCTCCCCATGACAGATGGATAGATAGTGTCAGGATGTATGATGAAGTAAGAAACTGTCCAGTTCTCTGGTGGAGGGATGGTGGGTGCACCCCGTTTGTGTCCTCAGGTTTAACCTCTGGATTTAAAGCTGAACAGGAGTTTTCCTACAAGCCTTGTGAGCAGTGCCCTGAGCCCATGGGGTAAGGCATGGTCCAGTTCCAAGGTCAGTGTGGGAGCCTCCTTCTACCATCGGCAGAGAGAAAGATGCATTTTGGGGGGGATTGGGGAGGGAGGTAACTCATCTGACCTATATTACATATTTACTTTGGGCTGAGACAGACTGCTCCAGAAATGCATATCCCTTCTTGTTGCCCACACTGGGAATTGAGGTGGGTAGTTATATGCCAGAGGAATCCTTTTGTCCTGAGGACAGGGTATGGCAAGGAGAAAAAAGGAGTTTTTTTTCTCAGAACAGCTGCTCTGATGAGTTCCCAGGCAAACAGGCATTTGTTTAAGATGGGAGGAATTAAGTTCTTCGAATCATCGGTTTCCTTGGCTATTCAAAACTTTCATCAGCTCTCACCTCATCAGTCCCTCTCTTTGATGGATGTCAGGGAGAGCTTTACCACCAAGCTTTGTGGAAGGAGAACTGAGCTAACATGAAAGTGGTTTGTTGTGTGTGTGTCTGCATGTGGTTAGCACAGCAAAACAAGACTTCAAGGCCTGCAGCTTTTCTGAGATACTCTCATTTACATCAAGATGTGCTACCCTATTACTGCAGGGTCCTTTTATGGCACTTTCCTTTTGAGATTGTGGTGGATCTTACACATGTGAACGTGCATGTGTGTGTACGTGATGTGCCTGCGTAAGCCTTTGCTGTGGTATGGGAAGAGGAAATGTATTGTTTGCCCTTTTAAAGAGAAGAGTCTTTCTTGGGGGTTTTTCCTCATAGGAAGTAAACACGCTTTGTAAGCATATTTCTTCTAAGTAGGTATGCTTGAAATGTTTATACTTCACATTAAAAAAGTAAACTACTCTGAATATAATATCAGTTACACAACACCTGCATGACTGCATTATCATTTGAACTGATGTGGAAACTACTTTTAAAATCATCTTTGCTTTCTGGTGCAATAGCTTTCTTTCTGAGGTACCTGAGAGATACAAGACTGTTCTCACGTTGGGGAGGTTGAAAGTAACTGAAGTGGAAACAAGGAGATTATTTATATCTCAGTTACAATACTGAGACAGAATTATGAATGGAAGAAATCTGGAAGCCTCCAGAGGATATTTCATTGCCTCTTAGTCTCCTTTCTCTTCTGGAACAGCAGTAAAACTGTACTGTGAGGAAGCTGGCAGGATGCGGCCTCAGTCAACCATTAGGTTAGATGTGAATTTGTGAATCAGAGGCACAGGCTGGAGTTTTGCTCACTTCTGTTTGGAGACAAGGCTGTAAATGTAGAATAAACTCCTGAGTGACACTGTATGGGCCTATATGGTCAATTGTGGGTGACTGGGCTTCTGTCCAGCTGTAGATGTGTCATCTACCAGAAAGCATTCCCTTATTTTAGTATGTTTCTTCTGTTCTGTGCAATACAGCCTGCTGAGGTAGGAAAGGAGTAACCTGCCTTTGGAATCTATCCACATCTGTGAATGAACTCTGTCCTGAAGCTGTTGGGGTGCCAGTCATTTCCCCAGAGAAATTACTCTTTCCTCAGAGAAATTACAGCTTTGCTAGCTGACAGCTCCATTCACAGTGTCTGCATGTATTTGAACTGGATCATGGGGGGGACAGCCTGGTGAAGGGTGGGTGGAAGGGGAGAAAAGCAAAGCTTTCACCCCAGTTCAACTGGTACATTAAAAGAAATGCACAGCCTTGATTTATAGCCACAGTCACCACTGGTTACAACTGTTGTTAGCAGAAAAATTATATTCAGCCCCTACAATTGAAGTTAGAACCAAATCCATTTCTCCACCTGATTTTTGGGTGGAAATAAGGTGGGAAACCATGAAAGTCTCCAAGGAGCAGCTCTTTGGGTGAGCATGGCTGAGCCATCCTACCTGGGGCACACATAAACAGCTCCCAACCTGTGCAGTTTTCACCTGCCAGGCAGATGTGGTCTCCTGTGGGAGCTCCACTTTCAGCCACCCTGGGTGGCGGTGGCAGTGTCACACCTTTCCCAGGCCTGGTCCCCAGCATAGTTTCCCCTGTGATTGAGGGAGGACTGAGCACCTGTTCTTCTGTCAGAAAAGAGAGAAACCAGGCTTGAAACAGAGTGTCTGTAGAGTTAGGAGGGCTGAAGAAACAAATCCTGAGTGCCTGCTGAAGTTGGATATTGCTGCTCTTCTAAAGCATGACTTTGCCTGGTGCCATTCTAGACCCATGTGGAGGTTCTTCTGCCTGGGGTGAATTTCTCATGTCAGCTTGCCTTCAAAAACTCCCTCCCTCTTCCTTGAATTAGGATTCAGGATGAGAAAACATGTCCCTTTCCCCCAGAGAGATCTTTTCTAAGAAATTATTCTTTTTGTTGTCTCAGTCTGTCTGGCCTTTCTCATGGTTGGCTTGGCCTGTATTCCACCACTTTCTGACAATAAAATGCAGTTATCAGGTTTAAGTTGCTTTATGCCTTTACTGGAGTTTTACACTCCAATCTGGAAGTAAAATCACAAAGCAAATACTGCAGAGAAGGTTACAATAACACTCTGGGGATTTCAGTTTGACACAGACCTATTTTGCTGCTCATCAAAGATCATCTAATCTCCCAACGTCCACCTATAATCACATCAAATGGATTTCACTGTTTTGATTGCTTTTGAAACAACACAGCTGTTGGGTAACAATCTGGGTGTGTGGGAACTGACACTTCTTGAGCACTTGAAGCAGGGAGCAGAAGAAGAGAAGGCATCAGAAACTGGCTTGGTGAAGCCTTCTGTGGTGTAACCAGCAGAGCTGCATGTGGGGAACAACGAGGTAGTGCTGGAAAGCTCAGTGAAACAATGGTTAGCAAAGTATTGTCACTGTCACTTCATGACCCATTAGCTCCTGTCCTGCTGGTTCAAGAGGGCGTAAAAGCCAAAGGTCTGCTCCCAGCTGGGGCATTTTTGGTCTGCTCCCAGCTGGGCTATTTTTGGTCTGCTCCCAGCTGGGGTATTTTGGGGCTGCCAGTCACCCCATGTGGTGAGGGTGGGTGCAGGTTTGGTCCATGTGTGGGCTGCTCCAGGAGATGGGACTGCAGGGTGCCCTCCCCTGCAAGCCTGTTGGAACTCAGGACATCCCTCTGCGTGTCCAGAGTTGCTGGAACCCCTGCCAGGGGTCTCAGAGACCCTGGCACACAGCCCAGAACACCTGTGGGTTTGATTATGACCCAAGGAGCGAATGACCAGCTTTGTATGAAGACCTGAAAGCCACAGAAGTTTAAGTAGTGTAATAATAAAATTATCACTGGGTGAAAAAGTAGATTTTGGGGTTTTTAGAATAGGGGTTTTGGGGACAAGATGGAGGGACTCGGGTGTGTCTAGCCAATCTTCTTCTTCTTCTCTACCTCCATCTTCTGCTGTGATGTTGGCACTGTTAGATTGGTTTAGAGTAGAAGCTCACTGTCTAACATAGGTGATAGGTATTGGAAAGTAATTGTAAACACGTTACACGTAGGTTTTAGTATAAAGACATAACACCACCCCAGGGGCAGGCAGAGCGCCTGGAACTGTCCTGCTGGATGGATCTCAGCAGGGCAGGAGAAAAATTTTTATAGATAAGAAACAATAAAGAACCTTGAGACCAAGAACTGAAGAGCTCCGACTCATTCTTTAACCGTGCAGGCCGAAACAGAGACTTTTCACATGTCTTGGGGCTGCAATAAACTGCAACCTTCTGAGACAAGCCCTGCACTTCCAGGCTGCATCTACCCCCAGTCAGCCTTTCACAGTCAGCCTGGCTCCCTGAGTGCTCACAGTGACCTGGGGCCACTGGCCAGAGAAGGGCCAAGGAGAGAGCAACCACCCCCTGCTGCCCTCAGAGGGGACCTCAGTGCTCATGTGGCAGGGCTGATCTGTCAGGCTGTGACCTGCTGGCTCTCCAGTTCTGCTGATTCCAACATGTAGCCTTCCTTTCTGCTTCCCACTGTTAATAGGTGAAGCAAGTTTCTATTTATAACTGTTTTCATGGACTTGCCAAGGGTTTTCTACTTTTGTGGCAAACACAGACTGACAGTGAGTACTAAAGTTATCCTTTTTCGCTGTGGCTTCTCATCTTTTTTGGTAGAGACATTGTGCAATGCACCTTTTGGACTGAAGTACACACAGGGTGAGGTATTAATCAACCTGGCCTGTTGTCTCAATAATCTATCTACATCTGTGAATGAACTCCATCCTGAAGCTGTTGAGGTGCCAGTCATTTCCCCAGAGAAATTACTCTCCTGGCTTTGCTAGCTGACAGCTCCATTCACAGTGTCTGCATGCATTTGAACTGGATCATGGCGGGGTCAGCCTGGTGAGGGTGGGTGGAAGGGGAGAAAAGAAAAAGAGAATATCTGTCAGAATGTTCTGGGTTAGAACAGACCTTAAAGATCATCTGATTCCAACCCCCCTGCAGGCAGGGACACCTTCCACTAGAGCAGGTAGCTCAAAGCCCCATCTAGCCTGGCTTTGAATGCTTCCAGGAATGGGGTAGCCACAGCCTCTCTGGGCAACCAGTTCTAGTGTCTCACTACCTACACAGAAGAGAATTTCTTCTGATATCTAATTTAAATCTACCCTCTTTTGGTTTGCAGCCATTCCCCCTTGTCTTACCATTACATGCCTCTGTAAAAGTCCCTTTCCATCTCTTTTCTAGGCTCCCTCTGGTACAGAAAGACTTCATTAAGGTCACTCTGGAGTCTTCAGGCTGAACAACCACAAATTTCTCAGTCTTTCAATCCCAATTCCCATACAGGTAAATGGAATCTAGTTCAGTCAAAGATCTGCTTTTAAACCCAAATCCAAGTTTACCAGCAATTCATCTGGAGCACGTTGGTAGCAGGGGCTTAGGAGCTGACTCCATGGGTTTATGTATTGGCAGGGTGGAGGAGACACGCTCTGCTCCCAGCTCAGCTGCAGCTGGAGCAGTGTCTCCTGCTTTTCTATCAGCCCTGACAGCCTGCAGCAAACCCTGCATGACAAATGCTGAGAGAGAGGGAAAGCTTGGATCAAAGCTGTGTTTGAATGTTCTGGTAGGCTCTGATAGTATCTGGTTGTCTGACAGGTCACTCACTTTTACACTCCTTGGGTATGTTTCAGAGGGAAAAGGGAGAGCTGTGCTTTGTCACAGGCGTGTTCAGTGGTAACCTGCCAGCAGTGTGAAGGGTGGTGAGATGAGACAATGTGCTGTGTTAAGGAAAACCCACCTGGCAAGGTGCCACAGACTCCTGGAGGCACCCTGCTCCCAGTGACTGTGCCACTGCTGGGATTGGACCAAGCCTTCCCAAACCCACAGGGGCCCTGTCTCCTGGCATGGCACCTCTGCCCGTGCTCCACGCTGCTTTGAGTGAGCCCTGCCCTCCAAACCTGTCACATTTGGGGCTGGCATCACCAGCAGCTCCTCTGACAGGGTGAACAATGGTGCCTTGCCCTCCAAATGTGTCACATTTGGGACTGGCATCACCACCAGCTCCCCTGAGAGGGTGAACTGTGATGGTGTTCACAGGGGTCTTAGGGTGAGGGAAGAGACGAGGATCTGACTCTATGTTTCAGAAGGCTGATTTATTATATTATGATATATATTATATTAAAACTATCCTAAAAAATAGAATAAAGGATTTCATCAGAAGGCAAGCTAAGAATAGAATAGGAAGGAATGATAACAAAGGTTTGTGGCTCAGCTCTCTGTCTGAGCCAGCTGACTGTGATTGGCCATTAATTAGAAACAACCACATGAAACCAATCACAGATCCACCTGCTGCACTCCACAGCAGCAGATAATCATTGTTTACATTTTGTTCCTGAGGCCTCTCAGCTTCTTAGGATGAAGAATCCTAAGGAAAGGATTTTTCATAAAAGATGTCTGTGACAGTGAACAATGGTGAGAGGGGAACAATGGCCACGTGCTGGCAAGCAGCAGCCCTGGTGCAGCCTGGAAACCCTGTTGTTGTCCAGGAGCCTGACATGGCTTCAGGCACTTCCCCCCTGCCCTTCCAGCTTGCAGGGGAATCATTTTCTAAGGGAGCAGCAGAGCTTTCCTTCAAGACCTGGCGGTGACAGAAATGCATGAGCTGGGGCATTCACAGAGGGGGCAGTGGGTATTTCCAGGTGCTGGTATCTCTTTTCCTCAGCCTGGCACTGAGATGAGGTGGGAGCTGTGGGCAGGTACTCGCACGTGCCCGCAGAGATCTGAGTGGTTGCCCTGCAGGTTTTGGTGCCTCTTCAAAACTGGGTCATCTCCCAAGGCTGTGCCTGAGCTCCAGCTCTGGAAACACCAACATGTGTTTGGATTTAGAACAGGCAGGCTGCCTAGACACTCCCAGTTTGGGATAGAGGCTGGGGATTGCCATAGAGTCCAGTCCCCCTGTGGTCCCCTAAATGGGACCTCCTGTTCCCCTTCAGGGTTAGGGGCTCTTACAGGGGGCAGGAGCATTTGGTTGGTTTCTGAGATACTTCCTTTTGCAAAGCTGTAGTTTCCCCTTTGCCACGGTTCAGTGGACAGCATTTACAGTTCAACCAATAACAAAAAAATGTTATTGCACTCAGGTATAAATAACAAAGAGCTTAACTAGGATATGATCAGGCCTGTGACTCTGAATAATGCAAGCTAGAGTGTTATAGATACAGGTTAGAGTGATACACAAGGGAAACCAAAGACAACTAAAGTGTCTGGCAAAATAAATAAACAGATGGTCTCAGCCAGAATCTAGATAGCACTGCTGAGTCTCAAAGTGAGCCTTTGGTTCCACATGTTTTTTGCTTTTCTACTTTAGCTGCCAATGTGGTATCACCTAGTTCTGGGGACAGAGGGAAGGAAGGAAGGAAGTCCCCTCCCTTCCCAGAGGTTTGAGCAGTCTGTGCCCTCTCCCTTTCCAGAGGTTTAAGCAGTCTGAGCACAGGAAGATGGCTGCTTCCATCTCCCAGCCCTGCAGGGAGCAGCGGCAGAAGCCGGGAGGGGATTTGGGGCAGGACAGGGTGAGGAATCAGGGCAGCTGCCCAGCCCTGTGTCTGTGGTAGGAGCACCTCTTGGGGACTGGAGGTGAAGAGGGGAGGGGAGCTGACACCTGCTGGGTCCCTGCTGGGTTTTGTGGAGGGTGTGGGGTGGAGGCTGGGGTGCCCATCCTCCTGCAAGCAGAGGTGAACAACAATGCACATCTCTGGCACAGCCCTGTTTGCAATATTTTGCAGCAGAATCTTACAAACCCCATCAGCCTTGGACCTGCTTGGGTGCCTGGTAGGCAAGCACTGTGGTGTCCCCATCCCAGTGCCCCTCAATGGTTGCTTTTTTTCCCTTAAACTCTTATCATCATCCTGTGGTAGGTGCATACATGTCTTGCACATCTGTTTCTCCTGGTCACTTCAGGATTTTGTGCAATTTGTCCCCTTTGCAAAGAATTTTGAATGGCTGTAGGTAAGCAAATATCTCTTTTTTCTCTCAGCTAGAGCCTCTGTGGGCAGCAATTGTGTACAGCACAGATGAAGTCTTTAAAAAATAAACTGGCTACCTGCAGGCAAACAGTTATGCTGGCACGTAGAAAATATCAGTGATGTCCTCATATACTGCAGGATCATCTGCCTTGCCCTGTTGTAAAGACATCTCCTTGTCTGTGCATGGATGAGTGCCCTGTACCCTGGTGGTGCCTCACAGCCATGTTTATGAGCAGCTCATGTTTATGAGCAGCTCTCACTCACGTGAGTGGCATTCCATCAGGAAACAGGAGCAATACTGGGCAATTAAGGTAATCAGCTCACAATGGGAAATGTCACAGCACCATTAAAAAATGTATAAACAGCTCACAGGCTGTAAATATTTTTCACATTGATTAATTTTGTGTTTCTGAGTCATTATGCAGTAAGAATAAGAAGAGAATTAGATCACAAGTCAATAAGATCAGGATAAGGAAAATGGAAGACTGTGCTAAATTTTCTCATAATGGATCATAAAACCAAGTCTCATTCTACCATGTAGTGATTAGCATTGGCACATACAATAAGTATAAGAAGGTGGTCTGTGGCATGACCATAAATTTAGCAAATGCAGGACAAATCCAGGTTAATCCACACTGTCCACTTTTGAGGACAGAGACCAGGAAACAAAAAGTGGGAAATGAGAGACCATTAAACCCTAACCCAAATGTCATTTGGCTTTAGATAAGAGTGCTGATATCAAATGTGCAAGATTATTTACTCAGTCTTTTACCTTTGGTTTCACAAAGTCTAGGTATGCCTTTATTTTGAAGGTGGTGGTAGATTGTCAGCATACTGCTCCACCCACAGAGAAAACCACAGTTCAAATGAAATAAACAGAGGCTCAAGATTTGTCTGGATGACTAGTTGATCTTTATAAAAGTGATACAGGCCTCAATGTGATGATAATGTGACACAGATATTTATAAAATAACTTGTTGTCTGTAGCGCCTTCTTTCTCTGATTTAGCCTTTATTAAAATGTCAGCAACTATTCATTAACTGCTGTGAATTTATACAGTGTTTGGCTTAAAATATTGTCTCTTTAAATTTACCAAAACAGTGTGAAGTTATGGTCAGTACAGCAAGGATGAATGATGTTGTTAACTGTGTATTTCTCAGCCTCAGCCTGTGGATTTTAATCCATGATGTGTAAAGGAAACACTGTATTACAGAGCAAATGCAAGTGGTGTTTATTCATTGTGAGGGTGTGGGGGCTGGAAAATGTGACTGAGTCATAAAATCCCAAGCTTTCCCAAAATTTGGGTGTGTTCAGAAGCAGAGTTTTCATCCCTGTGACTCTGCATGAGACAACTAACACAGTCTCCTTTAATTCTGGAGAGACGCTTGAAAAACATCAATATTTTGAACCCAGTTTCTCACAAGGCAAGATGATAAAATCTTTTCATAAACTCTGTCTTTCCCAGTCCCTCTCCCTGGGCATTGGGCCTTTTATTACCCATGGAGGCAATAATTGCCCCACAGATCTCTTAGCCCAGGATTTGCCAGTGGGGGATTTGTCAGGCTGGGAAATTAAGGCTGCTCTTCACTGCTGGAGCTCACTTCCAGCTCCAGCTGCACAAAACACAGCTGGTGCTCTCCCTGAGTGGAAAAGCTCTGGCTGGGCATGATCTTGGACACCCCTGAGGAGTCTCACCCTAAATCCAGCTAAGCCCAGCTGGCAGTGCCAAGCTGTTCATCCCTGTGGATGGAGAGGCGCTGGCAGCACCCAGGGCAGGGCTGGGCTATGCAGCTGCTGCTGGCCCTTGGTGCTCCCTGTGCAAGGTCTGGGGGTGGTGGATGCCCCTTCCCATCTGAGCCTGGCCAAGGAGGATGCTCAGTGCTGTTGCTCAAATAAGTCATTATTCCAGAGGAGGCTCGGCTAGAGGCTCGGAAAACACCCTCCCATTTTGGCATGACTTGTCTCTATGCTGGGACTTCTCATCATTATGGGGAAATGAAATGAACACAAACAACACAAACTCTGAACCTTGGCCACTGCCATCCAAACCAAACAGGGTGTGGGCACAGTGATCCCACTTGGCTTTTCTGCATCCTCCACTCATGGCTGGGAGGGAAGAATTAACCCCAGTCCTGCTAAGCTGCCCTGCTCCAGGCAGGAGATGGGTGTGCTGCTGCTGGCATTGCTGCTGGTGTCCCTGCCAGCCACAGGCACAAGGAAGGAGGATAATGTCCCCTGGGGTTGGGGACACGCTGCCACTGTGCTGTGCAAGGTCCTGCTGGCGCTGACTGCACCCTGCGGGGCTGAGCTCTCTGTGCTGCCTCTGAACAGTGGGGAAGCTGCACACTAAATCCTGCTCTGATCCCCTGCTGTGTGGAGTTCTCTTCTCCCTCTGTTTTGGGCTACCTGGAGATGCTGTGGCTCCTGCATGTCCCCTCGCTCCCTTCGGCCCTCCCTATGTCTCTGGCATAGTTGTTTTGTGACAAGAAGGTGGTAACAGGGCCCAAGAGTCTTCTCAGGCAGGTGTGTAACTCTCACAGTGTGTCTGCTGCAGTCATCCCAAGGAGTGACATCTGTCTTTGCTCTGAGTGAGTTGGGTGGCAGATCCAAGCTGTCACCCTAAATCACTTCTCATCTGCAGTCTTCTGGAGCAAGGACAGGGCATATTGCTGTTAGATCCCCAAAATGCGCTAAGTTTGTGCATCTGCTGTTGGGTTTCCTGATCTCTGACAGTACAGCCAGGGGAACAGTTGCAGCTGCTCTGCCAGAGCCTCTGGTTGTCCCAAAAATCCCAGAGGTGTGCACCCAGCCTGCCCTGAGTCCCTTGGACTGAGGTGTCCAGGCTGACCAGAACTATTGCTGATGTTATCTCACAGCAGGGAGAAATATGACTATTTTTGTTCTGTATCTCCCTTTTTTTTTGTTTTTGCCAAGGTAGGTTACTGCTCTAAACATAATGGGTTTAGGAGCTTCATCATCCATTTTTCTAACCTGAGTGATTGTATTCCCACAGGTCCTGATAATGAAAAGCTGCTGATGGCAACAGCTCTGTGCATTGACCAGAAAGAGAAATGTGTTTAGGAGCCTAGAAGATTACATAAAAAGACAGGTATCTCTCAGTACCCCAAATAACAAAGTTCTAATTTAGGAAAGTGTTTCTAGAAGACAGCCTGGAGGGCAAAGTCCTGGGGGAAGAGGTCCATTTTGTAAGAATCTTCACAGAAGACTGGACAAATGACTAGAGAAGGTATTAAGAGTGCCAATCTGGAGAGTGCGATCTGCATTGCATGTTGATTGATTGATTGATTCTCATTGAATTATTTTTATAAATGAATAAATAAATAAATAAATAATACAACAGCTGTTAAATGGGCCATGCTGTTCTTCTCTGAGTTGGCTTCCAGGACAGTGAACAAGATGACCCAAGAGGGAGTTTCTATTTCTGTGCTTTTAATGTGTTTGAGCTGAACTGAAGAAACCCATACTGGAAGAACAACTGGAGTCCTTGGCTTTTAGCCAGCCACCTCTCTGGCTGTCTGCTTCTCTGTTCCCAGAACTTCCCTGAATTTAAGGGTTCCAGGCCCAGGCTGTGTAAGGGGAGCTGTGCCAGGAGCCTGGTGGTGAGGAGCTGATGAGGGGACAGAGAGCTGCCCACCCAGCACATGGGGCATGACACAGCCATCTGGCAGTGGCCAGGGAGCCCTTGGCCACCAATGAGTCCCACTGCTGAGAGCAAAGTGCCAGCCTGGGCAGATGTCCTGCTTTGGCACACAGTGTGGCTGAGGTTTTAAAAGAGTGAATGGACTGTATGTGACAAGGAGTTCTGGAAAATGCTTGTGCACAATGGCTTGTTCCAATGAATGTTGGAGCTTTTTGGTATCAGGCAAGCATGAGCACTCTGTAGCACCTAACCCAAGATCAGAGTGGATTTAGCTGTCCTGTCTTAGGGCTTATGCTTCTATGAATATACTGATTAACACCAATTCTCATGCTGGCTGACTCACAGCTCCTAAACAATCATGTTGTAGGCTTGTTATTTTTCCAGTGTTCCTTTACCCATGCCTAGGATGTCCAACCAGTAGCATGGAAGCACATTTGGACTCTCAGTATGATGCTTCTTGGGGCAGTTTTCTTGCAATTGGCCAATTCTTATGGGCTAGAAAAACAAACTCTGTAAGGATTTAGGCCTTGGTGTTTGGCAGGGTTTTTTTACAATGAGGGTCATCAGGCACTGGAACAGGTTGTCCTGAGAAGGGGTGGATGCCCCACCCTGGAAACATTCCAGGGCTCTGAACAACTTGTCCAGTGGATGGTGTCCCTGCTTATTGCAGGGGGGCTGGATGAGATGACAAGGTGTCTTCCAAACCAAACTCTTCTGTGATTCTACATCCGCTTTCTCATTCATGTCTCTGTTTAGTTCTGGGCTTTATCAGTGGTGTGTGTATCCCACATTGCTTCCATACCCCAGTATTTCTAACACCAACACACACAAATTAGCAGCTGGGCTTCTAAAACTGATCTGAACATACATGTTTTTACAAACTCAGGTTTCACTTGCCTTTGGTTTTGATTCTTAAAAGATATCTGCTTTGAAGCACTTCTGAGCTCCGGGAACTTAATTTTGTTTTAATGAGAGTCCAGATTGTCTTAATTGCATGATACTTGGCACTGCTAAGAAAAACAGTAACAATCATAAGACCTTTGCCAGAGGTGTACCAGAACCTGTGGGTTGTTTTTTGTGTGTCTTACTCTCCAGCCCAGTTTTCAGGAGTGGCTGACTATTATTACTGCTTTCCAGTTAGTGGACACGAACTTTAGTCATGAGTAACTTTGTTTTCTACATCTGATATGACACACAGTACCTGGAAATTCTGTTTATTTTTTAAGGATAACATGAAAAACTGCTTTGTCACAGCTGACTCAGAGCCTCAGTATTTATCATCATGGTGCTAAGCCCCATCAGTTAATTTAATGCTCACACGTGAGCACATGTGTTTGTGGGTACACATCACTGCTAGCAGATTTCTCCTGCCCAACCCTTGCTAATTACTCTGTCCATTAGTTCAAAGTCTGAGGGATGGGGGAAAGCAGAGATGATAACTAATCATGGACTGGAAAGCTCGTGCAGTTTGAATTATAATGTATGTGTCAAGAAACAGGCTAATTTTTGGTTATACTCCATTGGAGCTGGATTCAGTGCCCACTGGACACAATGGACTTGGCTTTGTTGACTCCAGCAACACAGGATACAGCTTGTGAAGGCTGACCCACCTCCAGCTCAGACAAAATAGCCCCACCTTTAATGCCATGAGGCTTTTCTGCAGGGCTGAGTATTTCCAGGCTCTCTTTCCCATTATTCCAATGTAATCCCCCTTTACTGGTAAGTCACCAGCATTTTAAAGGAGCTGGGGAGAATGATGTCAAGTGGCCCAGCTGGGCTTCAGTGGGAGGGAGAGGCAGCAGTAGGGCTGAGGAAATTGGAAGAGACTGTGATGGTTACATCAATGTGTGGTAGAAGGGAGAATCACCTTTGAAGAAGAGTTAAATGGGCTCTAAGGTGCCTCCTCTGGGTTATAAAAGGCCTAGAAATGCATTATCACATTTTTATTTTCTCATCTAGAGGCAGAAAGATTTGATGGGACCTACCCCCTATGGCAGTGGCCAAGAGAGTGGTTATATGTTGATTCTCTTACTGGCTAAGAGAGCAGGTGGTGACAGAAACCTAGCCCAAAAGGTAGGATTATTACTCATTTCTGTATGTGTTCTCTAGGCAGCAAGTACCTTTTCTTGCCCTGATGCTGTGCAAAATTTTAGTGAGGCTTTATTTATTTTTTCCTGATTTTTTTGTGAATCGTTTGACTCAGCTGCAGTTTCTTTAATGCCCTTGTTTTTTTCTAATTCATCCATGAAGAGGTAAATAATTTACATCAGTGTGACTTCTAAAGGAATGTTTGTTAATTAACTCAAGCTGCCTCTATTATTTGCCTGTACCTATTGCACTGGTAGTAGCTATGGACAGACATAATGGTCCTCTATGAGAAATCATAGTTTTATTTTCTTCTGACAAAAACCAGCCCAGTTTAATAAGTGTTTGAGCCTGGGCCTTGGTTTGGTTACAAAAGAAGAGTACTCTTAATATGCCTTAGCTGGCATTTGGTGGGAGCCTAGGGAAGGCAAAGCATTTTTGTAGTTGTGACTCTGGACAGTGAGCTGAGCTAGTCGGCCTGTTAATTATGGACAGTGGCATGAATGGGACTGACCCTCAAAACCACTTTGATTTTGCAGATTTGTTAGGTCAACAGATCTGCAAATAAATCTTTCAGGTCTAGACACCACATACAGGTGTGAAATGACTTTTTTTTTTTTTTTTTTTGTGCTGCTTGGCTGCAGTTACAAGCAAGTTCTGTCCCTCTAAGTGTGAGCAGAATGGAATTGGTTTGGCTTTACCCCATCTCTTATTAAATGCATGTAGCCCTGGCACACGGGCTACATGCATTTAATAAGAGATGGGGTATGTTCTTTTAAGCTATGCCCTACATAGCTTAAAAGAACATTTTTTCAGTGCCTGTGCTTACAAAGGTGGCTATTCCTTCCCATTTCTCAAGTGCTCTTCCTCCCTTCTTCAGTGTAATCTGTCCTGCTGCTGCCTAAGGCTTTCATTATCCTAGGAATATGATCTCAGCCTGAAATCCAAACCAAGATGTAAACAAAAGAGCAAGTGGCAGAGCTGTTGGTTTGGGGGTTGTTTTGTTTTGTTTTTCCTTGGCCTGTGTTGGCTGGTTCTGGAGAAGTCACCCTTGTGTTTAGCATCTTGTTTCAACTGCTGAGGTGTTCCATGTCTTTGAAGGGTTACCCTGCACTTGCTCGCTTGCTGTTCCTGATCACCTCCGTTCATTGCTGACACTTACCTGGCTTGTTTTATCAGAGTGATCTGGAGGTGGGGGCAGGAGGAGGAACCGTGGTGCTTTCCTAGCCTGCCATGGCAGGGATCAGTGAGTCTCAGGGTCTCTAGCTGGTCAGAGTGACCCCGAGATGAGTTAGAAAGTCTCTTTTCCCAGCCTAGCAGTCAAAGAAGGAGTCAGAGCTCTTCAGTTCCTGGTCTCAAGGCTGTTTATTGTATCTTATCCATAAAATTCTTTCTCCTGGCCTGCCAAGGTCCTCTCAGCAAGACAATTCCAGGCACTCTGCCCACCCCCAGGGTGGTGTTATCTTTTTATACTAAAAACTACGTGTACAATATTTACAATTACTCCCCAATACCTATCACCTGTGTTAGACAATGAGCTTCTACTATAAACCAATCTAAAAGTGCCACCATCACAGCAGAAGATGGAGGCCAAGAAGAAGAAGGAGAAAGGCTGGACACTCCTAGATTCCTCCATATTGTCCCCTGAACCCCCATTCTAAAAACTCAAAAAAATCTATTTTTCACCCTGTGGTAAATTCACTATCATTGTACTTAAACTTTTGTGGCTTGCAATTCTTCATATAAGGTTGGTAACTGTTTTTTCCTAGGGTTAATCAGAGGCACACCCCTGTGTGTGCCCTTCTTGGGCTCTGTGCCAAGGTCTGTGAGCCCCTTGGGCACGGGCTCGAGCCCTCCAGGGCAGCCAGAGGAATTTCCTGGGTTCTGACACAGCTGGGCCTGTCCAGCCTTGAGAAGAGATTGCTTAGAGGGGAGCCTGTCAATACCAACAAATATCTGAAGGAAGGGTGTCAGGAGGATGGATCTAGGCTCTTGGTGATGCCAAGGAATGGGACCAGAGGCAATGGGCAGAAACTGAAGCACAGAAGTTCCACCCGAACATGAGGAGGAATTTCTTTACTGTGTAGTGACTGAACGTTGGAACAGACTGGCCAGAGATGTTGTGGAGTCTTCCTCACTGGAAATGTTCCAGACCCATGTGGGCACAATCCTGTGCCATGTGCTCTGGTATGACTCTGCTTGAGCAGGGAGATTGGACCAGATGATCCACTGTGGTCTCTTCCAACCTTACCCAGTCAGTGATTCTGTGACATGGGTGCATTTTATAGAGATGTAAATTTTGTGGTGTAAGCTGCATGCTTCCTTTTCCTAATTTTCTTTTCCATCTGTACATGATTTCCTTTCCATGCTTTACTCCCTCAGTTATTTGTTGGAATTCATCTTTATAACTGTCCCATGGTGGGTTTCCACACATATCACAATCGCAAACACACGCGTTGCATGTATGTGCCTGACATGAAACACAGCTCTGTATGTCACACTGGTTGCACCAGTCCTGACCGATACTGGAGTCGCTGTGCTGTGCTCAGCAGCTACCTCGGAGCGAGGGCAAGCCTGGGGCACCGAAATGTTTGGTGTTGCAACACCTCCTGTGTGCTGCACCAGTTCCAGCTCTCGCACTCCTCCCCGCTGACAAACTCTACTGGAATGCGCCAAGCCAAAGTCTCAGGGTTTCTGTTTAAGTTTTCCCTTCTATTTTGACTTCTTGAATAAAAGAAGATAAAGAGATGCACAATTTTCTGGGCTTCTAAATAAGACAATGCTGTGCCACTGGTGTATCTTCAAAAATTAGCCACAGAATTTTAGGAAAGAGAGCTCCCTTCTCAGAGAGCAGGTACTTGTGTCCTGCACGTACATTAAGAAGAACAACAAAATCATTAGCTGCTCCCAAAAGCTTGGCCTAAGAATTTAAAATATGCTGTCCAAGAGGATATGAAGGTTTGAAAGACAACTTATATTGTGGCTCCTAGTGTGGTCTTCTAGGCAGCACAGAAATGCAAACAATGTATGTTATGAAGCTCTCTTGAAAAAGCAAGTGCAATTCTTATGCTGTGTTTGTGTTTCTGGTGAGATCTTCCATAATTATTTTGATGTTAGTCTGATCAGTTACTGAGATTTCATGAATTGCTACTGAGGGGTTTCTTTCTGCCTTATAACTGGCTGATCAGTGATTTAAAGTCAAGTGAAGGCTGGGATTTCAAATTCTGCAAGATATTTTGCACTTGGGAATGTTTTCAGCCATCGCTTCTAACTTGCATACTTGTCTTCTGTAACCTGGAATAATGTTTTCTTTCTTCAGTCAATATCACTGAAGTAATGATGTTAAATTAGTCATGATCCAGTAACTTACAGCATGGGATGTTTTGTCAGCACAGAACATTGTATGTTTTAGATTGTAGGGCAGGAGTCCACTCACTCACTCTGTTTTTAATTTTAAAAATAAATAGCCCAAGTTGGGATGCTTTCTAAAACTAACAAAAATAGAGGAAGCAAATATGATTATTTTCAGGGTTCCAGCTCAAAGGGGCAAAGGTCAAAGGCCTGTAATGGATTGAAGTTATTAATTAACAACTACTTACTGGATTTTTTCTAATTTATGACTGCATGTATTATTACTCGTTTGGAAAAACATTATAAACATGCCCAGTGAGTAATCATACAGTCTGAATTGACAAAAAAAAGCTTAGAACACAGCAGCTACAAATTAGTAGAGTCTCTTCTTGACTGGAGCAGGTCAGAATTTACTCAGCAAAGCCCTTTGTTGAAAGAAAGACTTCTCAGTTGTTTTAATAAAGTAGAGGAATCCCCCTGGGCGCTGGACAGGAGCTGGCTCTGCCAGGGTGTGCTGCCCATGCCTGGAGCAGGGCACAGCTGTAGTGCTGGGGGCTGAAGGGCAGCCCAACAAATGGGCCAGAAATCAGCTGCATCCTTATTTAGGGACACTTTGTGTGGCTCCCTGTGCGACTGTACTGCAGGTGTTGGTGAGGGCTCTGGGGCCATGGCCATGCTGAACTGACCAGGACACACTCTGCAGGGCCAAGGAATTGCTGGGCAAGGTGGGGGCCCTCATAGGAGACCCCCAAGAGGCTTGTGAAGATTGGCATCTGTCTGAGCTTTTATTTAAACAGAACTATGCAATTTGAACAGAACATTAAACCTCAAAATGACTTTGAGAGCATCTGCTTCCCCACTAGTCTGCAGAATTTAACATTTAACCACCCTTTAGAACCAGGGCATGATGAATGTTTGTATCCCCTCTAGCAGGAGGGGAAAGGGAAAGGCAGAGAGGCAAGTCTGAAAAGTGAGTGTGGAGTCAGGAAGGTGAAGACCAAAGGGCTTGATGAGGCTTTTTCTCTCCCTGGCATCTTGAAAACTTTTCTGTATAGGGGGTAACCCACAGTCCATCTTGTTCTGATTCAGCCATATTTCAATAATAAATGCAATTTCAGTGTGAGAGGCTGAAACATGCCAGGAAATCAGTGTTAATTAGACAGTGGCCATTTTACTTGTGGGAGGTTTGGACAGAATCCCCAAGGGATCAGGATCCTGCAGGAGGTGGATTTCCATATCTGCCTGATTGCCTCTCTGCCTCCCATCATCATGGCTATTTGCAGTAACTAATAACCTCATAACTTGCCTGTGAGGCATTGTCTTTGCCTTATGGATTAGAAGCTGAAGTGCTGTACAGACAAATGACTTGCCCAAGGTCATGCAGGAAATCTCTGTGTGAGCCAAGAGCTTCAAAACCAGCATTTCTGAATCATGGCTTTAACATCTCTGCACCAGTTTTAGCTTGGTTAAGGCTGGGTCCCTGTGCGGAAGGAAAGAGCAGAAAAAATCCCCAAAAAAGCACAAAACGCACCAAACCCCATGTTCACATTCTTTAATGAGAAACTGCCTCTAAATCAAGCTTTTCTCTTATGCTCTGACCCTTCATATTCCCAGCTGTCAGTTACTCTGAAGAGCCTTTCCTGCTCTGTTTGCTTGGTCAATGAGTGAACCTTCAGGGTCACAAAGCTTTCTTGCCCGCTGCCTCTTGGATTTTTCTTTGTTTTCTTTTCCTTTCCGTGGTGTTGGAGGGCAGGGAAGGGAGGGACCTCAGGGGCAGGCAGCCAAGGGTGTGAGCAGTGCCAGGTTACATAATGCCTGTGCTGACATGGATTCTCGTAAGTGCTGCCTGTTCCTGCCCTGCCAGGAACAGCCCATCAGGCGGCACGTTTTGAAAGTCTAATCAGCCCAGACCAATAATCTGGTGACCCACACAGGGCTGCAGGAGAAACCCTGCTCATATATGTGTGTGTTTTCTGAGGGAACTTATTAATTAAATGTAATAATATTTAATTACCTTGGTAATAGGTGGCTGGGAGCTACAGGAGTCTGATGGAGCGCATGTGAGAGGCTAAGGGAGGTTGGTGTGATCACAGTGCAGGAGGGAGGGCACAGGCTGAGCTCAGGGGGGATGCAGGGAGCTGCTCCCAGAGTGCCTGACCCCAGGGGCAGGATGCTGGTGATCCCTGGAAAGCAGTGCCTCACTCTGCTCACTAAAGGGTATGATTCCCTCTCATTTTTTTGTCTACCTCCTCTTTTGTTTATTGATGGTCTGCAGGGGTGGAGTTGCAGGCATTTTGAAGTACCCAAGCAAATCCTCTGTGTTGGTTTGAGCTTTAAAGTCATCTGAACACGCTGGATACACCACTTTCTTTCCACAGGATTGGAAACTTTATCTCATTTTCAGTAATTGCTTTAAATAGGATTTAAAGCAATAAGATCCTAAATTTTCTTCATTAAGCAATCTAGCTCTTTAACTAACTGATGAAGCAAACCCTGATATCTCATTTCTGCATTTTTCCTGCCCACTTTGAGTTCATTAATTTATCCATGCCTCCTCCTTGTCACAATGTCAGAGAAGCAGCTCAAATCCTAGTCCTCTGAAGGTGACTGTTCAAAGGAACAGCTTGATGGACATACTGAAGTTAAGATATATATTTTGAAGTCTTCTACCAAAAAAAGACATTAGGTTCTGAAAGCCAAAATATCATTATGGAAATATTTTGGAGAAAATGAAGATTGTTCACGGATTTTTTTTTTGAACTACCATATTTGTAGTGGTCTATATTTGTGATAGAGTTGCAAATTATTTCCCTGTGGGATTCTTTCACAGGCTTTAGCACAGAGCATATCTGTGCACTTTTTCCACATCATTCCTTGGTTTTAAGAAATTTGTGCTTTCAGCATTTTGGCACTTCCATCCAGGTGATGTGAAGAGCAGGTGAATTGTTTGGAAGTGCTCTTGACTCAAGTTTTGCTGGGGCACAGGCCTTTGCACAGAACCTGAAGTGGGGCTGGAGGGAGCCAGAGGGCAGAGGTGGAGATGCTCAGTGGGACTCAGAGCCCCTTCCTCTGCTGGGGCAGACCTCACCTGCTGTGTCCCTGGGGGAGAGGAGGCTTCATCTGGGCCTTTTGTGTTGACACAAAGGAGCTTTGCATTGCTTAACTGCCTCATTTGAGGCAATACTTCACCTCATGGGGAATGTCTCTGACCGTGATTTGAAACATCTGTTTTGCCTTTGTGGGCTGCATGCACAGGGATGTTGTCCACTCCTCCTTGCTGTAGAAAGGGTGTGCAAGCTTGCCAGAATCCAGCCTTCTACAGACACTAAATACAGTTGCTGTGCAGCACTAGTGGAGAGTATCACAAATCCTAATTTTTGCAGGCTGATGTGAACCAACTCATATCCATTAAACCAGCAAGAATAGATTGTTGTTTTTTAGAGTTTTCATTTAATCAATTAAAAAAAACCTAAACATCTCCTGAAATGAAGATTTTGATATTTCTCAGATAATGGGAAGGGTAAATACTTGTGCAGTAGGGATGAATTATACTCTAAACATCATCTGAAATTTGCTTTTGATGTAGTTTGTTGAAAGAGCTCCATTCACTGATAGAGCAAATTTCTTGGCTATTTGTGATGACTCAATCCTGAACTAAAAAAAAAGTCAATTGGAGCAACCACACCAAGAGAAAATGTGACTACCCTACTGGGAAATTCTGTATTCAGTGCAGAACGACTTGTTTCATTACTTATTAAAATCAAAAATATTTAATGGTTTGCTAATCTCGTGCATAGAAGCTAGTGTATATATTGGTTTAGAGAAAGTGTATTTATGGATGTAAAGGGAGTAGGACTGGAAGGTCTTTGAAAGAATTTGCTGTTTGGCTCACTACAGGTATGGCTGATATGGCTGATGCACACAGCACACTTTGGTTTCACTATGATTTAAAAAAATTTCCATCTTTGACCAAGAAGTGACCAACATCAGTTTTGTTTTTTTTTCCTGACAAGTCAGCAATTCCACTTCCTCCTTTGCTCTCCACGAGGAGCAAATGCCATACAATCATAGAATGGTTTGGGTTGAAAGGGGCCTTAAAGATCATCTTGTGCTATAGGCAGGGACACCTTCCACTAGACCAGGCTGCTCAAAGCCTCAGCCAGTCTGGCCCTGAACACTTCCTGGGTGGGGGCATCCAGAATTTCTCCACACAACCAGTTCCAGGCATGCATAATTTCTCTGGGCAAATCAGTTCTCAGCACCCTCACAGTAAAGAATTTACTGAAACGCCGTCTTTCCATTTAAAATTGTTACTCTCCCTCCTATCACTACACACCTGATACAGAGTCCTTTCCAGTCTTCTCTTTAGGCCCCCCTTAGATACCAGAAGTTTGCTATAAGGTCTCCCTGGAACATTCTCTCCCCTGAAAGCTAAATAACCCAAATTCTGTCTTATGGGGGATATTCCAGCCCTTGCATCCTCTCTGTGACCCTCCTCTGGGCCTGTCGTGTGCTGGGGACCCCAGAGCTGGATGCAGCACTGCAGGAGGGGTGGGGGCGTCTCATGAGAGTGGAATAGAGGGGCAGAGCCACCTGCTTCAACATGTTGGCCACACTTTTGATGAAGCCCAGGACTTTCTAGGCTGCAAGGCTGCATGGGCAGGTCGTGCCTGGATTTATGTTCACCTGGTGCTGTGCAGCTGGCTGTGGGCTGGTGGGGCTCTGGGGGGTTTGCGGTTCCAGCAGGCACTAATTACCTCCTTAACAAAAAGATTATCAGTGATTGTCATGGATATATTTTATGAAAAATCCTTTCCTTAGGATTTTTTTTTTCTCCTGAGAAGCTGAGAGGCCTCAAAAATGAAATGTAAACAATGGTTATCTGCTGCTGTGGAATGCAACAGGTGCATCTGTGATTGGTCTTATGTGGTTGCTTTTAATTAACGACCAATCACAGTCCAGCTGTCTTAGACTCTGGTCAGTAAAAAGATTTTATTATCATTCTTTTCTACTCCTTGCTAGCCTTCTGATGAAATCCTTTCTTCTATTATTTTAGTATCATTATAATATATAATTTTCTTTTAATGTAATATCTATCATAAAATAATAAATCAGCCTTCTGAAACGTGGAGTCAAGATTCTCATCTCTTCCCTCGTCCTGGGACCTCTGTGAACACCACCACAAGTGATGGTCTGGAGACACACTAAATTTAATATTGTGGGCTTGCCCATGACCATACCCTTCAGAAAGAGGTCCTAGTTCATGAATTACTGTGTCATACATCTGATGCAGGACAGGCCCTGCCTAGTCACAGGCCTGATGGGGCTGTGTGTGCAGAGATGCCTTGGCTGGCTTTGCAGGAGCTGCTGCTGGCTCTGGAGGCTCTGCTGCTCCAGCAAGGCACTGGGGGGCTGGTTCCACACTCTGGATGGCTTTCAGATCCCAGCCAGGCAGGAGCCATGTGGATAACTGTGACTCTATTGGTTCAGAGAGTCTCTTTTGGCTGCTCCAAACCAAGTAGAGACAGAGCTGTTGATAGAAACAAGAAATGCTTTGCACCCACATAAAATGGTTACAGTGTCATCCTTCTTACTTCACCTGGACTACTCCACTTCTGCTGAGTGTGAACAAGTGTCTCAGTCTGAGAGTGGCCAGCTTGCCTGCTGCATGGCTGGTGGGTAGGGGGGTGTATGAGTGAGGGGTGTGCCTTTATGATGCTGTGGTTGCATCTGGCTCCAGGGTGTCTTGTTCTTCTTGGGGCTCCTGGGCCAGCAACTCTGGCTACATAGCCACGCCACAGCAAGCACATGGTGGAGATATAAATTATAGAAACAAATTCTATCAGAGCTTGAAATAACTGTCATGCTTCAGGGCATCCAAGTTACAGTTTGAATCTGATTGGATTTGCTGCCAGTCATGAGAACTGATTCTGGCAGGAATAATCAATACTGCCTCTTAATTCTCTTGATAGGTGCCAACACATTCGTGCCTAAGAGACACATTCCTCGTGTTAAAGCATGGCAATCAAAATAGCTCAGTGCTGGATGAACATACTGAGAGACCTAAATACACAAATCTGTGTGCTTGCTCAGCCATGATGAGAATATGATCTGATTTCAGCTCTGGAGTGAAAACACACCCTTCTCAGAGGCAGATGATCTTGTCAGTCCAGGTAGCTCTAGGCAGAGCAGAGGTACTGTGTGTCTGCTTGTGTTACCCAGCACCTGGTGGCAGGGAGAAGCTATGCTGGTACCTTGTGGCCTGGATACCACTGGGAGAGATGGAGCCCTTTCAAACATGGAGACCTGTAGCCATGCTGCTTAAACCTGTCCTGTCCATGTGTTTGGTGCATGTTGGTCATAAGGAGCTCACTTAAGGTCAGGATTGGAGACTCTTCTGGGTAAGTATGTCCAGCAGTGCCATGGTGAGCACCCCTGAAGAGCTGCACCTGTTTGTCTGGACCCTGTTCTCTCTCCAGGAGTGGCCAGGTGAACAGGCACTGTGGGGGAAGGCCGAGCAAGGCAGGTGTGCATGGTACTGCTCCCCTCGTGTTCACAGTAACTTCCTGAAAGTCACCCAAGAATTTCTGTCATGCACTTGGTCAGGGTTTTTACAATATTATGTGATCATGTGGTTTTAAAGTCTTCCCTGCCTTCATGGGGAACTCCCCATGAGTCAAAGTCTTAAACAGCAAAATCACCTCCATGAACAATACAATCTTTCCCACTTCTCTTCCCCCTCACTTTGTGTCCCCAATCCTCAGAGCTGGGTTGGCAGTGACAGGAGCCTCAGCTCCTGGCTCTGATGCAGGCTGGCCAGGGGCTGCACAAGTGGTTCAGTCAGGCCCAGCATTGCAAATGATGCAGTGCCTTCAGGTGGGCTTTGGGGCAGGTAAAGAGGAAATTTCTGCTTTTAGATATTGCTGCTGCTCTGTGCTATAGATCCGGGACCTCGCTGTGCTAAGTGATGCACAGACAAATGTCCCAGATCCCGGCACACTGTAAGCTAAAATAATTCTGCCATGAAATCAGGTAGGAATCCAAACAGACACATCTATGTTCTCTGGCTTTGCTAGCAAAGGTTTGCCAAGTCACTTAAGGAAGCGAAGCAGTTTCCAGAGACTCTGCAAAGCTGCTCTGTCAGGTATTTTATGAGACATCTTTGCCAGGAAACTGAAGAAATACCATGATATGGTAAGGACACTTAACTCTCTTCCAGTATCAACACAGTGTGAACAAATAGCCAACTGACACAGAGCTGTATGAAAAGATACACATCAAATATATGCTCATGTGTAAGGGATGATGGATACTTGTCATAACCTTAAGCATAAAACAATATGTTTTTATCTGGAATGGAATAATTGTTATAAAAACTCTTCAACTGCATTCTGAGTATTCTTCATTTCAATGCTGTTGAAAGCCATATTGTAGCCAAGATATGAATATTTTAAATGATTTAGCTTTACAGATAAGAGAAAGATCTGAGTCATAAAATGAAATTTTTGTTATTTCCCCCATCTCTTCTTGAAGTAAGAGTGGACCCCTTAGAACTGATCAGCATTTTGTCAGCTTATGAGTTTTATATAGCATTCAGAGAAGACTTGAAATTCTACTAAAAATTTCCTTTTCAAAGGAACAGATTGGTAAATTAAAAGAAAAACAGGGGTGCAGAGCTTTATCTGTTTCAGCAATTGATGTTAGTAAGTGGGAACAAAGAGTCACCTGAAATTTCTTGCACTACTTAACTTGCATTTCTGGGATTTTTAGAATAACAAAATATGCATCTTGTAAGGTGTAACCGAATTCAGTTCATGCAAAGAATGTGTTACAATTTTTTTGTTTTGTGACTTTCAAATTTGCAGTCTTTCTGACAGAATCATATAACTTTTCACATTAAGATAGGCTCTCTGCTCCCTTCATTGTCTGAATACAAGGCAGAAGCTGACACTTGTGTATTATGATATTTATACTGATGCACCTTTTGATGCAAAACCATTTTCTTTCCCTATTTAACAGTCAGCTTCCTTTATGTGGTACTGAGAGCTAGACAATGAACCCCAAGTGATTGTAATACTCTCCAGACACTTCAATTATGTCACTTTTTTAGATTTCTGATGTGGAACAGGATCATCCAACCTGCTTGAGCAGCCATCCTCCTCCATTTCACAACATTTAAAAAGTTTTCTTGAAAGGTGAAGTTGTTTCAAATGCTCTAAATGTTGAACCAAGAGTGTCTGGTTCAACAAAAATCAAATAGCAGAGATGTCTTATTTATCATGAAACAAATGAAGTTGTGATGGATTCTTGTATCATGAACAAACTGGTTGTCTTCTCATCATGCTGGAAATGCCCCAATTTCATAGCATATACCTCTGGGGCAGAAGGAATTCAGCATGTGAAAGCTGAATGTGTTGAAAGTTCATTTGTGTTTTTAACTTTAAAAAAAAAAACGTTTGTGGAAGAGCTGTTGGGCATACTCTGATATGAAGGAATGATGAGCAGTGGCCAAGAATACAAAGGTCCTTTGGCTTTATTGCCTGGCTCTGGCATAATTGTTCACTGGGGCTCTCCAGGAGAGCTGGGATCTGCCTCCAGGCCAGATGCCACTCATTTATTGGAAACTACACCTGCCTGTTGCAGAACTGTGGAAATTTGGCATGCTAGCTTGTTTTGTTGAGAAATGGTGGGGCTGCAGGGCAACAGCCAGGCTTTCTAAAGCACTGTGTAAAGTTGAAATCAATGGGTAGTTTGGCACTGTGGCACCCAGAGCCTCCAAGGATTGTGATTCAGTGCCAGCTGAGGGGTGGTGGTCATGACATGGACATCACTCCTGTTCTCATCAGTCTGTCTGAAAGAGATGGGAGCAGCTGTGCTGTTATGCCTCACCAGTGCTGGTGGGATATCTAGGGGAGGGTCCTGACAATGAGCAGTAGCCAGGCTTGGCCCTCTCCTGCCTCTTGTCACTTAACCCAGCTCTTCCACCTCACTGTATGCCCAGCTTGTGGAGTATACTCTGCACAAAGAGCTCTATCTGAATTCATATTGATCATCTTCTAATATGGGCTTATCCCATTGTGTAGAAAGAATAGAGGTTTTTAACTGAAGAAATAGAAAAGAATGTGGTGGTTGCACTTTCAGCTATAGGAAATGTAGATGTGGTATTAGGACAAAGAGTGTTGAAACAGATAATTGTTGGTGGCAAGACTGAATGAGATCCAGCTGGGTTAAAGCTCAACACTGAATGAGATCCAGCTCTGGCTTTTCCACCAAAGCAGGTGCCTTTTGTCCTTGCACTGTGGGCTAACAGGCTGGGAGTGCTGGAGGCTGCTGCTGGCCAGCTTTTTTTAGCACCTTCCTCCTTGAGAGCACCTCTTTTGTTAAGGCACTGGGGAATACAATGAGGAAATGAAACAGGTAAATATATCTTTCCTCATCCTCCTGTTGCTGTGAAGGGAATTTGAATGCATTTTTGAAATCTGCATTGACACAATTCCACAGAGTCTGAGGTAACAAGGATCAACTTCTGTTGTGCTAGGATGTGAGTCTTGAGATCAGCATGGCTGTGAGCCATTTGAAATATTTTACTTGGTATGAGGAGAGACAAATACCAGGGTTGTATAGCAGGTCTGGCTGAATAAGGACTCCAGTTAATCTCTGCAGAGGATTTCCAAAGGGAAGTATTTATCCTTGTGCCAAATGTCTATACCTGATATGTCTGACCTTGGGTGTAGTGTATTTCTCCTCTAAAACACGAGATTTGAAATGCTGCTGTTCTGATTTACTAGGGTTTTTTTTGCCTGGGAAGAGCAGGTGTGGGTGTACTTCTGCTCTGTTTCAGTTCACCACAGTGAGAAGTGAAGGCAAGCAAAGCAAGGCCCTGTTGAGGGGTGAGAGAGGGGAGACAAGTGTGGTTCAGCCTGGAGTTCAAGTTACAGCTTCTGACCCTGGGGTGGCTTTATTTGGGTAGGTCAAGGTGTGTGCAATTGGCCTGCCAATCAATACATCTCAAATGCCTTAAAAAATGTAAGAAAGAACCCTTCCACCTAGAAATTGTTCTTATAAAGGTGTGGACATATACACAGAGAAATAAAAAGCTTTGGAGGGGAAGTCTATATCTTCTGGATATCACTGTAAAACCAGAAGTGCCCAGTCTCTTTAATTTTTATTAAAAAAAAAAAAAAAAAAAAGACTCTGTTTAACAGTGTAACAATGTATTCAGAATTCTTTAGGCTATGTCTCAGAGCATAGCAATGAAATTATTGAAACATTTAGCTTTGTTAGGAGCAGAGTGTGTGGCTCAGCCAGTGGGCTACTGCAGACCTTCTCTCTCACTACAGCAACCTGAAAGGAGGCTGTGGCCGGGCAGAGGTTTGCCTCTTCTCTCAATAACTAATGATAGGATGACAGAGAATGACCTAAACTTGCACCAAGGGATGTTTAGATTGGATATTAGGAAACATTTCTTGACGGAGAGGGTTGTCAACCACTGGAGCAGGTTGCCCAGGGAAGTGGTTGAGTCATCATTCCTGGAGGGATTTAAAAGATGTGTAGATGTGGCACTCAGGGACATGATTTAGTGGTGGACTTTAGTGGCAGTGCCGGGCTAATGGTTGGACTGGATGATGTTTAAAGGTCTTTTCCAACCTAAATGAGTCTATGATTCTAGTTCTATGCTCTTTCTGAAGGTTTTCAACATTCAAGGAAAAATGAGGAAAGCGTGTGTACGTCACAAAGCTGAAAGCAAGGTCCCATGGAAGGGAGCAGGAATACACTGTGGGTGTTCTTACGAGACAATTTTGAACTGAGAAACTGTGGTGGATGGAAGGATTCTGTTTTGGAGGAAAAAAAAGTCCTTATTCTCTTCTTTTCTGTAATCCAGATCAAAATTTGTAATGATCTGAAAGTTCAATCAGACTTATGCTAAAAGCAAACCCAAGTAGTGAGGTGGAAATGCATCATTCTATGGGGTTTCCTTGTATGTAAAAACAGAAAGTCTGAGTTGATTTTTGGCATGCAAAGCAGAAACAAGCTGTGATGGGGGTGAGAGTCATGAGATGGCTGAGCATAGGTTTGCTGAAACTCTGTAGTACTGGAAGAATAAAAAGTGGGGGCTTCACACTCTTCATGGGGTTATCCAAGCAGGCTGATAAGAGTCTGGATAAAAAGGTTTCAGAAATGAGAAATGAAAGGGTGGATGTGTTCACACTAAGGAAAACTTAAAAAAAAACATGGTTAGAATGAAAAAGAAACGAATCCACATTCTTTGATTAGGAATGGAATTTTCTGCTGTTTCCCAGACAATGCTGGCATCATGTGGCCATTTTATTTAGCTTGCCTTGTACTAAAATATTTCTGAAAAATCGTTGCTTTCTCAGCATCTTTCTGATTGGGATTCCTTAAAAAAACCCAAAGCTCATGAACACACACAATTCTCATGGTGTGAATCCTGGGGATGTCCTGTGCAGGACTAAGTGTTGGACTCAATGATCCATCCAACTCAGAATATTCTGTGACTCTCACTGCAAAACTCAGCTGCTTGCCTTGCCTGGATGTCCTGTGACACTATCTCCATTTTCTAGAAGACATGAGGAGTCTTCAATTGGTCATTTGGGGTCTTTTGCTTTCTGACCACTGATCATGTTTTTAAAGTGATCAGTCAGCCTCTTTTAACACACAGAACAATTTTTAGTTGTGCTTGGCTTTTGAATCTAAATGAGAGGAAGAAATTGCCGTGTGCATGGCAGGCTGTGGTGGGAGTGTTTTCCCACTCTGGGGACGTTTGTAGGAGGGGGAACAATATTAAAGGACAGTTATTCTTCCCAAATAGGAAGAATGTGGGGTGCAAGAGGAGAAATGAAGCTCGTTTTTGAAAGACCAGGAGCAGGAGAGATGATGCAGGGTCCAGGACATTACCACACAAGAAAAAGGAGTTAGAACAAGGAGGAAAGAGAGCTGCAGTGATGCTTTTCATGTGCTCTCTGCAAAGGAGCAACATCCTGTTTAAGGATCTTAGAGGAGTCTTCTGTGACTGCTGGGAGAGAAAAACTGTGCATGTAATTCCAAGCTGAGCTGATTAGTTTAAAAAATCAGGCTATATGGGAGTATTTTTACATCAGTACTACTGGTATTTTGGAAGAATGGAAACCTGAGTAGAATAGCATCTAATACTACTTGAAGTAGAATCCTCTTACACTGATCATCTTCAAAGGACTTTGCAGAAGTGCTCCTGAAGCTCAAGTAAATAATGCTTGGGTAGAGGAGCTTTAATCAATGATACTAGCAGCTTATTAACCTGCATCTCAAGTAACCTGGCAGGAACAGAATCTGTTTGGAGGAGTTCCTCTTTGCAGTTCTGTACATCCAGATAAAATGGAAAACTTGGCAATAAACACAAATAGTTGTAAAAGTATTTCTCCCAATAGTGTTTCAGACTGTGTAAGAGATGATGCAGAAATATTAAATTTAATATGAGACTGAGCAAATGTATAATTGCACACAACTACAAATGTAGAGGGTAGTGGTGCATGTATATATTTCTGTATTTATAAACACTTGTGTATATATATATATATATGCACAGCCAAATTAATTCTTATGAAGTTTTCTTTTAAAAAAAGTCAAAAAAACAAATGGAAGTATAACATGTAAAACGAATGATAGAGCTGTTCAACCTTGTAAAACCAAAACCAAGCAAGTCTTGGTCACAAATAAGTGCATTGTGTCTGGATGCCTGATAGCAGCAAGTGGAAAGTCAGTTACTAGGAAACACGTGCCTCCCTCCAAAGTACGCAGCGCTTGCTCTATAAATGCAGACATTTGTTTAAATAAATATTTACTATAATTATGGCGCTGTCTTAATGGCTTTTAGGAACTTTTTACTATGTGTTTAGGTGACATGAAATCTTTAATCTGAATTGATTGAGATTTAATGTTTAATCTTGCTCAGATTTGTTGCGCTTTGTTAAGATGTTTTGCTTGGATTCTGACAAAACTTCAGCTGGGAGCAGAATACAGAATTCCATAATTCATGATAATAGAGTTACTTGGGCATCTGCTTTGTGTAATAGAAAACAGATAGTTAAATATTTTTGCACCTAAGTGACGATTCAAAGCAGATGACTAAATTTCTTCTCCTTTATCACTTGGAATATAAGTGCAGTTTCCTGGGAAAGCATTCTTTATCTAGAGTAGACTCAGGAAAATCAGACTAATTGAATTCAGTACTGCAGATCCATGAATGCAGACTCTGCCGTTCTATGGTAGATACTTTTCTGCAGCTTTTATCCAAAAGGGAAGACACTTTTATTTCTTTAGCTATACATGGCTAAATATGAAGAGTAATTTATGCACATACCTGTTCTGTGTGAGGTTTGCTAGACTCTTCGTTCATAAAAGCTGCTTTTTCAGCTTTTGTTCTTAGCTTTTGTTCTTGTTTTTTGATAAAAAACCAGTAAAGATGTGTGCTGTTTTATCTGCTCTTTCAGTGCAATTTTACTCAGTAGACTGTCTGCATTGTTAAAAGTTGTTTGGCTGGATACAAATTGAACTCACCAGTATGTAGAGGTTTTACTGTCAGGAGTATGACTTACTGGAAGCTATTAAATACATTTGCCTGAGTGTATAAATGTTTGAATAAGGAAAATGAGAAAATAATTGTGGCTGGGGAGAAGAGAATAGGTTCTTCTGCTTAAATGTGAAGCTAGGGAAAAGGTGAGCTTTTTGTTAGATTATGCTTTCTCTAATTGTAGCTTTGCCTTCTCAGCTCTCCTGGTTTGAAGAATTAGAAATTCATTCCTTAATGTTTTAGAGGCTTTTGCATAGCTCTATGGGTGAAAGTGGGATGCATCACTTACAATGACCTTAATCATTTTGGATCCCAATATTCCAGATGTCTGTGTAGTGTTACCAGAGCCAAAGAGAGCAACCCCTGGCATGTAGAAGTGAAGTGCACCTTTACAAGGCAAACAGGCTTACACCTCTTTCTGCCACAGAATGAAACCTCTTTTAGTTGTGAAAGAAAAATAGTGAGCTGGTTGAGGGTTTTTCTAAACTGTCACTTCCCTGTTTCACTCTGGTTTCTCAGTGGGGGCAGAGCAAACAACAGCTTAAGATACCATCAAACATGATAGCAAGGCATGCTTTATGTTCTCCAGAATATTGTCTATGAGCATGCCTTGCAAAAAGGACTGACACATCACATGCAGTGTAAAAGCATGTGCCAGAAATGGACAGTATTAAAATGTTTGTTGTTGCTGATTTCAAATCTAAATCTATTTTCAGGGAAAGAAAAAATCATGTTTTTTTTTTTTTTTCTCCTTTTCAAAGGGAGGAAGAATGAGACCTTCTTAGCTAATTCAGATCATGGTTTCCTACCTAGTTTGTTAAAGATTTAAAGCCTTAGGGAGGTTCCACCAAGTATCTTTGGTGACAGAACTCAATAGGGAGGTTTCAGCTCTAATTAGTGAATGAGAAGCATCACAAGAAGTAGAGTACACACTGAGTAATCGGCTCAAATGCCCCATGGAAAATTTGACTGAACTGGAAATGATGTCAGATTCCCCCATGAACTAAACTACTCTTTCCTTAAAGTTCTAAAGAGGTCAGCACCCTGGCAAAGGTAGGAGAGTGAAGTTGCTCTCGTGAGAAGAAAAAACAAACAAAATAATCCCCAAACCCAAAGAAATCAGGATTTGTAAGACTGCATTGCTGGAGGAATTGTGGGTTGCACATTTTGGGGAAGAGTGGATGAAGTGGTAGAAATTCAAGATCAAAGCATTCTTTGAGGATAACTTTGTGGCTACTACATCCAGGCTGAATACCCCAACTTTCCTGGGCTGTATCTGTTGTTACCCTGTTCGAGGACAGGCAGGGAGGAAGGTGGTGCTCAGTTAAGAATGTAATGAGAATTTAACAGCCCTGATTCAATACACGTGAGGATCAGCAGGAAGGAGGACTGCACTTGACTCAGGTTGGCACTATGCTGGCAGAATGCTGCCTGCTCAGGAGACAAGGAATAGTGAGATACTCCCTCAGCTCTGGAATGTGGGAAAGAAAGGAGTATTGAGGGAACTGTGTGACCTTAAGCAGCCATTTAGACAGGCTCTAGGTTTTAGATCTCATATGGAAGGTAGAGACTGACAGAAACATGATGCCTGTCCATTTGTTGCACAGCTCTGGTGTCCGAATTCAGGACATCCCTCTGGCTGTCCTGAATTGCCAGAACCCCTGCCAGGGGGCACAGAGACCTTGGCACAGAGCCCAAGACACCTGTGATTTTGATTATGACCCAGGAAAAAATTGCCAACCTTATATGAGGATCTGCAAGCCACGAAAGTTTAAGTAGAATAATAATTAGTTTGTCACAGGGTGAAAAATAGATTATTTGGGGTTTTTAGAATGGGGGTTCAGGGGGCAAGATGGAGGAATCTGGGCATGTCCAGCCTTTCTCCTTCTTCTTGGCCTCCATCTTCTGCTGTGATGTTGGCACTTTTGGATTGGTTTAGAGTAGAAGCTCACTCTCTAACATAGGTGATAGGTATTGGGGAATAATTGTAAACATTATATATGTAGTTTTTAGTATAAAAAGTTTACACCACCCTGAGGGCGTCTGTCTGCTGAACAGACCTTGGCAGGCCAGAGAAAAGAATTTTATATGTAAGAAACAAGAAACAGCCTTGAGATTGAGACAAGAAGAGCTCTGACTCCTTCTTCGAGCGAGATTGAGACAAGAAGAGCTCTGACTCCTTCTTCGAGCGCCGGGCTGAGAAAAGAGACTTCCTAACTCATCTCAGGGTCACTCTGACCAGCTAAAGCCCTGAGACTCTGGGGCAGAAGAGCAAGCAGGTGTTAGGGCTTGGGCCAGCTGCTTTCTGGTAGCCCTTCTGGCTGTCTTGCTACAGGTGGATTTGGTCTGTGGGACTGGAGGCTGATGGAAAAGCTTGCAGGGCTGCTCTGTAAAATGCAAAATATGTACCAACCTAAGGGAAAGAGTGTGGGAACTACTCCTCAGTGGTGAGGCTTGGGAATGAGTGAAAACAGGTAATACCACAAAGGGTAGCAGGTGTCTCATGGATCCTGGCTTTGAATTGACTCAGTGCTGTTGGAAAGTATTGGAGGGAGAGCTTAGTATTAAAAAAACCCACCCTGCTTTTCTGGTAGAGGTACACAGGATTTTTTCTGCTTAATATATCCTCTCTCTTTTCCCCTCTCTAGCTGTGTTTCTACCTCATTCCCACCTTACAATATATTTAACACTTTTAAATTTTTCTTTTGTGTCCTTGCCATGGCATGTGCTCTTTTGAGCAAGTCACTGTGAGCTTTGTAAGCAGCGTTGCTTGTTCCCCACACAATTGCTCTGCTGCAGTGAGGTTTGTGAAACTGAATTTATTTGCTGCTGCTGTTCTCTTTCCCCAAATATTTTTCATAAGATATATCAAGGCTGTCCTGAGATTTTTAAATTTAAGAGGTGGAATGGGTAATGGAACATGTGAAACACAGAGCTCTTTTAACATCCCTGAAAGAAATCTGGATATTTTTTGTCTCTAATGTTTTTCCTTGGTGCTTGAGCTGTCTGTAATTTATAATCAATTCAACCCTTCCAACATTTTTAATGAGAAAAATACCCCTAATCTATAGCAATAACTTCAATATAGTGTATCTTACCCTGGTAATAAAAACATCCAACAATATTTTAATCTAGTACTATGGAATACTCTTGGGTATTTTTTTAAATGAACATAAAGGCTGAATGCTGGAAGATGCTCCATGAAAACAAATTGTATTATTAATCAAACCAAAACACAGAATTCCTCACATAGTGATTTTAAAATGCCCAAGACAGTCTTTAATTGAAATGTTACAGAAAATAATGGAATGAGAAACTGTGTACTTGGTGTTTAATTAACTTACAATGTATGTTCAGAAGCTTGTTAGATGGATCAAAATGTAACTATAGGATGTAAGAGTGTGTTGGCAACATAAGTCCATTTATGTGTTGTCCAATAATAAATTTCAACTTAGATTAACAAGCACCATTTTAATTAAACAGTCTTCCCTTGTTGCATGCTGAAATGGCTGGTGCTAAGTGCCATTTCCATTCATCGTCTCCCATCAAATTCAGCACTTGCTCTTCCTTATGAGCATTATCTGTCACACAAAAGAACCAGGTTTGAACAATGATTTTTCTCTCAGCACCTGTCATGTAGTTGATTTTTTTTTTTTTGCATTCTCTTATCTAAATCGAGGCTGTATTTTAGCCTTCTGTGGCTGTGAAAAGGGTGCAGGAGATTTAAAGAACTCCCTGGAGGTAGGCACCAGAATGGCCTTGTCCCCTTTCTGGTTTTGCTCTGTCCTTTTCAAAAAAGCTAAAGGAGGACATCCAGACCTTGGTAAAAGGTCCAGCTTGTGGTCTTGCTGTCGTGATGAATAGTGGATGACTGAATAAAGTAGGAGTCCTAGTAAAATATATGTATTGTAAAAGTGGCCTTGCCCTGATCCTAGTTGTTCCAAATGGGCTGCAGCTGTGATGCCCTTAATTGGGCTGCAGCTGTGGCTAATGAAGATAACTGGGATAAAAGGGGGTGGGTTGGCCAGTCAGGGAGAGCCTTGGACCCTGACGAAGAAGCAGGAACAACATTGCTGTGAAGAGTTGTGTGTGAGAAAACCCCTCAGAAGGTATGGGACTCTAGAAATATAACAACAACTGGAGAGGAATACAAGGAAAAACCTATGCTGATGCATTCCTATTATGTTCTGTTGAAATCACGTTGCCATGACTTTGTTCAAGCTGTGAACAAAGATCTCCATGATACTGAAAGCTCCTTCCATAACTGGCCAGTGCTTGGGCCTTCAGAGCTTCTGCACCTGTGCCTACTTGGGTTAGTAGATATGCACCATCACAGCAGCTCCAACTCTGCAGAGGCCCAGTTCTGCCCTGACATTGCTGGTTTGGTTTTGTCCTCACCACTCTAGCACTGGCTGGTGAAGCCCCTGGACATGTCTAGTGTGGTGGGGCCACAGGTTAAGTCAAATAGAAGTAGTTTCTCTACACCTGACAAAAGGCTCTTCCCTCTTTTTTAACTTTATAGCAAGTTGCGTAGGATGGATTGTAGTACAGGGCTGGCAACCCTCTTGTTACCAAAGTAATTAATATAGCATGGCCTGGGTTAGAAGGGACCTTAAAGTCCATCTTGTTCCAAACACTTTCTACTGGACCAGATTTTCAAACCCCCATCCAACCTGCCATGGAACACTAGTAGTGGTGGAGGGTCTACAACTTCTCTGAGTAACCTGTTCCAGTGCCTCACCACCCTCATTGTAAAGAATTTCTTCTTCAGCTCTAATCCAAACCCACTGTATTTCAGTTTAAAGCCACTGTCCAGTCACTGCATGCCCTTGTAAGCAGCTCCTGTCCAGTTGTCTTGTGGGTCCCCTCAGGTACTGAAAAGCTACAGTAAGGTCACCTCAGAGCGTGTGCTGGGCTTCAGTATAGGACAAGGAGTAACAGTCTTAAACAAAGGAGCTTGACTTGGAATAGATGTAAGGAAGAAGTCTTTAAAATGAGGGTGATAAAACGCTGGAATGGGTTGCTTAGAGAGGTGGTAGATGCAGTTCCTGAAACAAGGTTGGACAGGGCTCTGAGCACCCTGATCTATTTGAAAAAGTCCCTGCTTCTTACTTCAAGTGGATTGGATTAGATAGTCTTTAAAGGCCTTTTTCAACTCAAACTGTTCTATGATACGCCCCCAAAAAGCAAGGGAGGGTGGTGAGCAATAATCTTGCTCCTATTCAAGTACCATTTGATATCTGAGGTAAATGTTTAGGATCACTTCCCTGCTGCTTTATTCTAGCAAGGCTCCTCTCTAAAAGAAAGAGTGTCTTACCTACACTCACCTACAGAATTGAGGGCTGTCCCAGAATCCCTGCCATGGGCTGTGGGGGATGACAGGGTACCTGTGGGGTTTGCTGGGCTAGGGGAAGGGAGGTGCCCTCAGGACACAGGGTAGGTCAGCACCTGGGATGGGATGATAACAGTGAGGGCAAGCAAAGGTTTTCCTCTTGCTCAGATCTCAGCCACCTGACCCAGGTGCATATCAGTGTTGCCTTGCAATATCCAGAGCTGCCTCTGCTTTGTGTCTTATACCAGTCATTAAGCCCTGCTTTTAAGGGTAATGTCTCTGTTGGTACAAAGGTACCAAGTGAGCTGAGTGTGGCCTCTAGTGGTCTGTTAATATCAGATACTGAGAGTCGGGGCTTTCTGGGCTGGCGATCTGCTGCATTCTGTGTGCTTTGTGTTAATCAGGATCTGCAAATCTGTGAAAGAAAGTGACCACCAGAGAGCTGACATGAAGAGGTTGCTTGCTATCGTGCACCTACTCAGGTGAGGTCAAGCAGCACTGAGGGCATCAGTGCTGCACTAAAAGAGCTGCCACTATGAGATGTGCCAACTTCTTAAACTGGTGCCACAACTGGATCTCGCTGCCAGAGCTTTGGTACTTTTCAATATACAGTAGAAGCTTTCAGTAACTTAAAAGCTGTAGTAGATGAGAGCGTTTAGACAAGGACAAAGTAAATATTAGACCACAGTAGTTGTAATTTATTAATGTTTACTTCTCTAAGTTGCCAAGCTCTATTGTAGGCCCTCTGAAGTTTCTTAGCAGCAGGCATCTGGTTTGGGTATCAGAGGATATAGTTTCAAAATCTCCAGCGCATCTCACTTGGTCTATAGCACTGTCCTCCAGAAGAGAAATGCAGAAGCAAAACTGCTCACTCTGAGCATATTAGGAATGAAAGGAAGCCCTAGCCTAACAGGATGCATTCCCTGAAGGACAGATTTAAATGATAAGCAATAACCATGTTACCAATCAGCTGATTTGTTTATCTGCTATCTTTCATTTTAATCCCAAGCAGTATAAGCATTTAGCAGATAAGGCAAATCAAGTGGCATTTCTCTTTTGCTTTTAGTTTCTGGGGGCTTTGTGCTTGGGGAATATGTTCCCCACCTTTCATAGCATCCTGCAACAAATGTTTTCACACCTGTGCTTGCCCACAACTTTGATGTCTTGACATTGAAGAAAGTTATTCCTGGTGCTTGTTAAGTACAAAACATTCTTTGCAGTAAGAAACTTTCACAATTCTGTACTTCTGATCTGTGGTGCTGACTCACAAACATGAGCAAACTGTAAAATTGTGCTGGTGAAAAGTGAGCCTTCCCTGGACATCCGTCATGCCCCTGACTCAGATGTTATTCCCCTCTGAGGTATCTGGCCCTGCTTCAGCTGTGACTCAACTGTTTGTGGCACTGAACGGCACAAATAACAGCCCAGCCTATGAGGAAAGCTGAAACTGGCACTGATTATGTATTAATATGCTGCAGCTAGGCAGCCACTTGTGAGAAGCTGAGTCATGCCTGCAGCTGGCCCAGAAAAGTCTGAGGTAATTGGGAATCAGGCATGCTGCAGCTCACGCTCCTCCTTTCTCCAACCACAGCCCTGTGTCATTTCAGTCCCTCAGCAGCTAGGGAGAGCCTTCCTCACCCTGCAAGAGACAGAAACCTGGGAATCAAAAAAAGAGCTTAATTCCCCTTCTATCTACTGCAATTTAACCTGCTTGCAGTGGTCTCTGTCCTGTGATTTGTGATGAGCAACATATGCCTGCTAGAGCATGGAATGATCATGAGGGTACATTTGAGTTTTCAGAAGCATGTAACAGAGAACCCATAAGTGTTTCTAAAAACTGCTCCAGTATCTGCTTATCAAGGCTTTCTAACAGTGTACATTGACTTTTTTTTGTTCATATAAAAAAGCTTTGATTTTTTTAATCACTTGTCTAACAGGGACCTGTATGCTCTCACTAGCGAGGTTAGGCACCCTTGGAGAAAGGTGATGTGAGGATGCTCTGAAAAAAATTACTTTTTGCCTTTTTTGTTTCTTCTTCCTGTTTGAGGACACAATAAAGGCCTCAACAGCTGCTTTGTCTTTAGAGAGAACCTGCCTCTTGTCTGCTTTTTAAAGCTGTGCCAAGAAGAACTTTTTGGAGTTTGCCTGAAAAATACAGTAGAAACCATCTTAATGTTAACGTCTCCAGACTGTTATTTTTCTTTGTAATGAGACTGGGAAATGGTGATGTCTCAGATAACCCTGAAAAGATATGGCTGGAAAAAGCTGGCTTGGGTGAAATTGCTAAACTATATTTTAGCCACAAAAATCTTCCCTAACTGATTCCTACAGAGCTTAGGATGTTTACCATGAAGAATCATGTTTTCTTTATGTGTGTAAACAGCATTTGGAATAAAAAAAGTATTCAAATGGCTGACTAAAAGGTGCCAGTAACTGGCAAACTGGAAAAACTGCCTCCCTGTCTAGCCTTCCTGATGGAGCTGCTTTTCCTGGAGAATAGGCTCTGCTCTCACCACCTTCTGTGAGCAAATGCATTCTCAGGAGAGGCAGGATGGAGTCAGCTTTATCCTGCCTGTGCAGAGTGACACTGTTTGTGTCAGTCTGGGGCTGGGAAAAGGATCTGTGCAAGGGAAAGGATAGGGACAGAGGATACAAGACAGGAAAGAGACCCTTGTTTGAGCAGTGTTTTCTAGCCTATCTGTTCCTCACAGGCATAAACTTAATATACAACTTATTTTATGGCAAGAAGCTATAGTACCTTTGAAGTCCTTTAACTGAAGAAAGTTTTGTTACATTTGCCTTTTCTCTGCTAGTTCAGACCTTGGTTGTTTTCATCTGGTATTCTAATTTCTATGTGAGTGGATGCTTCAGGGAAAGGCAAAGAAATAAAACGATCACCTTAAAATGGAGTACAAGTGTATAAAGTGTGGAGAGCTATGTGTGAGAAATGCTTCCTTGTCTGCAAGTGTGATCTGCCTGTGCAGTGAAGCATGAAATTTGGTTATCATCTTATTCCATACTTTATTGTAGGTTGTGGAGCTGAAAGCATTATTAATGTAAATAAAATGATTCAGCCTTTCCTAGGTAACATAGTACTCTTTAATTTTCAGAGGCAGAGAGTCCTGCAGATTGGTTCTGTACATCCAAGCAGGCAATTGTTTTTTGCCCCACAACTTGCTTTTACAGTAGCTGTGAGATAAGGGACCCACAGAAGGTCTACGTGTTCTGACCCAGTGTATGTAAAACTGAATGCTTTCAAAGACAATGTTTTTTTTGTTGTTGTTGTTGTATGCTGGTCTCTTTAAAAACAGAATCCCGTGCGTGTCCGGTCCGAAGCATCCCTTTTATCGCGGCAGATCAGAAACACATGGTGTGACTGTCAGAATATTTGGCAAATGCCTCAAGTCCAGGCTAGTCGGTCCCTGGGCCGGCTCTGCTGAGTGCCAGGGAGAACGAGCAAGATCGGAGCTGCAGCCGAGCCTGCAGATGGCAGCAGAAGAGCGCCGAAAGCAGAGCCCTGTCCGCTCGGCGCAGCAGCATCCCCAGCCCTGCCTCAAATGGAGAATTTCAGGCATTCTCCGCTGAATCCTTCTGCCAGGTTGAAGAGTGTGGGCAGTGAATTCAGATATTCAAACCGTGTGTGAAGGTGTTGGAATTCAATGCTTTGCTGACAAAAAATAACACTTTGGAAGAAAGCGAACTGTAAAGAGACAAAAATCCTTAAATGCAAAGAGCATACTAATAATGTATTACAAGGTGATGCCCTCTCAGTGTGTCCTGTTACTGTCCTCAGTAAATACTGACAAAGGAAGGTGTTGTTTCCCATCATGGGGTTCTTAACTGGGGTTCTGATGAATGCTCTCATTCCCAGACTGAGCTCAGGGATGCCTTTGGCAAAGAGAAACGGGGTACCAATACAGACTGGGAGAGACCTACTTCCAGAGTAGCTCTAACTTCATATTTAACAATTTCTCTCTTGAGACATTAGATCAGAAGCCCTTAGACAGAAAAAGAAATGAAGTAACATCATTAATGGTTCTCTGACTGTTGAGTAGCAGGGGCTGTTGCTGCTGCACCTAAGGGTGAATTGCAAAAGCTGTAGGACTCTCAATATACCTTGTCCTCACTGCTGTTCTCCCATATGTGTTACAAGGTGGGAGGCAGGCTTCAGCTCTGAATTTCCATCACTTCCAGGGTGAACCTTATTCTGGGAAATCTTCAGCCAGCTGCTGAAGCTAGCTGTGAGCCTGTTTTGCATGGTTAGCTTATGTGCCAGGATCTAGCTCTGGGTGTCTGTTATGATTATTTATTATTGTGGGTGAATGTAATCATTCTAGAAGGCTGAAGAGGCCATTTACTGTATATAATAATGGCTGATTTTATTTGTTGGTATGTTTTACTGTTATTAAAAGCCCTCCCAGCAATGGATCTAGTGTTCTGGTATCAATCAAAATAAGACTGCTATGAGAAAAGGTTATTGCCCATGCAACACAGCTCTTCTTCAGCAGTATTTTTATTAGGTATTTTTATACACATGCAGGTGGTAGTACATAACCTCTGGAAAAATGTGCAATTAAACAGAGTACTTGCACTCCTTTCAGAAATCATGACAATATGCCAATTTTTTTCTGCAGTCATGTTTCTGGTAGTGGTTTCTCACAATCACCATAATAATTGAAAAAAAAGGCAGTGTTCTGTATAATGGAGTTTATTGGGCATATTGAGCAGTAGCACACAGCTCAGTGAACCTGTGTGTAGCCAAATAACTCTAAGGTGTGGATGTAGTACTTGCTGCTTTGAAAATGAGCTAAAAATTGAGTTTGCTTTTAGCATAAGGTTCAGTCAGCAGGATGGGTGCTTTGTTTCTTGTTTATCACCTGCCCTGTTGATCTCTAAAGCACCAGACCGGCAGCTAAAAGGGTATATTCCCCCTCCCCCCCCCATATTTGCTTTAAATAACAAAAATATTCATCTGGCTCCTGATATTTTGCAGCACTGTCAAGTCAAATATAGTCAAGTACTTCTAGCCAAATTAAATATGGTGAGTCTCAGTAGTGCCATTGAGTTGCTGCTTTCCTGATCCAAATTGGTTTGATACTTAAGGCTGTCACAGTATCAGTGTGTAGGAGCAAACAGAGTGGATCCCAATACAAAAGTTCACCTGTGGTATGAGAAATGTAGAGTTTAGACATGTATGTTTGGTTTGGATAGAGGGTGGAAAACAGAACTGTCTCAGAATAGCACCTGTTGCATAAAGGATGTCAGCAGATGCCACCTGAAGTCTTTGATGGTTGATCTTGATCTGTGTTGCTTAAAATACTTATGATTTTGAGGGAATGACATCTGCAGTGGTGACAGCACTTCTTGGCACAAGAAATATCTGGATTTGAATTTTAGTTCTGATAAAGGATTCCAAAATTTTGTGCTTAGGCTGGCAGATCAGCAGAAAGGACAGAAGGGAGGCCCCACTGTACATTAGCTGGAAGTTAGGCACTTCTTTTCCAAGTTGATCTAGTTACAAGGATCCACACATCCGGAGATGCTTGGCTGTGTTTTGTGTTCAGTAGCTGTTCCAAGCACTGGACACCTTAGGCTATGCAAGTGAAATCACACTGAGACCATTGCTTTGTCACAAAAAATCTTAAGGTTTTAATTCTTTGAGCTCAGCTTTTTGCCTCTGTTAAAAGTGGCATCCCCACCAGCTGGGGAGGAGTGAAGGGTGGCTGACTTGCTGTGGATTGAATGGAATATTAAGTGAGTGACCTTTGCAAGACTGTTTTTGGAAATATTTCTGAAGTAATACTCCCATCTTTGTTCTTCTATTTTTAGACTCTGGCCTTGAAATACACTCCTTGAATGCTCTCAGAAGCTTAGCAAGTTTTCATGTTGAAGCTCATGGAAACTGGGCTCTGCCTGTGTGCTCAGTTGTGATTATTCATTGTTGTGGGTGAATGTAATCATTGCAGCAGTGAGAGCTGTGTGCCTGGGTTGCTCATGTGCTGCAGCACCTTGACTTGAGCTACTTCTAATCCAAAATCTGTTTTCCATGTCAGCTTGGCTTGAGACAACAAGCTGATATGGCACCTTGCAGAGATGTCAGTGTGCCACAGTACATAACAATGATGATATCTGTCCCTGTAGCCTGGCATACAATGCAAGAACTCTGTCTTAGGTGGTATTTTGTTTGTGAGGTGTGTCTGTAAATCCAGGCACTGTTGACTGGAAAAAACAATTTGACAATATCTAACAAAGTACAAATTGCTAGCAGAGGTTGGCACTGAGGCAAGGAGCATTGCAGTTACTGTCAATAAAGTTTTTAAAACAATGGGACTTCCCTGAGTATTCACTATTTCCAGATGACCTCAGGGTGAGTCCTTTGTTCTACCTCTCCCTGCACAGCATCTTTGTACAGGACCACTGTAGGAGTGGAGTTTACTAGAGGTGGGAAAGGACCTTAAGATTGCATGGCCTGTCCTGGGAAGAGAGAATGAACTCTCTGAGCCAGAGAAGTGTGTTTTAGATGAAGGCAGCGATACAACAGGTGCAGAATGCCGGAATATATGAATGGAAATGAAATTCACAGTATTTACAGTGGTTTGCCACTAAAATGGGAGAACTAAGTAAGCCTGGAAAGTGTATTCTGGAGCCTATACTGCTGAGAACTTACAGAAGATGATTATTGAGTGTACTGGCGCTGGATGTTAAATTTCCTGGGCTCAAAAGAACTGCAGGTAGCTTGGAAATGACAAATAGCTTGAGAAACCAGGAAAATCGTGTGTAATAGAGAGCAATAGCATAGAATAGAAGGCAAGAAGAAAAATATAACTCAGCAGAACAAGTATGAGATACTTTGCTTAAGCAGGAACAATGAATTGCGCAGAAGCAGCATGGGGGAGTAACTCAGTAGGTATAACTCAGGGAGGGCAGTGAATCTGGTCTCCCCTGCAAAAGATGAGGTAGGGAATGGTAATTTATCACAAGTAGCATATGCATCAGTAGTGTTATGACACTAAGAAAAGAGGAAAATATGTTACTAAAGTGTATAGTAGACAGGATTACAGTCAATCAGAAGTGCTGAACAGACATACTGCTTCATATTGCTGTCCTGGCACTGCTGGAGTTCTGGAGCTATTCTGTATGGAGTGCTCAGGAAAGATGTGATCTCCTGGGGAGGCCCCAGCAGAGAGCACCATCAGAGAGCTCTGGCAAACATAACCTGTGACAGGCTGGAGGAAACTGATGGTGTGTGGCTTAGAAAATGGCATTCCTCTGTAGAGTGCTGTAGAGGAGGGCAATGATGTGTGCCCTGTCTCTGTGGTGGGTGCAATGAGACCTGATGGACCTGAATTGCTGCTTTTTGTTTAGGCAAAGTGTTAGGGGAAATCTGTGGGGATTACGATGGAAAGAGGGATTCAGAGAGCACTCTCAGCAACTGGAGGTATTTGAGAACAGAGTAAGTACCTGTCAAGAGTCACACCAGAAACTCACGAACTCCCTGTTATTGGGGCTGCCTATATAATTTTTTATTTGAGCACTGTCTCCATCCTTCATAATTTTAAAAACTTGTTGGATATCCCCCCCATTTGGAAATACACCTCCACACCGTGCAATCCCTCCCTTTCCCACACAGTTGTCTTCTGCCTCTCGCTGCCCTTTCTCAGCCGCCGAGCTTGGAAATGCCGCTCTCGGGGACTCCTTGTTCGCTGTGGGACCCGGCGGGGCTCGGCCCTGCTGAGCCCCTGAGGCTGCCGAGCCGGGCTGCGGGGGCCGGGAGCCGCTCCCGGCAGCGGGGCGGGCGCCAGGGGCCGCTGCCGGGCCGGGAACCGGGCCCAGCGCGGCGGTGCCGCCGAGCCCCGGGCGGTGCCGGGCCGGGAACCGGGCCCAGCGCGGCGGTGCCGCCGAGCCCCGGGCGGTGCCGGGCCGGGAACCGGGCCCAGCGCGGCGGTGCCGCCGAGCCCCGGGCGGTGCCGGGCCGGGAACCGGGCCCAGCGCGGCGATGCCGGACCGGGAACCGGGCCGGGGCCTGGAGAAGAGGCAGCGGGGGCTGGTGTGAGGGTTGCGGGTAGGAAACCCGGGCTGGTGCTCGACAGAAGTTTCCTGAGGCAGGGATGTAGCGGGCTCTGTGTTGACCGGCGTGTTCAATCAGTAAGAGGTTTGCTGATTTCTATCGGTTATTGTTCACTTTCCAAGCCTTGGAAAGCAGGAACATGATCCCCTGGTCGTCCTTCACAGCCCTGCTATTTTTTTTTCTTTTCTTGAAGATCCAAAGTTCGTTATGAATGCTAGTCCCGTTTTTCCAATTAGGTACTGGAGCACCTTTTCACACCTTCATGTTTTAGACTTTTTCTGTCCTCTTTAGAACGAAATTTGAAGCATCTCTTAGGTGAATTTGAGAACTTAGTCGTTGACAGAGTAAACTTGCCCTGTTTACCTGCCACCTCTGAAATACAGAGCTGTGTTTCGTGTCAGGTACCTACAGGCAACGTGTGTGTTTGTGATTGTGATAAGTGTGCTGACTGACCATGGGACACTTATAAAGATGAATTCTAATAATAACTGATGAAAGTAAAGCATGGGAGAAGACATTTGAACCTATGTTATGTTGGCAATTAACCTTAGTTGATTTAGGAGCATTTGAATTAAAGTGTTAAGGATGTTGCTCTTTGCTTGTAGTTAAGCCTTAAAGAGTTTTGCAATAATAACCTTTTGAAGTATAATTTTAGAATATTGCTTGTATCCTTGATACTATAGCTTTGGAATATATATAAAGGAAATATGCTTATCTCACACCTTAATAAAGCAGAGAAAAACAGCTTGAGAAAGGAAGATGAACATCAACTCAAGGATTAATTGTTTCGACCAGGGGAAGCTGGACATCACTGTTATGAGACTTATAGTCTTTGGAATTAAAAGGTGGACCCACATCTGGGGAACTGGACTTCACCAGATGAGATTCATCTTTCTTCTTTTGGAAACTAGACCACCACCACGTGGGATACTCCTTTTGGGATACATCCTGAGAAAAACTAAATCACCATAGTGTATAGAACTGTGACGTAAAAAATGGGAATATTAACAGCTGATGAGTAAAAACTGGAATAGAAACTGCTGAGAAAGCTTATGAGTACCCCTATAAATGCCTGTAAGCCTCAACTATCGGTGTGCAGTTGGAGGGAAAACTTCCCTCACTGTACCCAGCACTGTATTGCTCATACTTTACCATATTAATTAATAAATTGATTGTTGCTTGAATGTTGGCCTAGTCAAGCTTCTTATTCATAACACCTCTGCTGTGAATTCTTAATACTGAGCACTTGAGTAGCGTAGCATGTGACAATCTCAAGTGCAATGTGACACAGTTAACTCCTATTGCTCAATATTGTGAGGAGATGCAATTTTGTATGAACCCTTCAAGTCCTATCACCTTCCTATCACCTATCATCTTCCTATCACCTTCTCAGAGGCTGGGAGCAAATCCTCAAGATTTATGCTGTTTTGCTTCATTAGCTGCTTTTGTCTTTGGAAGAATGTTTGGGATGTACTCCAGGTCTCTGAGAACAGGATTCTACATGGCTGAAAGACCTTTTGGTTTGACTGCAAACTGGTCCCACACTGCAAAGATATCTGCAAATTGTGTCATCCCTCTTGTTCCCTGCAAATGAAAGGAAGCATTTTGCTATTAATTCACTTTCAACTATACTTAATATGAATAATAACGGTCTCATTAAGGGCTGACAAACCTGTCTATTTTAGAAACTTTATTTTAACATGGGATGATTTGAATTTCCATAGATAAATTAGGTGTTAGCCTTGAGTAAGTACAAATTTGTAGATAATTAAAATCAGGATTAGTGAGAGAAGAGGTGAAAAATGGGGGTCAGATGCAAACCATCATGGGTCAGGCACTGTCAGCTTTGCTCTTTCATTTTTGTGCTGTTCAAAAAAAAAAGTTTTTGATTCTGCTGGTTAGAACAAGTTTCTAATAGTTTGGTGAACTGAAGTACTCATTTCTAAGCAGGGCCTTATCTCAGCAACAGTGATAAATTCTCTCACTTAACTAAAATTTGCAGACTAAAAGTTTAAATATATACTGAGTGTCCTTCCAGCTTTATGGAAATTCTCCACAGACACCTAAAATAGGTGCAAGGAGTTCAATTTAGTTTAGGAAACACACACACATATATATATATTTAAATTATTTTTTAAATAGGGGAATATATTCCTTGAAATTGATTTGGGATTTCCTTATGGATTGTGCTTTAGGTAATAATGTATGTTTCTTGTGCTCATTGCCTATCTTATCTTTTGGGAGCCATTTTGTATGGGTGATAAAATGGGGATTCAGCTTAAAGTGCTTTGAAATGGAACTGTTATTCTTGGAGTAAAGTAAAGTGCTTGAGGTAACATGCAAAATTCATGCAGCTTCATTGTTCAAGGAATGAGATAATAATTTATGGGAAGTGCAGGATTTAGAAGTTGTTTCAACCTCCAGCAGATTGCAGTGGCCCCCAGCTTGAGATCATCTTGTGGCATAGTTAAGGGTAAATGCTGGAAAATGTAAGTTTGCAGACTTCTGATTTGAGCAGTGAAGAGCTTTATTTCTCACTGCTGGTGGAGCACCATTCCTGCAGGTCTATACCTTATTAATGCACCATTATAATGCTACTGTCAACCTATAGATATTAAAGATTTTAAGAGATTTAATCCTTCTTGTGGATTTATTTTTGTTACATCAAGAACTGTGTGACTTGTGTTTCAGTGAGAGTTATTTACCACCATATAGAAGGGAAGTTTGGTGTAGGGGACTCCCATAGTTTAATCTGGGGGGTTTGGAGAAGACATCAGAGCCTAGAAAAACTATATTGTGCTTTGAGTAACAGAACTTCTAAGCATTGCTGAAATTGAGCCTAATGTATCACCCTCCACTGCTGGAGCAACAAAAACATAACCTGGAAGTAGCCTTTTAGCAGAGGCAGTAATGATAAAAGTAAAGCCAGGTCACAAAATTTCCCAGAAAATACAATAGAGGGAGGGGTCTGATGACAAGCAACTTGGTTATGTTCTCTGGGTAGAAGTGAGGGATGCCTTCATTCCTCGGGGAGTCCTATGGACTAACACAGGCCTTTAGGGTCAGCTTAGGTACATGGCTTTGGGGACCTTGACTCTACCCTCACTTGATATTCTTTGAATTCTCTGTAATTACAGAGTCCACACACCACCAGTGACTCTTCTGGTAACAAGAGATCAGTGAATTGAAGAGCCATCTTCAATTTTCATTTTTACTGTTTGCCTTGGTGTTAGGTGTCCCAGAAATGCAGAAAGGGGTTTGTTGTAAAAGCATGGTCTTGCTCCTCTGAAGACCTCAGGTGTCCAGCTGGAATTTGGATGTTTGCTGAGGTTTCTTTGGTTATTTTTAGAAAGGAGACATCCATCTTCTGAGATACTGAGACTTCATCCTGTAGCTTGAAGGGAGTAGGGGGCACATGAGGTTCCAACAGAGGGTTCATGAACCCCTACAGGAGTGAAAAAAATGTAACTGCTATCTTCCTTTGTTTCTGATATCCACAATTTTTATGGCAAAAAGCTCATTTCCGTTCTGTTTGAAGAGCTGAACCTTTGCTTTAGCTGTCACTTACACAAAGCCCAACCAACGAACCAACCAAAAAAGCCCAACCAAGCTGCGGCACACCCCCAATCACCCTATTCCCCACCCCAGTCTCCCTAATAACTAAAACCCTAAAAACAGAAATGCATTTTGCCACTGTGGTAACTTGCAGGTTGAAGATCATTGCAGTGGAGAGGGGAATAACCCGTCACCTGCAGAGCTTCTACCAATTAATTCATTTTCTTGTAGGAGAAAGTGAAAAATTTTCCACAAGATATAGGAGTGGTAAGGAAAAATTAATGATCCACTGCATGTTTCCTAGAGGTGTCAGTGACCTGGTTCCTACCTCCTGCAATAGTTCAAGATTTTAGGTGGGAGTCTTCCCCTACTGTCCTTCAGTTCCCAGTCCATCAGTGTTATGTCTACTGTAGCTGCCAGGTTCCTGCCCCTCATCATTACTTGGCTGTTCAAAAGGAGGGAACTGTGGATATTACTGGGTGACAGCTGTGTGGGTGTGAGCTGAATTCCACTCTTTCTCCAAAAATCAGGAGCAGAAGCTGGTGAGTAGTAGCACATCCTGAGGGACCTGAGCCTTGTCAGAGGCCCTTGAGAGGGGCACCTGGCCAGGGCAGAGTGATACAAGCACTTGAAGGTGGGCAGGTGCCATTATCATAGTGCTGTGTTTGAGGGTAACTGGTTCCATGTCTTCCCCCACTGAGGATGAGAAAGCTGCAGGGGTGGCAGGAAAGAGTGGAAGAACTGTTCTTATGGGAATGGTGTTTCAAAGAGGACATGCTTTTTAGGATGTACACCAACTCCCTCTGCTTCCTGCTGATGCTTTGTTGAGGTATTCTGCAGAAGCAGGTTACTTCTGGATTAGCTGTGCCCTTGTGGTGACTTCCATATTTACAACTTTGCTGGAAAATAACGAATTATGAATAGCCATTTTATGTCATTAGAATTACTGGAATCATATGTGGATATTGGCCTTTTAATATGTAGCTGAAATGAATCCAGGGTGTAAAACCAGTAAATTAGGACACTTATTTTTCATCACTTGTCTGGAATTTCCATGTATTGTGCTGTGCTGTTTACAGCAGTGTGAGAAAACGAGAGTTAGAAACCAGATATATTTATCTGTGATTGTACAGTTTGCAATAATTTAGGCACAGCCAAAGTTTCCTTCAAATACAGAAGAGGTTGAGTCTTATGAATTTACTTATTTTATTTTAAAATTGCTCCTGCGGTTGCTGTAAGTGCTTGGAAAGCAAGATTAGAGCATTATTAGAAACTTGTCCCTTGGGGCACATCTTTTATAGTATTACCACTGGAAAAGAGGTGGTTGGGAGGGAAGCATTTATCCTGAAACAGCAAGGTCAAGAAATATTTTTCTAAGTAATACAGAACTGAATGTCCAACCTGGTGACCCTTCACTGTCACAAAGAAATCCTTTGCTAGGCAGAGTGCCATTCATTTCCAAAGTGCCCTGTCACCTCCCTTACTTGTGCACTGGCAGTATTTTTCTCTCTATTTTTTCTTAAGGCATTAGGCATAAGAGTCTCCAGCTGAACCTGTTCAAACATGGGTGTTCTGGTGAGCTGGGATGTACTTTTTGGCTTTTCAGCATTCTCTCCCAGGCCATTTATCACATGGCACCTGTGGAGAACTTTCTCATCAACATTTTCTCTGTTTTCAGAGGCACTCCAGCTGTGACTGTCTCTAATAGCCTGTAGGATTGAAGAGGAAAGCAGGAAGAGTAGGCTGTGGGGAGGAAAGGAGGTGGTGAGACCCGTCCTTTGGTTTCTATAATTCTTAACTGGGTTTGGCCTTGTAACTTTTTTGACTGTTGATATTTTATTAAATCTGCAGAAAAGGTGACTGGGGTTCCACTGAGCTGCTGTAATTTCCTAGCTGTGGATATAAGGATTGGGATCTGTCTTCTTGCTCCAAGTGGTTTTTGTTCTGCCTCTAAGGAAGATCTTTTGTGGGATATGTGCTGGCGTGCAATGGACAATGGGATCCTCATTCTTTGTTTTCCAGTAAAGCAGTGCTTTCTCAGATAAAAACCTTTCCTGACAGCCAATTTTGATTTTAATCTCTTTCCACATGTTATTCTATTTTCTTTCATGAGGGTTGAAAAATCTTTTTGAAGAAATTTTTGGATTCCTTTGCTCATTTAGTTTACTGAACCTCTGACCCCAGTCTAGGTGCTGTACAGAAATAGGTATGCCCTCATCAGGTTCTTTCAGGTCTTGTATCTGTGAGGGAGTGTTTTTGCCTTCCCTGTGGCAAAACTTCCTTACACTGAGATGGTAGAACACATCAGCACCCCAGAAATGTCAAAATAGATGTAGAGTATCTGGGATAGCTCTGGGGTTTTTTCCTCCCTCTCCTCAGTGAAAATGTTTTCCAGTTTTAATTATGAGCCCTGGATGTGCATCTTGAGATTTGCAGCATCTGGAGCACGGTGCAATGATTTCTGCTCTGTGACTGGCATGCAAATAAGCAGCAGCTTAGGCTTGCTCCCTATTCCTCCTGGTGTCCGTGTCACTTCTGCATGCAGGCTGTCTCCTCAGCCCATACACATATCTGCCTCCTTGTGTCAGTGTAAGAGACATCTTTTCAGACTCCCTTAGATTTCAAGGCAGAAGGATGGATTCTCTTAGGGGAAAACCTTACATGGCTTTAGTGGTTGGCTTCTTGAATTAAATGGGTATTTTCTAATTGGATAAACTCAAGTGAGTCATGCAGCTACACACGATAGGGGAGGGAAGATTGGCACTGAACTGGTTTGTTTATTGCTAAAACCCATGGATAATATTCTTCATAGTACCAAGTTTTCACTCCCACTTCCCCGTCCTGTCCATCACTTCATATATTGCCGAGGATAGCTCCAAATGGAACAGCTGTGCCATCTGCCTCCAAGATTATTTCAGTCCTCACTGTTTTGGGATAAATTTCATAAAGTGTATTGCACATGCAAACATTTAATTGAACAAATGGGAAGCCTCTCCAGTTAAGAAATCTTTGCAAATGACAAGTAGTGTCCAATTTCCATTCTAATGGTTACTCTGGGGCTTTAAAATATGTGTGAATTCATCTAGCGGGGGCTGATGGTATATTGGAGGCAGATGGCTTGGTTCTGCAAAGAAGAAATGTAAGTGGCTTTTGCTATAAATCTTATTTTTTTTTTGGCAGAGGGTTGACACAATAAAGATGTGACTATTACTGAGAGTGCTCTTTAATAATCATACTACCTTATGTTTTCCCTCAAGAATATGGTTAACTGACTAGAAAAATCTATTCTGAATTTTTATGTTTAACTATAACAAACAGTTTAGGAACACCCTTTTCTTCCTCTAGGAACAAGACTGAAGAGTGGGCAGGTGATTAAACAAAGGGCAAACACCAGGCCTTGCAGAAACACTGCAACCTCTGGAAAGGTGTTGGACCTTGTGACAAATGCAGCCCAACCATGCTCAATGTCTTTGCTTATTCAAGGACCTTAAGACCAAGCTTAGACCTCACCTTCCCTGTAGATTCTCAGATTTTTAAGGCAGTTAGGAAGTGGGCAGTCAGAAAATATTTGAAATGTTTCTCTTAAAGCTGTGCTCATGACCTTTGCTTTAAGCTTCAATGTCTTATAAATCTCAGTGCTCATGAAAGCTCAGCTGAGGATTTCTGGGTTGTTTGGCTGAGTGGGCAGAGACAAGAGTTGCTGAATGCAATGGAGATGAGCATGCCTATGGCATGAGTAAAGGGGGAAGGTCTTCAGAATTTTGATAGTGCTTGTCTGAATTTGCATTCAATGAATGCATGGAACCAGGATGTCTAATATAGGTTTAGCTGTTGTCTGTGGCTTTGAGACACTTATGATACCTTAATGGAATAAAGCATGAACAAGTATAAATTTGTCAGTAAACTTAACTACACAGTAAGGACAGATCTTGTTAGCAGGAGCAGGAAGGGTGGACACCCCTGGTATGCATAACTGAGAATGTTGTGTGTTTGCCATGAATTTGGTAAAAGCTGCACAGTCATCATGCCTTTCTTCTCAAGGTTTACTGAGCTACCCTTCTTCACTGATATTTTCCCTCCAAAATAATCTCTCATCATTTTGTTTCATCCTAGCTCGGGATTTGGAGGTATGTATGGATTTTTGTGGATTCTGGTGCTAGTATTGTAAAGATGTTACTTGGACAGTTTCTGGAGCTCTCTTTGGAAAGTTGTGAACAACAACTGAGCTCTGGAGTTCATTTTAAATCTATTGTAAAAATAAAAGTAAATGGGAAGAGAGAACTAAATGTGCTACCTACCCTGGGGACTAGCACTTAATATTTAATACAAAGAAGACTTGAATTAAATCCTAAAACTTCAGCAACTATTGAAAAACTTACAACAATTACATGCAACCTCCAAATAACAATTATCCAGTATCAAGTCTTGTCTTATGTGTATGAATTTGTATACTAATGAATACTTGCATATATCAAATATTAAAATATTCTTGTCAGGGCTCTTTTTATAAGAACAGACTGTATTATTGAGTCTGTAAGTGAATTTTTTCATTGAGACAGGTTTTGCTAGAAAAGAAGACAGACACAATGAAACCTTGACAGACTCCTTAACTGGGTAGTTTTGGCAGACACCAGACTAGTGTCCATAAGCCTTCTCAATGATTTTTATTTTAACTGTAATAAGCAGGTATTGACTTTATTGTAATCAGCATCAAGATTCATTGACCAGAGAGGTAAACAGTGGTGAGAGCAAAGCCAGGGTCAATACAATTCTCAAGGGATGGTTAATCTCTGTGGGCTGAAAGGGGAGTCAGTATTACATGATTGCAGTAAAAATTTCTTTTATATGCATGCACAAAGGAAAAAAGGAAGGATAATCCAGAAATGTAATGTAGCTATTTCAATGGACCCTGTGTGTAGCATTCAGGTCATGAAAGTTGATTATTTTACTGATCATATTCTACATGTAATTTTTTCTTGTGATGCGGTCTGAATTTGGATCTGTGGAATTTTTCTTCACTCAGGGTCACCAAATGTGGTGGTGTTTGCAGGGATCCCAGGACGAGGGAAGAGACAAGAATCTTGACTCCATGTTTCAGAAGGCTGATTTATTATTTTATGATATATATTAAAAGAAAATTATGTATTAAAACTATACTAAAAGAATAGACGAAAGGATTTAATCAGAAATCTAGCAAGGAATAGAAAGGAATGAAATGATGATAAAATCTTGTGACTGACCAGAGTCTGAGACAGCTGGACTGTGATTGGCCACTAATTAAAAACAACCACATGAGATCAGTCCCAGATGCACCTGTTGCATTCCACAGCAGCAGATAATTATTGTTTTTCTTTTCCTCTGAGGCTTCTCAGCTTCTCAGGAGAAAAATCCTGGCAAAAGGATTTTTCAGAAAATATCATGGCGACATTTGGATCAAAAGAAAATGAAGAGTCTAAGACAGGGTGACAAATAGATGACATTGCCCAAGTGTTTTTTTTACTGGGTGGACATAACCCTGACAGGTGCTAAATATTGTCCTCTTTATGCAGCAGACTGTTGGAGTTGCTGTTATTGCTTACTGCAGAATAACTAAGTGCTTGCTGCTTCTCAGGCTTGAGAGCCACAGTTGTTACAGCAAGGCAGGATCTACCTTGAAGCTGGCTGGTGAACTGGTCTGTGCAGGCCAGGTCTTCTGGCCAGTCTTCCTAAACAATTACCTGACTTTTAACTGAGCCATGATTGTGAACAGTGCATGGGTTTTTGCGTCATCTTGCTCCCTGCCTGTCCCTTCCACTGTTCAGTTCTTCTCTGGTCCATCTCTATCTCAGCTTGAGTAGAAATCTTAGAAACTAGCTTACTTGATGACTATTCCATAGTTTTGAATGCCATGCCATTTGAAAATAGTGGTGAGCTTTTGGAGAACTTATTTTGGACAGGCTCTTGCAATTCATGATTTGTAAAGTACAGCAGCAATACGGCACAAAAGAACCATGGGGTGACAGGGATGCCAAATAACTGCTTATGAATCTATGCAAAATGTGAAGTCTTGCCTTTGTCCTGGGGAGGTCAGTGGTCTGAAGGGTGCATCTGGGCTTCAGAAACAAAAGCAAAGCCATTTTGAGAGCCCCTTGTCGCATTTGCCCTTCTGCCTGTGTCTGAAATGGGATTTGCCCTCTGATGAAGCACCCTGCCAGCCCTGCTGCTGTGGTTCATGAGTCACACTTGATGTGCTCTCTGAGGGAATATTGTCAGCTCCTAAACAGCTAGGTAAAGATGGCTTTTCAGTAGAAAACAAAATTGGCTGTTCCTGATTCGTGATTTGTTATTCCTCTTGTATGCATATAGCAGCCCAAAGTTTCACTCATTCACTTGGGAAGAAGAAATGAAGTTGTGTGACTTGGGAACCTGCTCAAACACATTGGATAATAGGCAGGGAACAGTAAAAGTGAACAAGCTCGCAGGCAAACCCTCAGGGTGAATGTCCTTCATATAAATTATTCAGTGAGTAATTTGCAAGCAGCAAAGATATTTGTAGAGGATGGATTTGGTTTTGAATTACTCAACAAAGTAAAAATAGGTTTGGAAACATTGGACCATTTACTCATAAAAATAACTGGACTGACTCTTTTCTCTCTTAGGATAGTCTGCAGGTTTCAAAATTCACATGTTTTTAGAAATACATCTTATCACCATCAACCCATCAGTCTACAAACACATGCACTTTTTGCATAAAAAAAATATTAATTCAATTATTAAATAGGAATATGATTTAAGTGATGTAGATATAAATGCTTTACATGTGCTGTATTCAGATATATGTACATACAACAAAAAACATTGAGGTAATTCTATAAAACACATTTTAAAAAGCCAGTAATAAGAAAGGAAATACTATCTTTTCCACTGTTAATCATCCTGGCAGTTCATCTTCAACCAGACTTTCTGTAGGTATAACATCCTAGTAGGGCATGTTTTGAAAAGTGAAATTAGCTTCAAGTGTGGCTCTTATTCGGTGTTATTTCAGGTTTATCATGGTACAGGTTGGAATTAGATCAATAAAACTAGTTTGATATGGTGGCAATGTGGTTCTAGCTATTGTAAGCTTTGTCAGCTCCTGCTGTCCTTTTTATCCCACCCCATCGCTGTAGTCTCCAGCTACCTGTTTTTCTTCAAGAGAGAGCTTCTCTCTAGAAAAACTTGCTTTGTTGGCACTTTAAATGTTAAAGCAATATTATTGTGCAATGCACTGCAAATTGCACAAAATGTGAGCCAGACTACTGAGAGGTAGTTTTCCTTGATTTTCTGCAAGTTAATTTCCTTCTCTGGATGTTCATCTCTGGATTTCAAGGTAGTTTTCCTGCATGGGTGATTATTTTCAGTCCAGCCTTCTTATCAGAAGTTGGGTAGAGCTCAGAAAGACAAACTGTTTTGTCTCTTCAGTGCTGTCCCAACCCAGAAATTTTCCTAAAATGAAATGTTGCATCCAATATTGAGAAGCACAAAGAAAGAGGGTGCTGCTATTTATCTAGATGTATGTTAGAAATAATTGTAGCTAGATAAAAAATGTGAAATAATTGAACATTTCCATCCAGGATTAATAGAGCTGAAAAACCGGAGCTGCATAATTGTGACTAACTTGATTAAACCTAGGGTTTCAAACAGTTTTGTTGAAAAGAGGAAGAGAAGGAATGATACTTCTGTAGTCATGGGATTATGTCCCAAAATGAAGAAAAAGCCTCAAAAAACCTGACACATTGTGTCTACTACCATGTTAGAGCTTCTACTGTCTGACATCTCTATTTAATAGTAATAATCATAACCTCTGTTACAATTTCTACAGAAATTGGGCAATTCCTCTTTCCTGAGGTAGGATTAATTGTATTTTAGGCAAGGAAAAATTGAGCATAACAGTAATCTGCTGAAACACCCACCTGTAGAGAATTCCAACATTAGGGAGTAGATGCATTACTGACAAGAAAATATTTACAAGATTTTGATAGAAAATACTTTAAAAGCCTTATGTAAAAAACTTCCTAGGCAGGAAACTTCACCCCAAATGCTCATTGCTATGTCTGCATTTTGTGAGTGCTATAAATTGTTAAATATGTGCCCTCCTAGTCTGTCATGAGAATATTGATTTGTCAAAAATTGATCAGAAGCACATCACAGATTCACGCATCTACTTTTTTGCCGCAGAATTGTAACACAGTTTTGTCTGAAAGATTCTCACACAATCCAAGTTTCTTTTTTTCTGTAATGCAAATGAGACTGAGATATGTATAACCTGGTAAAAGGGAAGAAATGCTTTTTCTAGAAGCCCAGTATTTCAGTGCAAAGTGTTCATTTGTCCCAGAAGCCACTTGCTGGAGATGTTGTTGCTGTTAGCACTGAATGGATGTTCAATTTCCAGGCTCACAGCAATGGACCTAAAGAATGTTGCACCAGCATGACTGTGTGAGTCAGACATGTGGCACTGGACTAACAAATTCATGTGCTGAGCTCAATGTTAATCAGCTTCTACCCTGTGAATTCCTCACATTTGCTTTTAAAGTATGTACTATCCATTTTATGTAAAGAGCAGATGTGCACTTCCAACATATGGTGCAATCAGAAAAGTCCAGAGGACAGCAGAGTACACATTGCCCATATTTTATTAGGGTTTGCAGCACACTGATAGCACGTAGAGCAACTCTCACCTTTTCTGTCTGTTGCTTTGGAATGTCCCTTCTCTTTTCTTGCAAATTACAGTTAGAAGTTGGTAACAATTTCACGTTACTTCCATTTGGCAGAAACTTTGTTCTTTTCAGTTTTTACCTACTTGTGTTCTTCGTGATACAAATGCAGCAGCTGTAAATATCTCTCTGCCTGTCTCTGTTCCCTTGTTTCCTTATTTTAACTTTTGAAAAAATGACCTTTTTTTTTTTTTTTTTTTTTCCTTGTGTGAAAGCCAGAAATAATTTTATTCTGTTAAGATCTCTTGGAAAGATGGACTTCCCTCACTTCTGAGTTTCCTTAAGGCACTGAGGGCAGCCTAAGGGTATTGTAGGTCTTGTAAGAGCCCTGATGTCTGAATTCAGCTTTGTTGTACTTTGGTGGCAGCAGTCAGTGCAAAGTGGGTAAGATGTATTGCCCACATTGCAGGCTGTGTTTATAGTGTGTAAAATCTAATTCTGGATCCTTTAGCCATATAAACCTCCTGTTCTGCCTGCGGGCTAAAATGTTGTCCAAGTCTTTGTTTTTTTTTTTTTTTAGGTTATCCATATCAGAGGCTGATCAGACTCTGCCCTTACTAGCTAGTCCTTGTGGCTTCCTCCTGTGCCCTTCACAGTGAGAAAAGCAGTGTAAATTTGTTCTTGGCCTGAGGCAACATTCACCTGGGTATGCCTCTCTTCTCCTGATCCAAGATCTTGGAATAAGAAGTCTTCATTAGGACTTGGAGGTTGGAGAAGGTTTTCACTGCAGAAATCTCTCATTGTTCAATCAAAGTGGCTGGAAGTCAAAAAAGCTTAGTTAAAGTTGAAAAATAATCCTTATTTCTATGGAGTTTTGACTATACCATGTATCTGTTCTTCACAGATACTGAGCACTCCAAATCTGGTTGGCAAATGATGTAACTTCCAATGCTGTCTGATCAGAAAGCTTCTGAACAATGAGCCTGTAAACACATGGAAACAGAGTGAAAAGATTTTTGCAGTCTCCCATGTGGGCATTGCCAAATGCTGGGGCTAAGTGAAAATAACTGGCAGCTGCATGCAGAGCTGTTTCCTCATCATAAACATATGGACAGAGTTCCCAGAGGAGGGTAGAATACAGCTTGTCAGGGTTTGAGATGACCTTGCTGGGTTCCACCTGGGAAAGTGGATCTGGTCGGGCTTCTCTGCCCCTCTTCTACTTTGTTCCCACTTGCCTCAGAGGGTTAAGCTGAGGGGACCAGAGGATTTTGTATTGTGACTTGCTGCACTCGTGATGTGACTGCAGGTCAAGGAGATAAGACTGCCTGCAAAGCTCCTTCTGCAATGCCTGTGCACTGCTCTCCCTTCTCTGTGTGCCTCTGCACTTGGCTCTTGCAAGCACTAAATAGCTGTGACAGACTGATGAACAACCAGAACAGCAATCTGTGGGCAAAGACTGGTAACTAAACTCCTGCCCTGGGGCTTCTGCTCATACAAGATTGGAACTGGAGGAATAATAGCAGAGACTCCAGGCTCTTGTGTGTCTCCCACCCCCAACTTATGCATTGTCTTTGAAACACTGAATAGGGATTTCTGGGGCCTTGTCTGAAACATGATTTCCCTCCTGTCCATTACCCAGGTACTGCTATTACATGTGTATCAATTTTCATCTTTCTTTCTTTTTTGTAAACCCCCTTTTATCGTTGGGCATTTCTGCCTGTCTCATCTTATAGGTGTGTGGTGGGAACCAACTAGCCTTTTGTTTTCTGCAGATGGAAGGAATATGACACCAATGTACTTTTCTGGTATGGTACCAAAATTAACATATTTCCTTCTCTGCCTCTTCCCCAGTGTTAGAAGAGTGATGGGAGTGATTTGCCTTGGTTCTTTAAATCTGTGGCAGGAGGCATCAGGGAGAAGTATATAACTGCATGTTCTGCAATGGCACAAAGCTGAGAGAAAAGCTGCAAGGGTAATGTTCTGTCCTTAATCTAATAATGTTCCTTGTTCAGTATTAGTAGAAAATTACTCTTTCTGCATTCCTTCATATTGCTCTGTAATAAACAACAGCATAATACTGAAAATATGAAGTAATTTACTAAGTTCAGGTTTTGTGTCAGAAAATGGATAACTATGCACAGGAGTGCAGTAAGTCTTGAATGACAGTTTTATTTGATTACCAAGCCTGAATGCAATGTTCCATGGCACTGCTTTACTGTAACACCCTGTCATGCTGTAGGAAGTCTGATTGCCCTCGGATCTGGCTGAGCAATTCTCATTTCTGTGGCCTCCTGTCTCATCAAATCTGACAGACTATGCCCCAGCAGTGCTTGGGGGGAACCTCTGGAGAAGATTTATGTGGGATAGAGTGAGAAGTCCTGGTGACTCAAACCCATCATCCCCACCTAGTCCAAACTCAAACAAAGTCTCTGAGATAGTGCTAAGTTAAGGTTTGATGCAGTTTCCATTTTCAGCTGTGATGTACTGCTCAGACTCATGCCAAATATTGAACCATAGGTTCTGTGGTTTCACTTATTTTATTTTTTTTTTTTAAATTAAATTAAGAATTTTTTTCAGGTATCCTTTCAGTGTCCCTTGGCTTCATTGCAATGATCAGTGAAATGGTTTCTAATGGAGTAGAAAGATGGCAAAGTTCTTTGTTGTTTCTGTTAGAAAGTCACAATTACTTAATAATTATTTCTCAGACACTGATGGGCAGATGGAAATGTGTTCCTTCTCTCTCAGGCCCATTTTTTCCATTCAGCCTCTGACCACCATGCTGCTTTGGCAGGGTGACTTTGAGCAAAACAAGAAGACATTTGCCAGCTTTCTAATGAAGCACTGACACTGTCCTTTAATCCTGCCCTGAGAGAAGTCATGGTATTTTGCTTTGGCTTGATAGAAGGCAGCCAAATGTTGTGACATTTTGTGATGTGTGGGAGCTGGGAATGAGATTTTGTCCTTAGGCACTGAATTAGTTAACTGTTACATTAGTTTTGAGTCAATAAAGTTCAGTATGGATTTACTGAACACCCTATGGGTGTGGAAGGAGTTGCACTTCAAGTAGTTTGCTGTTTTCTTTGTGGAGATTGCCAATTTTAACAAAGATCATGTTGCACATGGTTACTTTGTTGGGTTTGTTCACAATTTGCTGATTTCAATTCTTAGATTTTTTGGTAAGAAGGCTTTTCTTATTATTCCTACATTTACATATATTTTAAGGAGGTATAAAGTTGAATGGGTTTCCAATTATGTTTTTTTATTTTTATTTTCCTTGTTGTACCTCTTTGACAGAGATCCTGGGACAGGAGGAACTATTTCTCAATTATAAGATAAATTGCTGGAATTCTCTGTGCTAAAGATTGAAGCTATATAAAACTAACTTGCTGGAACACCACAAGGACAAAGAACTTGCTCTTTGCTAGTGCTAGAGAGAAAGATTTGAGGCTGGAAAGGTCATTTGGACATGCTCCTAACACCACTGTCAACTCATAAGACTGCAGTAAAAACAGCATTGCATCAGGATCATGTTTTTTAAAGTGTGCTGTAAATGGTCAAAATAGGGGCTTCTCTGTATCCCAACCAGTGGATATAATTTATTTTGACTTTCAAAAGGCTTTTGTTATACACATTCATAGAAGATGGCTGAGAATTCTTGGTTAAAGTGTGAGAGGAGGGGGGCCCTTTGAGAGAAGGAACAAAGGCTGAGAATAAATAGCTAATTCTCAGTGTGGAGGGAGGTTAATAGTGGTGCAGACCAGCTAGGATCTTGAAAGGAGTACTGGGAGATCAGAGAAGCTGTTTTAGAGAGTCCATCACCTACTCTTTAACATCTTATTCACCACTGAAGCTAACTTACACTTCTAAGGAAACTTCTTTTGTCTCCCTAATTAGACTGAATGTTAAAAAGCAGCTGGAACTTCTGCAGCTAAACTGAGGCCAAGTAGATGAATATTGAGGTTTCAGGGTCCTATGAAGGCAGTATAAACACAATGTGATGAGGGCACTTGTTAGGCAGAGCTCCCGCCTTCTCTCAACACTTGTGGAGAGAATGCAAGTTTGCAGGATTTGATTAATGTTTTCTAATTCTAGAAAAGGTACTTAATGGCGAAGACCAGCTAAACTTTTTATTTTTCTTTGAGGAAGGTGTTTCCATACTGTTAGGCCCAGTAACATCTCTTGGCAGACACCAGCTGTTGTGTTGTGTGTTTTACTGGTTGATTTATTTTGATCACATCAGTGCATTGAGCAGCCAGTGAGGAGACCAGTAATATGCAGCTTGTGGACACAGAACTCAGATGAGAATTTTGCTCTAAGGAGCTGTAAGTCAACCTGAAAAAGGATGAGCATCACCTTTTTTTATCCACTTCTGTGGATTTCTCTAATGTGGCTCGTTTTATACATAATGAGGCTCATTTTTGCAGAATGCTGTGTTTGGATTATGCATGTTGTGTTTGAGGAGAGGAGATAAGGGCTGGAATGAAGTAAGGAATAGAACCTGATTTACTTCTGGTCCCTTTAGATTTGAATAATACTTACTAAGTCAAGTATTTGGCCTCAATTCACTTGGCAGCATGAGCTCTCTATACTAAGGTTCTGTGCTAAATATACCTCAATGTCCTTATTTGCAACCAGCTATTAATATACTCCAGTTGAGTAAATAATACACAATCAGGGATTCATCCTGCAAATAGAATCTTGTTTTTCACCTTTGGAAAATACATGAGCAGTACAGTCATCTTGGCACCAAGATCTGCCTGAGTGTGACACTTGCTTTTTGCAAACAAATCCTTAAATTCTAAATTAAATCCTTAAATTCTAAATTAAATCCTTAAATTCTTATTAAATTCTTAAATTCTTAATTAAATCCTTAAATTCTTTTTTTCAACTGTATCTGCTAGCATGACTCAGTGGCATGAACACATTGGAAAGTGAGTGCAAAAGAGGTCCATGTGATCAAAGGAAGTCTTGGATTTTGAGACTTTAATATATAAATATATAGGTGTTCAATTTTTATATATAGTATTCACACAGATCTTAACTTTTACTCAGGGCAGTTATCATGTCTGTGAGATGTTTGGTAATATGATGCCTAAATTCAAATTATACTTTAGGAATAAAATTATACTTTGGGAATGGCATATTTTTATCGTGTATTTTTAATATGTATTTTTGGTCAGAAACTGTATCCAGAACGCAGCCAATTAGAGATTGCCCCGAAGGTGTAATGGCCATTGGTTACCTGAGGAGAAAGTGGATGGAGATGACAGAGCACTGCAGGTACTCCACTCTATTGCCTGCATTTCATCACAGCTTTTAATCAACTCTTGTACCCCCCCTCCCTTTTCTCTCAGAACATCAAACTCATTTTAGAAAAAAGTGTTAAGCCAGGAAGAGAAATCCATTCTTTGTTCTTGAAAAGGTGACAGTGAGCACAGACGTGATTCCCTGTGCAAGTGCAGATAGAATTTCTCCAACACGGCCAGATTTGTCTATAGTTAATAATGTGATGGGGGCAGGTCATGCATGGCTAAACTGTGTCCATGTCACTTCAAGGGATTAAATTGTGCCCACCGAAATAAAGTGCACAGCTTGCCCAGGGGAAGCAGGATATGGCCCTGAGTGGTGGAGGAGCTGGTATTACATGTGAGAATGTCAGGCAGAAAGCCACTGGAGCGTTAAGAGTTGATTTTTTTCCAGCTGGATTCAATGATTTAAGTCCTGTGTCCAGGACCTTCGTAATGGACTCCTTTTCCTCCTTTGGGTTTTGGGTGTATAAGGTGGGTGTGTAATAGGTACAAACAGCACTTGCACAGAGGTAAAGACAGCAGGCTTTTATTTATTTGGGTCCATCCTTAAGCAATGGATGAAAGCATCCATGAGCATGGAGAGCAAAATTAGGATATTCCACAAATACTGTCCTTTCAGTTAAGCAACAGGCTGAATTTTAGCTTAATTGTTAAATTTCCTTATGACTTCAGATTCAAGTCACCTTCTGTTATTTTCCCTTGGTTCTGTTGCATGTGGATGCAGTATATTATGCTAGACTGGCTGAGGAGTCTACTAAGACATCTGACCTGTATTAAAGAGAGCTGACACACATCAGAATACTAAGTTGTGTCTTTGGTGCCAGTAATCTACACAACCCAACAGGCTGTGACTGCATTAAATTGCTGTGATTTTTGACAGAAGAGACCTTGTTTGCATAAATCCCTTGAATACCGATGGGAGTGTGATTACAGCTTTAACAAAGGGAGAGGTTGAATACAAATTTGGGAGGGCCAGAAAGTGTTTAGTATCTCTTATTGTTTTCATCAGAATTCTAAATCTTATTCATACTGGTGACTCTGATCTTTATATCAATGCACAAAAAGAGAAGAACAGAGGAGCAGAAAGACTCTTCTCTTTTGACTGAAACACTGATTTTGTTATCGTGTTACCAATGAGGGTCCATTTGGGATATTATTCAAGCACAGAGATCAGTGCTGGCCTTTTGTAAGAGCCCTTAAATGTTTGGAATACATTTTCCCTTAAGGGAGATAACCAACTGCAAAAAAGTTAGATTCAAAAGAGGAGATAGAGAAGGTGGGATTTTGCTTTGCACATTGATGCTTGCTGGCAGAGCAGTTCTGCCTTAAGCTTAAAGCTACCTGCATTCTTTTGTAGCCCTCTGCACTTAATAGCTGCGTTCTGTTTTCTCTGTCAGGTTCTGTTCATGGAACAAATTGGCAATTAGCCATTGGCTGAGGCAACAAAGCATATTTGTTTGGGATTAAATGTGGTGATTGGGGTGTGTCTTGCTATTTGGTTTGAGATCAAAAATACCAGGCGTGTGGGGTTTTTAACCAAATAAGTGAAACAGACTTCTTATTATACTTAGACTACCCATTCAGTTTTATTTTCTTTGTCCCTTGTTGCCTCTTGTTGCTTCAGGGGTGGTAGGGGTGCCTTCCAGACAGACCTGGACAAACCTGAGAAGTGGGCCCACAAGAGCCTCGTGAGATTCAGCAAGACCAAAAGCCAGATGCTACATTTGGGTTGGGGCAATCTCAGACATGAGCACAGACTGGTAGGGAAATTGAGAGTAGCCCTGTAGAGAAGGACTACAGTCCTTTCATGGATAAAATTCTGGACATGAGGCAACACTGTGTGCTCACAGCCTAGAAAGTGAGCCACATCGTGGCCAGTATCAAGGGCAGTGTGGCCAGCAGGTGTAGGAAGGTGATGCTCCCCTCTACTCTGCCCCTGTGAGAACCTCACCTGGAGAACTGCATCCAGCTCTGGGGTCCTCAGCACAAGAAAGATTGGAGTGAGCCCAGAGGATGATCAGAGGGGTGGGGCACTTTTCCTGTGAAGAGAGACAGAGTTGGGATTGCTCAATCTGGAGGAGAGGTAGTTCCAAGGAGGTATCATTGTCGCCTTCCAGTACCTAGAGGGGGCTTTATAAAAAAGAGGGAGAGCAAGTTTTTCCATGTGTGTATAGTGAGAGGACAAGGGGAACTGGTTTTAAACTAAAAGAGGAGAAATTTAGATGAGATATTAGTAAGAAGTTCTTCAATCTGATGGTCATGAGGCACTGGCGCGAGTTGCCCAAAGAACTTTTCCATGTACCATACAGGTATAGGATTTAGATGCCCTTTTCTAGGTCTGATCATTGGTTGATTAAAGTTGTTTAAGAACTGTCCTGACTGTCTGGAATGTTCCGTGTGCAATATTACTCTCCATATAGGCAATGTAATGGTATGCTTAATCATAACTACATAAACCTACTGACATAGATTTTTCCCATGGACTTCCACAAATGGACTGGGTCTATTTCTGTCTTTTTTCCCTGCTTATCTTCCTTCTCCACCTTTTCAAGCTAGAAGAGCTGCCAAAAAAGGACACTTCTTCTTAAAGGAATAAGATCTGAGTAATTAAAATAACCTTTTTAAGAACTACCATGGGTCATTAAATAGCACTGTAGAGAAAGCAGAAATATAAATAGCATTATTGGTTTATGCTTTTATCAATACATACTGCCTCAGAAGTGAGCACTTTACTTTAGGTCATCAGTTTTGACAATCCCAAAGAAACAGTTGTTAAACGAATGCTCCTAATCAATAATGCAGGGTTTCTAGGTATACATCTTTATTTTAGTTACCTTTTTTTGTGCCAAGTGTATGGACTGCCATAGGTAGCAGCTCATTTACTGCAAAGGAGATACGAATACTATTGATCTTATCCAGTGAATGTGCTGCTCTGTACTTTCATATTTTCTCCAGCACCCAGTTCCATAAATGCTACCAGGGGATCATAAGCACAGGAACAAGAATATGTGCCAGGCCAATTGTCAGTCTAACAGCAGGGTGCAGTTGTGGTGTGTTGTCCAGTGTTATTTTTGTCACAACATTGACAAAGATGGATACTTCAGCAGTGCTCCTGTGGGCTCCAGCAGATGCAGAGGTGACTAAATGAGTATGGGCAATGCAAAGGACTGGAGTGTGGGTATGTGTGTGATCCATGTGTGTAGGAGTGATAGAAGGCCATAGGAGTGGGGGAAGATGAGGAGAAAAGCCCTGCATTTACCTGTCTTGCCAGTTCCTTAGTATCAAAATCCTGTTGTCTTTAGGTGCCCAGTTTGACACAACAGCAGTTGCCCTCACTGTTCACAGGAAGATGACAGATTGCTGTCCAAATATTTCGCTGTATTAGTCCAAGACTAATATAAGAATTGTGATAATTCAAAGCAGAATGATGTTTGAAACTATTCTTGCTCTTCTTTTTTGCTTTCCAAATAGAATGATGTTTGTAACTAAGGAAGAGTTGGTGTCCTCTGTTATGTTTAAAAAAGAAGATAAAAAGATTAGGAATATTGAAGTAACTCAATGTCTTGCTGCTCAGTTACTGCTGTCTTTTCTCAGATTACTTCAGAATGAAGATGATGCTATTTCTAAATTACTTTCATCTTTACTGTAGTTACTAAAACTGGAGTTTTAGAGATATTTAAGCTGAATATCAGCTATTTGCAAGTTCCTGGTTTTGAAGTTCTTGCTATACAATGACATGGCTAAAATGTAACTGTACAACCCCCATGGCTATTTGGCGTTCATTCTGATTCCCAGTAGACCACTTCTGCCCTAACATGCTGTCACCTATTTAATATTTTGGCTTTTGTCTGGGACTCTAAGCAATTAATTAGGAACTACTTGAAGTCAGTGAAAACTTGCCACACTCATTTATCATATGTTGCCTTGAGTAGCACTCATTTGTGAAGGGAATTCTCCTCCCCTTTAGATTTTATTTGCTTTCATAGTAATGAGAGCCACAAATATCAAGTGAAGCCTAGATCCTAACACAAAGAAATAAATGAAGGCCCCATGGCCAGCACTCGTTCATCTCTGATCTTCCATCTCCACAGTTTGCAACGTAACACCTTCTACACACCTGATTAGTACTCAGATGTTAAAAGTTGAATCTTGCAGATTTTCAGCTCTATACTCAAAAAAACCAAACCAAGCAAACAACAACAACAAAAATATATAAAATCAAACCAAATGAAGCATCTTAAAATTCTAAAGCACTGCTTTCGGGAGCCAAAAGTAGCCAAACGATGGGCATCAATATTCAGCTTGCTAGACTGGTATTGTCTGTAGGCAGAATGAAATTAGTGATTAATGATTTTTTCTTGTGTGCAGAGACTGGGACTACCTGAATATATGGAGGTTAATCATGGAAGATATTGAAATAAATAAACAAAAAATAGTGTACAATCATCACCACTGTGTCAGGGAATGAATGGGACAAATGATATGCTGGATTTTTTTCAAATTTGAAGTGGTTCATTATTACATTTAATAGCACACTTGTTTCACCTTGTTACTAGGTTTTATGGAGAAATACTTTTAATAGGGAATAAGTATATAGCAAACATTCTGTAACTTGAATTTGTCTAGTTTTGATTTGAAGTGTAGCTTGTATAAGCTCCTGTTGATAGGCATGAAAGCAGATATTTATTTTCCATTTGTTTGATGAAATCAGTGGACTTGAGGAATGTGCTTCAGGCCAAAACTTGACCATCATGTCCAAGCCAACTGTCAAGCATGAATATGGCTTGAAAATAAGCAGTGGAGAGAAAACATGATTGGGGGTTTGCCTTGCAGGGTCCCTGCTGCATTAGAGATAGTGTTTTTCACTTGTTTGCTTTTTGTTTTCCATGTGAGAGCTTGCAGAGGGGCCCATCTTGTTATCTTCTTGACAGAGCTTTTGCCTGGTCCCTCTGTGGGATGAAGATACACATCTAGCCCAATTCCCATTGGCTAATGGGAAAAAAGAAACACAGTCTGTGGGTGTCAGCTCTGATAATTCAGGTCCTGAGGGTCTGTCTGAACTCAGTAGTTACCTTCCCAGTTCTGGATCTCTGGGGTGAGGATTTTCCCATGGAAGCAATCACCTGCTTTGGCTGGCACTCAACTTGCACTGAATTGCATGAGACCAGCAGGGAGAGTGGGAGAGCTGTGAAAATCTACTTACACAGGAGGTAATATTTCCTTCCTCCTTTCCTTGTGAAAGGAAATATTGTCCCCCCTTTGCAAGCATCTTGAAAAGCCTTGGGAAAGACCTTGCAAATGTTGGCTTTGTCTTCTGTGTTTAGGAGCAGGAAAAAGGAGTGGAAGGAAGCTGTCCTTTGCTCTGACTGTTGGAGGGGAAACACAGCTTATAAATAATGAAACACTGGGCACTTGCATGAGGTGTGACATAAACATCTTTCTCTGCCTATCTTGCAGGTGAACAGCATTGTGGATTTTTGTTTTACTCCTAAGGAAAAACAGGGGGAAAGGCCTGTAGAGGTGCCAAGACTATAGTACAGCCTTCACACCTTGTGGCAAATAGTTATGGCTATAGACACTTCAGATTACACAAAGGCTGTGTCATTTCTTGCTGGCATGTGGCACAGCTATCATTTCTCTGCTTGGGCAGGGCTGTCTCATCAATCAGTGCTTGTGCTGCTTGCCAAGGCTGGGAAAAACATATTGTAATAATGACAATAATAATAGCAATCAAAATAAAAGGGCTACTAGAGGAGCATGATGAGCCCTCCTGTTGAGAATGCATTGTAAACATATTGACAAATGGAAATGTACTTCAGTCCTTTTAGTGCTCTGCTTCCTTGAATACATTTTGATGATATAGCATTGCCATGTGTTGTGTGGAGTGGAGAGTTGCTTCATGTTTTGTTCCATTTATGTGTGCTGTAATTATGAAGTGGAAATGGAATTTCAAGTTGTCTCTCACCTGGGGTATGAATCTTCTGCTCAGTGCAGCTGAATGCATACATGCTTGTTTTCACAGCACCAACAAACAACTACATTAAAAGAGTGTTAGGGCTGTGAAATAAGTGTGGAGAGTAAGAGATGAGGAGTGAATCTCCAGCCCAGTGATGTGGGGTTTAAAGAATATCCAGCTACTGAACCACACTCCTCTGCTACTCAGCAGAATTTAAATACTTAGGGGTATGTTTCTGTGCTTATTTCATTACTTACACAGATTTTCCCTGATATTTAAAGTCCTATGTCAGCTGATAGTGGTGGGCTGGTGCTTCTCTGGATATTCTATGCTTTCTTATTCTTTGAAATAACCAAAAGCAAATACCCTTATGAAACGACAAGGGTGTGCAAGCAGTGGCTGCCATGCACAAGAAACACTTGCAAATTTATTCATGTGAGCTTGTACTTGATATGTATTCACATTGTATAGTTATGTACAGCTAATCAGTTTATGTAATTGGCTATTGTCAACCATATATTTGTATGTAAAGAAATACTGACCACAGTTTAGGTTTTTTTCAGTAGATTGTATAGTGAAAGGAACCTGAATATGAAGAACTTGGCCTTCAAAACAGCTGCTTGAATATGTGGTGGTTTTTATCCAAGAAATTTAAATTTAAAGTAACCTTTAAAGTACCTTTTTAGTTAATGCAGCTGTCAGATTTTTGTCTGGAGCTGTTGCCGTTCACCACATGTGTGGTATTGTGTGTAGAGCTCCAATGGTGTTTGGAAGATCCTGATTTAAGAAAATTCAATTAAGTATCTGTCTTTTCTTGTGAGGCTACTAGTGCCAATTGTTGTATTTCTATCATAAGGAAGTCTTTCAAGTACTGTTTCACAAATGGAAACATAGTATAGCATTGTAAACTAGGCATGTTTTGACAACTGTTTTGGGTTTGCAGAATTAATTTTGAGGCTTGGCAAGGCTTTTCTTTGCATTTTGAATGCTTATCCTTTTCATGTATTCTGCCTGCTGAAGAGCACAGTTGTTCCTAGAAGTTAATGAAATTTAAACAAGTACAAATGCAGTAAGATTTTTCTAGTTAATTTTTCCAATTCTACTTCAAGATAAAGTGTATCAAAATTCAGGATATTTGTTCATTATATATTTAAGCTATCTGAGCCTCAAATATCTTGGTATTTCATAATGAAATACAATTTTTTGAATCAGGCTTTTTCATCTCATCTTTTTGGTCTCTAAGAACATGAATTTTGCTTTCCTTTTGTAATTATTTCCTTTTTTTGTGTGTGTGTCTGAACTCTCATCTATTCCATAGAGCTGAAGCACTTAATAACTGGTGCCTGAAAAAGGTTTGGAGTGAGTGAGTGCTGCTAGATCCAGCAGACAATGTTCAATTGCTGTAAAGACTAATCAGTTTTATGATCACTTTGTCAGCTGTTGAAAATATGATGCTATGGTTTGCAAAGTAAATTTAAATAAGGCTATACAATAAATTCTCCTATAATGCTTCTGAATCAGGCACAATTCTCAGATTCTAGAGTCAGAAAATAAAACTGTAGGGAGACATTTCTGCTTGAGCCTCTCCCTTTCACAAATGAAAGCTGTTCCATACAAAAGTTGTACTTCTGGAGTCTGAGCTTTGTTAGACTAACTTTTGCCTGAAATAAAAAAAAAAATTGTCTCCTTTACATAGCATGCTCCTGCCCCCATCGTAATTGTTGCCAACTGATTTTATTTATTTCGTTTTTTGGGAGGGCCAGTGTCATGTTCAGTCCCTTCAAAATAGAGAGATTTTCTCTGATCAAATGTGTTGTGTTCTACCATTTGTGTCTTTGGCCACACTCAGCTTCTCCACTGATTTGGAACTTAAACCAGAGACATAATTAGCCACTAATGAGGTATGACTAAGAGTTGCATGCCTTACCCCACTAATAATGTATGACTAAGCATTGTGTGTTTATTGGTGTTCATCTAATTACAAATTTGATATTGATCATTGGAGTATTTGATGAATATTGTACCATTTGGGATAGCCATTTAAGGAGACTGTTGTTCTCAAAGCTGATTGTGAAGGATTGTATTAAAGTAAGGACATTTGTTTCTGTACTTGTGCCATTTGTATAAGGTGAATAAATTCCTAAAGGGAAGGCATAGATCAAACCTGCTTTTGGCCATTGATCAAAGCTCTGACTACGGTTTTTTTTTCTGCCAGCACTAAGATTACAAAAGAAAATAAAAGAAACCCAACAACTTTTCAAGGAGGCTTTAGAACCTGAAATAGAGCAGGGGAGGTGTTCTGTTGTGCAAAAGCTCAGACTAAAACATTCCAGAGGTTTCTCTGGTCTTCAATACATATTTGAAGTTAGAAGTCAGGTTTATGCTGTTCTGAGACTGAATTCCAGCCTAGAGAGGAAACATACAAATGTTTCTGATTGTGGTGGAGATACTAGTAACTGAATTCATGCTATGCAGCATGGTACAGAGGACTCAGAACTTTGGTTTTGGCATTCGTAAAATATGATGCTGGTCATTTTTCTGCCTGCCATGGTTCTACACTTTGGTGCTTTGCAGGGTTTGGAACAATACCAGTTTTCATATGAGATATTTTTGCTGGTGGTGTTTTCCCTCTACTGTGCCTTTGCTTCAGTAGTGTTTGTTTTTCCTGGAGATGTTTAGTGACAACTCCAGCAAAGAGACTTCTCAGCAAGAAAACTTGACATGGTACAATGTCCCTGTTTAACTGGTTCCTGTGAGAGCATTTCCAGGTGTCACAGACATATTTTATGAAAAATCCTTTCCTTAGGATTTTTTTCTCCTAAGAAGCTGAGAGGCCTCAGGAACAAAATGTGAACAATGGTTATCTGCTGCTGTGGAATGCAACAGGTGGATCTGTGATTGGTCTCATGTGGTTGTTCCTAATTAATGGCCAATTACATCCCAGCTGTCTTGGACTCTCTGGTCAGTCACAAAATTTTGTTATCATTCCATTCCTTTCTATTCCTTTTCTAGCCTTCTGATGAAATCCTTTCTTCTTTTAGTATAGTTTTAATATAATATATATCATAAAATAATAAATCAAGTCTTCTGAAACATGGAGTCAACATTCTCGTCTCTTCCCTCATCCTGGGACCCCTGTGAACACCATCACATCCAGTGGCCCTGGCATAGGTACTTTGCAGTTGAAAATAAATGGATGATGGAGTAGAGTATTCATTTGGAGGCTGGTAACTGTGGTAACTAGTCAGCATAACAAGGAGTCCATGACATTGGTGTGTTTATATCCTTCTGGTATATATAAGACAAGTAAGAATATTTCTGATTATTCAATAATTTGACTTAAGAAATCAAAATAAATTAAGAGTAGCTAATTCCTAAGATGGACTTTTGGATGATTGATAAAACCAAACATTATTCACAGTCTCAAAGGTGCATCTTTATGCATTTGCTCGATGAGAGAAATAATCATCTTAAATTTGGGAGCAGGCCAGCAGCTGTGCTGTGCTCAGTCCATGGGATGACGGGCTCCTCATCTCCCATGCATGAGCAGCCAGCCATGCATCATGGCCATGTGAGGCCTGCTGCCTTTCAGGGAGCCATGGGTAGCAGCTGCAGTGAAAGGCAGCAGGAAACCAGGCTCATTTCCTTGGATGCTGCTGAAAAGGGAGGTCCAGATCTGTGGCTGATGGGTGGAAAATCACCCTGTTCCACCTGTGACAGCCCAGCCCCACCTCTGTTTGGCTGGGTGAGCATGGTGGTATCACTGCCTGGCTCACAGCAGGGTCTGGGAGACAGCTCTGTGTGGTACTGCCTGTGGCTTCCAGAGGGGCCTTGGATCTGATTCGTTTTTGCTTTGTCCAGGGGCACTGATGAATCCCATGACCAGATCTGCCTCTTGTCCCCAGACCCTGGGACTTGGCTCTGAGGCCACCAGGGCTGCTGGCTGCCTTGCCCTGGTGAACAGCTGGCCCTTTGCTGCTGCCTGACACTGGCTGGCTCGGGTACCCAAAGATACTGTGGGTGTCTGTCAGTGCTTTCCTGAGGAATCAGGTCCCGGAAACCACAGTGTTTGTTTTGCCTGTTTGTTTGTCTAGGTGTTAACTCTAGAGAAATAATGTTAGTATTTCTGGTAGCTTGTGACAGAAAATATCTCCTTGATATCTTGCTTGCAGAGCATAATGAAACAATGCCATGATGGCCCAAGACCTTTAGTAGTATAATAACTGTTGTTTTCTGCACAGTGGGATCTAAAACATGATATATATGCCATTTCTTTTGACAGACATGCAGCACTTGAAAAAACTGGGTTTTCAACTATGGAATGCTTCTTTAAAAAACCTGAAATGTGCTGGTGGTATGAAAGATTTTTAGCAAGATGTTAATGATGTATAGTCAAGGTGGTACCAGCCAGGCCAGCCAGAAAGGTATTTGCAACAGTTCTACATGTAAAACAGCATGAAGCATATGCAATGTTTTCCTTTGTGATGGAAGGGGAGAAGGTGACAGCCACCAAGCAAGAGATGCAGTGGAAACAGTCATTTGTCTTGGGGTCATCATGCTGCAGGACTGTTTCAGAGGTGTGCTGGAGTAAGACTGAGAATGGCTTGGATTTGTTCTGCTGTATGAAAGCATGGAGAAATTACAATCCTGAAAAATCAGGACTGGTGGAAACTTCTTTTTATTTTTCCTTTTTCTATGACAATTTTAAAATTAGGGAGGAATTGTACAAATTTTATTCATGTTACCCACATTAACACAATATCTCACCCTTCGGTGAAGTCTCCTGTATGCATCTCCTGAGTGGAGAAGAGAAGAATGGATACATTCATATGTTGCAGTAAAATGGGAAACTAAATTGATGGAGGTCAGTGGTAGAAGCTTTTGTGTATCATGGAAGCATAAAAACCACTTGAGTTCTGTGAACAACTCAGCTTGGTTCCTGTCGGGATGCTTTTCAGAGTCAGTGGATTCCTTTGTGTTTTTTTCTCGTGTGGAAGAGGGGAGATGCTTGTGGCAGTGACCAAAGCTAATGTGCTAAAAATGGAAAGTCTTGGGAAGGGTGAATTTGTGGACAGTAGTCACAATCTTGTTTAACTGCCTATCCCACATTGCCTTCCTGCTTCCCTCTTTTCAGAATACTGGATTGTGTTGCTAGTTTGTACCACTTCTGCTTGTAGATTGCATACTTTTTTTTTTGCCCTCTATCCTTGCTTCCAAACACTTATCCTTCTGTCCTGATCTGCACAAGACACATAGGCACTTCCAGCTTACTGTGCTCCTACTTAGTGTTTAAAGGGCCTTAGTCTTGATCTAAGCTGAGGTAATTTTTCTCCCACATAAATAACTTAAAGGTACAGGTAATGAAATGATCATGTAAATATAAGACACCCTAATTTAGCAGAGCCACTAAATCTACTTCATCAGCTATTTACTACTATATTAAGAATGCACATACATAAAAATAGACCGAAGTCTCAGCTAAGTCTCTGCCCATATTTTTCCTAATACAAATATTTAGATAGAAAAGTGGTCTAAAGTGTTAGGTTGGCTGATAACCTTTTTCTTAAGGGCATGGGAAAATTGTGCAACCTAATTGTTACGCCTATAGGTGTATTTTAGCTCCCATACTTCTTCATAAATGTACCATGCTAACTTAAGTCAATAAATGAACTCAGATGAAACTTATTAAAATCTAACTCTGTTCACATCATTAATTGCATGACATTTTATATCCCTGGAACAAGCATCTCTACTGTAAAAGAACCTGCCCACAAGGTCATCTGTCCTTGCATAGTTATGGATTATAAATCTGGCCCAAGTATTTATGCTGATAGTAATTTTTGTTCTTCTCTTACTCATAGTTCATAATATTTTTTAAATAATAGAATTATGGAAATTATTTTATCCCAATATGAGCATTTGAGTTATTTACAAGGTGAGAACTCTTGCCTGGTACTATTAATGTAGATTTTTGAAATAAAGGAATGAAATGCTGCAGTTTAGTGTGTGCATAGAAACAGTGTGAGTATAAGTAGAAGTAAGTGAATTCTGGAAGTAATTACTTTCAAACATTGGCATTCACACCTAGTGTATTGATCTGTGTCAATGTGATTATCTCTAGGCAGTGTCTAAGTACTGCATTTCCCTTCTGTGAAATCTCTACGTTTTTCCTTGTTGTGCAAGCAGATGAGGCCGCTCTTGTCATTTCACTCTGGGTCTTGTTCCAGAGATGGGGGCTCTGCCTTGTTGTCTGGTGGCTTGCTGAGTGTATTCATGCTCTGCTTGTACTCCTCTAGGATGGGAAAGTGCAGTTTTAGCTGGCTGTGTCAGTGATGCCTGTTTCTTTGTTCACTTGTTGCTGAGTTCTTCTGCACTGACTTGTGTCCATGCTCTTTGCAAGATCCTTTGTGGCTTTAGATGTTACAGTTCCTTCCTCAATCAGTACTGATAATGTTGCCTTTTCCCTATAATCAGTGATGTGTCCTGCTTAAAACTTAAAAGATTATCTTTGTTATTTTGCTTCCTCTCAAGCCAGGTAAGAAATCCTAGCAAGTATCTCTAAAATATACCTGTTCCTCTCCCTTTTAAGGCTCTGCTATGTTAAGGCCTGAACACATCATGGCTGGACTGCTTATGGTCTAAACCATTTCTCTTCCATTCCCCGAAAAGATGCTTCAATGTGACAAGAAAGAGCATGGAAAGGCTGGGAGCAGGGGCTGGATTTATGGCTGGGGATGGGATTTATCTGGCCTGTTTTCCCTGCTGCTCCAAGACAGGGGCCCAAGGACCACAGCTCCTCCTGTGCATGGGGTCTCATGGCTTTACTGGCTGTCCTGTATGTAAGCCACATGTTCTCGTGGACTGCAAATATAATTCCTAAGCTTTTGGGACAGATGCTATCATCTGGGTGTTTCTGCAGTCTCTGGCACAAATGTAGGATTGTTACAGTAGAAAGAGTATATAATTGTCAATGGATTTTATAGACAGTGCTTTATCTAGTTAAAGTTCTTTAACCAGAGCTTTAGCTGAAAGAAAATAGAAATACAAAGCTGAAAGAGAATTGAAAATGTTATTTATTTAAGAAAAATGAATTTTAGTGAGGACTTTTCTAAACTAGTGCATTATGTTGTATGTTCTTTCCATATGTGATATTTATTCTCACTTATAATGTTTGGAATTAAACTAGACAGTAAACTCTCCAAAGCATAATTGTTTTCCCAAATGTATTTGTCTTGCAAGTAGCAGGCTTTCATCTTAAGACAGCAGCTTCTTGCATAGAATAATAAAAGGTAATAGCAGTTACTTTTGTTTGGAAATAAAGCTGAAAATGATGTGGACTGTATAGAAAAAGTGTAAAAACAGTAGGCTTTGTTTATGATCTCCCTTCCCCTGTGCTAGCTTAAGCTGTAAGCTGCAAGTATAGTTGTGGTCTGTGGATATACTGCTTTAAAACAGATACAAGATCACATCCTGATGCATCTGTTCAAAGATTGTTATAATCGTTAGTGTTACAGTTGTAGATTATTTTAGTAAGAGTTTTCATCTACTTTACTTGGATTCTCTATTTTAGTACTGATAACGTTGCTGCAAGCTTACATCACAAACTTGACTCTGTCTTTTATGTGATTGTCTCTGAGATTGTACATAGGTCTTGTTGAGGGAAAAATAATTTTTTTATGTATTAAAAGATTTATTACATGAGTAGAGTTTGTGTGTATGTGTTGGGCAGATTTTTAAAGCGCGATCTTAATTTTCTGTGGCTCTGCAACCTGATATGGACTTTTTAGTTTTCTCCAGTGTTTCTTTTAAGTTAATCATAGGTCTGCAGCTCTTTGCTACAAGGATGTTCTTGAAGCTGTGATTTGTATTTTATTCAGGAATAGTATTGCTAAAGTTCTTGCTTCTTCTCTGTTTTGTGACCCATTGTTATTCATACATTCTTTTCTCTGTTCTAATTTTAAAACCGTCTGTGTTCCAATTTAGCTGAAGTGTTCAATGTATTCCTTTTTATGTTACTTAAAAGTTTTTGTATTTCTTAGTGGCTTGATTTCAGAAAGAGATCTGATGGAGCCAGCTGGCTGAGAAATGGATTTCTCCATTTCACAGGAGAACTTCCCTGCACTTATTTTAGAAAAATGATCTCTTTATTTCCCCAGCACCCTGATTTGAAATTGAAATAAAGTTCCAAATGTTCTGTGGAATTCAGTTTGTGAAAAAAGTATATTTCAGATGTATCAAGCTAAAAAAACCTCCAAACCAAAACTCTGATACTGTTTTAATGATTTATTTAACAATTTACTTGAGATATTTTCAACGACCCACATGCTAATGTTTTGCTCTCTTTAATCCGATTTTGTTTTCACTGCTCAAAAAAGTGTGGAGGAAAAGAGTAAGTACCTTTACAAACAATAAAGTACAGGAGACTCTCCAGCCATAGTGTGAGAATACATAAAAGGGAAATAAAACACCTGTTGAACATTGCTTTACCTAAAAACCCATGTTTTGGTAAGAATTGTTGTCCTTGTGTAGCTGGTAACAAATGTGAGAGTCTGTGCCTATCCCTGTGTCATTTCAGCCATTGCTGCTCAGCATTCAAAAGCCCAACAACAATTGTGTGAGTTGTATAGGCACAACAGAGAGTGTTTTGTCCATCTAAATGTGCTGGGTATTTACCTGATTCATGGATAGTTTTTTAAAAATGCTTTGGTTCCCCGGTGCTGTAGCCTGGCTCCCATGGGTAGAGCTGTGGGCTTGAAACATGTTGAAGTCGAAGACTGTCTCATCTCGCAGGATAAACTTTCAAACCATGTTTGGTGTGGGTCCTGGGGCTAAGCAAAAGGGGGAGGGCTGTCTCTCACAACAGTATTTCTTTATCACAGAAAGACAAAAATATCCTATTACACCCTTAAATGTCTTTCTTGGCTGTAGCCATGCATGTCCTCAGTACAGCAAGCTTTTTGTGCTGCCACACGTAATTGTGAGCAGCAAATATCCGTGATCTGTTACTGCTGCGTTTAGCAGTAACAGTACTTTTAAATCAAATGACTTCTGAGTGGTTATCTTGATTAAAGCACTTGAATGAATAAATAATTCAGTGGACTTAAAAGTAAGGAAAGAAATAGATCAAGTGGAGCTGTAATTCTTGAGAAAATATATTTTCCTCAACTTTTAACTTTATGGATTTTTAAAAAATATATTTAATCACAATGTTTTTTGGGTTTTTTTTTCATTTTTTGCAGTGTTTTTGTTTAGTGCACTAAAATATAGTTTGATCTGTTGCTATGGTATTTAATAGGCAATTCTGATATTTAGCCTACAGTATCTTTCCATAATGTACAGACTAATGAAGATTTGCAAGCATTCATTTCTTCTGTGTTTTCTCTAGAAAATGAGTATGAAATTTAGAGCTTAAACTTTGTAGCTATTTGTGCTCGTTTAACATGGAGGAAGATGAAAATTAAGATGTGCAATGCTGAACCACCAGCATGTTTTAATTTTCAGTCCTGAGAAGTTGTCTTGCAGACTCTTGTACAACAGCAAAGAAGGGACAAAATCACAGACTGGGTAGGTTGGAAAGGGCCACACTGGGTCCATCTGGTCCGACCTCCCTGCTCAAGCAGGGTCATCCCAGAGCACAGGGTTGTATCCAGACAGGTCTGGAATATCTCCAGCGAGGGGACTCCACAATCTCTCTGGGCAACCTGTTCCAGTGCTCAGTCACCTGCAGAGGAAAGAATTTCAGAGAAGGACAGTTCAAAGTGGGGATTAGATGGATCAGCTAAGGTCTGGTGATGGGCATGTTCAGCTAGTGAACAAAGGGAGGAAGCATCAGCTTTGAGTTCTCTCAATGAAGAATGTGGGGTACGTTGTTTCCTGCCTTGGGAGATAAACTCTGCAATTAAAAATACATGTTCAAGCAGTCAAAGAGAGTAACAGGTTCCTCCCCTCCCACACCCCACAGAAATATCTGATCTTATTTGACTGACTACTAAGGTAAGGGCCATAAACCTCATTCTTCACTGAAATGAACAACTTAGGGAATGTCTAACTTGTTCAGAGATGTGACAGAAAGGAGAAAAGAAAGAATATGTCCAAAAATTGGAGCACTCCTCCCCCTTATAATTCTGTGCCTTTAGCTAGAGCAAAAATGATTTTGAAGTACTAGTGAATTTTGGAGTACAACACCAAATTTAAACAGAAAACAACAACTCAGCAACCTATTCCCTTTTCTCAAACTATACCATTTTTTAATTACTCTACTCTCTAGCAGAAGATAAATAGCTCCTAAAGATAAACAACATTTTTTTATTGAATTTTGCCCTGACAAACAAATAGCTCCCTTGGAATCCAACCAGGTCCTGGGATGAAGATAACTCTTTACAAGAGAAAATTGTGCTTGCTACACAATAAAGATGTGATGTAATAGGCAATTAATACCTGGTCAGTCTAAATTGCTGACAAGAGCAAGGTGCAATCAAATAAAATGAAAGCACTAGAGGGTGAAACAAGTGAGAGGAGTTAACATTAAATTTTGTACATATAAGTCTTAACTCTAAATACAAATTATAGAGGAATTAAAATAACTTGATGTGTAGAACAGTCAGATGACAAGACTGATTCCAACCTTTCTCCTGAAAAAATCCAGTGAGTGCTTTTAGCATAGGGCATTTATGGATTGGTGATGTGTGGGTGGGAGAGGAAAACAAGCCTGACTCATGGCTGCAAGAATGTAGATTATGTATGTGGATTTTGTGTGTTGCCATAAAAGAAGAAATCAAATGTCAGCTTGAATGAAAAGATCATGGTTTTAACTTCTGTTATCCCTCTTGTGATGCTATTTGTAAAAGAATTTGGTGGCCGTGATAGAAAGTTGCCTCTGCAGTAGCTCCTCTCTGTCAATTTAGGGATCTGCCTGCTTGACTAAGATGTAGAAGACTTAGGTTTAACTCCTCTCTAGTCTGAGAGCATTATTTCAACTTTGTTGCTCAGGACAGTGCTGTAGGCACTGATCTAGCTGTATGTTGAACTGGATTATTTTCTCATTTGCGGTAATTGACATTAGAGTTTTTATTTAACTGTTTCAGTGTGAGCTGGTGGGGACCAACCCTGTTGCCACTAACCCAGGTGTAAGTTTCATCCTTTGACCTAATGGAGTGGTCCCCAAGGTGGAGCTGGAGGAGGCACATTCAGCCTGTTCTCCTGTGCACTGGGTAAATGCCCTAACAGCTCTGGGGAAAGAGTGGGGTGAGAACACAGTCTTGCTAAAACCACAATGATGGCAGCACAACTGATTTTATCATCAGCTTATTATTATTAGCTCTTTGCCATATATGTGAAGATGCCCAAGAGGGGAAGCAAATATTTGTTCAACAGGGCACAAGAATGCTTTAATTCTCAGCTTTGATAATGACATGAAATATCCATCTCCAGTGGATCCAAAATCATGTTCTTTTTTAGCTGATGCAGCCACTAAGCTGGGAACTCCTCCTTGCACAAGGAGAGCTGTTCTGGCACATGTCCCTGCTTGGAGGGAGCCTGGGGCAGAAAGGTGTTCTTGTGCTGGGTGCTCGTAAATGATCTGAAGACGAGTGAAAATCGATGCAGCCTTGGCAAATTATGATTTGGGAGCTCATTATCTCTTTGTGAAACTCATTTTCCAGCCTACTGATTAGGCTTATAAAAGCACAGTTTTAATATGCCTCCCACCCTGTTTTTAATTCCCTGGCTGACAGTAAAGAAAATTCTGACCAACTCTCAGGACAATTTATACTCTTCTTTTATCTTGATGGCATATTGATCCTGCTGCATGTTCCTTCTGCAAAATAATGAACATGCATCTTAAATGCAGTTCATAGGGGTTGTGTAGTAAGCTTTTTTCTTCCTAGGGGCAGTTTGCTGCTTTTGTGTTCTGAGAGCAGGTGCAACCTAGGAGGAATGGGTCAAGGCTCTTCTGTGGAAAAATCTTTCTGATTTCTGTCACTCTTTTTTGCTCCTTTATTAGAGTTTCCTGACATTTAATGGTCGTATTGTTTTGAAGTTTTAATCTTGCATTTAATTACAGAAAATTGTCATAGTAACTACAACAGTGACTGTATTTGGCTGGGAAAAATCTTATCAAAAATGATCTTAGAAATCTGTCCATGAATTGACTAAACATGGAAAACTCTGCATTTATTTCACTAACACTGTACTTGCTTTTTTTTTTTTTTTCTCCTTGAAAATAAGTAGCTCAAATCCCCCCTGCCTCCAAAAATAAGAGACTTCCAAAAGAACCTTCTGGTGTAGTGTAAAAAAACTGAAAAACCCACTTACGCCAAACGAGGTACGCAGAACCATTTGGCTTGGGGACCTTCACTGGTGTATTAAAGTACATAAAACTCTCATCCTACCTTACTTGGTGATTGCTTTCCTTCTGGCAGAAGCCCTGGGCTGTGGGTGCACACATGGTCTGCAGCAGTGCTTGGTGAGGCAGCTCCTCTGCCCAGCTCACTTTGGGCTCTCACTGAGCTGGACCAGAAGCTGGGACTATCTGCATGTAATTTTTCACCATTGTGAGCAGGGCCTGACTCTCTGAAAAGGAAATAAAGGCCTCAGGATTTGTCACGGGAATAATGATAATTTCAGACATATTTCTTTGCAATGCAAGCTAAACTACCTGTATTTTTCCAACAAATAATTATTGCCTCATTCACCCTACACTCTGGAGGTGAACAGGCTCGCAATCATATGAATAAGGTAATCTTTCAGCAACTTAACACTAAACTTGAGAACAGATGAAATAAGGAAACCACTTAGAGGAAAATGACCTCTCTGTGATAGCCCTTTCTCAGAAATAGAAGATTTGCTGTTCAGCACCAGCAAGTGTGTAGGGAACCAGCTGAATGGGAGAATCTGTCCACTCCTCTAAGTACTTAATGGGACACTTATTTCCCTTTTCTAAAGAAAGGCTGGTGACATCTGCATTTAGTTGAAGAAGCTAATGGCAGAGGGAGACAAGGAAAAATGCTATGCTGTAAAGCAAGAGGACCAGGTGAATATTCCTTTCAGGTCAAAAACACCCTTTCTTCTCATCTGAGGGATGAGGGGGCCTCTGCAGAAGAAGAAAATGCTTTAACTACTGAAAAACTAAGAATAATCTAGGACAGGAATAAAGACTGTGGGTTTGGCTGGGAGGTGGAAATATGTTCATAAAGAAGGGTGCCTCAGTTGTTACATACAAATGTGCAGTGTTCAGGATTCATCTAATTCTACCAAAGAGTGTGCATATTTGGAAATTGTAGCCTTGAAAACAAACTTAGGTCTTGTGTATGAAAAGCGTAACTCTCTATGACCGGAGAAAAGATAGCAAATGGTAACGTGGTGATTTTTTTTGGGTTTTTTTTTTTTTTTTTAGATTTGGGACAAAACAAAAATTTTCTGTATAATCCAAAAGGAAGTTGAATTCCAGACTTATTTTTACACTGAGGTGTCAAGTCTGTAATTGTCAACCCAAACACTCTTTTTCAAAACAGCCGCAGGTGAGCTAAGGTAATCTACGGTGTTGATGTAGATCAGTTGTAGGTTCTGCCAGTAGGGGCTTAAAAATCTAAAACTAAAAAGCAGAGTTGTGAAATAAAAAGGAATTTTCAATGTAGAAATGAGCTGGTTTAAATGCTTTTCTAAAGCATAGGGAGTATGTATTTATTACCACTGAGCAGGCAGGTTTGCGTAAATCCAGAGAAGCTGAAGGAGTCTTGTGTGTATTTTTTATTTCAATTCCCAATTTGTAACCACAGCCATTTCTAATTCACATTTACCTCTGCTAATACTGAAACATAGTGGTCTTTTGATGTATATTGATGTGTGCTAGTAAAACTAACAGGGATTTGTCATTCCCAGTTTTGTGGTCTGTACCCAAATGAAACGGACGCCAGGGTTATTCACAATCTGTTTGGGTCATGTTTTTGCCTTTGGTAAAACTTTGCCTAAACTGGATTTGGGTTCTGTGATGTTTCAGGGCAGGTGTACTTTCACGATAATTTTTCTCACTTGTGCTCCCTGTTCTGCTAGTAGATTGCATTGGAGAGATTTAAATTACAATTGCTTTGGCAAGAAAGAAAGTGAACTAGATGGTTTTGAGGTTGAATACTATTCAGTTAAAACTGGTGTGCACTTTCTCTAGATGCCAATAATGTAAACAGCCATGACAATTTTTAAGCCATATGTTTGTGTGAGTATATTTGATTACAACTAGGGAGGAATCTCTCATGCAGTATCGATTTTTTTACATTTTTTTTTCCTTGTGGTTACAGCACACATTGATTTGGTACAGTAAGAATTATATAAGTTGTTAATCCAGTTTAGCTGGGGTTTGAATTAGGTCTGATCTTTTAGAAAATAAACTTGGGTAGTAATGTGAATTGCTTATATCAAGGGGCTCAATGTGGACTTAATACTGAGAAATGCCTAGAAAAGCAAGTGTGTGTGTGTGGAGTTTAAGTGCAGATGAATACAGGTGTAAGAAACACAAAGCAACTGGAGAAGGAGTGGGGGCCTGTTTGGAGGATTACAAAATTTCACTGTCAGAAGAACTGAATGTGGATGATGATGATGATGTCTGGGGAGAAAATCCATGAGAATGCTCTCAAATATAAGCCTATACACAGATCACAGATATATGTCCCATAAAAATGCCAAACTTTGGCAGGTTATTTTATCAGAAAGATTTTGTTGTTTGTGTTTTGACAGCTGAGGTTGTTCTTTTAACTATCCTTTTTTTTTTCAGACATATTTTAAACATTTGATGTTGACATACATTCTACAAAAAGCACATTTTTATAGAAAAATTTCTTACCTAGTTGTGCATAAAAAATTCCTCTCTTTCTAAACAGTGGAGATGTGCTTTGGCTGAATTGTTCCATTAGAAGGTCACTTAAGCTGCAGAACTCATTTGTGCTCCAGCAATCACTGTGTAACTTCAGTGCCCATTTCCAAAAAAGCCAGAATCCCTCTTCACAGAGCAAAGCATTTCACTTTTAAAATGAGAATGGGAATTTCATATGACTTCTGACATGGAAGAATATTTTGTTTTGAAATAGCCTCTGTGCTTCAATGTAGCTGAGGTTTGTAGAATTTCATATTAACAGTGAAATTCTGATGTGGTCTCTGTTTGGTAGGAGCAAGTTTAAGATAATTCCAGAGCTATCTATTAGAGGATAACAGTGATAAAACCTAGGTTTTTTTTTTTTTTTATTGTGGTTAATAATAAAGGATGATCTCATCTATATTATTTTTATTACGATAATTGCAAATCTGACAAAATATGTAGTTACATTGTGGGCAAAACAGCAGTGGAATTTGGCTTGTATGTGGGCTGGTTAAAATCTTTGGACATAATTTTTGTTTGAAATTTGTTCTTCTCTATTGAGTTTTTCTATTTTCTTGCAGTTTCTCTGTCTCTTCACAGGTATTTAGATATGGGTAGCAAGGTGTGGGGGTTTTTAAGTTCTGGAGAAGGGGGGAAAAGAAATGTTTTTTCTTATGTGTTATACCCTTCTACATGAAAAGAAAAAGTTCCTTAGAAGCCAATTAGATAAAATTAGTAATCAAACTGTGTCCAAATCTCCTTGAAAGTTATGGTTTAGAAGAATCTGCTTGTCTGATTTCAAATAATATATAAAATATGAGTGAGATGGGCAGAGGGATTTGTGGAATAGAGACAGATTTTTAATTTGGAAATGAGCAAGATGTCTCTTAATGAAGTACATTTGGAAAGCTTATTGTGATCTATTCATAGAACTGTAGTCTTATATTTGTTCTGGCCAGAATAGCTGTTGGAAATCATGCTGAAAACTTTCAAAATCATTGACTATTATACCGGGTGAAAATAGTTTTCCTTATGAATACACTCTTAGATTGGAGAATCAAATATTTGGGGGCACATTCTCCCAAGGGTTGATGGTGAAATAGTCTGGGATTTTTTTTTTTTTCTCTGTCAAAGGATTCAGGGATTTCTTTTTTTTTTTTTTTGTAATGTAAAGAACCGAGAAATAGCACATTATATAGCAGGGGAATTACTGAATTCTCCATAGAGAAGTTGAAAAAGAAACTTGGATTTTTGAGGGTGTGTGGTACATCCTTGAGGTCACTTATAGGTATAGTGTAATAGCAGTGAAGGGCTTGTTTTTACTAAGAACAGGGATTTCTTGATTCATAGCTCTGTAAACAAGAGCAGTTAATAAATCATGAAACATGCTGGGCTGTTTTTCACCCTGCCTATGGGGTTTTAGATAGATTAAGGGGAAACCAGCTGCCCTTCCAGGTGGCAAAAGCTGGTTGGGGTTGGGAACATCCAGGTAATCACTGTTTCCCTGAGCAGGTAAAGGTGAGAGGTGCTTGTGAGCAGTGACTGCCGCAGGGAGCATGCTGTGCTGTGCCCTGCTGGGATGGAGGCAGGGGATGCAGCCACTGCAGCCAGCTTTTAACCCACTTTGCTCTCACACCTGGGCAGGTGGAAGTGTGCTCACCTCTGCCAAGCTGCTCCTACAGCTTTTGGGGAGAGCTGTCTCCCAGAAGAGCACAGCCACAGCTCCTCCTTGGACAGCTGCTGGTGAGCAGCTCCTTGAGTAAGGCTCTCATAATAAGGACCTGTCCCGCAGTCTTGTGCTTTGTCTCCTTAATTTGTTGAAAAACAGTCTGCAGCAAGGGAAAGGTGGGATGACACCTGTCAGGATTTCATTGTGTACATGCTCCTGCAGAGGGAGGAAACCCAGATGTTGCAGAAGCTGTGATTGCTGTCAGTGGAAACAGAAATTGCACTGTGATTTATGATGATTTGATGCTTCCAATAATCTCATCTGAAGACCAAAAGGCAAGGGATGGCTTTCGTTATTGGACATGTCTTAAATGATAAAACAACATAAATAGAGATTCTCATTTTGGAAACCTACTCAAGGTTAGACTGTTCTTTAAATGCACTTGTTTGTGAAACTGGTATTACACAGAGAAATTTTAGTTTGGATTTGTACGATGCTTCAGCGTTAAGAGGAAAATCCGCTTTCCTCTGTCACTGCCCTGACATGGAGGATGATGAGGAGGAGGGGAGTCAGTGCATCATGTTGGTGCTGGTTCTGCCAGGTCTGCTCTGTGGGGCCTGCCTGGGTTGCCATCAATGTATGCAATGTGCTCTGCAGCACTTTGATGTTTAAGAGGAGCTGGCCAAAGTGGAGGCATGGCAGGGGCAGGGCTTTTCTCTTCTAAAAACTGCCCCACATTCCAACAAATCCAGGCACCTCATAGCTGTCTATATAATGCACTGTTTTCCCTGGCCAGAGGTGTAACAAAAGCTTCCAAGCATAGATGGTTACAATATAAACTGAAGGGAGGGGGCAGGAGGAGGAAGAAAGTCTAATGCCAGAAATGGGAGTTAAGCATACCCTCCCCTTCCCCCCCTAAATCCCAGAAATAGAGGAGTAGACATTATGAAGCAGGCTTAGTTTCTAGCAGCTTGATCTTTGCCTTTGTGTGCACTTGGCTTTGTGTGCATTGATGTCCTGTTGGTAATTATCCTTCTGTTGTCACCTGTATTCATGATGACACCCCTATATCACATTTTCATCACAGCGTGAAATGTCGCTCTTTTTGCTTTTGTTTTGTTTAGTACTATGAGTTTAGCCCAGAGCTGAAAAAAGCCACAAAAGACACTTCTCACAACACACAATGGTACATTGATAACCTTGCAGTTTAGTTACTGATCCTATCTCAATGCTTCCATCTCTCTCCTTCCTCCCACCCCTCTTTTTAAGCAGACAAGGTTTTCCCTCAACAAGCTGATGACAGAATAATTTCTCCAGGTTGATTGTTCACCCCACATGGTCCTCTGGATTTCTTCATACAAGTGGAGAGAAGCAGATCAAAAGCCTGCAAGAAAAAAAAAAAACAGGCAAAGGATTGAAAAAAGCCACCATAAAGAACCTACTCAGATTTCATTCTGATGATGAACAGGCTTGTAAAGTATTCTGAGACCTGTCAAATTTTCCCATCTGAAATCCAGACCTATTTTAAAAAGAATTTTCATAATGAGTGTCTCTTTTCCTCCATCCACAGGCTCAGAGTATTTTCTGAAAAAGTTCTGCAGGGCAGAGGAGTTGAACAGTTGATCACATGCAGGAGCACGGGATAGATGGAGTACAGCTGACTCAACAGCTACAGGGGATTTGGGTAAGTGCCCACCATGTCAGCCAACTAGGACTTACTAAAATAGTGGTTAATATCACAGTATTCATTACTTTTAAAAGGAAATTCTTACTTTGCCACCCATCAGACAAATTTAACCTCTCCAGGAAATCTCAGGGGTAGTTTGTTGGGGAAAAAGTATGCAGGGAATGGCTGATGCAAACATGAAGGCTTTAGCGTCCAACTGGGATAGACTTTTGCAAGTTAGCTTTTACCTAAGGGTACACAGACCAGACTTGTGCTATTAATGCTAGGGGAGGAAGGTTATAAGCCCTGTGCAATGTGGAGGCTATCAGTGTATGTCAAACCCACTCGTGTTGCTTTCAGGAGGGAAACAATCAATTGCTTGAAGGAGGCAATTTTCCCCAGCTTGTGGTGTCAGTCAGCCTGTTCCCACAGTCATTGCATTGATGGAGGAAAATTTTGATAAGCAGGACTTCTTATCTGGCTCCACTGCAGTTGACTGACAAGAGTTTGTTGATTGGAAGTGACATTGTTTCCGGTCACAAAGCTGGCTGGACATGGTAATTGCACCACCTTTGTTTATTTTTAAAGTAATGATAACAGCGATATATTCTTCAGTGAAGATCGCGGGGATTTGAAATCAAGTCTTGGGTTAAGCTGATGAATTGATACTGTCCAAATTGACATAGTTACTATAATTGCCTTGTGTACTGTGGGGGAAAGCCTTAAGAGCTGCAGGAGATAGGAATGCTGGCCCTGCTTGCATATTCTTGGTCAAGGAATGGTTTTACCAATGCATGATGATTTGTTTTTTTTCAACTAGATCTTCAGCAGTACACCTCAGGCTTGTATTACAGGTTGGCTCAAAAATTACTTCAAATCTTAAGTCCCAGATGGCTACAACACGGACTTGAAACATGATGAAAGAAATAGCCATAAGTGAATCTCTTCTATTTCACAGTAGAAGCAGTTTTTCTTTTTAAAATATAAATTTGGGAACACAATCTCTTTGATTTCATAGTTTATGAAATCTGTGATATTACATGCTTTCTTTGACCGAGATATTATTTACTGCTAATTTGTTTAACTTCCAAGGATTAGATAAGGTTGTACTCTATTGCAGCGTTATTCTACATCCTTAGTGCTTAGTTGTTGCTTCTGAAAGTGAGGAAATTGAACTAATCATGATGACATTAACTCTTGGTGCTTTTTGTCAGAGAAGTCTTATTTTACTGGTGACTTTTCAAGCTGCAAACAGATGGCTGCAGTATAATTTACTTGCTAGTGACATCAAGCATTATTTTACTGAAGATTTATATTTATATCCCTCTCTTCAAAAGCATAAAAAGCGCAATTAAGTAGAATGATACTAATTTAGATTTTTATCTGCCCATGTGATTGCAGGGCTCTGGGGTCAGGCAATAGGATTAAGAGCATCTCATCACTAGATCAGTGTGTTTGAATCCAGACCATGGTTAGAGGCTACTGAAGGCCAGTGGAATGTGATGACACTTCAGGGGCCTCTATCAGATGATTTGACAGTCTCTGTAAATTTGCTAGCTGGTGGAACCCTTATAATGATCAGTGGTCTGAGAAAGAAATCTGTGGACTGAATGTGCGTGTGTGGAGAATGTATTTAAGCTTAGGAACAGTCTCTTAGTTCCAGGTTTTAGGGACAGTCTTTGTACACTACCTGTGCAGGGGACATGACACAGCTTTTACTTTTGTGTTTCAGTCCAAGGTGATCCTGGACTTGCTTTAGTCTCAGTGATTGTCAAATTGCAGTGTCTCCAACGAAAGTGAAGGAGAAACACAAAGCAATAGAGCTAAATGGTCTCATTTTTTTCCTCACTATTGGATTAATTAGACAGGGTCTTAAACAGTGTAGTTCTGTTCATTACAGATACTTCTCTATGTGCTTGCCAGCCTGTAAGTGAATGTGGCCCAGCTGGTGTTTATCTGATGGCTCTTGTTTTGTAATCAGCTTGTTTATAGTATTTTGCGGCTGAAGTAAGATAAAAAAAATCCAACATGGTTTTTATTTTAGTTTTATGATGTGAATCAGAACTGCAGTGACCTCCATAGGGAATCTATCAATGTTTTCAGTTGGTTTATGTTCCTGGTGTTTCAGTTGAATCCACTGAGGTTGTACTAAAGAATTTAGCCACAAAATTAAAGAAAAGCAGAGCACAACAAGCCAAATTATGTGGATTTTAATGATTAAAAGGAGGACTTGATTTGTCAGGAACATCCAAATTTGAGCTAAAATGATCTTTTCAGACTAGTCACTGCAATAGTCTCCAAATATTATACTGAATTTTCTTTCTTTTTTTCTCAGGTATCTTGCTGGTGTCAAAGTTTTCTAATGCAGTAGACAATATTAAGCAGAGCTATGGTGAAAGTAATATGGAACAGTGTAGGGGGAAGATATCACATATGAAGAATATTATTTCACTAATGGATGTAGCAAATGCTAGAATAAATTTGCTATTTAGCACAGAATAGCAGGAAAACAGACCTCAACACTTGCAAGTGAATAAATTTAAATAGACCTAGTAAGTCAAGATCTCTGGCTTGTTCAACAATAGTTGTTTATATTTATTTATACTCTTATAATTGTATTTTCCCAGTAGTCTGTGTTCTTGGAAGAAGGTATTATGCTGCTTTGTATAAATCTGGAAATATTTCATAAAGGTGTAGTATTCACTTGATCATCGTTCTCTTCTTACATTGGAAATATGCAGTTAACTCAGTTTCTTTTCAGACTAGATTAAAAAAAAGTCTGTGCATCCAAGGATTGGTTGTAAAAATAAAGATATACACATATACCAAGGTACAGTGTTTAAAAGTTTATTAGGAATGTTTTGAAGTGTTAGAGGGTAGGTTTGTATTTTTTTAAGAGCTTTTTGGCAGTGTGGTACACCAATTAAATTTCCCTAGTCATTAGGCGGGCAGAAAAACTGTCTCAGCTGGATTTTTGCCTATCTGAGGCTCTGAGATGAAGCTCCAGATGGACCTGTGCTGCTGCCTCTCTCTAAACACACCTGGTTTTATAGATTCCAGAGCTGTAAGGCTTCTATTATTTACCCAACATACACATTTGTTTCTCACTACAGTCATAAGCCTCACAAAAAACACTGAGCTGTGAATTCTGGAAGCAGATGTAGATTTTCACCCTTTTGGTGTTCAGAAGGGTTTAGAATTATTTCATTTCAATTCATAAGCACATTACGTATTGCTTCCATATGAATATTTTATGATCGTGAATATGAGTTACCCATTGTAGTGTGCTGGTGAAAATCTGGGGTCTTTCAAATTAAAGTCCAATGATTTTGTTGTAGCTTCCTTTTATGGAAACTTAACATCTCTTTCTCAGACCCTTTGGCTTTTTTGCTCTGTGAAAGAGATTATTGTAAAAACACTTGAAAGTAACACAAAATTCTTTTAACTTACACTAGAATTTTTTACAATTTTGGACCAAAGCAAAAGCTTTGTTTTTCAAAAACTGCAAAAATTTCTTCAGTCTCATTTTCCTTGGACAGTACGGGCACCTACTTGATTCACAAAACATCTTGGCATTTGAGGCTTTAGCTATGATTTAGAATTGGTCAGGGGCAGCTCCCACTTCGTTCTGGTAGTATTTTGATAGATTAAGGAGGTGTTCCAAGCTTTTACCCAATATTTAATTGCAAACCTAATATATTATGGATCTAATTCAGGATTCTTTTCTATAAATCTCAAGAACTGAGGGCAAAAATATGACTAAGAAATACATACAGGTCATTCTGAGGCCAGATAATTGATGCTGAAGGCAAGTCCCTGCCTGACTAATGTGTGTTTTTAAATCACGGTCTTTCTCATTCAGTCCACAACTGCTGAATAGCTACAAGACAGATTAGTTTATTTATTTTAAAGAAAAATATTTTCACATTTTCCATGTGTGAAATCATCTGGTTTTGTACATTCTGAGGTGCACCGATTTCTGATGTTCTTAGTTTTATGATTTCCTCATATATATCAAATTATTACATTTACTGTGAGTCTTAAATACTGTAATTTTGGGAATATACAGGCTGTTCATAGGTTTCGTAGGAGACTGTTGAATTACAAGGCTCATGTGTGTGCCTCTGTGTGTTTGCATTTGTCATGTACATATATGTATGTGCATATTTGTATATATTTATTTTTTCCATTTTGCAGGTTTTTCTAGGTGTCAGGAATATGATGGCACTATGGGGTCTGAAATCACAGAACACTCTAAAAAAATATGTGTGTTTCAAAGTCTCAGAACCAAAGATTATCTACAAACATAGAGAAATTTTGTAGTTGAAATGTGTCTTAAAGTTCTTTGCATCTCAGTTGCCCTTTATCTATAAAAAAAAGCTTTTAAAAAAAGGCAATTATCACCTTTTGATAGACTTATCTTTAAAACAGTTGCTGTAAAGATCCAAGTCCTGTTTTATCTGCATCATAAGACCCAAGGATATAAAGTAGAAGGCGATACTGAAACTATCTGGATAATTTATTTCAACAGGATGTACAAGTCATAGAAAAAGTTCCACTGAAGAACTTAAAGTAGAGAGATATTCCTCTGTTTTTGTTCACTGGGTTACTTTTAAGTGATGGCAAACAGTCTCGTGTGTGTTTAGAAGCAAAGCGGTTCTGGAGGACCTGACAGTGGCGCAGTAAATGCTCTTCACAGCTACTCACATCTTGGGTGCACATGCAGAAACAAATGTGGCAGAAAGATGAATGCAAGCCAGGAGGACAAGGAGCTGTTTTGTCATGAGATGGGCTAAGATGGGTTGAACTATGTAATGATAATTTGAAAATATTTTTGTTAGCAGAAGTAATATTCCTATTCCATTATTTGTAAATACCTAGTGTACATTGCTAGACAACATTTAAGCAGTTACTAGGTGTACCAGGCATGTATGAAAACACTTATAAATGTAGCACCAGCTTATTATGTGCTCAACACATCTATAATTTTCTTTCAGAAATTTTTGTTATTATTATTAGCTGTACTTTTCGAAAGATTTATCCAGTCAAAAGGCATGAGGATCACCATATTATTCTGCTGAACTGCCATACCCTGTGGATTAAAAATAGAGAATAAGCAGTGGACTATAGAAAGTTCTTATAAAATACAGGAAGAATATTTGAAGTAATAATGTGCTTGGAAGTTGCAACTGGCTCACAAATGCAATTCAATAAAAATGTAGGGCTGAGTCAGTGAATACTGTTGACAATGGAAAATTTTTGAAGATCTTTTTAGAGAGGACGGGAGAGAAAAGAAATGAGTATCAGGTCATGACAGAGGAAAGAAGAGGGAATTTAAATCAAACTATACTTTCTCAGTGGAATTAAATTCCTAAATTGACTGCAAAATCTTGTGATGTTTAAATCATAAACATCTTTACTTGGGAATTCTCTGCAGGTTTTCTGATATGGTGAAGTTTATCAAAGCAGGGACGAGGGCTTTGTAAAGTGATAGCAGTTAAAGTGAGCACTGCCTGTTGCAACTCTGACCTCTCTGTACTCTTCAGTGGTGAGCAGCACAGAACAGCAGGGCCTGACTCTGGGTACATCAGTGAAACATGGTATGGGTTTGTTGTTTAGGAGTTTAATGAACAGAGGGGGTCAGATTTCCCTTGCAGTATGTGTTGGCATCTTTTTAATCCTGAAAATCTTCTCAACAGCCAAATGTGTTTGTTGTAGATCAAAGAAGCCTTTTGTTTTTAAACCACCAAGAACAGCATTCCTCAAAAAAGGCATACTAAGAATTGCACACTAAATGAAGGAAAAAAGGCAGATATCTTCCTCATGTATTTCACTCCAGGATTATAAATCATCCCATTCCTGACACTTGCATGCTATCTTATGGTTTTGTACATGGATTTTTAGTTTCATATTTATATGTCAGCAATAATATAATGTCCCTGCTACTATTTTGATAAAACTTTTATGCTTCGATAATTGTACTAAATGGTCAGCCATATTGGTAGGGTAGGTAACTTTTGGTTAGGATGCCTTATACATTTGGGAGGGCTGAAGTTCAGAAATTTCTGTTGAGAAATATCTTTCTAGGGGCCTTTAAGACCAGACTGGAAAAGCAAAAATGGCTGCCTTAGTTGTGTCTGGGGAGGGCAGATCAGTGATGTTGGCCTCTCAGGATGCTTTCTAGCCCTATAGTTCTCTTGAAAAATGAAAAATTATGCATATTCATAGTTTATTTAACCAAAAGCAGCAGGAGTCAACTCAATTGGTGATATGGATCTGCATGTTGATTCATATGCAGATGAGTCAATAACCAAAAAGCAAGTAGGACATTATTGGTTGTGTTAAAATCTGAATTGTTCTGAATACAGCTAGAGAAATAATGCTATAAATACTTAATGTCTTAATTCAGATTTGTTCCTTAGCAATCATCTATCCTTCTTCCAAAATGAAGCAGTTTAAGTTATGTTTAATAATTAAAATTTTAGAATTTATTGTGAAGTTCTGCTTTTCATATAAAATAATAATTACAGCTTTATCAGTGACATCTTTCATTTAACTCTTTTCAAACATTTTTTTACTAGCAGAAAACCACCGTGGATGTTAGAAAATTAAACTCAGATTTAGATCTTGGTATATCCTTGATATATCCCATTGTAATGGACATCAGAAACCAGCCCATATACAAGAGAACAGTAAAATCCACTTTATCAATGTAAATGCTGTATGTTCAAGCAGAGGTAAGGCTCCAGAACACTGGAGAAATGCCAATATTCTGAAAGAAAAGATGTTTCTTTCAAAATAATGTATAAATTTTCATAGTAAACAAACAAGCAAAACACTGCTGTGCCTCTCTGTCTGAGAGTGACGGACAGGGTGAAGAGATCATGAAAATACAGAGGTTTCATAGCAACCCAGTTGGAAATTTTATTTTCTTTCTTATGTTTTCACAATTCTTCATCAACATTAGCTGCAAGTGCTGTCAATCTCCACAGGAATCTAATGGAAAAAGTGTTAAGAGTCAAAGAGTGTTTTTGTTTGGAATTAGGTATCTACCTGAAACAAAAAGGAGGTTGCATTGTTGCTGTAAGTCACTCGTTGAGAAAGTTGTGAAGAACTAGGTTGGAGAGCTGCTTTTGGATGTGATAATAGCAAAAGTTACACCTGGCTTCCCAAATGTGCATGCTTAGCTGGAAGCTGGTGTTTCCAATTCTGGTTTTATTCTGTGTACTTCCAAGCAGAATTACACAAGAATCATTGGCTGTACACTTGGACACACCTTTGACTTTTTAGAAGAATTTGGGTCAGTGTTTTCTTGGAGTTGATCTGTTCGTTGGCAAAGCATGTGGGAGTGTCCTCTAGGGGTCTTTCTTTCAATGCAGAACATTAAATGAGCATGGTTTGAAAATTAGTGAAAGCCTTTGCATTTTTGAGGAGAAGCAGCTCACACTGCTGTGTAGCCATGAAAGATCCAGTAAAGAGTGACATTTTGTCTCGTGTTCTCTCCATGTGCTGTGGCCTGCTCTTCTCAGCAATGCAGGACAGTTCCTTGCCATGCCAGGTATGGCTGCAATTAGATGTGCTAATTAGATCTCTGGCGTTTGCACATGTACCTTATCCACTTGGAGAGAGGTGATCTGTGGTCTTAGAGGAAGCAATTTCCTAAATCTTGGAATTGCTGAGTTCCTGTCTAGGCAAATGGAGAACATTGCCACGTTTGGGGTCTACATCAGCAGCTATATTCTCTAGAATGACAAAATCTTACATATATAAAAACCCCAAACAAACAAACTAACAAAATAAACCAAACAAAATATTAGTGCTCTTGGATTCACTGACAAAAATCTCAATATTTTGGGATACTTTTGACAGACATGTATAAGAAGTTGGGATTTTTTGGTTGTGGTAAGTACCACAGGTATTACACCTTGGAGCTTTCCTTGAAAAAGGAATCATTACTGAGGACACTTGAAATTCATGTGTTCCGATTGCCAGATACAATTCAAGTAGATGCAAGTGTCTGTACCAGCTCTTTGTGGAAGCTCAGTTTAATTGCATTTGTGCTGCAAAGAACAAATGTTTGGCAAACAGATATGAACCCATTTTTATTATAGGATCTTGAACCTCAGAATTTCTGAGCTAACAATTTATTTCTGTGGTTTTGTATGACTTGGAAAAATAGTTTTATTATAGCCAAGATGTCTTTCTTCAGCAATTTGACGCTGAAACATCAAAAAACGATTGGAATTTAAAAATTCAAGCAATTCTAATATATCATTATATTTTAGGCTTGTTTTTTTTCCCTTTTCTATTATCCTTGAATGCCTTATTTTGCTAGTTATGATTGAAGTTGGAAGTTAATAGAAATTAGGCATTACTCAGGAGCAGAGAAATGGGCCCTGCTGCCTGTGACCTCTTTCCCACAAGCTTGTGAGCTTTATCCCCAGTTCCTTTGCTGGAGATCATCGCCTCCCAGCAGTGGAAGTTTACAGTGAGCATCTTTAATGCAATGAACAGATGTGTGTAATAACCACTCCATATTTTGCTAGGTTTTGCAATGGAACAGGTATGGTTGCTGCTCCTGCTGACGATTAAAGTGCTCCCAGTGACTGCTCAGTTCAATGGATACAACTGTGATGCTAACCTCCATAGCAGGTTTCCTGGTAAGTATTTAATAGACTTTTTTTCTAATGGCTTCTTTATTGTCTTGGTTCAAAGCAGTGCTTATTTTTAAATACAGAGCTTTAAATCTGTCTAAGGCCTGGGGGTAGGACTCCAGATTTAGTGAGTCTTAACTGTTTTTGTGACAATGAACTTGCCTAATGCTGCACTTTACTTCCTTCTTAATTGCACAATGGGTCAAATTCAGCCTGGTAGCAAGGCAAACAATTCCCCTCACACCAGTGGGGCTTGACCTGCTTTTGCCAATGCTCTAAACTGCCCAAGACATTCACCAGAGCTCATATTGTTGTAAATGTTCTCTATAGATTTAACACTCTCACACTTCTAACTGGGTTTTCTTTCATATTTAGGTTTTATAGTTTTCTTTTTCCTGGGTAAGAGAATATAATTATATCCTTTTAGTAAAATAAAGAAATATGTATCTATTTTAAGTGAAATTACCTTGATGGCAAAATTTTAGTGCCTCACTTCAACATTAAGTCCTTGCTTAGGGACAGGTGAAGCAATGAGTTTTGTCTATGGATGATGTATTTTCCTTCCTCTAAGAAAATGGGAATGAAGTCATTTTGGGGACATTGGATGCTCAGAGCTGTTAATACAAGGAGAAATAGAAATGAAATGTCAGTCTTGGTGGCATGGTATCAGGGTTTACTCACGCAAAGGATCCTTTAGTTTCTATTATGTTGCTGATCCTTCCTGCTTCAGTTGTATCATGGGCAGAATAATAATAAAAAGAAGCCTGTGACTACTGTCTCTCTCACATCTTGTTTTTCTGAGATAGCGATTGACTTGAATAGTTCAGTAATGAACACTCAGTATAGTATTACATTGTAATACCTCTCTTGTTGTTGCTTTCTGAATAATAAAAGTTTTGATTTTTTTTTTCAGGGTGGGTCAGCTCTTTTATTAAATTTAAGTCAACAGAAGGCAGAAAGTCGGTGTATTGATTCCCATGTTACTATCACACTGCTAGGTGTTTTGTTGGTGTAAGGACCAGCAGTGGGTTTGATTCTTTTCCACTTAATCAATATGAACGTGAAGAACAGAGAAATAAGACATGCAAAGATCAAATACATTGATTCCATTCCTGAGAAAATCACAGTTTAGATGAAGATTTTGCAAGCTACTTTTTAATATCTATATATTCCTATTATATTCTATTCATAATAAATACATTCCATTTAGTGTCAATTTTTGCAGACTTGCCTCTGAAGTGTGAGTGAATTTTGCCCACTTGCTTCAGAGCTACCTTTTGAGTTTCTTATGTAATTGTGGCTTATCTGGTCCCTGTTTCAGGCTTCTTGAGATGTTTGCAACAGATAGAGGGAAGTTTATGTTCTTCTTTCTGTGTTTTAAAATTTTTCTTTGGTAATTTTTTGCACCTGCTCTGTGCCAATGTTTGTTTGCAATGTGATAGCTGCGAATTGAATTCATCTCTTATTGAGGGTGCTGAGGGGCCTCTTGCAGTTCTGCCTCATAAAAATGAGTCATATCAGATTCCATTTCTGCCACATCTGATTGAATTGGGAGAAAATCTGTTTAGGTTACAGGCAAACAGATTTTTTTAAAGTAAATTCCAATTCACCCCTAACTGGCCATATGAGCTGAGAGCAGAGTCCTTCTTTTTCTTGTTTGTCATAGAAGATTCAAAGGCCAGGATTTAATCAACAGTCTTATTGTTGATGTTGAGAGCTAGGAATGAAAAATAATTCTGTTTGTTAGTTGTGCATCTGAGAGGGAGGTAAAAGCCAAGAACTCCTTTTGCCCCAAATTTGCCAGGTGTTATTTTCAATATGCAGAAATGGGCATATGCTGTGTAATGGGCTGGGGCCAGTGGAGCTGTGAGGCTGCTGAAGGTGGAGAGAGCCTCTGCAGGGAGAAGGGGCTCACTCTTCCTCTGCTGGCTTCCCCAGTACTTGGCTCAGGAGAGGTCAAAAAGGAGAACATTTTAAAACCAATATCTTCCAGGCTGAGACAGTACTCACGGAGCCTTGTAATGGGTAGATTTTTCTTCCTGTTCCTTATTTGTTCCATGCAAGGAGTCTTTATTGCTGTCAGCTGGAATACCAAGCATGATGTGGAGATACTGGAGAAGCCACTGGGTGTTGAAGTTGTCTCCTCTTTTTCTTTAAATGTTGATAAGAAACAGGAGTTGTCTTCAACAAAGAGGACAAATGAAGCCTTCCTAGAGGAACCATGGAGCTCATCCATTTTTCATTTGTTTGTGCTTTTATCATTCATTGCTTAGGTGACTTCTTGCATGGGAATAGTGCTGCATAAATAGGATGACAATCAAACAGAACTTTTGTTTCTGCAGTTTGCAGGTTTATTTTAGAGTGCAGGTATGCAATAGTCATCAGGAATGAAGGAAAAAATAGCCCTATTTTTGGTAGACTGAAAATGCAGCAATTTTTTTGTACCAAAGCTGGATTTGTTCTAGAGAATATATAATTAGGTTAGATCTTGCCATCATTCAGAAAGCTTACATAGAGAAAAAAACTTTAGATCTGCATTGCAGTGAAGCATAGCTTTTAGAAGGCTTCTGGGACATAGAGCCATATCAGTCTGTCTCCAGTTGGGACATGCAGTTTTGATTCAGGGGGCTCTTATCTTGAGTTCATGTTGAATACTTTGTAGGGACTGAGGAAATATTGCAGATTTTTCACATACACTGTGCATTTTAATTTAATATCAAAGCAGGGATTTGATCAAAGAGGAGGTTCATGAGGAGAAACTGGTTTTGAACTACACAGGACTTTCATTCCTCTTCTGATGGGATGACTTTTATCAGTGGTGTTCTGTGGAAACTCTTCTCCTCTGAGGGTTTTTTGCTGCCTGCCCTGGGGTGAGTTGTCAATGTGTGGAGAGGCAGCAGAACAGAAGTGGGCAGTGGAGCTCCCAGCATTTTCCCCCATGAGTCTGTCCATAATTCAGGATGGTCTCTGTTTCTGTAGGATCTGTGTACCTCTTGGGCTATACTCTCTTGCTTGAGAGACATCCATGAGCACTTCTGGCTGTAGATAGCTTGTGTGATTTGAGTCAGAAAGAAACCAAATTTGCCTGTATGGAAACTCTGAAGCCCTCACAGTTAATTCTTCATCAGCTGGGTGCCATAACCTTAAAGCCATCATTCCTCTGACTCAGAAAACCAGAGCCCTTTAATGCAGGAATGCAAATACTTTTTGTTTGTTTCTTTCTTTTAACTTATATAGGAAATATTTACCCTCCCAAATTATCAAGAAATGTGCTGGATATTTAGCAACTTAGAGGGCATTAGATGTGTTTGGGACTGGCTTCAGATAAATTTCTGCACAAAACATGTTTTATTTCCAGAATGGACTAATTTGGCAGCAATGCTTCTTCATGAAATAGCGGGCAGAAAAGGTTAAGTCTGGAAAGATTGTTTATCCTCCTCCTGTATCATGCAGAAGTTGGTTTTGTATGATAGGTCTCATCTCCCATAGTTTCAAATGATAATTTTGCAAGCAGTAATGATAAGTTAAGTGGTAAAGTTATTATTCTGCTTTCTGAGAAGGCTTGAGGTGAGTTATGAAATCAACTGAGCTACTTGGTTACATCCTGCAATTTGTTATGATCTGTTTGTGCGTCAGCCCAAGGAAGCATAAATGCACAATTTGCCATTCCCTGTTTTGTGCTGGCCCCTCTACCTTGGTACGCTCATTAAATGGATGGTAATAGTCCTCCTGCAGAGAAAACGAAGGCATGCTGCTTCCTGATCTTTGTGCGTTACATTAGTGGGATTATGACTGTGTACAAACCAGGAGAATTTCATGCCAAATCACTTCAACTCCTGTCTTGCCTCCAGTACCTTTCTGCCCAGATTTACACCCAGCGAGTAACATTTATCATGGCATTAGCTCAGGACTGAGTTTGGCCTGTTAATTTCTGCACTTGATTGTTTTGGCTTGAAAGCCACCATTAAAGCTGTCTAAATTAAACTACTTGTGCTCCTGTACCACGGGGGAAGAACTAGTTCATTGTAATGGAAATTTCATTTCCTCTCTGCTGTGACTACGAAGTGAAGCAATTCGTTTTAGCAGGCTTAATGGTACAGTATTGACTGAAGTTGTTCTACAATTTTTAACAGCCCTTAATCTTTAAGCAGATGTAATAAATTAGTTCTATAAAGGAGTAATGTCTGTGTTTAATACAATGCAGTATGTATTTTTGTAAAGCACTGGGGGGAAATGCCAGAACAGCCCCCCAACCATCTACGGGCAAAGAAGAGCTTAAAGAAGAGCAATGTTAGAGCTTTAAAGCAAAACAATCTCTTGCTTGTGCCTGTATCTGAACCTGATGCTTTTCCATTCAGAACATAAAAGTCTTCAAAGCTTTTGAATAAAAGGTCAAATTGGCGAAGACACTTTTTCTGCTTTTCAAAAACTGATCAGTTTTAACAGCTGCTTCTTTCTAGGTCTTTTGTGTTGTCATAATGCACAGAATGAAAGATTGCAAGATGCTTTGTGGTATTGATCATAGTCTTTCTAGAGCCAACTGATTTTTCATTAAAGCTCAAGTTGATGGTTCTTATAAAAAACCCCAAAGCCAAAATCCAGGGAAAACCAACTTTAGAGAGATCATAATAAATTACTCTGATATGCTGTTGATTGTACTTCAAAGTCTGCACAGCCTGAGACTGTGATCTCATACAAAGCAGACTCCAGACAACTCAGAATAATGTAGCCAGTTTTCATGCCAGAGTGGGCTGGGAGGCAGAGCTTGGCCTTCTCTATTTCTCAGAATTGCTGGAAATTTCTGTTCCAGAGGGGGCTGCTTAATCAGACTCTAAATATTTGAATGCTTGCTGTTTTCTACTCTATTGCAGTGTTTCATTTTACAAATGTGCTACTAAACGAATTTCTGTGGGATTAATATATTTCTTGCTTGTTTACACTATGTTACTATATTAACTTCTGTTTTTTTCTTCAGCAAAATGGTAGAGTCAAATCTGTTCTTCATACTAATGCAATTCCTACCTTTACATTCTAATATTTTCCTGAAAATGAAATCTAAAAATTTATCTGATTGTAAGTCACAATGCTAGACAAACTGCTTCAATAGTTGTGTAATGATTTCTTCAAATCTTACAATGTCTTTCCCTCTGTTTTTCTTGCAGCTGAGCGAGATATCAATGTTTTCTGTGGAGTACAGACAATTACTATGAAGATAAATTTTTGCACAGTTCTTTTTTCTGGTTATTCTGAGACAGATCTGGCACTGAATGGGAAACATGGGGATGCCCACTGCAGGGGCTTCATCAATAACAACACCTTTCCAGCAGTGGTCATTTTCATCATCAATCTGAGTACTTTGGAATCTTGTGGAAACACTTTAGTGGTAAGACCAAAGCAAAGTGAAATTATAGCATGGCTATGTATACATAGGATCAAGTGAATGCCCTTGACAGCATTGTGTCTTCCATAGATAATATTTACTTTGTCTTATCCAGTTGGAAACATATTGCATATATCAAAGAAAACCAGAAGAAGCTCATAATTTATAATGTTGATTGCTATTGAGAAAATATGATGGGACCCACGTGTGTGCTCTGATTAGAAAGTGTAATTTTTGTTTAAGTGTTTTGTCAGTGGAAGAATGAGATTGTTCCAAGGTCTTTCTAAAAGTCTTGCTGACCATGCCTCAGATTTAGCAGAAGTGGAGAATTTGATAGTTCATGTGTATCACATTGAGTGAAATCAAAGTACCTATAAATAACTTTAAAAAAACAAGTTAAAATGTGTTATTTTCAAGGCTTTTATTCTCTCCAAAATTCTTATTTGTACTTGATCCCTGTCAGTTTTTATAACAACCCCCCTGTTTTGTTGCTAATAATTTTGCTGAAATGTTTGATATGCTCTGTGACTTAGGGTGAGTTTTCTTTTAAAATTTCAACAAAAAACCAGTTCAGCCAATTCAAGACTCTCTTTTCTAGCCGTAGCACCTGTATGACTTGCAGTAGAAGAATTTTCCAGGAAGCAACTTCTTCCTGTTCCTGTGTATTTGGTCACCCTGTAAACTCTCTGATCTTGCTATTTGATCATAATCGTAAGAGATTGATGTTTAAAAAACAAAACAAAAAGACTCCCCAGTCTCATAAGTCCAAATAATTGGAGCTTCCCATGAAGTCCCCCATCAGGCTGCACTGAATACAAAGACAAAGCAGCTGCTAAAAATATACCAAGAAATATTCCCCCATCCTCTCTGCTTATTCATGCTGTGCCCCCAAATGAGGACAAAAATGGAGCAGGGAGCATTTCTTATCATCTTCCCCCCACTGGAGTTTTACAATCCCCTGCATTTCTTGGCAGTGTTTCACAGCAAAGACCTTCAAGCTAATTTTCAATAAAAGTAAAGGAAAGACAACAGTTCAGGCAGAACTTGTGTAAAACCCATGTCTTTCTGTAACACAGCAGGCTCTGCTTTTTACTTTATGGGAGTAGGGTGGTGAGGAAGTTAAAAAAGCTTTGGTTGACTGTACTAATTTAGCCTGTACTCTTTAGGCAAAACTCAGATCCTGGAAAATTCTATTTTCAACGTTTTGTGCCATTAAAAAAATGATTAAGTATGCTATGGCAAAATGCATGCCTGTTTCTGTCTTTTGGGTTTGTTTTTGATGGACAAACAAATCAAAATTCCATGCATCCTGTGCTACTTACTGCAAAATGCTACAATTCGTGCACCTCAGGATGATTCTTCCATAATGAAATGGTTTTTAAAGAAACCATGTGTTTTAAAGCTACTGAGAACATCTGTTTTGCTAATACAGTTGTACAAAAGAAATGCTGCAATAGAAGTCCAGTGCCGTGTTAATTTGCCCTGTTGTGTCTGCGCCTACTGAGAAAGGAATTTGTGCTGTTCTCAGTTATTTTCAAACAACCCCCTTATTCAGATCAGTAGCTACAGATGGAGTGGGGCTGGGCTGATACCAGCAGGGAAGAGTCCCTCAGTTTTCCTGAGGACTGTGTGTTCTTGCAGGCTCTGCACACTTTGTGAGCTGAGCAATACAGAATAGCATGTGCCCATGGATGCAATTCAGGTTGCATTGACATTAATTTTGTACTACTTTTGAGCTCTGTAATTTCTGACAGTTTATAGTTTATATTTAAGATTTAGAAATATATAATATAAACAAAGCCACACTCAAAAGTTCAACTATTTGGCTTGTATCTGCTTATAAAAGTACCTTATTTTTGATGTGTCCAAACTGAAGTGCAACAGCGAGAGAATATTGTTTCTTGCTTGTGTATTGGCCTTTTTATTAGATATAGAAGCTCATTGTAAGATAATACTTTTTAACAGTAATAGAAAGCTTGCTTTAGTTTTTCCCAATAAGTTGCATAAATTAATTGGGAATGTTGAGAAAAAAAGTACCTATGAAAAAATATGCCTCCAAGATTCATAGTTCCTTTCAAATGTTGCTCAAGTCCGTTCTAAGAACAGTGACTTTTATATGCATGATTCCAGGGAGGTGAAAGACAGAACACAGGGAAGATGTTATTAAACTAAATAATTTTTGAATGTTTTAGTGACAATATTTCAGGGTAAATTATGGGCTAAACCATGAGTGTCCTTCAGTTTCTTTTGCTCCACAGTTAACCTCAGCTAATAGAAATTTTCTCTCTTCCTCAATAGGTATCCTCAGCTAGAGGTATCAATGCTTATGGAAATACCTCAGTGGTACAGATAGGTAATGTTTCAGGCTATATTGATACACCAGACCCACCAACGATTATCAGCTATTTGCCGGGGCTTCTGTACAAATTTAGCTGTAGCTACCCACTGGAGTACTTGGTTAACAATACCCAGCTCGCTTCGTAAGTGCCTTTTCATTTCTATGTGTTTCATCCCCATGGTTGTTTAAGCATCTATATGTGCAGGCCATAACAGCATTGTCCATGTAGCAATTTTGGCTGCTTGAGAGTAAAGGAAAAGGAAAAAGCACCAAAAGAAGAAGTATTGCAAGGAAAAAGAAAATTCTGTAGCGTCATTATATGACACTATAATATAATTTATGAAGACCTGCTGTTTGAAGAGACCCTTAGATAATGTAAAACTTCCCTTAAAATTCAGGTTTTCTTCTCAAAAATTATAGCAGAAAAAAATTCTTCATGAAATAGAAACTTGTAAATATAGAATGCAAGAGAAAATATTTCCATGAGTAAACCTTGTACATCATGTCAAGTGAGTTCCTTTTTGTCACTTTGCCTCTCTGCTAATTATTTTTCTGATTCGTGTTTCCAGTACAATCCAGTATTTTCTGCATAGTTAAGACTGTCAGTATTTTCACTATAAATTCCTGTTTCTGAAGTTTATAACCCAAATGCATAAATTAACTCCTTGTGATATGACTCATTGAGTTTTTTAATGATAAAGCCTACTGAAGTATGCAAAAACAAAAATAAGGTATCTTTCTTCATGATGGTTTTTGGTTTCTGGGTCTGTTGTAGGTCATCAGCTGCTATTTCTGTAAGAGAGAACAATGGTACATTTATCAGCACTTTGAATTTGTTGCTTTACAATGTGAGTATAAAGCACAGTATGACCTGGAATGAATTAATCTCTGTGCTATGTGGTTACAAACTGTTTTAGCAGATGAAAGTATGGATTCGTCTTCATAATTTGCTGTTTTCTTCCCACTCCCCCCATGAGCCAAGACTTTCTTCCAGGCATCTTTCATCTCTGAATTCCTCCTTCCTTTTTGTTTGCATGTACCTGCTGTCTTGTGTTTATATGGCTGGTCTTTGAGGACAGGCACAGTCTTTTTGTCCTGTATTTATTCAGTTCCTCAATTTACAGCTCTGGCTTTCAGCTGGTAGTGCCACGTGACCAATCAATTGTAGCCATAACAATCACACTCCAGAGTGCATATTTTGTTTGCATTGATTATGTTTCTCTGTGTGTCTATAGGTGCTTTGTGCTTAAACAGAGAGTACTCTGTAGAATTCTATAAAATTATTCCAGACCTATTCCCATAGCAATGAACTGGAGCACTTTGGCTGTGGTATTTTTATGTTCAAGCCTCATCAGAGTGTTTCACTCATCTCTGATTGTTGAGAAGGATGCATCAATTCTAAATCTATATCCTGATGCATATGCTGCCTTGAGGTGTGGACTTTAAAGATGTAAAGGGTTAATAATTATGACAGTTTTCATCCAATGCTTCTTCCTTATGTTTTAGATAATTTGAATATGCATTATTGTAAAAGCTTTTACCATGTAAATGGGTTGGTGACACTGAAACATGAAAAATGCAAGGACCTCTATTTAACATTAATCCCTGAAATTATATTTTTGTGTTGATTAAAATTTTTACTCATACATTTTAAATACCTGATTTAAATATCAATTTTTCAATCTATCAAGCATCATTTTTTGTAAATTATGAATCCGATTTTTTTTGCATTATTATTCATGCCATCGTGTTGCTGAGTTATAATTCATGCAACTGATTTAAAAGTCAATGCTTTATGCTTTGAACATAATGAGCTATAAATATTGCAACAGGACATTTTTCAATGGCATTCTCTAAAAAATCGTGTTTGTTTGAAAGAGCAGAGCTCCAAATAACAACCTATAATCTGTTAAAATGATGATTATAGTTCTCTGATTTTTAAATAAACCTGTGATCAAAAAGATGGGGCAGAATGAAGAAGGCAAATTTCTCAGTCAAATCAAGCATTGACCACTGCATGTTGACTGCCTTTCAGGGCCCAGTTCAGCAAACAGCCCGGAATAAATGCAATTGTTGCTCATATTGAGCACATTTTTCCCCTCAGATATCCCCATAAGCCAAATGTGCTTTCATCCTGCCCACCCCTGTAAATTTACAAGCTGACCATCACCAGTGGTGGTAGCAGCCACATGGCTCACCCTAATGAGTAGCACTGTCAAAGAATTATACTGCTAAGGCTGGCAAATTCCAGTGGTGGATGTGCCCTTCTGCTTCACTCCCCAGGGCTGGATAAATACATGGACACCTTGTGCACTGCCTGCCTTTTTCCCTGTTGGGAGTGCCTCTGGACACCTGCTGTCCTGTGGGCTCACTTGATCCCTGTTAGTAGTCCTTGTTTTGGGCCTCAAGGCTCATGTCCACCCGTGCTATTAGTGAGGGGATGTGTACAGATTTGTCTCTTGACTGCAAGCTGTCTTCTCCAAATTTAGCTGTAGGGCTATTTCTTAATGCTGACTCTTCATCTTCTAAGCTTACCTCTGTCTTCTGTCACAAAGTGTTGTTTAGATTTACTTTGTGATGCTAGTACATGTCATTGTTAGGAAAGACAAGAGCTGTTATGGTAGACTCAGAGTTTAATAGCAAAATATTTAATAGGCTTTCACAGAGCCTAAGTGGCTATTGCTTTTATGCCTTTTTGCAAATGTCTCTCTAAATGAATAAAAACTACTCTTAAAGAATAAAAGAGCAACTATGGAGTGTAATAGTGAGGGTCTTGCACTTTTAAATCAGTTGCAAAATGTGGCTGAACTGTTATAGAAATGTATAATTAATCTGAAAGAAGGCAAACCTACTTGAAGGCCTCTGATACTGCATAGATTAGATATTGGGCATGCTGTTAATTTTGGCATTTGAAAAAAAATCACTTGGTCTCTGGTGCAAACACTCTTGTTGCTGTCATTTGCTGCTTGCCATGGTCTCACTTGCTGCAATGAACCTGGTTGAAATCTTATCTACCAGTTTTTTCATATGTATTGAGTGTTTTGAACTTTCACAAGAGGTCTCAACATGCTGAGTCACTGTGCTATCTGTATTAGCACTAGTTTGACAAAGGTGACTTTACCAGGTAGTGCATTTTGATATTCTCAGTTAATCTCTGTTGCACAGATCTCTTTCATTGCTTTGTTGCTAAAGTGTAAAGTGATGTTAATGGTTGAGATTTTGAACAAAAAGCCCCAGTAAAACAGCTATATTTAAGTAGTAGTATATGGGGAATTCCCAGCTTTTATGTTGAGTACAGCTTTCTTCAAACAGCTCTTTTGAAATACTAGAATTTAAACGAAAATGTTTGTTATTTGTGATTTTCAATAAGCCATTTGGACAGAAACTGCACTTTGGCATAGCAGAATATCTTTGTTCTCCCAGACTATAGCTTGAAATATGTAACATTTAATGGATAATATTCCTAACTCCACTAATTCAAATAACTTTAGCAACCTTCCCTGGGAAAGAGTGCAGTGGGGCAACCCAGTAAAGCTCCTTTATTAGAAAATCAGAGTAGCTCCTCAGTGTGCCTGTAACCTCTGGGAGACTTACTGAAGTGGCAATGAATGATATGTTTTCCTTAATCACTGAGCCAACCACCTTATTAAATCATATATTCTCCCAAATTGTTTCATGGGGCAAAGCCAGTCTTTGCAGACAAACTTGCAGGCAATTTCTGTGGCATTGCTTCTTGCCTCTTCCCTTACAGAGGACAAAGTAGCAATCATTCTACACAGAAGAGTCAGAAAAATTGCTGAGAGCTCAGTCTGGATGCAGATGGGTTGTTAAAGTGGAATTTCTGTTACAATTGAGGCAATGTTTGTTTTACAGGATTCAACCTACAGCCAGCAACTTCTTATTCCAAGCACAGGTTTACCTTTGAAAACCAAAATATATGCAGCTGTAAGAGCAACCAACCTTGATGGCAGGTACCATAGAGGGTGTTATTTCTTGTCTTGCTTGCTTTTCAGCTCTTGTTACCTGATTTAGAAGCATCTGTCTTTCCTCATAGCTTTTTGTATTTCAAAATAATGGTTGGTGTTCAATAATCACTGATCTCAGCTGGAGGGTGTCAGGTCCTTGGCAGTGAATGCATATTTTGCTGCAGTTCTCATTATGAAAGTTTTCCTGAATTAGACTTTAAATCCTACATAGCTTTCTTTTTAAGAATAGGTCTCTGTTGGACCAAGAGAGAAAATCCAGGGCTTTTAAAAGTGGGCTGGTTTTGATTTCTAGTCCTTTGTGGCCATGATTTCTGAGAGGAGGTGTGCAGTGTGTGTTGACTTTGAAACCAAATAATTTGATTTATAAAGTTCTGCTGTAATGTTGTGCTGTTTAATCTTGTAAGTAGTTGAAGAAACAGGATGCCTGGCATGTGACCTGTTTAACACAGTAACTCAGTTTCACTGTAACAGCCTGCACTACCTGTTTGTATGCTTTTCTGTGCTGTCCTTTCATCTCACCTCCCTCACACCCCCCATGCTTGCATTGCCAGCTCCCCTCATCTATCCCTTTGCTCCCTGTGCAGGTGGAATGTTTTGATGGACTACTGTTACACCACACCATCTGGCAATCCTAGTGATGATCTTCGGTATGATCTTTTCTTCAGGTAGGGCCTGTGCAAACCCAGTATTTTGTTGGTCTTTCTTTAAAAAAATAAACTTCTTCAATAGTGGTGTCTTAAACTTCCTGGAAAGTTTAAGCATTATTAGTAGGCCGGACCAAGGACTAGGCTTATAGATAACATGTCAGAGCTTCTTTTTGGGTGAACATAAATATAGAAGCAGGTGCCAAGTTATAAGAATTATGAATGTAGAAAAGCATATATCCAAAGTACTTCTTCCAGAGATAACATAAACACTTAAAGTGAATGGCTAAACTGGCCTTTATTTTACCAAAGGTGAATGTGGTGAATGACAGTGATGTAAAACATCAGAGACTTCAGTCCAGGAAAGTAGTTAAGCAAATGATCAAATGTAAATAGATGCTCCTACTTCTACTCCCAGTAATAACATTTATTTGAATTGGAACTTTGAAAAACATCCTGGAAATATCTCAAATTAAATTTTATCCATGACACCTAATGAAGAGGTACTGTCTTCATTTGGAGTTGCCTGTCTATACTGGTTAGCATACCTGCTTCTTGCTTCAAGTCTCAAGTCTCTTTGAGCACTGGAATTAAATGGTACCTTGGTTATAGCTGTGGTGCTGCAAAACAAAACAGTGTTTTTGTAGAAATGTGTTTCAGCACAGGAGCCTGCAGCCTAATTGTGCAGGCAGATTGTGTCTGCAGATATTTTCATTTCCAAGGAGCTAAAGTGTTGATCTTGCAGCTTAAGCTATCATATTCCCAGCTAAGAGCTTCAAAATACTTACAGAGCTGCTCATCCCAGTTTCACTCTTCTCTACAAAAACTAGCTGTGACAAGGACCCGCAGACAACCATAATTGAGAATGGCAAGAGTCAAATGGGCCGGTTTTCCTTTGAGGTGTTTCGCTTTGTGAAGCACAAGAACCAGAAGATGTCCACGGTCTTCCTCCACTGTGTGACGAAGCTGTGCAGAGCAGATGACTGTCCATTTCTTGTGCCAGTAAGTTGTAATTATCTGGATATAAAATAGGCATCCTGGAGTTCTGCATACAAGTGTTGTGGACGTTTGGATGGCGCAGAATGAAAGCGACTTGTAGAGGCTGAAGTGAGAATGTTTTTTGTGTCTGAAGGAATGTGAAACTACTGATGAGGAATATGGAAATGATACCGTCATCTGGAGATAAAATAATACTAGACCTGCAAAACACGGGTTATAGAATATATGAGAAATTACCTCTTTGCCTTGTGGTCCCTAATTTTTAAAAGTAACAACTCTTAGATGGCTTTCAGGTTGATGTTCTTAGTATAGTAGTAAGGTATCCATCATCATAGTGGATGAAGATAAATATCTTAGAATATAGTTTATGGAAAAGTTAAAGCTATAGAAAGTGCTGTTATACTGACAAGGAAAATTTGTGGAAGCTTCTCACAGTGAAAAAAAATACCATGCCCTTTAGAGTATATAATCTCCTCTATCATCTGATAACTACTCTTGCGCTGAAGTTCATTCTGGTATATCTATTTAAAATTAACTAATTTTAGTAGTATCAGGAACAACAAATAAATTTTGGAAATGGAAACATTTAAATAAACATATAAACACAAAGTTCTGTGCTGTCTTCAGAACACTGCATTGTTTCCTACAGAATGACTTCCCACTGAGAATTTAAAAGTGCGGTCAGTTCAGTGCACTCTTGAAATTTTGTATGTTGTTTATATTTTTATGTTACACATTTACATAATTCATTTTGCATTCAATTCATATTCTGAGGTTTTTGAAGTTCTTTCACAAGAAGCTGAAACTAAGGAAATGCTACTGTTTGGAGCATGCTTGAGTACCATAGATTAAGGTAGATGGTAGGTTACAAATGTTAAAGGCGCATTCCAGATGAGAGTGCTGGGGATTGTTTTAGTCTGTCATTGCTATTTAGAACTCCATGGAAGATGTGCGAACTCTCACTCAAGAAGCTTGCTAGAATAGGGATTGTCAAGCAAAACAGATTTGTTGGGGAAAACTGTCTGTAAACATAGCTTTGGGAAATTAACTACTGAAAATTTAATATACTATAAGATGGATCTTGTACACAACAGCAAAGTAGCTTTGTAAACAAAGTGAGGCAAAATAAAATGGGAAGCCAGGAATTTATAAGATGCACTTCTAGGCAATATTGCAGATGTTTTTATTGCAAAGTGATTTAATGCATAGTAAGAAATAAAATCAAAGTTGTAGTATTCCTTACCAAAGAATTCATATTACATCAGGAAGCACAAAAAGGCCACAGTTGTGTTCCACTCTGAGTCTGTGATTGTTTTGATTGACCACTCAGATCTGCAGCAACAGAGAAAGAAGAGACACTGGTGGAAGGACGACTTGGCGCCCTCAGAGCACATCGGGCAATGCTGTCATCTCTGCTGGCCCCATCATTACAAGGAGTGGTAGGAATAAACAATCTTTCTCTATGGACTGCAGGAATTTCAGAAACCTGGGGAAATGTTTTGCAGTTTAATGTAAATTTGCAGTCACTTTTTGCTGAGTATTTTTTTATTACTACTGAATATTTTTTATGACATTTTTTACTACTTTATTTGGTAGAAATTTTGAGCTACTATTTTTGTTTGGCTCTCACATGCTTCTTCCTCCAATAAAATCACTGTGGGATACTGTTACACATATAAGGCTATTATAAAAGTCCAGACTCAGTGGGTTGATATTTTTTTTTGTCAGATTTCACCGGAGATAATAGAATTTAAGGCACTGTGTTCAGCGCTGCAATTTAATTTGGATGGATAATGAATATTCACTGTCACTTTCTATTCACCATTTCTTCCAGCTTCCCTCTGGGTTTTTATCTACATGTTGCTTAAAATTAATGCACACTATTCTTAGATTCAGCTATAAGAAAGAAATGGGACAAAACCATTGTAAATTTTAAACAGTGGGACAAAATCCACTTTTAATTGAGGGTGAAATTCTGTGACTTTCATTTTTATTGCCAATTGTTTTAGGAAAAAAATAACAGGCAGCTCTAAATGTAACCTGCAGTCTCTGAAAAAAATTTATATGACTGCTGTTTAAGTTTTTCAAATTACAAATATTTATAAGTAGTTGCAGTTAAGCAAATGATTTCAGCAGTCTTAGGTTTAGGATGCTGAGAGTAGGACTGAACCTGGTCTAGGAAATCTAATTTAAAACTTGAGAATAAAATCCTTCTTTAAGTGCCAAGTACCTGTATACAAAAAGAGCAACTGACCCTCCGGAAGGGGGAACCACCAAACAAGAGACCATTTCTAGAGCAAACAGGCTCCGTTATGAGCAGCATATCTGCAATGAAAATGAGTGATTTTTTTCATTATACATGGTCCCATTTGAGTTGCTGCCATCTGATTAGCCAAGAAAAAGGGAGAAGAATTAACTTCAAAGTTGCATACATGAGTACATATGGGAAATGAGTGATGGATTTGCTCAGCCAAACAAGCGTGCTGGAGTAATGCTGCCTTAGGCAAGGAATGGAAACTTCTTATAGCAGCCCCTGGTAGGTAATATAGCTCATGATTCAAATGCTGGAGATGCTATTTTTGCAATTCAAAAATTAAAAAAAAAGGATACTGATCAATTATCTTTAAATATTGTATAGCTTCAAGCAAAGAGATCTGATGGATGTTTAATGGTGCCAAAGAAAGTATAAACAATTTTATAATTTCATGACAACTCTTGAGGTTGTTTAAATAAGGCTGAAAAAGGAAAGTAATTTTTAGGCATATTCTAAAGGTGGGTGGATAAAGCTTTTTTGATTTCTCCATCTTCATAGTGTGCTTTTGGAGCATTCCACTCATGCTGACAGAAGGATGGTTTAATGGGAAGTACTTGAAAAAAATGGGATTCAATTCTAAACTGTGCCACAAATTTAATGATTGGCATTGGGCAAGTCCCTCAATCTCCCTTGCATTTCCCTTTTTCTTCTGGGTCAGAAAGAGGGAATTAGTCCTGCTGTCAATTCCCTTTGTGAAAATAAACTTGTGAGAACCAGGAGGTTTATGAATACCATTGTTAACAAACTAAAAAGGGGGAAGGTCATGTGAGAACTTGACCAAAACTATCTGGATGATGAATAATTTTGGATAAATTTGGAAAATTTTGGATAACTTTTTAGAATTTAGGTAAATTTTGGATGAAGAATACCAGGGTGCATAGAAGTGCTTACACTGTTTTCAAGGCCAGCACTGGTCTAGCTTTAGCACAGATACATTTGTCCCCCCATGGCCTGTCACCGGCTGCTCTGATGCAGCTGCCTTGGTAGGAACAGAAGAGTGCTGCTGCAAAAGAGTGCTGGTTCTTCTTCCGTATGTTTCTGAACTCATATTTCTAACATTTGGCTCTTTTCAGAGAAACGTTATTCTTTTTTGTTAATCCAAAATAAGTCATTACAGGAGGCGCACACAGAAGAAAATGCTTTAGTCTCTGTAAGGAGACAAAGCAGGGACCTACTTGTGAAGTTAAAATTCTGTAGCTTTTGATGGATGTCTCACTTAAGCTTGGGAGACAGCTGCTCAAAACAAATGTACATGTGAACTGTGCTCACAGATTGCACAAAAAAACCCCAAAACAGCGACAAGAAATGTTATTCTGAAATGGACACTGGGAAGTAAAAACTGAAGACAAAATACAAATATTAGCCTGCATATAAAGCCACTATGTAACTGCCAAGAGGAAAATGAGCATGGCAAAAAGAGCTTTTTTGTAATAATTTATGGTTGCTAACATATTTTTTCTTGTAAAACTCAAGGTTTTTCCTATAGAGCTATTTTATAATATAATTAAGTGAAGGGGCTTGCATATAACATTGTGCTTATTCTTCTGATGTTATTGAAAGAGACAACAGGACTGGCCACCTTTTCAATTAAGAGATTCCTGATTTAAGGTGGTGTTGGTTTGTTTTTCCACAAGACATGAAAAACTTAAATTAATATTTTAATATCGCCTGATATTTAAAATGAAGCAATGGCATGCAATTAATGTTATTGTCCATATTTTAAGAGAAATGCTAAAAGCTGCTAGTCAATGTGGCAAGTGACCTGGTGTATTTTTAAAATAAAGCTACAACTATTGGGTTTTCTGTTGCAAGAGGGGAGGAGGTAGTCATAGGTATTTTAAAAATATGACACATGCCTTTTTTTTTTAATATAGATGAGACGCCAACCAACAATTCACAGCTTGGTAAGTTGATCAGAATTTAAAAAAATATAAGAGGGTTTATGATGGAAGCAGAACTGAGGATGAACCATTTTGATTAATATCTATGCACTGGGATTTTTTTCCTTTTTAATTTTTATTTATGTTTGTTGCTTAAATGAGTCAATATCAACATGCTCTGAAAAGAAAGCATTTGGTGAGTATGGAATTCTCAATTTATTGTGTGCACCCAGCACCACCTTTTAATTTTAAACTTTTAATTCCTGTGATGAAATTGAAATGAATATCTGATACTACAGCATATGAGGGTGATGGGTACATTATAGCCACCAGATGCAAAACCAGACTGCACCATAACAACAATTTTCCTGTTGTGCCATGCCACAACAGGAAAATTGTTGTTATGGTGCAGTCTAGCTTGGTTCATATCTCAAAGCCAGAAGTTCAGAGCTTCAGCTCCTGTTATCCTAGTGTTTAACCTCACAGAGCCTGTGGAAAAAATTGGATAGAACTTTTACCCTGCTAGGGCAGTGAAGGAAATAGGCTGCAGGGCAGTTCAGCTCTTTAAGTTTTAGGGTGCTTTTCCTTTGGGCACTTGGAACACTTGTTTCAGCCTATCTGTTACTGTTCTCTGCTGGTAACAAGGACTGGCTGATGGCTAAGAAAGGATGGTCAGGTGGTACACTGGGCCATTCCACCTTGTATTTCTTCATAACAGGATGAGTGGAACAAAGAATCCATTCTGTCCTCTGAACTCTAACGCTATTTGTTCCTTTCTTTACTCAATTTAAAACATATAAAATCAGTTGCTGTTCTTGTCTGTCATGGAGAGCTCTCCCTGTAATTAATTGTTCCCTGGTGTGCTCCTACCCATGGATATAATTAAAATGATAAAAAGCAAATTCTTTATTTGCAGCACACAGTTTGCTGTGTTGATGGCTGCTATGTTTCCTTCCCATCCAACAAAAGAAGCATCCTCTCCATCCCAGAGCAAAAGCCTTTCCTTTGCCTGTTGCTGTCTCTGTGGAGAGCACAGAGGTAGAGTGGGGTGAGGTTGCTGCTGTAGCAGCCAGAAAGCAGCACAGCGTTGGGAAGGGGAGGGTAACCAAATCAACAGTGCTGATTTCCTTTCAGCTTGGGTGAGGAGAATGGGATTAATGGTGTTGAGGGCAGGGGGCTGCTTCTGGGAGGAGCAGACTGGTTTCTCACATGAAGACTGTGTTGTCATTTCACCTCACTCTCCACCACTGGTAATGGCAAATGCTCATTGGTGCTCAAATGCTTTTTTCCCCTCCTGCTGGAAAACAAAGTACTTGTTGTGGATGTATGTGGCTCATTATGTCAGAACTGGTCCATGAGCAGCTTCCTGATTTGCAATAAGTATTAAAAATGTCACCTTTCCTACTTGAGAATTGATAAACATATTAAGAAGTCCTTTCTGAAGGTGTGCAACAAGCTTCCAGAATGTCCGATATCCAATGCCAGACATGTCTGCTGATTTATATAGACTTTGAATTGAAATGTAGACAATGACAGTGGGGAAGAAATCTTTTCATTAACTTTATTAGGCTACAAATCCTTATACATCTACATTGACAGTCCTTGGATAAGTTCTTGGATAAGTCCTTGGATAATGATAGTCTTGCCTTGAGTAACACAGGTCAATGTTGGTCACTGGCAGATGAAGGTAATGCCTCAGAAGGCACATGTCCTTATCCCCCAACATGACTGATATTGAAAGAAACTGTTTTCAAAATATACTTAGATAAGCTTTATCCAAGTAGACAGGTGTACATTCTGAGGTGCAGCTAGTTTTAGTTCCTTCCTTGCAACTATACAGTATATTGGGTGTTGGAAAGGGAAGGCAGAAGTGTTTGGCACTCATGAGAGATAAAACCAGATGTCACCTGAGAATTTTTCTTCTCCTTGCAGCTCACCCAAACGGACCTCCTTTCCAGATGAACACGGTCACCAGTGCGCTGATTTCAGGCATTGTCGTCCTGGGAATTTCAAGCATTTTCTTTTTTGTATGTTCTCTAACCCTTCTGCACAGAAACTGGCCCAACAGTTCCGTCCTGAGTGGCATCCGAAACCCAGTTTTCAACTGAAAGTGATGATTTGTTTGCACTTTTTGTTTGGGGTTGCCTTTCTTGTCTGTGAAGTATGATTCCATTAAAAAGTAATATTAAGGCAACACTCCAGTGATATCCAGCTTCTGTTCCAGCTATTCTGTATTTGTAGATTTGCTAGATGATGTTGTGTAGGTGAGCAGCAGTGATGTTGGTAACAAGCCTAGAAAATGTTGAGAATCTCAATTGTGTTTGCGATCAGACTGCATGACATTTGCCCATGAATGTGCTGACAATAGAGCTCACGTCTTCATCTGCTCAGTAAAGTCTAAAAGCTGGAGAGGCTGCAGATGAGAACCTTTCCAAGTATGCCACTTTAATACAAAGGCTGACATATTCAGGAAAGTTCATAAGTTCATGAACACCTAGTAAGATAAGGATAACTTCTTTTTTTGATATTACATTTTTCACAAATACAAGTGTGTCTCAGGAGGAATTTGTTTTCAGCTGTCTTTGCTAAAAAAGACCCAAGAGAGGCTTGGAACAAGTGACTTTTACTTATTTGTAATTTGGAAGTATTTTTTTAAATCTATCTTTCATTGGCCTGTGGAGGTATCATGTATCAAGTATCACCCAAACTTCCCTCACAGAAAATTATTTTTGGAGCACAATTTGGCAACTGAGTAAAGCTCCCAGTAATATATTAATTGTTAAGGGCAAGTTTTGCCCCGTGAGTTTTTCATTTCTCAGATAAAGCTTTCATTTCCACATGGACAGTCATCAACCAGTGCTTATTTCTTTACAGATCTGCATGAGTTAGACTTGTTCACTGCATGGATGAGGGGAAGAAGGCAACTAGAAGGATAACAGGCTACAGGCGGTACTGCACTGTTGCCTCTAGTTATTCTGATGAACATCTGACTTATATGAAGTGAGTGTGAGGGGCAGGTGCCCCCAAACAGGAGCACAAGGCAGTGGCTTAGCTGTGTAGGGTAGACAAAAATGCTGGTACTAGAGAGGCCACCATGGGCACAACATATTAAGCTGGACCGGATAGACAGTTGGGATTTTGGTCACACATACAGCAGTTAAATTTCATTTTTCGTGTACTGTACATATTGCCCTAGAAACACCTCATTGATATTTATCATCATCCTGTGTTAACTGTGTCTATGTCAGAACTGGCTAATGATCAGGGCTTTTTGGCTCTCAAGGCTAAAGACAAATACAGTCTTGTTCTCAGTTTTCTCTGACCCTGCAAATGCTGTATAAAGGCCTGTTTGCAAATTCCACTGTGCTGTAGGGCAGTATCCCTAACAACCAATACTGTGCCTGTTTTCCTCCAGTCTTAATACCTCAGAAACATTTTTGCACTTCAGGGGTTAGGTCTGATGACATGTAAAACACGATTGTTTAATAAAATTAAACATTTCAGAGTGGATGCTTTGTCTGAACTGTTTTCCTTCCCCTGTCCAATTGTTACTTTTGTACATGCTTCCAGGGACCTCATTCTACAGAGGGAAAACTGCACCTGCTTTTTTAAGTTGGTTTGGTAAGAGCTTTCAATATACAGGACAAATTAATATAATTATAGATTTACTGACCTTTAAAGGAGTGTGGTAAACTCTGGAGATTTATATTCCAGCCTGGGGATAAATAAATGCAGATAATCTATTTTAATTTACTAATAAAGACAACCACAAAAATCCCATTAAAGTAATTACTACTTAGTACGGAGCAGCTTTAGCTGCTTTAGCTGCTTTCAGCTTTAGCTGAAAGTTTCCCGTGATGGAGATAGCCATTATCCTTAGAAAGTTGTTTCAGCAGTTAATTGATCTCTTCAATACTTTTAAAAATGCTTACTAATGTGAATATGCCCATTTTAACTTGCCAGTCATTAAAAAATATCAGGCTTGTGTCTGCTAGAGAGAGACCCTTTTTCTAACACAAATCCCATACAGTTTGGCTAAGGCCACAGAAAAAGAAATTGAATGGTGTTGGAAGCAAAAAAAGTTGCTGATATGATATTATACTTGTCCTATTTGATTGCTCTGTGTTTCTGGAAGACAGTGTGTTGCTTTTCTATAAGGAAATGTATTTTATAGTCATTAACAAAGTCTTGTTGACCACATTTTTTGAGTCTCAGGTAACCTATTACAAAAATGGAGTTGCTACTCAATAATGTTTTGTTTTTGTGAAGAACCAGGTAAGATGTCTGTGTAATTTTTCCTCATGTGGAAATGTGGAAATTGCTGGTACCAAAGGGTGATCTCCCTTTAGCTAAATTAGTGACAGAGTTCCAACGTTCCAACAGCCATCTATAGGAGTCATTACTGAGCTTGCTATGGATTGTGAATGTATTTGTCTCCATCATTCATTAAAAGAGATAAATATATGTTCCTCCTTGGTAAAGAAACATGGAGAGCTACAGGTGGAAAATTATGCCTAAACCAAGTTTATCCATTTACAGATCTGGCATGGGAATGATTTGAGTTGTAGTGAAAACTTGAGCCAGGCTGGCAAAATATTTCTAGGAAGGTGAAGACTGAATTTATAAAAACATCCCCATCCTGGTTTGTTTGAAAGAAATATAAAGGTATTAAGGAATGTGTGGAATCCATAATTTGTGACCTCACAAGTTTCAAGTAAGAGGTTAGGCAGAAGTTGAGTGGGTGTGCATGAAGGTTACACCCTACTTTTTGAGAGGCAGGATGTCAGGTGAGAGGGAATGGGGAATAGAATGTAAATATAAGTTTTAAATGGGGTACTGAAACTAAGATGACACTTTGTACTTTGTGTGAAGGAGCTCTGGCCCAATACAAAATGGGAGTTTTGCAGGTGTTAAGCAAAACAGAATTGCTAAAAGAATAGTGGCTCTGATAATGTAAGCAATTCTTTTAGGGATGCCTGTTATGTGTGGTTTTTTTAATGCTTTTTTGGCACAGAGGTCAGGTTTCTGCAGGCAATCACAGTGTACTGAAATATTCACAGGTTTATGACCCAGATTGTGGAGCAGACTAAAAAGAAACTGAAATTTTAAGCTCAGTTCTAAATCCAGTAGCAGTTAATAAATATATGGAAGGGTGAAAAAAATTCCAGGCTTCCCCCTTGGAAGAGATAAATGGCATATCCAACTGGAGCTGTGTATTCCAGTGCTTGGGATAAATTCAGTTGATGTTTGAGAAACAGGCCTTGGCCGAGGAACCTGAAAGTAAATCACATTTCCTACTTCATTCAGCAGACTGTATTTCTTACTCTCAATATCTCTTAGGCTCCACAAAGGTGCCAGAAGAAGCAGACTTGCCCTGATTGAACTACTCACCTCTTCATCTGGAGGATACATAGGCAGGAGTGTTGTGGTAAACTAGGAAATGTTCCAATTGTTGCAAATTGGTCTTTCCTCAGGTCACTTCCAGGCTTTATTTCAATGCCACTTGGACTTTCCACCATGCCTTTCAGGAAGAAGCAGGTAGGATGGACATGGAAGAGACATCAGAGAATAGCTCTGCAAAGACTGGTCCTGAGGTTGCAGTACTGTCATGGCTCTTTGCCATAATGTCTCTTGAAATGTTTTATTAATTTTTCTGTTATTAGTTAATTAACTCTTTCCTGGTCTTCAAAAGAGTATGTTTGTGTAATTAGGAAGCACATCCTTGAGATCAGAGAAATAGAAAATATACAGTGGAAAAGTTGTTCAAGTGACTTATTTTGTGAAGAAGGTAAACTAATCATGTTTGGTAAACCAAGGAACGTGCTGGCCAGCCAGATTTCAAATGCTGCTATTACACTTTTAACCTCTGCTTTTGTACTTCAGAGTGTAGTGTGAAAAGTACTTTGTGCTGAAGCAGCATCCCCTCCTGTCTTTGCAACCAAAAAAAATTCAGCCATAGTAGAAATGTTTGCTGCAATTCCCTGTGAAAAGGGGAAATCTTCACTCTTTTGAACTCATAAGATGGTGGTGGTTATAGACATTCACTGCCCTCACCTGAACAGGCATAAAATGCTCTGTTTACATCCTGAACTATCTGTATAGACTCTAGGTCTCTGAAGTGTGTTTATCGAACTTGCTTGTTTTGCATAAATAAAACGAAAAATAAAAATAGCTTTGCTTCAGCATGTTTTCAACCCCTTTTTCTGGACTGAAGATTGAATCAAGAGAGGCCTGATGTTCCTGCCAGCAGTCTGCTATATTTCTCATCAAGACAGAGAGGCTGAATGATATCCATTACAGATACTCTTCTAAGTGGGTAAAGAAGAATCTGCTCTTGTGACTGTTTTCTCCTCAGTGTTGTAATCCCTTGTCTCTTGATTCAAGCTGAGCTTGAATCAAACTCTATTCAGGCAATTATTACTTTTATCAGGTAGTAATATATATTGTCTCTGCTTAGCAGCTGTTTTGAGGGACAGGCCTCATTTTAGTGCGGTTTTTTTAAACTGATTTTTTATCAGTTTATGAAGAGGAATTAGTGAACTGGACCAGTCAGTCACAAGCTACTTTATAGAGTAGATATTCCTGATTTGTGTTTTCCCCTCTCCAGATTCTAATAGATAAAAATAATGATGCTGTTAATGCAAATGCTAATTGCAAATGACTCTTAGGGCAAAAATTCAGTGTAGGGTCTGCAGTGGATGACTCAGAGGATGGTGCACACACAGCATACACAAGCCTGTGTGTTCTGCACAGCCTTGCACCTGTTCTGGAGCCAGTGGCACGTCAGGAGGTGAGTAGACTGGGCACTGTCTCACTTGAGAGTCAAGCCCTGTTTCTGGAGGTTAGGGGCTGCACAGCTGGGTCAATGCCATGTGATGGAGTGATGCCTTGGGGCTTCCCTCCCTCCCCCCAAAACACTGAGCCCCGGGTTGCATATTGAAAATCACAGCACTGCAGTTTTTGTGGGCAGGACCATGAGGTGGGTGGCCAGGACAGATGCTCCCATCAGCCTCCCCACCGTGTCCTGGTGCTTCCCAGGCTGCAGGTCTGACTCTGGGAGAGCTCTGCATGTGCACTGGGACTTGGCAAAGTGGGAGCAGAGCCGTGGCAGGGCTTGTGCTGCTTGTTTGTGCTGCTGCTCCTGCAGAGTGCTGAGCAGCTTGTTCTGCTGCACGTGAACCCCACACAGACTTGCTCTGCTGGGAACACAAATTAAATACAGAAACAGAAATGTGTGAATTAGTGACAAATCACAGAATGAGCCCCTGTCTGGATAATAGTGTTTGTTTTCACAAATGAAGGCGGGGCAGGGAGATGGGGAGGTGTCAGGCCTGTGGCCTCAGGTGCAAGGGCAGCAGCCCCTGCAGATTGGGGTGCCGAGATGTCAGGCCACAAGGAAGAGAAGCAGCTTTATTCCATGTGTTATGTGGCAGGAATTTTTAATGTTTATGTTGTCTATGGGGCAAGCAAATATCTGTGGTTGGCCAGGTACACTCCAGGGCAGTCAGTGCATAATGTAGGCTCTGTGGTATAAACTAGAAAGGACTGAGTCATCCTGGGGAAATCTGCTTTGATACTGAGCTTACATCAAGATCACAGGTCTTCAGATTGAAACTTTAAGCACTCATCTACTTCTTTCTTGTACAGATCACTTCTACAGCAGCAATATGTGTTTTTCTTCAGTGGCATTTGGGTGCTCTCAGTTCTGTCAGCTTTTTTATCAGTGCTTGCAGAACACTGCACAAGTACAGTGCTCAGAAAGGAGCCTCTTCCTGGGAGCTGCTATTAAATTAATTTAACTTTATAAAAGTGTTTCTGGTCTGGCAGGCCCAAAACAGCAGTGTGACTTGTTCCTTCACTGCTAATGTGAAACTTAGACATGCTTTGAGTAGGGTCCTGTTTCAGTTGCTACCATAATTTTAATCCTTAGACTGGAAATTGCCAGTAGCTTATGATAGTGCTTTGTATTTTCTTAGTATTTTTCAAATCTTCAAGTTCTTTAAGCCTATTAGGTTCTTCATTCCCTCAGCAGGTGTTCTAGCCTCTGACTATCTTGTTGGCCCTTCACCAGACTTCTTCCAGTTTACTGATGTTTTCCTTCTAGTGTGGGGATTAGAAAATGACACGGGTTATCTAGTTTGTGCAAAAAGTGATGAATAGTGGGGGGAAATGACTTCCCTCACTCTCCTGGCCATGCTCCTGTTCATACAGCCCTGGGCACTGCTGACCTGCCTTGCTGCCAGGACCCACTGCTGGCTCCTGTGCAGCCTCCTGCCCACCAAGACCCCCCTGCTTTTCACCAGGCTGCTCCAACCAGCAGTCCCCAGCCTGTGTCACTGCAGGGGTTAATCCCAAACAGATACAGCACTTTGCAGTTGTGCTTGTTGAATTTCATGATGTTCCTGTCAGCCCATTCCTCCAGTGTGGTGAGGTCCCTCTAAATGGCAGCCCCGCCTTCAAGAGTATTGGGTGGTGATCCTAATTTGTGGCATCTGAAAATTTGACTATAGTCTGCTCTGTCACCTTCTCCAGATCATTGATAAAGGTATTAAAAAGGACAATCTCAAGCAGATTTCCACAGTACTCCATTTGTTGCTGGTATCCAGACAGTGACTACTGCCCACTGAACTAAATCATTCCTCCATGTGTCCAGGTTCATGTTCTGCTGATCTTGTATGATAGGGACAATGACAATGCTACACAGCAGAGGTTGTTATATTGCTTATTTTTAATCAGGAAATTATATCAGAAATCCAATCCTGACAGAAAGCTGATGGTACAAAGTAAAGCACTAAGGAGCTATGCTCAGATATGCTGTGTTTTCTTGGAAAGACTTCTTATTTTCCTTGGAATGTTGCTTTGCCTCCTAGGTACAAGGTGAACAGTGAACCAGGGTAGTTTCAAGCAGTGTTTGAAAAGGAGTTTGCTGCTGAGTGGAGCCCTATCTCCTTTACTAAAGACGTTAAGTTTCCAGTGAATAAGGCAGGGAAATGGTCTTAAAGACAATGGCTGTATGGTGAAACTGGTTGATTCTGGTTTGCCCAGTTGGACTGTGCTTCTGGGTCAGTCTGTTGCTGGATATGGCTGGAATGACAGTTTAAATTGAAGTCAGGCTCTGTACCTTAATTCTTCACCTTCTCCCCACCTCCAATGTACTCGAGCCAAAGCCTCAATCCTTGGCATCATTCCTGGTGCAGTTTTCCACCAGTGTGCGTATTCCTGACCCTGCCTGCTGCTTTAGGGCTTTTTGAGGCTGTAGCCCCTGTGCTCTGCCCAGACCATTGTTTCTGCTGCTCCCTGACTGGGTGGGTGCCTGCCTGCTCTCATGCCTGTCCCCAGCCTGCCTGACTGCAGTTCTGCTTCTGTCCACCCCTGAGCTGTGACTCTGTGGGAGCCATGCAAGCATTATCTGTGTTTCTGGTTCTGAGTGTTAGTCCTTCTCCTCCAGGTGGTTAAGCCAAACTCTTAGGTGATTGTTGCATTTTCAATTTCCATTTACTTGGGATAGGGCACAGGAGACCTCTGGTTATAGTAATGAAAGCATGCAGTGGCTAACAGTCTAGAAAATGAGTTCTTGTTTTGGTAAATGTCAAACCTACTGCTCCTCTGGGTAAGTCTTAAGGAAATAAATTTTGATGCTCAATATATTGAGCATGGTCTGCTGCTGTTATCATATTGGAAAGAAGATCTAATAGTATTAAGAGGAAGGAAAACATGTAAAGCCACAGTGACACACTTTACTGATATTTTTTCACTTGCCTCATAATTAAAAAATAAATTGAAATCTATCTGTTTCAGTAGCATTTTTGGTTTATTCCATTTTGGACTGGAGTTGTGCAAAAATGTCACTGATACAGTCTCATTTACATGAATTTGCATACAGCATGAGTGGCTTCTAGAGTTAATAAAATAAAGCAGCAAGACATTTGTGTTCTCAGAGGACATCCCTCTTAAGTTCTCCCTCAGCTCTTCATCCTTACAATTCATGCAGTTTTGCTCTGATGATACAGAGGCTACTTGCCATCCTCGTTATTTTACATGTTTTGCCATGGAAGAAGGCTGGAAAGAGACCTATATCCTGCTTCCAGCTTCTGCTTCTATGACTGACTGTGTTAATTCTGCTTCCAGGAGTGTTGGAACCACCTTTTAAGGTAGGTATGGAGATCACTTGTCGTTGGCTGCCTGCAGGTAGAGAAGCTGAATTTTACTGTTGTTTTGCTGTCAGGAAAGAGCTTCCCTCTGTGAGGAAAACCTCTGTAATCATTACCAGGCTGTGTATATACAATAGAATAGTTAATGGTATCTGTATCTGGTTCCATCTGGTAAAAACAGTCTGGCCTCTCACAGAGTTACTTCACAAACACTTTCTGTTTGAATTGCTGAAGCAAACACAGAAATGGGCACACTAGGAAAAGCATTGCCAGCAGGTTGAAGGAGGTGATCCTGCCTCTTTAGTCAGCCCTAGTGAGGCACAACTGGAATGCTGTGTCCAGGTCTGACTGTACACAGCATTCCAGATGCACCTCACTCCTCAGGACAAGGGACACAAGGAGCTCCTGGAGCAGGTCGACTGGAGGGCAATGAAAATGAAAAATGGACTGGAGCATCTCTCTTAAAAGGAAAATCTGACACAGCTGGGCCTGTCCAGCCTTAAGAGGAGATTGCTGAGAGGGGAGCCTGTCAATACCAACAAGTATCTGAAGGAAGGGTGTCAGGAGGATGGATCCAGGCTCTACTTGGTGCCAAGGAATGGGACCAGAGGCAATGGGCAGAAACTGAAGCACAGAAGTTCCACCTGAACATGAGGAGGAATTTCTTTACTGTGTAGCGACTGAACATTGGAACAGACTGGCCAGAGATGTTGTGGAGTCTTCCTCACTGGAAATGTTCCAGACCCATGTGGGCACAATCCTGTGCCATGTGCTCTGGTATGACTCTGCTTGAGCAGGGAGATTGGACCAGATGATCCACTGTGGTCTCTTCCAACCTTACCCAGTATGTGATTCTGTGACATGGGTGCATTTTATAGAGATGTAAATTTTGTGGTGTAAGCTGCATGCTTCCTTTTCCTAATTTTCTTTTCCACCTGTACATGGTTTCCTTTCCTTTGATATTTTAGTTTCCTATCTCAGAAGCTCTCTGAAGACTTTCCTTTCTTAATAATAATCTTTCAATACCTTTCTCAGCATTGTTGCAATAGTCCTTCACCCTCTGACTTCTACTGTGATACACTGGTGTCTTTTATAATCATAGTGCTTGTGTTTCTCTGTTCTTTTTAAAGCTGCTAGGGACAGGAGAAAAGGTATCTAAAGAGGAAAATAATAAACAACAATCTGGATTTTTTTTCTCAATTGATTTTTGCAAGATACCCTTGATCAAGTATTTGCTGAGGTATAGCAATGAAAGTCAGGATTAGCAAAGTAGCCTTTGGGAAGGCTTTTATTTGAAAAAAAAAATTCTGTGTATCCTTCCATCTTGGATAAAACATCTCCTCTGTCTTTCTAGGCTATAGAGAATGCTTTACCTGCTTTTAATTGTAACAGGGTGACTTGGCCGGGCAGGATTTCTTCCAGTGAAATATAAATGTGGGATAGTAATGTACAAAGAACACATGAACTGTGAAGGTTGTGAGGAGAGCTTATAAAACAAGTTATTTGTTACCATTTTATTCATTTAGTCATCTGAAGAGTTATGCCACTGTAAAACTGAGGAAATGGATAGATATTCCTGTGAGATACAACAGATCTCTTGACATCATGTGTTCTGTTTGACCAACCTGATCTCCTGTGACAACACAACCTGCTGATGAGGGAAAGGCTGTGGGTGTTTGTCTAAACTTCAGTGAGGCATTTGGCACTGTCTCCCTCAGAGCTCTCATGGAGGAACTGGCTGCTCATGGCTTGGATGGGAATGCTCTTTATCAAGTAAAAACTGGCTGGATGTCCAGGCCCAGAGAGTGGTGGTGAATGAAACCAAATCCAGTTGGCAGCTGTGATTCTGAGGTGGCAAGAAGCTGTTTGGACACGGTGGTATTGTGCAGGTTTGGTTGATATCCAGAGAAGAAGAATGGGAACCTAAGTTAGCTGGGACTTGTTCATTTCCTTGACAATGGGATCTGGCAGCTGGTAATGCTCTGAGTCCCACACTGTTGAGACAAGCCTGTGCAGTGCTCAGCTGAGAATTATTCATTGATGCTGTAGCATCTGTCTTGAGCAAGTGATGGGAGAAAGCTGAGGTATAAAGTTGTGGTTTGTGAACTATGTCATGGTACTTGGGCAACTTTCATGTTTTTGGGTAAGACAGCTGATGTGGGCAGGTACCAGAAGATAAATACCAAAAGATAATTACAACACAAATCCATGCCCAGCTTAGGGTGTAACTTCCTCCTGGAGCACTAGGAGGGCAGCTGCTGGCTTTCTGGAGTGCAGGGTGCCCATCTCCTGCTATGCTGGAACAACACCTACGTGTGCTGTAGCATCTTTGTCACAGCATATCCCAATGTTTAACACCGTGGGCTGGATAATGATGGAAAAGTGGGAAGGAGGCAGAATTAAAATGAAGAAGCAAGAATGAAAAGAAGTTTTGCAGGTGAAAACTGAAAACGTGTCAAGCCTCAATCACTTCCTTGAATCCAGACCAGAGTTGTTTTAGGGATGTGTTGCAGCACCTTCCCTGTATGGACACATCAGTTAGATTGAGTATAGCTCCAGACAGCAATGCTTTGAAGGTTATTTTGCTGACCAAGGATTAAGGAGTCACACTGCTAAGTTAGCAAATAGTGTGATAGATGCAGAGATATGATCAGGTTTTTTTTCTGAACTAGCACATTTCCAAGTCAGTCAAGGCAGCATGAAGGACTGATGAGCAGCTGCTCTCAGTTTATGGCAAAGTTAGTAAATTTTCTGAGGAGTCAGTGGGAATCATTCAGGTTGGTACACTTAATGCTGTGGTGTCTGTGATGTCCATGTAAGATCAAAGTGCCCAGAGATGCACTGCTGATAGCACCAGCTCTATCAGAGGGTTTCTTGGAGTAGAGTTGGGAAAAATACTTTTTTTGCAGTTGTCACACTTTATATTTACCATTAAAGAGAAGGCACGTAGTGATTATAAAGATCAACATTTGAAAATACAAATATATGGTATTTACTGGGAATTTATGTATCTGTATATAATGAACTGAAATTCTTGACCTTATCTCTTGCCCTCTTTTGAAAGATAGGAAGCTTCTGTGCTGTGGCTTCTGATGGCAGCTCAGTACCTCTTTCCTGTTGCTACTGGCTCATCCCACGAATGGTGTCAGAAATCAGAGCCCTGCAGCTCATATAATCTATCCTGATATTTTGTATCAGGTCTGTCAATCATTACAGTACTGTACAAGGCTATTTCATATCACCCATATGAGCTCTGAGAAAATGACTTTGTGCTGAGGAGTAATATCATGTTTTGCTTTTATAGTGCTCTTCGTTGTACTGCAATATGAGGAGATTGTGTTTTGTTATATGTTATTGTCTGGTGCCATTATTTGTTTTCTCCATGGACAAAGGGCATACAGATGCTCTTTGCATGAGTAATAAACTCCTTGGCAGCAAGAAGGAATAAGCTGGGTTTTTCAGGAGCATTGACCGAGCAATTAAAAAGCTAGCTGAAAATGCAAATAGGTGTTCTTTTATATGAAAAACTTTTATTTTCTGTAGAAGTGTGTGCTGGTTTTGCACAAAAAGAGGCAAACTTAAAAAGCAGTTTGCAGTTTTGAATAGTACAGCACTGTTCTGAATAAAATTTCTTATGTGTCTGTTGCAAGGTAGTCCTCATGTTAAGGCCTGTCCTTCCAAAATCAGCCCTGGAGTAAGCTGCTTTCAAGGTGGGGATCCTCTGGCTCTGGGGAAAGGCAGGAAAGCCTGTGCTGGAGCTGGAGTTGTTGAGAATAATTGTAAAATACCAGTAAGTGACAGGAAAAGGAAAAAAAATCACTTTTTCTTCAGCGACCTCCTAGTCAGAATCCTTGGGGTTTGGCTCCCCTGCTTGCAGGAGGTAGGGGCAGAAAATGTATGCAATTCCACAGAGAAGGTTTGTGGGGTTCTGAGGATGTTCCAGGGCAGTGAGGCCCAAGCACTCTCATCTGCATGGATGGATTTAAAGGCTGTGATTTCAGACTTTATAACATCCCTATTGGCCAAGGCAGAGTCCTGTGTTTGTTCCACAGTGAAGCAGGTGGTTCTTCCTAGTACCACATCTTCCTTCTTTTCTGGAACTCAGGTCTGGCCATGGATTTTCAGGTAAGACATCCCACCTGAGTGTAAGTGGGATGCAGCACCACCATTAGCTTGGTGCTGTTTCAAGCTTGCTGCTGTGCCATAGGTTAAAACCAAAACTGCAGGAAGCATAGTAGATCAGGAGCTTTTTGACCATTCTGTTTCAAATTGAATTCCTGTAAATACCTTTTGCCTCTGCTTTTCTCTGGTTTATTTTCTTGGAGCTCAGGGTGTGTGAAGGTATCGGAAGAGTTAAAGAAAGTTCTTACATTTTAAAAAGGCAGCACTTCTGTATCCATTAAAAAATTCAGTTAACTCTTTATAGAACAGGTTTAAGCAGTCTTGCTTGCCACTGGCGTGATTTTTCAAATTGTTTACTAAGCACCTGAGATCCCTCAACTTTAGAGGATACAGGGGAGATAGCTCATTGCCAAGCAATGACAACATGAAAAGGAAAGAAGAGCATTCCTTGTTATCTCCTCTCATATTTACTGATTCCAGGCCAACTAGATTGCCTTTGGTCTCTTTAACCTGCAAGTCTGTAGTGTGTTGTAGGGCACCTCCAGAGCGAGCAGAAGCCTAAAGCAGAGCAGTTGTGAAGTATCAGCTGGTAAAGCAAAGTGTTCTGCCCTGACACACAGCATCAACTCACAGAAAGCTGAGTACCCTGCATCAGGTATGGTTGTAGCAAAGAGATTCTGGGGAAAAATCACTGCACAACACAAAGTAACTGCTAAACCCTGAGCCCCTCAGAACATGAGAACACGGCAACTTTGGTGTTCTGGTTTGGTTTGGTTTCTGAGGTTAGTCTGCCCTAGCTAGAGAGGCAGTGGATGACACACACATGAGCCTATTGCATTTCACGTTTTTCTCGTGTCCTTGGTGTCCTGTGTGAGAATGGCAGGAGGGAAACAGTGTGCAAAGACCTGTTAATATCATCAGATGTTCTCCACAAAGCAGGGAGCAACCTCCCTCTCCACACTAGAGAAGACAGGAGTGTTTTTTATTTGTGAGATGGTGGGGGGCAAAGTAAAGGAGAACAAAAAACCTCAGCATGATAGCAATCTATGCCTAGGAATAAACATAGAAAGTATTGTACAGTGGAAAGGAAAAAAACATCTTAGGGATAGGTTACTCAAGCCAGCAAAACTCTCTCAACATTAAATGATGTATGAGAAACTCAGAAGTGTAATTTGAAGACAGATGTTGTGCCAGTTACGCTCCTTTGACTTCTTACAACAATTTCTGTCAGCAGATACTGCAAAGTCAGTACCATTTCATGAGCTGCTATTGCTGTTGTAGGAAATTGCTTCTCTCTGTTTTTTTTTTTCCTTTGCTGGAGATTTGCCTTTTATTAGCGAAGCCCAGCAGTGACTGATTCTTGGAAGAGTGACATTTGAATAGCTGAAGCTGCAGTGACCTACTTCTTGTAACAGTTTGATAAGGAGCTCCACAATGGGTCATGCCTCTAAACAGCTGTATCTTGCAAAAACATTTGCTTCGTGGGAATTTTAATCTCATCTCTGCCCCTTTGTATCTAACTAAACATGTGAAAATATAAAGATTTTCCAATGAGTGAACTTCCAAAACTGAGTTTGTAATGAGTTAAATGGTGCAGAAAGTGAGCCCTGACTGATATTTCAAAATATGAGAAATGCTGTAAAGTCACAGCAAGTTAACTCCTCCTTGGAACAGGGTGTGGGGGTGGTGGCAGTGCGTGTGTCTGTGGCTTGGTATGCTGGTTTTGCTCACACTGCTTGCTTACCTCCATCTTCTGCCTCTGATTTGGAAAAGATCCTTAGCTCCTGGCACTGCTCTCTACATTTCCCCCCTATCCTCACACCTTTCTCCCCACTCCCTAATTTTCTTGCTTTATTTCTCTCATAATCATGCTTTCCCTGCCTGTTCAAACCCAGAGTAAAGATGAATCTATAAAACTCTATTGATAGTTTCAAATCAGTTTCTTGATTTTCAGATGAAAACTGAGTTCTAGCACTTGCTTCTCTTAAACGTGACAAAACAGAGAAATAATGTATTAAATAGTTTAATACATTTAAACTATTTAATGGAGAAATTAAAAAGGGAAGAGATAAGTATATAATACCTTGACTCTCCCCACTTAAATATTTTTTTTTTTGGGGGGTCAAATAATGCTTAATAAATTGTCCTAGAGGTGACTTTTGAGTTGGTTAATATTGGGGCTGTTTACATCAATAACTTACTGCTATGTAAAGTAACAGATTTGCAAAAGGTTCAGGACAATGATCTTCTGGCTGTTTTTTCAAATCAATAGGAATAAATGAGGCATTTCTATTGAAATTACATTTCACTCAGGAATAATTTTGTGAAAATAGGCTGCTACAATTAGAAGTAACTTAGATTAGTGATGATCCATTCCACAAAATCTTTCCCCAAAAGAGAATGGACAAAAATGTCTCTCCCCAATAAAAATACATCCTCAAAAAAGACCTTTCTCTTTGTGCTTGTTCATTTGAATAGAGAAAAAAAAATCAATTTGATGTTAAAGCTTTTCTGTTTGCAAAAAAAGTCCCCCCTCAACACAATCAAGTTAACTAATGGCAAAGCTATTTTTCTGCCAAGAGGCTGCATCATTAAACTGGGAATTAGACAAATGAGATCCTAATGCGTTTTAATAAAAACAATATATTTCTCCCTTCACTCTAAACCCCTGTAGTCTTGCATATTTTTTGTACTTATGCCACTGGCTATGTGGAGCTCAGTTATAATTGCTCACCTTATAACTCCTCCTGACACTTATACCTAGAGCAGATTGCATTACAGGGATGTAGATGTATTCCAATAGCATGGGATATTTTTTAGTTATTCTAGAAATGTTTTCAGGAGAAATTAAGGTAGTTTTGAATGGCTTTTCAACCACTGAAAATGTGAATCTGTTATGCATTTGGTGCATATTATGCACATCTTACTATTCCACATTGTTCCATTAAAAATGTGGATTTTGGAGAGAAATGGCAATATGTAGGAATAGCATTTATCTATGCAACAGTTCTGTTCCTTGGGCATACTGAGACATACTTACATCCTTTTCTGAGTAAAACTAAATGTTGTGACTTTTATTTCTTTTCCTTGCAGCTAATGTTCCAGAAAAGCCCGCACGAAAGTGGAGCCAGATCCTTGTCTCATCCCTGCCCTGTTGGTTTAAGCCATTTCACTGAACTCTGCATTCAGGATCCTGAATTTCTGCAGGAGCCCAGGACTGCTTGTTTGCCTTTGGGCTCTGAGCTGGGTTTGATGCCTACCAGTGGGAGGCTGTGAAAGACAGGGAAACCTGTGAAAGGGGGGTTCTCTCATCTTGCAAGTCATGTTTAATTTGTGAATCATGTTTAGATGTGAATGCCTAGTGCATAAATCTTATAAAACTTTTTAGTTTTCCCATCTGCATGAGAGGTGCTAAGCCATGCTTCCTAACTCTAGGAACCCATGTTCATCATCTCTTTCACCTGTTTGAAATTTCCTCCCATTTGTCTTCTGTTGCTTAAGAACATCAGTTGTTTGATATCCCTGCTGGATTTTTGGTTTCCCTGTTTCCTGTGGTTTATTGTTTCTTTTTTTACTCCAATTTGCATGGCTCCTGTGAACTCCTTGGGATTTGTTTCCTTCTGTAACTTTACTAGTGTTTCACACAGGAAATAAGAAAGTTTCAAGCAGCAAACAAGTGCACATATTGGCAGAGTAATCACAGAATCATCAAGGTTGGGAGAGACCTTCATGATCACCTAGTCTAACATGGGTCTTCAATACTGTTAGAGAAATGCTAGAGATTTCTTTCAATTCCTCTGAGTGTTCTTTTTCCAGGGCGAGAAAGGATTAAAAAAGCTGTTCCTGAGTGTGAAGTGAGCAAACATTCTGCAGGGGAAGCGTTGGCATTGCTCTTTCCCATTTCTAGTTCATGGTTTTCACCTTCAGAGTGCTCTAAACACTAGATCAAACACTGCAGTTCCCTGTCCTGTACCTTTCCCTGCTGTGCCCACTGCAGGCAGACCTCCAGTGGAATCCACCACCTCCTGGATGTCAGGACATTTCTCCAGGTTATGGTGAGGTGTATGGGTGCAGCCTGGTGCTCCTCTCCTCATCAGGAAAACATTGATGTGCTGCCTTCCAAGAACAATGCTCCTCTCCAGCCAGGAGCGCTCAGCCAAAGAAGCCTGGTCTATGTGCAGAGGATGGTGCTCCTCATTACAAGTACAGCCAGAGTTCAGGCCATAAAGGTGAGCAAAGTGTGCCAGTGGAGAGCATGGTGAGTGTATGGATGGGTCCTGCTGTCTGCCTAGGTCATGGAGAGGAGGATAATGAATGTGGTGTTGCTCTTTTAAATGCTTGTCTTAACTTCCCATTTTTAATTTTTTTATTTTACTCTCTGTGGTGAGAAAAGCAGACTGAGCAGAAATGAAAGGAAAAACAAAACCCCACCACAGTCCTTGTGGTCCTTCTGTGGTATTCACAGATTTGAGTTCATCTAGATGACTGGTCGGGAAGGGAATGTATGGAGTTCAGCAAGAAGTATTTTCCTTTAGGCATCCAAAGGCAGACTCCATGGCTCAAATGTGTGCCCAAACCACTGCCTGCCAGTGTGATGAAGGCTCTGAGCAGAGCCAGCAGTGCCCAGGCATCCTGCACACATGCAGGCAAAAAAGCAAATGCCAGCTTCAAACCTTCCCCCTGACTTTACCCCACTCATAGGGATGGTGATGTTCAAAACCAACCTGACTTCAGCTGATGTTGCTGGGGGCTGCTCACTCTTTTCTTACTCATCCAGACAACAAGTGCTGCAGAATTGATTACATCACTGCTAAAAAATAGGTGAGGCTTTGTGGCCACAGCTCTCTTCACAGAGAGCAGCAGGCACAACTTCTCAAGGATTTTTCCTGGGAAGGCAGTGAGAACCTCAGAGAAGAAGAGAAAACAATTCTTATCTCTATTCACTGCTCCTGTTGTTTTTGCACATGTGGAATGTGTTACAGAGATTGTCTACAGAAAGTGATTTGGTTAACTGGACACGGGTGAAAGTTGTTTTGGTGATTGGCCAATCACTCAAAGTTGTGTCCTGGCTGTCCCAGGCAGTCACGGGTTTTTCTTTAGTGTAATATGGAATAGTATCTCTTTAGTATGTAATTTAATATAGTAGTGGTATAATATAGTATAGTTTTAATAAAGCAATTGTTCAGCATTCTGAATCATGGAGTCAGAGCACATTATTCCCTGGCTGGGGGATTGCCTGTTTCTAGGATAAGGCTTTGTGTGTACCAATGTCCTACTAGATGTCATTCTGGCAGGCAGACTTACTCTCCGTTGCTCTTTATAGTTTCTGTGATATTTTAGAATCCTTGTTACCTTACTCTCCAAAGCTGCTGAGTTGTAGAAAATATAACAACATGCTCTGCACAGTGAATTGTAGAAATCTCGTCACTGCTTACACCGAGTCCGAGGTGAAGCTCATGACTTGCTTTGTCTGTCATGCTTCATCTGTCACAATAGGAGCAAAAAAATGTTTCATGGTCTTGATTAAAACCAAATATAAGCATGGAAATTGCCCACTAATTACCATCAATGTCAAGTAATTTTCTCCTACACAGTAGTTATATTTGTTTATTATGCATGTTTATTGCAGTCTTCTGGCCAGTGCTTATGATCAATACCCATTAAGGAAGAGGATACAGAAAATTCAGGGTCTGACCTGCAAAGCCCAGTCAGAAGTACCGCAGTTAAGTTCAGACTGAGAAATATAACATGGTAGTATTGTGAGTTTTGTCATCCTGTCCTAGGTTCTCAGATACAAAACTCTCTTGAGTGTCTGAAGGCATTTTATTTTGTGAAATAGTGAAGTCCATAAAATTGGTATAGTTCTTTGGATAGTGTTGTAATTCATATTTCACTCACTGTCCTCTGGTGCAGCTCTGAACATGAGTCTCACTGTTCATTCCTGGTCTTTACCTATGGACACTCTTGCCAGCTTTGTGTTGCTGTATGTCCATTGATTATTTTTTCTGTAAAAAAAGTTTCATTTCTAGAGTTGCATGGTTAGGTGAGATTCTCAGGCTTTGTTTAGAAAGTTCTTAATCTCTTTTAGTGGTGGGAGAGGATTTTGAAAATATGATCTCTAAGGGCTCAAAGGATGAAAGAATGAATGTCAGAGGTATTATTTTTAAATTGTATGCCTTCTGACATCTGATGTGGCTTTTCGTGGCTTGAAGAAGGCATTACAGCCTTAAAGCACCGGACACAGTTCCCTTATGATGAAAAGGCAAGAATTTTGCTGCTTTAGCAAAAAGGCTTGACACTTAGGCACCTGAATCTGCATTTTTGATGCAAAATGGGTGTATGCTGCTTTTGAGGAACCAGAGAAGCCTGTGTCAATGTGAAAGGGTTTCCCTCTGTGTTCTGCTGGTTGCTTTGCACTGGCTCTGGGAAATGGTAGCCTCACACAGGAGAGCCCTAGGACTGAGAAAAGGAGCTTTCTGTTCTACTTAAGAACTCATGCTGTAGTAGCTATCCTGAGGTATATTCATTTAATTGTTAGTTTGTTGAATCTTGATCATATTTTTCTCATTTCAGTAAGCCAGCAATTTCCCTCCCTGTTGTCTCCCAGGGAGCCTGTCCAGGAAAATGTTCCAGAACAGATGAAATTCTGACCTTCAGTCGTCAAACTGATGAGCAGCTTTTGTGGTTTCTGACTGGTGTGAGCAGAAGCCATTCTGGGTCCCACATGAGTCTTTGGGAGAAGGGTTGGTTTGGGAAGAGGTCTTTGTGGGCTTTTTCTATTTAGTCACATGTGTAACAGGGTCAAGAATAGCTCCCAGTGGTTTGATATGTGTTTCAAATTCTCTTCCATGAGATGAACCTTCTGGGACCAGAGTCCAGTTTTCAAAAAAAGATTTTATGTGCCCAGTAGTTCACAGTCTGAGTTGCTTTAATCTATGATGCTCAGAAAAGTTTTACTGGCATCCCCTCAGACTTAAGTCTCTGAGCCCCTACTGAAAGTAAATTCCTACCTTGTTGAGACCTGGCTAAAATTGCCCTGCAAAGTGGTGGAAAGGGGGATTGTCCAGAAACCATTTTGGCAGAGGGGTATAGCAACTAAGTTCTGTTTAAGGTCTCTCACTGGGACACAATTGCACAACAAAGCATCTAAACAGTTTCCAGAGCACAGTGTAATACTGCAGCCCAGGCAAAGTCCCCTGGGCACTGTGCAGCTCCTGAAGTAGGTGTGCACTTCAGTTCCTTTGAAACTCCAATTTTCATCTCTGTAAATCCCTTGGCAATACTTGTAACAAAATGCCTGTGTCAGAGATATTTATTACTGCTACTGACATGATAATACAAGGGGAAATCAGACATTGCTTAGAAATTTGAATTTCTGTTATAAAAATGCTTCTGTCAGGGCTGTGCATTACACAGTACCTGCATTTTCTCATTTAAAGTAGTATGTCGTATGTCATCTTCAGCTCTACTGCTGGCTTTCAGCTTCCCCCCCCCCCCCCCCCCCCCCGTTAATAATTGGCAAATGATGGGATGTGATTACATGGCCATTTACAGTACTTATTAGCATTTCATTTATAACATTATCATATAAAACTCACTTAATTGCCCTCTGGGTGTAAACATTTAAATTTTGTACATGGCAGCTCCATTCACTTCTCTGCCACTGAGGAATACAGTATATTGCTTCTCAGAAAAGAAAACACAAATTTTTCATGGATGGCTACATCCACTGTACGTGGAGAAGAAAGGGCTTAAAAGATGCTATGGCTCCTTGGGAGTATACACAAGGATAACAACATAATTTGCATTCAGGCATTTGCATATATGGTACAGTAATTTGGCATGGCTCCTTTGGTTTTTATCTCAAAGGAGGGAAGGATTGTCATTTTTCCAGTTAGTATCCTAAAAATCACATACCCTAATGCTGCAAAAAGCCTCCGCAAAAGCATCCATAGCTTTGTCACTGTAGAATTATTCTCAATAGAGTATTTATTGGTGCTTTGTCAAATCTGCATATAAATATACCAGTTGATGGCTTGGCATTATTTTCTTTTGGAGGGTATTCCAGAAGCTAAGCAGAGGTCTGTCTGGGGACTTTTTCCTTGGTGCTTGGTCTGAAATTTCATTGCATTTCCCCTTCTGCTCTTACCTGGTCTATCACCCGCGTGCTCATTCAGCCAAGTTGGGCACATTTTTAGCCATTCATCTCCTTGTGAGGGACTTCTGAACCTCTTCAGGGAGCTGCTGTTTTCCACCTCATGGTGCTTTTTAAATGCCCACTGCCAATCTCCTCCATAACACTCTGCCCTTGCCTCCAAATGTTATTGGCCATTTTCTTCTGAGCTCTCTCTGGATAGCAGCTCGCTCAAAGCAGCCATCAACGTGCCAGCTGCTGCTGTGCCGGGGCTGCCAGCCTGATCCAGAGTGTGCTGAAGCCAGAGGAAAGCCTCCGTTGATTTTGGATCAGTACCATAATGAGGAACCAGGGAATATGATAATGGCCCATAACTTAAAGCACTGAAATGTGGGCCTGTATCACAGTGCGAAGATTGAGTGCTTGAAGGGTAAAGGTCTTCCACAGCCATAGCCAAGAGGCAGCAGCAATTAGCTAACAAACCTAAAAAAATAGACAAAAATAAATGGCCAGAGTAAATTTTGTGGCTGGAGGAGGCTGAAGGCATTTTGGCAGGCTGGGCAGAGCTCAACTTGGCAGTGGTGGGTGTTATGAGTAGAACAGCTGCCCAATTTTTTAAAAAGGTTGCAGAGTTCACAGGTTGGGCCAGTTGCTGCCAGGGTGGAGTTCTGTTTGTTATTGTAATCACCTGTGGTTTTCGTTAACTACCTGTCCTTGATGGCTAAGAATTCCCCCTTAGATGGGTGCTGCCCTGCTGCTTCCTGGAGGATGGCACCAGGACAGTGAAGAGGAAAGTGTTAGTGTGCAAATGACATCGAGTTAGTGTGCAAATGACATCAGATCCAGCATGCAATGGGAAAAACTCCTCACCAAACCTAGCCAAAAACCCCTAAAAAAATGCACCAACACAAAATTGATGAATCAAAGTGATGACTAGACATGAGGAACAGAGCCTAGTATCCATTCAGACCCTTTTTAGCCCTCACCCTAACCTAAAGATGTCGGATAGACAGGGGACCTCGAATGTTGAACCAAAAAGCAGGGAATCTCCTGATGCTCTCCTGAGGATGGAGCCCCCAGCTCTGCCCACAGCCGCACTCTTCCTCCTCCTCAGAGTCACTCCTGGGAGCAGCAGCGGTGTGAGTGCGGACCTGTGAGTTCACCCCACCGGAGCTGATCACTTTTAGTAAAGGCATTGAAAAGGAGAAAGTTCTCCTGCCCGTGTTTATTTCAGTAGGCTAAGAGCAGTACAGCTGGCAGTGCTCCCTCTGGGCTCTGGGCTGAGAGAAGAGCTGTGAGGGCAGGATGGGGAGCCATGGGGCTCCCTGAGGACTGGGGGGTTTGGTCACAGACTGACACAGTGTGACAACCGTTTGCTTGTGCTCGAGTTTGGTGGAAACAAAGGGAAAAGAGGTCCTGCAGTGCTGGTGGGATCTCAGCAGCTTTGGGAGGATTGGGACTGTGATGCAGGGGTCAGTGGGGGTTGTCTGTGCTCCTGAGGCCAGCCAGCCTCCACTCCTGCCCTGAGTATGGGGAGGCAACAGCTGTGTCTGGGAAGGCAGGTGATGGGGCTAGGTGAATGTTTTTCAGCATTCCTGAGAAACAGGGTGTTTTGTTTCTGTGGTGTTGGGGGCAAGGGTCACTGCTGTGAATCTCTCTTTCACCAAAAGGCTCTGGAGATGAGAGATGGGAAGAGACTGCCTGCAGGACAGAATCATGAGTGTCCTGCCTTCTTCCTCCCCCCTATGCTGCTCTTTCAGGCTGTGCTTACTTATCTGCCCATGGGTCTGGCATTCGGAGGAGGGGGGCTTGTTGCAGACATCTTTTGTGAAAAATCTTTTCTTGGGATTTTTCTCCCTTCTGAGAAGCTAGGGCCTCAGAAACAAGATGTAAACAATGGTTATCTGCTGCTGTGGAATGCATCAGGTTTTGTCTGTGATTGGGCCATCTTGTATATTTACAATTAATGGCCAACCACAGACCAGATAGCTTGGACTCTCTGTCCGAGACACAGATCTTTGTTATTCATTCTTTTCTATTCTTAGCTTAGCTAGGTTCTGAGGAAACCTTTCCCTTCTATTTCTTTTTAGTATAGTTATAATGTAATATATATATATATACCAAAAAATAATAAATCAAGCCTTCTGAACATGGAGTCAACATTCTCTTCTCTCCCTTCACCCGAAAACCCTGTGACCACTGTCACAGGGGCTGACATCTTTCTCAGGATTTTCTGGTCTCACCTCTCCTTCTGGACCTGCCTCTGCTTTTTCCATGAAGTCGTATGGCTTTTCTCTTGTTTGTGCCTCGCTTGCTTCCAGTGTCTTCCTGTTTGGCCATGATTCTGCTGGCTTCCAGTAAACCACCCTTGTGCTGTCCCCTTCCCAAAACTGCTGCCTCACACCCTTTTGCTCTTATCTCCAGTGGCCAGCCCAGTGCTGGAGCAGTGGCTTCATACACTAAAGTCAGGGTAGGGAAGATGAAGAGCAAGATGATTTAAACCTGAACAAGGAGCTCCTTGGAACTCCAGCCACGTAAGCTGGGGGCAGTGTCTGAAGCTGCTCAGTGCTCTGCTTCCCCACAGCCCCCCTGGGCTGGACCGAGGGCAGCAGGATCTCCCCTGCTCTACAGCCTGTCCATCCAGTGCCTTTCAGCTGACAGCCTGATGAGCTCTTCCTCGTCCCACCAGCCAGCACTGGGGCTCAGGAACAGAGCCTGTAGTGCAGGGCAGTGGTCTCTGGTTCGGGAGATGCTGCTGGGACATCCCACTGCTCTCCCTAAGATGTTGTTTACTGTTACCTGGAGCGCAGAGAGCCTCTCTGCCTGAGGTGAGACAAAACACAAGTGGTATCAGTGTTGTTTTTTCTCTTCCTCTGCGGTGTTTTCAGTCTCGTCTGGGCTTCCTGAAGAAACCAGATAAGTTTTTGATCTTTTATCAAAGACCAGCAATGCATATTTCCACAGCAGACTGAGCTAGCTGGCTGATATCCTTTGCATCAGCAAGATTGTTACTTCAGATTTTCTTCTCGTTCCAGCTTTTGCCCAAAGCAGCTTGATTCATTTCAGTGTCTCTCTTACTGACCTTGCAGGTTAACTTTTTTGAATGTCTGTGAGAATAGAGGACCTTTTGGAATAAACCAAAAATGTCGTCATACCTGAACACGCACAGAGAGGATGTGAAACACATTGTATTAAATTGTTCTCCATGCAGGAAAGGGGGGACAATTATTTGAGATAAGAAAGGAAAATAAATATGAAAAAGAAAAAATGTGAAATGAAAGAGGAAGGAGAAAAGAAAAAGAGACCACCCTCCCACACACACAAAAAAAGATTAATGACAATCGCAGTGGCCATGCTTCCATAGCTAATTCCTAAGGATGCACTGCCACCTGCCAGCCTTTGAGCAAAACACACGGAAAGAAAAAGTGGATTTCATTCCTAATCGTACTGTCCCTTGACTGCCTGAATTGCTGTGTGGCCGATATGTCCATTTTAGAAAGGAAAGTGCAAGGAAGGATTTACACATGGAGTTTTGCACTACACGTTGTGCAAAGGAGCAGAATCCATTTGCAAGGTGGAGGAGCACCCCGAGCCCAGCCAAGGCTGGCTGTGAATCAGGGCTGAGGGGCATTGCAGCCCCGGCCCCACAGAGCCCCTCTTGCCCTGTCCTCAGCTGAAGGTATGGAATATTGTGAGGGGAAGGCACAAATAAACAGGGTGCTGAGGAGTTGATTTATGCTCTTAGAAGAGATTAAATCTGCTGCATATTACAGGGTTGTTAAATGGGAGCAAAAGGGGTGTGTTGCTGAAACTTGAAGGTGACAAATAATGGAAGGAAAAGAAATATTGATTTAGGATGGGTGCCCAGGAGTAATGGGATGAAATTTCAAAGGGAAACATGAGTGTTGTGTGTTAGGAAATGCTTCCACATACTGAGATCTATCAAGCTGTGAATATCTCAGGGGAAGCTTCTTCACCCCAGGCACTTTAAACTAGAATAGAATAAATGGTATGAAATTATTATAGAGTGAAGTCTTATAGTGGTAAGGGGATGAAATCGACACTCTAATAGGTTTTTATTTCCTCTCTGAGCTGACTCTCCATTGTCTTTCATTATGCAGCACAAGCTGTTCAAGCCTGCTTATCCAGCAGAACACTGCTACTGCTATGCACACGGATGTGTTGTACAACACCTGGTAAAGGATGCACAGAGTACAGCTTTGCCTTGAACCTGCTGCAAGGCAATGTAAATTGCATTTCTGATCTCTCAGCCTCTTAGTCCTGGCTCAGATTTAGCTTTTCTTTAGCACTGTGCAGGGTCTATTACCGTGAAGAAACTCATACACGTTTTGTTCAATGTATTTCTTAGATAAAAATACTTGTGTAATTTGAAGCAGTACATCACCCTAAGACCTGATTGAGTCAAAACCAATTTAGCAAGGACAATCCAGTTAACTCCTCCTAAAGTGACATTGTCTTCTCTTGGTAGGGTTGTGTTGGATGTAAAAATTCAGAAATGCCTCTGGAAATCAAACAAACCTTCCATTTCCCTTTTAAACGTCAAATGTTCTTTGGGCTGGGACAGAGATAAAAAGTAACTGTCTTGTGTTCGTGACTGAATGAGCATTCTTAAGAGACTTTCTTGTGAGAAATGGTAAACAGTTAAAGAAGTGGTTACTTGTGAGAGTTTCTCTTTTTGCATACAAAGGTGAAAATTAGTGAAAGTTATGGAAACACACAGTTGGAAAAACATGTTAAGAGTGGAATCAAACCATGATTTTTATCACCTGGTTAAGTGCATTTACTACAAAAATATTGGCTTACCAAGAATTTTTCTTTTTTTCTTGTGTGCATTTATTCTGAAATACAATTTTAAAACAGCCTCTCTCGCTTTTGTCATAAAGGCACCACACCAGCTGGCTGTGGCCTTCCAAGACTCATGTATTAGCTGCCAACCTAACACTGTGCGTTTAACTTTCCTCTTCCCTTGTGAAACTGACTCTATTTTTTTTCTTTTTCTTCACTCTGGGAATCATTTTAAAACAAGTTCCACTTACAGATACTAAGGGCAGTTTTACTTTAAGGATGCAAATACCATATGGTTGAAACTAGCCATATACTGAGCCCTATTTATCTTAAATGAATATTAAGAACATGTGCTTTTTTCTAAAAAGCAGTTCTTGTCTGTCACTGAGCTTTAGGAACTGAGTTTATGGATTTATTCTTGGGAAATGTGAAGTTTAATCTGTAATGAATGTAAGAAGAAAGGTATTTGCTATTACCTACAGAGTGATGGCCAAAGCTCCCTCACTCTGAAGACCAAATCTGGCCAACTGCACATGAAGCACCTGAGCTGCTACTTTAACTCTGGTGAGAACAGCAAAATATTCAGAGTCTCAGCTCTTGGTCCTCTGGTTGAACCAGAGGTTGTGATGGTATTTTACACCAGAAGGTCCCTTGAGTCTGGTTTTTCTCCAACACAGCTTGGACATCTCACATGCATTGTGGAGTCCCAGCTACAGATAGATTAAAAGCCAGCTGTGAAGGTCAGAAGAGCAGCAGTCCCCAGCATTCAGGATGTGGAAGCTCACACTTCTCCTTGCAGTTCAGACATGATCAGTGATCAAACCAGAGGGCAGCTTTAGGGTACAACAATGCCAGTTAGAGTCCTCTGGGTCACCAAGCACAGTGTCACGGCAGAATACATAAAAATTTAAGCTGGGCCTGAGCAGTAATTCCTTGTTTTAGGAGCTGATGTGACATTGGGGCAGCTGGGAAATGAGGTTGTCCTTGCTGCAAAGCCAATGTCTATCAGCCTTCTTTCAGGACAGGGGAACTGGGTGAGAACTGCTTTGGCAGGGAAAGGGGAAGTTAGTGCCTTGTGGACAAGGGACAAAGGTGCTGGGAAGTGTGTGGGAAGGAGGAGGTGGTGACAAGCAAAGCAGCTGTAGGGGTTGTATGATGTACTAGAAGAAAGAACAAATCATCTGGACTGTGTTGTGTTCATTGTTTTGCCTTCTGGATGGAATATGCTGTGAGTGGGGACACTGGGATAATTGAATGCTTGATTATAGAGTATTTGTTAGGACTTCTTCTGGCTTGGTTATGCCAGTGACAGCTTATGCAGAAGGTTCTTTGATTTGTATTCTCTGCAGGAGAGGAATAAAAAGGAGTACCCATCTCATTAATCCCTTTAAAAACTATGTGTGGATGGGCTAAACAAACTTTAGTGGTTCCATTTCCTAATAAACAAGGAAATAATTACAAAAAGTTTATCAGCTTTACTTTGGTTAATCACCTCTATTGTTTCACTTCTATTGTGTAGTCTGAAAGAATAAATTAAACTGAATGAGCCTTTATGAAAGTCCTTTTTCACAACATGTTTGTTTGGAGTTTACCTACCAACTCTGTAGAACTCTTTACATTTCCAGGTTTCCAAGTGGATCTTACAACATCTATTGTGCTTGCCTAAATGTAGAGTAAAAAGGAAACCCTAGTTCTCTTAGATCTACCCTCTGGGACTAATTATACTCATTTGACTAGAGCAGCAGTTAGATCTGAATTATAGTCATGAATAAGTTAGATCTTAATTAAAGTCATGTTTGGGTGCAAAAGGCAATGTCATACATGCAAAGAAGCTGCTTTGTAATATGCGGAAATTAGTGTTAATAGTAATTTGTGTATGAGATTTGGATTCCAATTTATTCTTCATATTGCTCTCTCTGGCACTTTACCCAGTTGATAGTGCATCCTGCTCCCGTTTCCATGTTTGAGTACTCTCAAAGTAATAGAAGGTAAAATATTGCTGAGCCAAAAAATAAAATATCTCACTCAATTCACATCAATATTTAAGGAGCTTTGTAATTGTCAAGGCCTTATCAGGTGTTTGACAATATCTTGCTTCTATTTGGAATAGGTTGAAAAATTAACGATATTATGGTGTACTGTAACATCTTTCTTCTGAAGACTTTCAGAGTTTCCCAGGAGGACAGCTTAATCTCATTTTTTCCCCTGTTCGGATCTGTTCTTATCTCTCATAAAGTTGCCAATAACACATAAATTAAACTGTAGGAGGGTAGGCTTAGGTTAGATATCAGAAAAAAATTCTTTATTGCAATTGTGGTGATGCCGTGAAAGAGCTTGCACAGAGTAGTTGTGGATGCCCCATCCCTGGAAGTGTCCCAGGCCAGGTTGGATGGAGCTTTGAGCAAGGAAGGGAAGGGATCCCTGTCATGGCAAGGGGTTGGAGCTAGATGAGCTTCGAGGTCTCTTCCAACACAAACTGTTCTGTGGTATTGTATTTGCAGAGAGCCTTGACGAAGGCAGGAATGATGCATCTGACTCCATGTTCTCAGAAGGCTAATTTATTACTTTATTATACTATATTATATTAAAGAATACTATACTATACTAAAAAATACAGAAGGGATACTTAGTGCTAAAAAGCTAATAATGAAAACTCATGGTTCTTTCCAGGGTCCCTACACAGCTTGGCCCCAATTGGCCAAAGAGTCAAAACAACTCACACCAGAGTCCAACCAGGCAATCACCTGTGGGTAAACAATCTCCAAATACATTCCAAAGGAGCACAACACAGGAGAAGCAAATAAAAACTGTTTTCCTTTTCTCTGAGGCCTCTCAGCTTCCCAGGAGAAAAATCCTGGGCAAAGGAATTTTTTCAGAGAATGTGAATTCCACACTATGGTGTGTACATACATAAATACACACTTCAAATCCCTACTGCATTTGGGCAGCCTTTTACCATTGTAACCCTTTACAACTTGTGTAAGGCCAACTAATTACACTGGGCTCAAAGATCAACATGGCAATGCCACCTAGACCAAGGGATGCCTACATGGATAACCAACACACTCCAGTGAATTAGTGACTGTGTCTTTATGAGATGTTCCTCTTGCTGAATGGTGATCTGGGCCTTGTAAAGAGAATTGTCACCTGCTTGGTGTGAGCAGGTAGCCTGAGGCACAGTGTGAAAGCTTGGCACATTATGACGTTTTTTCTTTTCCTATGGCATGTTTTCTGCCAAATGCTGCATCCAAATATGTCAGTTGACAAAGGATCTTCTATATTTTTATGACCATCCTGTCATATGTTTTTATTTCTGAAGAAAACTTTGAGAAAGTCCAAGTACTTTCTTTTGATATTCTCTAAGGAACATGTTGTTTCTTGAAAGAAGATGCTATCTTTTGATCCCAAGCAACTTCTTTTTTGACACTTTGATGTATTTATTTAGAAAACTAGGGAGGAGTTGAAGAGATGGAAAACTTAAAATAGAATAAGCCTTTTTGACACCATCCTGAAAGAATTATTGTTGCCTTGTGATAATTTTTGCCTCCAGTAGATGCAGTATATCTATCTATATGTCTGTCTGTCTATCTATCTATCTATCTATCTATCTATCTATCTATCTATCTATCTATCTATCTATCTATCTATCTAATATATGCTGAGAAAATTTCAGGCAAGCATGATACCCTTGTATTTGTTTCACTGCTCTGGTCAATGACTTTGGCTTTCCACTGAATAGCACTGAAGAGCCTGGGTTTAGCCCTAACAGTGGATGTGGGACTCTGGGGATCACCTTGGAAGATGGATCTGGTGCACAAAGTGGCACCTGGGTGTGGGTCAGATCATTGTGCATATTTAATTTAATTCTGTAGTCACAGCATCACTATCAAGATTGTGCTTGTGGATGCTGAAAATTCTCTCTCTGTACTGCTCACCCCACTTGTGATGGTCTTTTGAAGCTACTCAATAGCCAAAATACTCAGGAAAAGGATGTCCAAGGCAATCTGGTTTATGAGGAGTTGTTTTCACTACAGGTATGTAATGATACACAAATAGGGAAAATCTGGATGGGTTCCCATTGCAGCAAGGGAAATTTAGGCTAAACATTGAGACAAGATTTCCAGCAGTTCAGCCCTGGAATTGTTTATCCATAAACCTTCTCACATTCTGCTTCATAAAGATTTTAGGAACAAATAAGCAAGAAATGGTGTTGGTTAACTTGGCTAGAAGATAGATTGGAGGGTTCCTGAGGTCTTGATGTTTAGGTAAATTGTTCAAGGAAATTACCCACAAGAAATCAAGGCTAGCTCTTTGCAGAGGCTTGTATTTAAGATGTAAAATATCTTAAAGAAATAGTAGAAATTTTAGGACTTGATCAAATGGATTGTAATGAGAAATAAAAGTATATAAAGAAATATTTTAAAGTATAATTTAGAACTTTATACCATGTATTGTTATTTCAGAGATCAGGATAACTTGGTAGAATGGAGGACAGTACTATGAATTTGTATGATTTTTTAAACTTTTTTGCTGCCTTTTTTTTTTTTAACTTATGAAACTCACTCTTTTGGACACTATTACTGAGGTGTTGAATTTGACTGCAGAGGATTCCACTCAAGTGAATGTCTATATTTGCAGTAGCTGGGATGAAGCAAATTATTAAAGATTTGAGCCCTTCTGCTTCAAGACATTAACTAGTCTTAAGCACTTTGGTTTTGGAAGAAACATCCTCTATGGGAACATTACTGCATGACTGTCTAGGAGGATTTGAAGCACCTGCTGTTGGTACCTGTCAGAGTCAAGATAGCGGCAAACAGACTCACTGTGTGATTCAGCCCAGCAATTAATTTCCTTTGTAGGAATCCAGTAAAGCACAGAGCAGAGCAAAGCGCTGCCACTTCTCCTTTGTCTTAGTCACTGCTTCTTTTCTTCTAGGAGAAGAAAATTATTGCAACTAGAGAATGTGAATTACAAATACAGGTAGCATTCCTGTAAGTGAGTCTGAGAACAATTCAAATATATAAAAATCTTCAAAAGATTTTGCTCTAAGATGCAAAACAAGTCCTGAGTGTTTTGCATGAATGCACTGTGCCATGAGAAAAATGCAGGTGACCCTATTCCTTGGCCTTGCATGGGATGATGTTTACATGATTTACTCAAATGTATTTCAAATTCTCTTTTTTTCTTTTTTTTTTTTTTTTTGCATTTATTTGTGGATTACCAACAGTCAGCATCAGTAATATATTTACTTTTATTTAACTAGAATGTATCCATGCCTCTTTCAAGGTACTTTATTCCTCTTGGCAAAGGTAGAATCACTGAAACTCCCATTCATGTGAATAAGCCCAAAACAAAACTCTGGGGCTGATATAATTAGAACACATTTATGCTTGTTTTCCAGCCTTGGTCTGCTGAACAGCAATTACTTTGAAAGATAGTTCCTGTGCCTTTTTAAAATTTCTTTTTCTTTTCCAGTGTTCCTTTTATTCAGTCATGGGCTTACAGTGGAAAGATGGATGAAGTGGAGAGGTACATTCTTTGCATATTTCTCAGCAGAATGAAAAAGAATACAGTGTACCATATACAACAATCTGCAAGTATACTAAGATAGCTGCAAAGAGCAAGGGCCTTGGATGGAAAACAATATTGATGAAGGAAGACTAGAAATAATGGGCATGTACTTCCCTAAGGGGATTTGAGATTGGATGTTAGATAACCTCCTATGTAATACAAACTAATGCTTCTTTAACAAGACATGGGCTTCTATCGTTGTCAGTCCTTGAAACAAGTTAGATGAGCTGTTTGGGAAATGCTTAGGAGTGCTTCACCCTGCTCTGTGCAGAGCAATGGCCAAGGTTGCCTCTCCAGCTCTCCTTTAGTTTTCATCAGTTGATGCACACCTTTGTTGTGTCATGTTTCAGCCATATAGGCACGATACTCTTCAAAATGTAGTTACACAACTACAACAGTGATGGAAGCAGCCTAAGGATGTGCCACCAAGACACAGTTGCTCCTGTGGAAATGCCAGTCCCTACTAAGCATTGTCAAACAGCAGAAAGGATGATTCTTAACTAATTACAACAGCATTGACAACAGGGCTCACACACAAACGAGCCTACCACATGCCATCTGCTCATTGATGAAGGCATGAATGCTTTGCACTGGGACAGATCTTTCATCTGAGGATCTCAAAGTATTTTACAAAGTGGAAATATAAAGTGACATTATCTTAATTGCACAGTTAGATGAGCAGGATTGCCACCTTCCTTAATTGCATGCTGATAGCATAGGCTGGCATCTTCCTGAGGAAGGACTAGGAAATGAACAAGGGTGATTTTGCTTAGCTCTTCTGGGGATACTTGGAGGCAAAATTGTTCTGTTGAGCCACAGGCCATATACAGGGGGGTGTGTGTGTAAGCACAAGTTTATTTCACCATCAGAAGTTCTTTGCATAGTGGTTGTGATGTGATTTTGCTCTTGTGAGGTATCTTCTTTACAGAAGAGCACGTGCACCCAACACACTATTCTCATCGTGCACCCAACACAGCTATCCTCATATGTCTGCACCACTAGCAGTGTCACTGGACTGATATGTTGGCATTAGAGCAGGTTAGCTGATGTCCTTGAGAAGGAGTTGAACACAGAGACAGCTGCACCTGGAGACACTTGAGTGAACAGTCCTCCAAAAAGCACCACCATTCCTGAACGGGTGCATTTTCTGTCCTTTGGCACGGAAGCAAAGCACTGACAGTGCTGGGAATGGAAAGGGAGACAGGCCCTCCCTTTTATCTACCATGTTTTCTACCAGTGTAGAAAAGGGAGACAGACCCTCCATGTTTTCTACCAATGCAGGCATAGCATGGGCACCTCCTCCCTGCTGCAAACATTCACATAAACAATTTCCTAACCTTTTTACTCTACATTTAGGATCCTAATCAGGAGAGAAGTTACCATTTTTCCTGTAGTGAGTAAACATGTAACAGAGATGTCATGACAGAATGTGTGTCAGTGATGTACTTGTATCTGCTCCAGTTCCTTTTCAATATCTGTCTAAGCCAAAGTGCATGAAAGATATCTGAGTACAGCATGGAAGCTACATAAATCTGGTTTTGGACCCTAATAATGCCCTCCAAAACTTCCTTTCAGCAAGTCATTTCTCTTCCTGCTCTCATTTTTTAAATCCACTCTGCAGGTGAGATAAGAGGATTCTTTTTGCCCTTAAATTATGGCAGTTACAAGTAATCCTTGCTGCCTCTGTACATATGGGGCTTTTTTGCTGTTTTTTCTGTCTTTATTATTTTTTTTCCCCAAGGAAAACAACTATTTCATGCTCATGGAAAAAAAAAAAAAAAACAAACAACAGAGATTAGCTGCACCAGAACAAAATATATGAGTTAACCTGAGGCAAAGCACAGCTGAACAGCAGCAATACAAACTTCCCCTCAGCTCTGGTGTCAAATGTCTCCAATGATAAACCTTTGCAGGCCATTAACTGGAAACGAAGTGTCCTTTATCAAGTTTCCTTTTTTATTAAAATCAGTAAATATAACCGAACATCTGATAGTAAATAATTTCCCTCCACCCGTCTGCAGATAAAGGAAGGATCTGAGGGGCAGCAGATACTTGTTCTCAGGAGAAACAATTCTGAGATGGTTTAAGGCAGCAGCTGCACTTGTGATCAGACAGGTCAGTGACATTAATTTAGTTTCAATGCATATTTAAAGACTCTCTGACCTACATACAAATATTTCCAGGACATGCACATTCTTATTCTAGCTGGCATCTTTTATGTGACTTGAGTGGCCCACACCTTTCTCTGCAAAGGTGTTACCACCCCTGTTTCTTGACTATGGAGAGGATTTGGAAGCTGTTTGGGTGAGTTATTTTTTGGTGTATTTTAGCTGGGAAACACCGGTTTAATTGTATAGAATCTAGGCAAAGAAACGAAACTTATATTCATCAAATACAAGAATCTTTATTTGAAAAGAGAATATCTTAGGAGAGTGATGCTGTTCAGAGAAGGGCAACAACAGTGGCAGGGTGTGCTCTTGTTTCACCAGAGCAGGCAGAGACACTTGGGGACACAGGAGAGAGGTCAAATCACATTTGCCTGGTTCAGATCAGAGGCTACAGGGAAGTCTGGAAGAAACATCCCTGTTGCAGCTGTGCTGCTTTGAAAGGATGCCAGAGAAATAAGAGCAGTAATTGGGCTCTTCACCAGGACAATTTTATTAGAGCCTGTGCCTTGCATTAAACAGAGAGAAGCTGCTGAGACATCTTCAGCAAGAGTCAATTGCTAAGCTACGTGGGCAGGGCCATAGACCTGTTTTCTCAGGTGATCTGTGCCGCTCAAACCTTTGTCTTACTAAACAGGCAGGAAAACTGTAGTGATTTGTTGAAAATTTGGAAAGAGGAGATGTTTCAAAATCTAAGAGACTTATTTTCCTTTCTCAGGAGAATGGTATTTTGACTGTGGTGGGAGAATTTGTGTTTGTTTTGAGTTTGCAGGATGTTGGGGAGAATAAAGGATCTTGCCAACCTCTGGGACTAATCAGCAGTGTGGTAAGTGATGACCCTTCTCCAGGTGTTTGGGGATGTATGAGTTTCAGATGAAATGGGAACTTCTCCCCAAGGTTTCTCTGAACTATGTCATTGTCCATGTTTTCCCAGGGTCACTCTCCCTTGCTGGAGCAAGGACAGTGTGGCTCTGCTAGGGGATTGATAGAGATTTCAAATTTCAACCAGGATTTTTGAAGTTGGCATGTTGACCCAAAAGGCAACATCTGCACATTGAGAATAAGTCTGAGAAAAAGCAGCATGGACATTTTTGTTGCCTTTCAGGACTTGTAGGTGGCAGTATTTTTGACTTGGCCTGGCAGCTGTCTTGCTAATAATGGAAACAAGAGGTGGCCAAGCATAAGAGTAAGGAAGTGCAGAAGGGCTGACCTCTGTTTTATGACAGAACTATGAGTGAGATCAGGCGGCCACAGACTCACTTATTCAGAAGAAAACTGGAGACAAGCATCTGATGGGAGAACTTGAAAAATAATAAAGGGAAGATGAAAGACATCTTTAAGGGTATGCAGAAAAAGATTAAGGGAAGACAAGCAGTGTCTTACTTTTTCTTGTTTGACTCCAGGGTGAGTGTTACTTATTTGTGCAGAGCAGAACAATGCAGAGTCCCCTAGTCAGGTGCAAAGGAAATTGCACATTATTTATTGCATTTAAATGCCCTTTATTGCAAAAACCAGGCGTTTTTAAGCAGTCAGGCCTTTATCAGTTACATAGTTTTGGACCATAACAAACATAACTCAACGAACCACTACACACCACAATGTGAACACACAGTTCAGGTTATATAACTTGTTTTTCTGCCTCTAATTCAGCTGAGTCACTTTCCTTTTCTACTTAGCTGGAGTAACAGGCCTCAGCCACAGTTTTACAAGGCTTTCCTTTTGTAAGGTTTTACTTATATGCAACACTTACTGTTTATTTATAGGGCTGTTGATAAGGACATGGCTGAAAATGACAAGATACTGATTTCATCCCCTAGAAGCAAGGATTAAATCATTACTGTCATTCACATTTTAAGGAAAAGAGAAATTATTCTTCTGATGCCCACTCAAGGGAAGCCAGCAGTCAGAAGGACAGGGGATTGTGTTCCCCTGTTACTCTGAAATGTGTAATGAGATTGCACTGCAAAATAACCATGGAAATGTTAATTCTAAAGTCTGTGGTGTGCTGTGGAAAGAGCAAGTGGGAAATGACAAATGAGCAACATCGATCAAATATCAGCATGTGCTGTGATTGCCAAGGGCTCAGGCAGATCTCTACTCCTTAGGGAAGTTCTTCTCCCTAAGGATCACATGAGAGACTACTCTGTTAGGCAAAAATAATACTGCAGAAATTTGTGAAATGTTCATTAAGTCCAGTAAGAGCAGGAACTTTCTAAGTGACTTAGTGTCACTTTGATGGATAGACTACAGTAGGTTATACTCAATAAATCCTCATGATCTCTGTGTGCATTGTCATTCAAAAGGAATTATTATTCCTAACTAAATAGTCACTGAAAGTCTAAAAGGTCTGCCTGTTATGCACAGTCATGTCCTGAGTGACTGGGCTGTGTAACACAAGTCAGTGTGGAGGTAAGAGAATTAGGATGCTCTTGGACCTCTTAGGATGCTCACAGGGATGGGTCAGAGGGAAGTGCCCTCCCTGTATTTGGAGCCCAGACACAGCTGGATGGCTGTGAGTCATATCTTATCTCTGGGGTTTCTTAAGATATAGACACTTTCTTCTAGACAAATGTACAGTCATTTCAGTATGTGTGAAGGGAAGAGGGGAAAAATAGAGATAAATGACATGTTTTGTAAAAATGAATTGTAAATGCTGTAGAATTAAAGCTGATCCCAGTTCAAATTAGCAAAATTCACCATATCAAAGCTTGGGAACGATTTCAAGACTGAAGAACTGCTGGGGAGTTCTTTAGCAGGTGAGAAAGGCTAGGAGAATAACAAGGCAAACATGTAAGGGGAACAGAACTTCTTTACCTGGGTGATGTCTGAGAACAAAGCTAACTTTATTCAGCTTTTGACCAAGTTATTGGGAGTCATATAGGATCTCATTTAAACTTCATCATTAGATTCCATACCTCATCTGTGCCCACAGACATGACTGGCATAGAAATAGGCTTACTCATTTTCTAATTGCAGTCATTGGACCATGGGTGGAAAGCAAGCATGAGGGATGTGGGTGCAGCATTCCAGGGCCAGAATGGGGCATTTGTTGATCATGTCATTGCATAATGTCACATCACATAAACGCTACAGTATTGAAAAATATAGCCACATAATTTCCTGGAATCGGTGCTAATTAAAAAGCAAATTGGAGTGGGAAGCAGCTGAAGAATATCCAACTATTTCTATTATCATAATTTTTTTACAGGAAAGGACAGATGAGTAAATGCTGTGTTTGAATTGGAGAACATTAATTGTGCAGCTTCAAGGCTGCTGAGAAAATGAAATTTGCCTTTTTATTTTTTAAACAAAGATGTGTTTATTCATCTTCCTGCTATTTAGTACACAATAGCCTTAATAAATACAATACAACAATAGGGCTGCTGGATCAGATCCAAAAAAACCCTGAAATGATCAGGTGCTATAATGAGAATAACAGTCTGACATTTTTGTTCCCTCAATTGTCCTCCTTGCTCCTTTTTCCAGCATCTACAAACAGCGCACCTGAAAAATGCCCACATTTAGGATGTCATCAGCACAGCATGGGGAAGGAGAACTCTTGGCTCTGGGGAGGCTGGGGTGTCTCCAGTGTGGAACATCCTGCCTCCAATGTGGTACAAGAGGTTTGTGGAGGGGTGCAGTGGAAGCCCTGGGTTGCAAGCAATGTGCAGACGCTGTGGAATGTGCCTACTCTAAAATGAGTTCTTTTCTGACATCACTCCCTGCTTCAGTTGATGCTGAAACGGTGTGGAAAAGTATTATCCACCTCTTAATACTTCCTGCCTTTGCTGAGGTGAGCGGTGATGGAGAGTACTTGCCACAATGGCTGTTTAACCAGGGTCTTTGGCTGTGGCTCTGCAGAGCTAGATATGTTGTCTTCCTTGATCTGCTTCAATTTATTTTTAGGTTATGACTGTGAAAAAGCTAGCAGTTTGCTGGAGTAAATTTTCACAAAAAGCCAGTGACAGGGTAAGAATTTCTGCCAATCTTCTTAACTTGCACTGAAAGCCTACAGTTTCTCAGGCTGCAAGAGCACAACATTGAGAAAAAAAAAAAGGCAGCCATCAAAGCATGCTCAGAACAGAAATATTCTGTTACCTTTTGTGACGACTTGTTTCTTACAGAAATGCCCAGATTAAGAAGGCATGACTTGGGCATTGTACTATACTTTGTCAATCTAACCCCCTCCTTGCCCCCTCAGTCTCTTGTCCCAGTCACTGACTTAGTGAAAAGTGTTTTTCTTTTGGTGGGTCTCTTGGCATGGTTCTTCCCCTGGTAGTGCTGCTTGTTGCTCCTTATTCCTGTAGAGGTATAGAACTGACTGATCAGCATAGTTGGGCTTCATGAAGAAGGTCGTTCTTCTAGATTTAACCTGCAGGTGGACGACATTGGAAGAGGAATGCCCTTTTGGTAGATTTATCCTAAAAGAGAATGAGGAAAGATCTAGATTTCTTCACTGAAAATTTATTTTATTCATAGCCCTCTTCAGAAGTACAGGATTGTGCTGGCCCTATCACCACGGAAAATTTGTTCCAGGAAAGCAAGTTCCTCAAAGGTTTCTCAAGGTTCCAGTTTCTCAAAGGTTCCAGAGCACTTCTTGTAAGAGCCTGAATGAGGGATGCAGGACTCCAGGCTGTTCTCCAAAATGCAGTTTATTGTATCCAAGACATTACAGCAGTCCAGGGTCGTGGGTGACAGAGCCTGTGCCCACAGCTGTCAGCTCCAGCTGCAGGCAGGCCTGGAGATCCTTTGGCTTTGGTTACATTGCATTATATACTTTTCTTTGCTGAGCATCTTAATAAAGTAGAGCCAATCTATACCTTAACTTTTATTTACAGCCTATCATTACTACTATAATTACCATATTCATGTTACTATTCTCCAGTCACTAAAAGTTAGTACGTTACAGTTTAAGCTAGAAGTTGTGTTTCAGTTTTCTTGCAGTGGAGAATTCTGAGACCTTTTTTCTACTTGCAACATTGGCAGGCTTATTTGCCTGTGCTATCTTCTTGCTTGGTAAAAACATCATCTTGTTTGAGGTGGGTTTATCCTTTGCTAGAAGCCATAAAAACCCCTTCTAACTAACATACCCTTTGCCTTCTTGGTTATCCAGTGAGACTGGCTCAGCAATTCTTTTCTTCTATATCAACACTTTCTTTCGTTTCTATTCCTTCTTCAGATTCTACATTCAGAAATCTTTCTGCTAAGCATACATATCTGTGAGAATTCTTGTCAAACTTTCATCCTTCCCAACACTGCCTTACTAGGAGTTTGTGTAAGGTGTGATCTTTAGGCAGAGGATGGTGCTGCTGTGCCCTAACATGCCCTGTGTTTAGGTGCTTGTTACAGGAATGGCATGGACATGCTGGGGGTCAGGAAACAGGGGCCTATGGATGAGAAGTAACAGCTCCTCAGCAGGATGTGGCAGAGAGGGGTCAGGCTTTGCCTTCCCTTACAGAACCATTACTGAACTCCCTGTGGGTTGACAAGCATTGTTGGTGCTGGGAATTGGCCTTGGCCAGCCATGAGGCTGGAATGACTCTGGTACCACAGGGATTTAGACCTCTAGTAGCAGCACATGGCACAGGGCTCGGTGCTGTGAGGGTTCCTGCACAGTGCATGTGCTGGCCTTGGAAAAGCTCACTTAGTAACTCAGGACTTGCTTCTCAGTTTGCTGCTGCTTCTACAAGAATTTGTCCTGCAGTGTGCACAGGCTTCATGGTCAAAACATAAAAAATTGGCTGTCGTTTTACTTGATTCCAATTGTTTTTGGTGCTGTGGAAATGAGATGCTTAGAGATAAATAAGCTGGCTGTTAACTGTGTTTTTTATTTGGTTTTAATGGCTTGTACTAATTAACTGGGTCCTGTCTAGTTTCACTTGAGTGGGAGTGACATGAGCACAAAGATTACAGGTTGGCATTTACATTAGTCTGTTTCATTAAACAGGAAAAGATTCCGTTTAGCAAGAGACACCTCCAAGGAAAACAATGCCAGAGGGAACAAAACTATTTCTGTGCTTGAAGAGAACAGAGCTTCAATACAGTAGTCTAATTAAGATAGTTATCTGCTGGTAAACAAACATAGCCGACTCCTGTACAGTGGACAGGGGAATTTAAAGAGAAAAATTATTGATTGAGTCTGGAAAAAGAGTTGGAGCTCAACAGTGCGATGGATAAATACATATGCTTTCTCTGTCTCATTCTTTCACATTGAACAGATCTGATGGTGTTGGGGAAACTTTTCTTCTAATTTGTGGCTTTCTCTTCTTTTTCCCCCATCAGACTTTTCTGTGTAAGAGTTTGCAGGGATGGCTTGGCATCATGGGTCAACCAATTCAGCTCCTTTGTTTAATTCCTTATTCTTAGATTCTGTCTGCTCTGAAAACACACTGTTGGTGCCACTTTGGTTAAAATTCCTCTGCAAATCCCTGCTCTATGAGTTAAGGTTTGTGCAGATGGTGGCAGTGCTGCTGAAAATGACACTAAAGAGTTGTTTTGTCTTTTCTAAAGCCAAGCAAGAGCATTTTAAACAGGAAACAGGCAGCTATTATGATTTTGGTGGCTTTTATCACTGCTCTGTAAAAAGGTATAAAAGCCCTTTGGCTGTCTCTTCCACTTTTCTAATTTGAAAAAATAGGAAATAAAACATCCCCAGAAACTGGTGGTATACCAGTTGTTTCTCCTCAAAATCTTTTAGAAATCATAGCTTTATGAAGGGACAGATGCTTTAGTTTTGATGTGAAACTCTACTTGACTCAGAGGCACTCAGGAATCGGAGTGCTGGGGAGGCTTCAGAGGACAAGGATGTTGCAGTGGGCACCCACTGGAGCCAGCCTGGCACCCTGCACTGGGAAACTGCCCCTGCTGGCTTAATTTTGTTTTGGTAAGTTCATTGCCTGCCCTATTGTAAATGAACAAAACACTGCTGCTGTCTTTTTCTCATTTTTGGAATAAACTGAAGATGTATCTGCATCATTCATGTGGAGGTATCCAAGCTACATCCAAAGAAGGTGAAGTGGACTACAAAGAAAGAGAGCAGTAGGGTAAAAAGCAATAAACCTTTGTTTAGTCAGGTCTTCCTCCACACATAATGTTGTTATTGATTTGTAAGTTATGGAATAAATAATCTGGGAAGCTGTGGGAAATATCTCTGGTCCACGAACACTGGTAATGCAGAGAATTGGGTCAGGCACAAGTCATCAATTGGATAACAAGGACCACCCTCCCTCTACGACTCTGGTTTCTCATCATGATAACCCAGACCTGAAGCTTATTCAATGAGAAGTGTCAGATAGAGCTGAATGGTGTTTCTCAGAAATTCTTGACAGCTTGGTGCAAACATCCAGCCAAGGCATGGGAATGCCATGTTGTTCAATTGACAACTCACAGGCCATAAATAATAGTCAAAGAGCTAGAAGAAGTGACTAGCCCACAGACAGAATCCATATGTTGAAATATGTTTGCATTAATTTTTGCTGAAGGGCCTTGAATAATGAGGAGATTAGTAAAAATCAAAGTCCTTTTTGGATAATATATGAACAGGAACAAAACAAGGTAAGTTATGAGCTGCAAAGGGTTCTCCTAGTTGTAGTCATTGGCTTGTGGCATTCAGTCAATGCCTACTAATTTAGATCTTTAATGGTATTCATTTAAATTAAATTTTTCCTTATCTGGCAGAGTGGACAAGTTCAAAGAGACCAGATGGTTAAAGAAATGCTGTGAAATAGCTGGACAAAGGGATCTTGTTGGTGTATGAATGGTGCTCTTTATATCTGGTATCTCTTTTCTGCAGAAGCTTTAGGACAATATCCAGTGAGCATAAAGGATTGCCATGAGGACAAGAACTGTCCGTAATTTTGACTAGACTGGCAGATCAGACTATGAGCAAGCGATACAGACAGAAACTTCATCACATCTCTCAGAGAAGCCTGAAGTGTCAAAAGTTTAAAAACAGCTGTTTAAAAACCTGTCTGAGAATTGGCAGTGGGGAAGGAATAGGGAATTTCCAGCTAAAAAAGGCTTAAAAGATGTGATTTTGAGCACACTTGTTAAATGTGTTTTTCCCCAAAGCAGCCATCCTGGTGGATTGAAGAAAGGCAACTTGCAAAATTGTGTCTCTTGGTATATACGAGAAGGGAGCAATAACTGTCCTGATTTTTTTCCCAGAGCCTCCTCTAGCAGCTTTTCTCCCTCCCTGCTGCCTCAGCTCAGGCTCCACATGTCCCTGGTGCATGTGCCAAGCAATCTGCCAGCCTCACGTTGGCTCTCCCTCCGGTCATCACGGGCACTGACCTCCAGCACTTGCATTAACAAAACTTCTCCTGCAGCTAAGATCATTACGTTACTTTAAACATGAAGTGGCTCAAAATCATTGCAGAGCGCAGGATGAATGGTAAGCATGTTACACAAGCAAAGAACATCCACTCTGAGTTCCTAAGGGCCAGAATTTTTAAGGGGCTTACAAACCTGCTCCTGTTAAAGATTCTTTCAGCATTTTCTCAGCAGGGATGAAGTCATTGCTGAAGTACTGCAATCTGCTACATGAAGGCAATGAGTGATTTTCTAATGTTACTTGAATATCTTGTGTGGATCTCTTTCTTTGCTTTCTTGGCTTTGCCATACAGAAGATTTGTTGAAGTTACTTTTCTCCTCTTCTCATTTCAGGGCTCCCCAGTCTGACTTCTCCTTCCCAAATCAAGCTGCACCATACACAAAACCTCCTGCTGGAATATGCTAGGTATGGCATAGATTTCAGGTAAGAAATAACATGCTTTTATATAGATAATGCAACACTGCTTTCAAATCCAGTATGAAGGATTTCTTGCAAGCAATATCTTCAGGCATTTTAGTGTTTTGGTATTTGGTAACAATTTTAAATTGACCTGAATGTATCCTAGCCTTTTTTCCATCAAATGGCAAACATTCAGTGCTACAGGTCTTGAAACTTCCCGCTTTTCTTTGAAGTATGGAGGGGGCTGAAAAGCCCATTTTTCTTAAGCTGCCAGGTGTGCAATCCCTGCCTCTCTGTCCATCTCCTTAGCAGAGCTGCACCACAAGGTGACTCTTTCTCCAGCAGCACATGTGGGTGAAGCACAGCAGCAACCTGGTGGCAGTGGATGAGAGCACAGAGAGTTAAATGTGCTTGCCTGGCTTTAGTAGTCGGTCAGAACTGCATGCTGGTAATTTCATGGTAACAGCACTTCAGCTAGCCAAGAGATAGAATAAAAAGTCTGCCTCTGAAAAGATAATCAGAAGTTTCTTCGACCTTGGTTTAAGCAATAGCATGCAACTCCATCATTCCTAAGCCTTATTGGAAATGCTGAGAAAAGACATTTAAGAGTAAGCAATCACTTTTGTGCTTAGGAAAAAGCATATTGTAAACACTGTTTCTCTTGTGTTCTCTTAGAACTTCTCCTTTTATTCATTGCCAGTTGAGCTTCCCACTCTAACCCTTTATTGATAGTGAAGGGCCACCACACTGTTCTGATTTGTCTTATCACCATGGCCATGGCTAACAGCTCAGGTCATGTGCTGTGCCTGGAGACCTTTGGTGACCACAGTTCTGCTCTAGAGCAATTCCCACAGGATTGGAGCACTCAGTGCTTTCTGCTCCTGAGGGCAGGTCTGTCCAGAAGGGTCACACATTTCCGGTCATGTTTTGCAGATGGTGCATGTGTCTCTTTGGGGAAATAATCATTCTTCCTCAAGCTTGCAGGAGAGTTATACACACATAAAAGGAAAAGAGAATACTAGATACATACAGGTCCTCCTTTTAATATCTCACTAAGCACATTGTGCTTTTTCATGTCTGCTTTGCTCCAGGCTGTATTGCTCTGGCACTGTGATGAAAAGCAGTTTCTTTGATTCATTCTCAGCTTTCTTCTCAATAATACCTGAGTAACACTAATTTGTAGTGGAACAAATCAGTATGAATCCAGGAGCAAGTCATCCTAAATGGCTTCAACATCTTCTTTCTTAAGAGAAGCCTCATGAAAATATAAGTATTGAATTGCCTCCTAATTCAGTGCTGGTTACTCTGACAGAGTTCAGCTGCTTTGGGAACTGGCACTGTGAGTCTGAAAGCTGTTGAGATAAACATTGTCCTCCTTCACTGATCTTCTCCTAACTCCTCACACCAGCAGCAGGCATGCATTTATTGTCCATCTCAGTTTGAAAGGAAAACACAGATGGTGCAGCACAATGCTGTCCAGCCCTGTGACCTTTCTCATGGCACTTCATTGTCTTTGGAAAGAGACAGAAGCAGTGAGCTGTGACAGACAGTGACATTTACACGTGTCAACTTGCTAAAGTAAATATATTTATACATAGTCAATTGAGAAAAGCCAAATGTGATATGTTTTGGGAAGATAGGCACATGGGCAAGTTGCAGTGTAAAAGGCAAGTTAAAATAATAGGGATGTATGCAAGAAGGCAAAAAAAAAGTGCTGTTTGAAAGGTTACATCTCTTGAATTGGTATTCTTCACCTCTGAATAGCAGTGTCTAGAGCACAGTGTGGATTGCACTGCATGCCCAGTTTTGTCTGGTCTTGAGTATGGTGTGGGGAATCATCCAGAATCTGCTGTGTGTTTCATTTGCAGCTGTGTGTCTGAAATAATCTGAGATTTTGTTGAATGCTTGTTTTCCAGTCACAGGCTACACACAGGAAATAAATTCCCAGGCATTCAAAGTGGCATTGAATGGGATAAAATCAGGCTTGGGCAGCTTCCTCTGAGGTACTGTGTAGTAATGGTTTGATTCAGGGAGCTCCTCTGTGGGAGCTGGATCCTAGTTTTGGGGGTCCAGGCAGAAGGGGGTCAGGATTTGGCTGGGTTCTCTCTGTTCTCGCCGCTGTGGGTGAAGAGAACTGCACATGTAGCAAGGCAAAACCAGAGCCAAGGTCTGCTGGCCCCTGCAACATCATGAGATAATGATAATTTTGTGAATTTCAGAGGAAGTCCTATTCTGCTCTCAAAGCCTGGGAAAAGGGAGGGGAGAGAGGGGTGAGAGATAAAGGTTTAAAGACAAGGAATGGAATAGCTCCTCCAGACCCTGCTGGAAACCAGTCTCTGTGTGAGTGACACTGGTGGATCAAGTAAAAAAATATTAGGAAATGGATCAATTCCATGCAAAATGCTCATGTTCTTGCAATAGAGGGGGCTGAAAGGAATGACTGAGATCTGGAGGGAAGGGCAAGGGCAAGGTTAGTTGATCACAAAGGCTGAGATCTTGCTATATCCACCAGAGCTCTATGTCAGGGGGAAGTGATGGAAACGTGTCTCAAAAGGGCTTTTCAGCCCTGCCAGACAGTAATTTTTTTTTAATTCCCCTTTTCTTTGTTCTTGAATGCCCCATGAAAATTTCAGAATCAGTTTGGTTGAAACAATGTATGAGACAATGGCCTGATCTGTTCTCAGCTCCACAAAGACAGAGCAGTGTGAATATCTGTCTGTTTGGGGAAATGGGAAAAACCCTCACCCAGTATTTGCAAGGGGAGAGTGAATGTTAGCTTCAGTCATGTTTAAACAATTCAGAACAAGCAAAAAAATCCCAAATAAGGTTATTTGGGTTCAGTGCATTTCACATGATAGAGTTATTGGTAGTTCTTGGTAGCTTGTTTCTGATCTCCCTTCAGTCAGAGGTGTTTGGGGCTGGCTGATGGTTTGCTTGTGTGCTTTCAGGGCAAGGAACACCTGACCTTGTAACAAAAGCACTGGTCCCAGCCTTAGAAAATACCAATGCTGTCCACACGAGGGAAGCTAAAAGCCTATCAATGCTCTAGGAAATGACAGGAGGTAATGGTAGGCTCACAAGCACTGAACGAGGCACCAGGTCATTTACCCATTTCATAAGAGCACAAGGTGTCTTGATGGACGAGTAACTAGATTATTCCCTGCCTCTTTCTCCCTGCAGCATCAGAAATGGCTGAGAGATTAATGGTAGCACCAGCTAAATGGCCTCTTATTCCCATTCCTGAGGACCCTTCTCAGCATGCTTTGATGTTAGGATCAGGGAGCCAGACTCATGGCAGTCTCCTGCACAGCTCCTTTTCCCGATGTAACTGACAGAACAGCTGAAATTTGAAATATTAACTCCATTTAGTATCTCTCTTTCCATGTTCTACAGCCTTGAAAAGTACTTAGTATGGATTTTAGGGATGAAGAGTGCCTCTTGTTTCAAAAGGCAGACAAGCACTGAAGTCACAGACCAGAATTAACAAAAGTTTTGCTTCTCAGTTTCCTTAATACTGTCTTTCAGCTCTAAAAACCAGTTTTGAAGCAGTGATTCTTAAGCTTCTCATTTTATAAAGCCAACATGTATTAAAATTGCTGACAGGTTGACTGATCACTGTTTGATACATTATCTCCAAATTGGTTACTTAAAGTATGGACACTTAGAATCGTTTCTTTCCTATACATTAAATGGGGGGAGAAAAACAATGGGGAAAGTTAAATGGGAAATTCTTAATGTAAACTTTCATGGAAAAAGGGAAGAAACAAACAGATTTGGGTGGGAATGCCAGCCTCTGAGAAGAACAAAGCAAGTAAGCCCAGCAACCCCTTAAATTTTGCTAAGGCAAAAAAAAGAAAAAAAAAAAAAACAAAAAAACCCATGGTATTTTTTCACCATTTGCTGTTTTTCATTTGATAAAGTCTTTTATTGCAAAGAACTGAAGAAAAGAACAGCAGCTTTGTTACATCTGACCAGAGGCAGGACTGTGGCCAAAGATAAATTTTTGCTCTTTCAAAGCAGTGTGAGCTCTGAAGAAGTTGGGATAAACATGAGCAAGAGACAGAAAGGTGTCAGAGACAGCTGAGGGCCTGAAATGCAAACTCCGAGTGTCAATAGAAATGCAGGGCTGTCCTTTCACAGCCAGCTTAGCAAGCTGTCCTTTCACAACCAGTCAGCTTAGGTGATGTGACACCATTGAATGTAGGAGATCCCAACAGAAAGGCTGAATAGGTCCCGTGCCTAGAATAAAGTTTCTCCACATTTCCAGTCAACCCATAAATATCTGAGGTCTTAAGCATCTAATGGGTCTCACATGGCAGCTCTTGGACACATCCTTTGCTAGCACTTCTTTTTCCTTACCCCTTCAGTGAAATTGATGGTGATTTCTTCTAAAATCTTGCATATAAACTATTCACTATTTTATTTTAGTTTTTCGTATTCCTATGAAGAGTCTGCATCATTATGAGAGAAGGAAACTTTGCTGCTGCTTTATATTGCTGCATACTGCCATGAGTAAAATTTTTTTGAGTGCCTCAGGGGAACAGCCAGCTCAATAGGAGCTGAGGGACTTTCCTCTGCATCAGTTTCAGCTTCCTTTTCTTTTTTCCAAGTGTCAGCTAGTTTATTCTAAGTCAAACACTGACAAGGAAGCACATATCATAGTTAAAAAAGAAAATCTGTAAATGATCTAAATGTTTTCTTCTTAAAATGTGCTCCATTAACATGTATCATTATAGATAGCTCAAACTAATTTTTGAGCGAGTAAATGAAAAGAGGTCTTAGTCTCATAGATGCACTGCATTAATTCTTTGCTATAACAGACTGGCATGTTACATACAAGAGAAAGATTGACAGCTTCATAGTGAAAGAAAATTGTCTGCAACTATTAGACTGAGTTAATGAAAGAGAGAAAAAAGAGGGAAGAATGCTTGTATTAAGCACGATATGATCATTAAACTAATGAGAGGAACATTATTTTGCCATTAGCTTAAAGACTAGGAATTTATAGCAAACTAATGTTAGAATTACATTGAGTTTTGTTTCCATTTCCTGGTGAAGTAGGAAAAATAATCCCAGCCTGCAGGAGCTGGAATGCTTTGTGCACACTCATGCACATGTCACTTTATGGGTGCAATATATTCCTTCTTCTAGGGAAGGAGTTGGGATTTTTCTCCCTGTTCTGAATTGTTTAAACATGACTGAAGATAACGTTCACCTGACATAGTGTTTAAACCTCACAATGGTTATCTCATCTGAGCTCCCCACACTGTTCCCTCCATCCTGAGGGGTGAGGACTGGGGGCTTTAGGACATGGTCTGTTTGATTGAATTTGTTAATGAATAAAGTTAAAATGAGGGGGCTCTACAAATTCCATTTCTTTCTCCATTGACTGCAAATGGTGTTCATGCTGTCTGGCTTGTGTTTGAATAGAAACACATTTAGTCAGATAAATGCTCTAATAGAGTTTGAATTCACTTCATATGTGATACTTTGGTGCTGACATCATAATGTAAAAGGAGTGTTTAAGCTCCCATTATAGCTAATAAAGAATCTAGTCCAAAAAATCTGTTTAAGATGTGATACCTGCTTCAGATATCAAGTCTAAACCATGAATTTTGTGTGATCATGAGAGGGAGAACAATATTATTATGGTGTAGATAAAAATGGAGATTCAAACACTCAAATCCTGATAATCAAGGTTAAGTAAGTAAGTTAAGTAATTTACACCCTCAAAAAGTATGAATGACTATCTTCCTTGTTTTGTCTCAGCTTCTGACAAACAGGGATTTAAGCACTCCTTAAACCAGAGCCTGCATTAGAAATATCATCCAGATAGTAATTTAATAGTCACTTAGCCTTTGTAAGCTTGGCTAGTCTCTTTAAATTTATTTAACTATCGCAGTATCCTACCGCTTTGAGTTCTACCATACATTGACACACTGTCCCCCAAAATCAAACAGTTCCTCTCTTTAAAAGTGGTGACTTGACAATCTTCAGAACACTTGGTATTATGGAAAATGATTGTTCCTTATGCACCTTTTTGGACAACAGTCAGTACCAACTTTTTCTTGCCCTCTGTCATATTCCCTCAAACAAACACGTCTTTTCCATGCCAAAGTTTAATCTGTGTGTGTTCCTTTCCAGTTGAACAAGTTTCATGTCTTGCTCTGTCATCCTTCCCTCTATGCTGTTTTAGTTCCACTTTTGTTGGACATGGTCTGATTGCTGCAACATGCTGTGTGTGGGAAGAGCATGTGGTGGCTTAGGGAAATGGCAAAATGCTTTTTCCTCTCAAGGCCTTTTACAGACAGTGCTGAAATATGCCAAAGACCACTCTGCTGGCATTTTCTGAAAGGTATCCACAATGACTGAAGTTTTGCTCATAGCTAATGCAAACCCATTCATTATCTACATATAGATAGGTAGATTATTATATCTCAAGTGCCTTACTTTGCTTTTAAGAACCCTGAGCTTCACCAGCCGCTTCATCTTTGGGGTCACTTGAGTATTGTGAGATTCTTCCAGAGCTACTCACTGATGGTTTTAAGCTTTACTGCCAAGAATTGCTTGCTTTTACAGGCAAATATCAGCATTGTTACATTTCCTGCCCTCTGGATTGTTTATGGATGTGCTCAGTTACATGGAACACAGCTTGTAGATGGTGTGGGGCCTTGGTGGTGGGTAGCAGGGGGTAACCTCAGGATTTCTCACCTGCTCTTCCAAGAAATATGATGAAAGATTTGAATAAAAGCATTATTAAAAAAGATACAAGAACCTAGAAGTGTTCTCTACAGAAATGTTACCCCTTAGACCTTGTAAGCAACTGCTCATGTTGAAGGAGACTGTTCTCCTGAGGCTCTTACTCAGTTCTGCATAAACCAGGCAAAGAGCTACAACAGTGCTTTAGGTTCTGCCACCATAAACATCTCATTGAAATGTTGGGCAGAAGATCAAATAAAATAATAGATGTTATCTGCCATCCTAATTAAATGAATTTAATAAATAATGATCAGGTATTGATAGTACAAGATTACTGATGGAATTAATGAGTGTCTGTAGATCCTCAGATAAATCCCTGCTGCAGGGCTGCCCTGATGAGGAAAAGGCATTTGACAAGATTAGGTTGATTTGGCCCTTTAAGTAGATTTGGCTTGTGCTATCATTTCTCACCTTGATTTTGTTGCTTTATTTTAGTCCACAATCACTTTGACTTAAAAGGAGGTTAATTGCTTAATTCTTAAAAGCTATGCAAAAGAGCAGGGCATCCCCTTTCACTCCTTTTATTAATCAGTGTTCTGGAATGGTTGGAAATACGAAATAACTGCAGTGTATTAGAACACGAATGTGTCAGGTTAAACTATTACTGTATGCTAGTGAAATACTTTTATTTATATCAGATTGACAAAAATATTTTCCTTGTGTATTGGACATGGTATTCAACTTTAGGAAACGTTCCTGGCATAAATCAATTGGACTGAATTTGGCTTGATGGCAACCTCCCAAAGCATAAGAAATATAAAACTAACCCATAGCACTTTTCAATGGCATTAGACTAGTTTTAAATAGTCAGATGTTCAGTTTCCTAGGAAAAGTAATGAAATTGTTAGAGCTAATCTTAATCCTTTAATTATGGAACTGACTAATGACTTAAACAGATGGTAGGCTTTCCCCCCCCCTCTCATTATGGGGGAAGGTTAATACAATTAGAATGAATATATTACCCAGCCTTCTTTCCACCCTGAGTACATTACCAGTTTCTGTTCTATTTTTCTTACTTTTTTGAAATTTAATATGTTTCAAGTTCTTGGGAATTAAGAAAGAAACAAACAAAAAAAAAAGTCATTAAGGAAATTCAGGAGCCCTATACTACCCAGCATTATGTTGCATTATATGCCTGCTATTGTGGGGGCAGGTGGCTTGATTTGCTCAATGATTATTTTTAAGGTCCTCAGTGTGGTAATAGAGAGAAAATTACTATCTTCTCTGCATTTATGGGGCATTTTGCATTCTGATAACTTGTCTCCTCCAGGATATTTGCCATGTTTGGAGGCAGCTGGAAATGTCCTCTCTCACAGGCAGAATTTTCAGCTTGGTTAAGCTCCAAATATCTGATGCCCAACCACCTCTGCTGTGGGAAAACTGGCACACAAAGTCCTAGAAGCCCTATGGAGGTGGATGAGTGTGTGGCTTTTGTACATCTTGAGGAGAAACCTGCACTAAAGTCCAGCAGGAAATTGATACATGAGAGAGAAACTCAAGCACACAGTGACAGGACAGTTTGGGACCCAATATTGCCACTGTGCTGAATCTTCTTTTTTGTTGGAATGCTGTGGCCCCATTCAGCATGATTAGAAGTGCCATGACCAGACAGAACCTACACAAAAATCCAGGCACCAGTGTAGCTACCAGCTGCTGGCATCTCACATTATTCAGTCTAAAACCATATAGCTCTTTTGGGTCAGTCATCTGATTGCCTTCACAGAAGAATGTATTAGACCCATGTAAGTAATTTCAGTTTGGTTCTTTATGTAGCATTGACCATTGTCTGTGAGGATACTGGGATAGTTTGTGGGATGGTGCTGAGAATCTGTCTCTCAGGGATCCCTCTTCCTCCTGGTAGTTTATTTCCCCCTGCTTCATCTCTCTCCATTTTTTATTACTCTTTCTGCCAGCTGAATTTTATGTGATGGGTTTAAGTTAGTATGATTGGTAGTTTAATGTTTTGTATGGTAATATCTGTTGCCATAAAAGAAATCTGAGAAAAACCAGAGGAACTGAAAATAATATTGGATTTATTTCTCAAAATGTTTGCACGATGCAGAGAACAATTTGGGAAAAAGACAGCAGTGTCAGCAAACTGCCAAATGACTCCCTTCATACTGTATTTCTGTCTTCCTGTCAGGAGATTATGCAGTATCTTTTTATTACAGACCACATTTTAATAGGCTGTTCTGATAATCTCATTTACAAATTCACCCATTATAAAGGGACATTGATTTTACATTTACTTCCAAAATACTGCTGTTTTGTATAAGCAATTGCTGCATATATTCTACAGAAGTTATGGGGAAGATCTTGTGCTGTAGATGTTTGGGACGTGTAAAATATACTTGTGCACACTTGCATGGCATCCATCTTACTCTCACTTCTGCATTCAAATGTGAACAGAAGTGGGTTTTTTTTTGCATGGGCATAATATTTGGTACGCATTTTGTCCTTTTTGTGCCTTGTTCCTTTGGTTAACATCTGTTTCTTTGTTTTTCTTTGTTTCTTTACCTAATTACCCATAAGTGAGCTTTGAGAGCATCTCTCTAAACTTTCTTAGTGTAATAAGAACTAAGGTGACCTTTTTCTGCCAAAAATCTTATTAGATGGAATATGACAGAAAAAATTAAAGAAGAAATATCAAGGGTTAAGTATGGCATTCCTGATGAGAAGGAAACTTTTTTCCTCGTGTGGGCAAGGAATGGAAAATTTTTCAGGAGAGAAAGAAATTCTAGAGTAGGGGAATGTGATAAACATCAGATGAAACAGGATGAATGTATTTTGGGTAGACAGATTATAGCAGTCTCCCTGAAACACACCAATTTCAGCAGTTCACCCCTGTCCAACAGAGAAATTCTTCCAAAGGACTTTCACACATGGATGAAATCTGGGGTTAGTTGATGTCAGTGGGAGTATTGCATGATTTTCATGGAATATAGTCTGGTTTCTACTTGTGCCCTAAATTAATTTTTAAAGTGAAATAAAAAATAATAGAGTAGATACATACTTCAGAAAGAATTGCCAGGTTTTATGTAAAATCAAAACTTTTAAGATTGAATATATGCATTTTAAAGATGATTTTATGTGTTTTTTTTTTTGTGAAGAACCACACATGGAAAGGAAATAAGGATTCACAACTCAATGGGAAGAACCACTGAATACTGATGAAGCATATTTTTCCATCACTCTAGGATAAGACTAGAAAAAATACTTTGTGGGAATTGTGTAGTTATAGATAAAAATGAATATTTAAAAAAATTTAGTGAATTGAATTGAAGCCTACATAAAAACTGTAGTCTTGGAACGACAAACATTGTTTTGCAAGTTTGGGTCATATTCAGGTCATGTAGAAAAGAAGAGGAAGGAGCACTTTAAAAAGTTCTAAAATTTTTGACAGTTTTCTTTTAATGATAGAAGAAAAAAAATAATCAAGAATTCTCTGCAAATGGAATTTATTTTTCTTTTGAATTCAAACCCCCAAATCTCTTTCACCTACACAAATACATTTTAATCAGGTGAAAACTGCCAAATACTATTATTTCTGCAATGGCAAGTGGATTTCTTGCAGTAGCAAGTGGATACAGATGGTACCTGAGCAGAAGGAGAAGCTATCAAGGTCAGAGGTTCAGAAAACCAGAAAGGTAGGTGAGCTTTAAAAGACTTAAAGAGGAATATTTTCACCACATTCATTGTTCCATAGGGTTTCGTGGCCAACCTGAAGAAGGCAGTCCTATGTCAGTGGTAAAGGTCAACAACCACTGTCAGAACAAAATATTATCATCATCAGTTTGGATTTCTGATGCTGGATTATCCTGGTCATTTTTGGCCAAAGAAAGCAGCACAGGTATGTGGGTGTAACACTATAATTCTCACAGCTTCACGCTTTTCCAAGAGTAAAATGTGAGGTGCCATCTGTGTTCAGTGTTTGCTTTTTTCCTCAGGTGTGTGAGCTTTAACTAGAAGAAAAAGAAATTATCCTCTTTTTGGTACCAGATGTTTCCCCATGAGAGGTAAGATTTGGGTGCTTGCAATTTGACTTGCTGGTGAGAAGAGTTCCTTTGTGTGCTAGTTAAGAGGTTGTTTATGCTCCAATACCTGAGTGTTCAAATTCTTTCCAGACTTCTACATTTTCTGGTGTTTATATGCAATCTTTATCCAATAAAGGAAGAGCTGGGCCATAAAATTGTAGGTGACAAGATTGAAAGGAATCCTTTAGATTACTCTGTCCATCCCTCCTGTCTCTGCTAGGTGATATGATGTAGACTTTCATGGTGGATAATGGAAGAGCACCAGACATCATCTGACTTGAACATTTCATGCTGTCCCACATGACATCCTTGTCCGTAAACTGGAGAGACATGGATTTTATGGATTGATCACTCAGTGGGTGAGGAATTGCCTGGATGGTCACACCCAAAGAGTTGTGGCTTGATGTCCACATGGACAGCAGTGACGAGTGGTATCGCCGCCCAGGAGTCTGTGCACAAATCAAGAAAGGGGTGGGACTGCTGGGGAAGGCATCTCAAGCTGTTGTATTTTCCTGCATCAGGCTCATGACATGGTTATGGCAATGGGAAGATGCCAGCAGCTCACATCCCAGGCAGCAGACAAAGAACTTAATGTTACAACTCACTTTAAAATTTTTTTGCCCAATCACACAAAGCAAAAGCACATTGACAGTAGTTCTATCCAATCACCATAAGCATATGTACCTTTGGTTAAAACAGTGCTTGCTTATTTCCAATACAATACTTGCTTGTAAGCCTTAAAATACAATGCACAGAGCTCCATTATTAAGCCTAGAACTTTCTAACATCTGGCTAGATATATTTTTCTGTAGCTTAGGGAGTTATTTTAGACAAGTGTTAATACACAGACAATTGTTCTATTTGTCCTTATTTTTCTACTTCTTATATATTTTCTCTGCTGACCAATCTTATGACTACTGCTTAGCTCCAATCACAGTTCTGCTGTCTCTGAGGCCTGTCTTTTGCAGGTTTCCCAAAACCCTCTGATTTTATGGATTCCCACAAGTGGTATTCCTAAGGGGTCAGTGCTGGGACTGGCAGTGTTTAACGTCTCTGCACTCCCACCTGGAACATTGCATCCAGCTCAGGGGTCCCAACAGGAGAAGGATATGGACCTGTTGGAGTGAGTCCACAGGAGGGCTATAAAGATGAGCAGAGAGATGAGGCACTTCTCCTGTGAAGACAGGCTGAGAGGGTTTTTCAGCCTGGAGAAGAGCAGGCTCTGGGGGGATCTTAGAGCACATCCCCAGTACGTATTGGGGCTACAGGAGAGCTGGAGAAGGACTTCTTACAGGGCATGGAGTGACAGGACAAGGAGGAATGGCTTCACACTGAAAAAGGAGAGGTTCGCCTTAAATGTTAGGAAGAAATTCCTTACTGTGAGAGTGGTGAGGCTCTGGAACATGTTGCCAGAAGAAGCTATGGATGCCCTTTCCCTGGAAATGATCAAAGCCTGGTTGGATGTGGCTCTGAGAACCTGGTCTAGTGGGCAGTGTTGGAATTAGGGGGGTTGGAATTAGATGATCTTTAAGGGCCCTGCCAACCCAAACCATTTTGTGATCCTATTGCATTTCTGAGACAAATTGGTATGTCACAGACATCTTTTGCGAAAAATCCTTTCTTCAGGATTTTTCCTTCTTCTGGGAAGCTGAGGCCCCAGAGAAAGAATGTAAACACTGGTTATCTGCTGCTGTGGAATGTAACAGGTGCAGCTGTGACTGGCCCATGTTGCATGTTTACAATTAAGGGCCAATCAGGGACCAAGCTCTCTGGGACAGATTCACAGAGAGCTCCCTTGTTTTTTCTTTCCTTTTCTATTCTTGGCATAGCAGCTTCTGAACTTTTCTCTCTATTCCTATTAGCATAGTCATAATGTAACTTATATCATAAATTAATAAATCCAGCCTTCTGATCATGGAGTCAAGATTCTTGTCTCTCTCTACACCCCTGAAAGACCCTTGCAAGCCCGGTAACATTGGTATTTCTCTTTTTTTAACTGACCCTGTCTGTCCAAGTCTGTCCTCTATAATGCAATATTTTTTGTGTTTATCACCTACCAATTTAGTGATATTTTTAGATGTCTGTATTATTTACCTGAAGTATGTAAAATATTTATGTTTGCAAAGCATTTTATGAAAGGTACCAAAACAACAACAGAGATTGATTGACCTTGGTATATTTTGATTTATTGTAGATCTGCATCATTTTGGTGTCTGGAGCCAAACAACTGTAATTTGTTTTTGCTTGCACTTTTCAATTATATAATGTATTAGACAACTCATTATATTATATATATCTCTCAAGTTAGTGGAGAGTTAAGGAAGTAATTAGTCTTCCTTCAAAATTATTTTTAGTCCCCCATTTAACATTTTAAATCAAATAGCAAAACCAGCCTTGTGATTATTTGGCTGTGGGACTATTATAGCTTTGTTTTGGGTATAAACAGATGTCAGGAGTCAGCAGCAACCATTTTGTACTCTGTTCATTTGTTACCTGTAGGCCTATTTATAATGGTGATATATATTTTTCTTTTATGAAATGCAAAGATATAAGGAACTCTCCTTACATATCATTCACTGCTCTGTTTGCTTTACTTAGTCTCCTAAATGTAAAAGTGCAGTCTTCATACTTAAAAACATGTCCTGAGATGTGAAAATGGCAGAAAGTTAAAATGTCAATGAAAAATTACATAAAAACTCCAAATGGAAACTAAATGCAAGGTTACATCCAGTTATGCAACTGTTCGAAATTCTAAGGTGAGACACCAAATTGATAATTTTATAGCTGCTTATTCTAGGTTTGACTTTTTTCTTTAATTGGATTTATCTTGCAGGCTAGAAAAACTGTTCTTTTTTTGAGTTGAAAAGTAGTAATAATCTTAAAATTATACAAAGAACCACAAGAAGAGTCTGTTGCACTCTGTTACAGGAGGAGCAAGGTTGCTAGTCCTTTCATAATCTCTAAACAGTTCTTTTGCATCTTCTTGTCCTTATCCCTAGGCTAGGTTGGTAGAAAGACCTTTCTTGCTGCAAAGGTTGACTGAGGATTGGACCTGTGCACTCCTTCTGTGCCCTCAGCAGCATCTTCCAATTTTAAAATCCTGGTTAACACTGGAGGATGTTTTTCTCCTCAGATTTGTCACTGCTAGATGTATTACAATATTCTGAGTAAGCAGGTTTTTCTCTATATGAATATAGTTAGCGTACGTGTCACAGCAACATCATGCCAGTACAGAGTCTATACAGGACAGGCTAAATGTTCTGAAAGAATAAATTTAAAATGTGCATGAGCACCTCTTGACCTCCTTAAATTGCCAGATTTATTGGTATGCAGTGGGTGAATGAAGTTTAGAAGGATTTTAGAAAGATTTGCTTTATAATTCCAGCCCAACATGTTTTGAGACACTGTGCTAAACCATTCCTGTCTTTGAGGGGATCTAGAAAGGGCACAGTGGCCTGTTTTGGTATTAGAGGCAAAGTCTCTCCTTTACAGAGCAGCTACAGGGTTTTAACCAATATGAAACAGTACCATGTGAATCAAATATTCTAGACCTTGAAATGAAAGGGTCTCTTCTGTTTAGGCAGAGATTTGAACAAAGAAAGAGTTACATATCAACTCAATTTAATTCTACAGCTAAGACACTGTTTTCCTACCTTTTCTCTACCTTTTCTGCCTTTCTCTAGTCAGTCTTTTTTCTGTCAGGTCTTAGAAGGAAATAAAGAAGGGTAATTTTGATGTCATGTTTATGATTAGAGCAGAGACAAAAAAAGGAGAGCTGTCCTTGGAGGCAGCTTACTAGAGAAGAAACATTGAAACAGGCTGCCCAGGAAAGTGGTTGAGACCCCATCCCAGGAGGTATTTAAAAGATGGGTAGATACAGCACTCAGGCACATAGTTTCATGGTGGACTTGGCAGTGGGAAGTAAACACTTGGACTTGATGATCTTAGAGGCCTTTTCCAAGCTAAATTATTCTATGAGTAAATTATTCTATGAGTAAGTGATTATGGGTGCCTGTCTCCCTGATGAGAAAAAGAAGTATTAGGAGTGGGGCTCAGATGTGGAATAGCCTACAGATCAAGCTGCATGAGGAAAACATCTTTAGACCAAGTTGCTGTGGTTTAAAATCATAGAAAAAATGACCAAATTGATGGCTAAAGCTGTCTGTTTTTTTTCTCTTAAAATATAAAGTCTTTATTAAATGAGTGTAAGACACTGGGAATTTCAAAGCAAAGAGACAAAAACATTTAAGCAAAGAGATAAAAACATTTAAGATGGAAATTGTTTTTTTAGCACAAGGTAAACAATTTTTGGAAAGAGTTCCAGATTTCACTGAACAAATAAATGCTTCAGAAGAGATATATTGGAAAAGTTCATAAACAATGGGAAAACTTGTAGCTCAATCAGAAATATAGGACTGTCTTGAAAATTGATGAGCTCAAAAGGGGCTTGCTCAGGATAAAAATCAGGAAACATTCTTCAATCACTTAAAAAAATATAAAAAGTGTGAGAGAAATGCATAGCCCATATTTCCTTCATGAAATGCTGGGATGATATGGACTTAAAAAATCAGAAGTACCCTTCTCCTTTCCTCCCCAACTACACTGCTTTATTTTTAAAGAAGGGAAATGTTAGGGTATATGGGCAAAAGACAACAGTTCCAGTCTCAACATTTTTTCTGTGACACTGAAAGAAAAGCTCAAGACAAAGTTTTTAGCTCTACAGAGTGTAATACCTCTTTTTAGAATAAAGTATTCTAAAGTATTAAAAGGAATCTGAACAACCATTCACTCTGTCATGTGACCTCAAATATAGGCAAGACTTTTCTGACTGAGTCTGGAAATTTTATGACCAAGTATGGAACATAATTCAATGGAAAACGGGGCATGGTTGAAAGTGGGCTTGGGTTGCACCAATTGATTATTCTGTCATTTCTGTTGTCCAGTAGATAACTTGACAAAAACTGCAGTAGAGCTAATCTCTTGGACATCAAAAAATGTTTGCTATTGTCCATATGTTGGAGAAGAAACCCACCTGTGTTTGGAGAGTTGTGATTACTTCAAGAACCACAGAACATTAAAGGCTAATGGAAAAGAAAGCAATGGTGGTAAGGATTAAGCTTTCAACACTTCCCTTTTAATGAAAAATATGTCTTGAAGCAGATATATTTTAGTATTTTCACTAGACCCTAGATTTTAAAAGTTTGGGGTATGTAATTAAAGCCAACAAAATTCAGATGTGAAAAAGCTGAATGGCCTTGATGGTCTGGGGGAACAAGGAGAGGGGGTGAGATTTAGTAGAGCAGTGTGTAAGACATTTAGCACTTGGGATTATATAAGATTTTTGTCTCTAAACTGGTGCTCATCAGCTAGAGGTGACAAAAATTAAAATGGATAGAGGATGCCTGTGATCTGTAGCATGACAGGAAAGTCTAATACAGCCCCACAGTATGCCAGAACAGAAAAGGGAGACAGTTGTAGTAGGAAAATAAATCCTGAAGCCACTGTATCCTAGTATTACTTCACCTAGGTCACCTGAAATATTGGTGGCTCGTGTTTGAAAGAGTAACTCAGGCTGGAGCACAAGTGAGGAAAGGCCACCTGTATGATCAAAGACATGGTGTGCTAGCATGATGTGTTGGAATGTGGGATCATGGAGCAAGCCTTCCCCAAGAAACAGTAAAGGCAAGGCATCTGCTGGTTCATTAGATGGATCTTGGTACATTTGTGAGTGTGATTATGATATGTCAGCCTGCAAAAGCAGGCAAGAAACTTGATCTCTCAAATTCTGCTCCAGCAGCACGTTCCTAGGCAACCCAGCAGATAGGGATGGAAGAGGCCACCGTTTATTGTTATTGGAGCACCATCAAAGGCAGAGCCTAAATGGACCTTTATTTCACAGAGAAATGTTCCAAAGGTATGAAAGTCCACACACCTCTAGCAACAGACACAGGTCATCACCACATATTACTATCACAGACAGTGAAGCTGTAAGCATGAGACACTGAGTGATCTAACCTGCTGCTGAAGGCTGTAGAGTTGTCAGTGTCTTCTTTTATGTTTGGTTCTGATTCTTCAAAATAAAAAGTTCAAACAGACTAGTATCTTAGCCAGCAAGAAAAAGAAAACACCCAAAGAGCAACCTTTTCTGAGGATGTGTCAGAACTTTAAATGATAAACCAAAGAGGAACAAGAGCATAAATACTTTAAGTAAGTTTGAACTGCAGCCAAGCAATGTTCTCTTATGTGTAAGCACATGTTGTGCTGTACCAGGACTTCAGCATTTTGTGTTCAGTAGGTGTCAGTGTTGTTGAATCTTATAAATCATAATAAAGCTTTCACAAAGTGAAACTGTTAATGAATGCAACTGCAGAATGGTAAGAGCTATTTGGCATTTTCATGTGCTCTTGGAAGTGAGTTTTTATGGCTACTGGCTACTGCCCAAGATCACAGGTTTTTAAAACAGATTTAGTGTATGTCATGACCATCCAGTTGAAAATTTTTAGGGGTTACTGGTACAAAGAATGTGAATGATGAGCCCAGCTTTCTGCTTTCCTTTTCATGTGGAAACTTCCAAGTAAAACAGGTAACAAACTTTAACAATTGCTTCAGATCATCCCTTTTTCAGGCAAGAAGACTAGAGGAAAAGCTGCTGTACACTACCATTTTTCCTTCTCCATCTCTCTCAGCCATATTTACAACTCAGGACTGTGAGTTTTCAGTTTTTGTTCCTCAAATAGTACAATTCATTGATTTTGTTACCTCTTTTCTTTTTTTGGTCTCTGCTTATCTTTTCCAGAAAATTGTTGCTCGGGGACACATAGCTTCATTTTTCAAAGAACTCTGAAAGACTTCTCATAGTGAATTTATTAATGTATTAAAAGCGGGTAGAAGCATTTGAGAAAGTTCAAAAATTCATATGCAAAATTTGGGGTCAGCCATTTGAAGAAACTGCCATCTGAAGTCTAAGAAATTGGAATGAAGAATCATATTCAAGGGAATAAAAGTAACTAATGCTGATTGCTACAGATTTAGGTTTTCCAGATGATCAATATCCCCTTACAGGGAAAGTTCATTTCAGGCTTGAAGCAATAGAGACCACACATTGCAGTCTGGAAACCCCAAACTTCAGTACAGGGTTGAATAATTGTAGAAGGGATCATAGGATCTGTGTCTGACACAGCCATAATTAAGCAGTCTGTGAAATAAAGGGATTGGAAATTAAAAGACAAGAAATAGGCAGTCCTTACTCTCTCATTTGGACCTTAGGTTTCCCACTGATGCCACTGGCACATTGGCCTGGTGTGCTTTGCTGGGTGGCACCTTTCCTTCTAGCCATCCCTGCCAGTAACTGCTCTGCACTCCATCATGTTGATTCTTTTATCCCTGCAATAAGCAAGTCTAGAGAAGAAAATGTTGACTCAATTGGTTTCCTTTACAGTAATAATTATGAGTATTGTGTCTCCCTGTCAGGAAACATCCTCTTTAGAGTCACTCTTCTTTTTGAGAAGTAAAAGCAAAGCTTTTCTCTGGCATCATTAAGTAGACTTCATAACCTACTTCTTTCCTTAAGAAGTACTAGAGTGTAGTTTTGATTGAATCTTGTGTTTTTCCTGGGCTCCCTCTGTGTGCTTTTTTCCTTAGCTAGGATATTTCCGCACAGGCCTGTTTCTCTCATCATTTGCTTTCTTCTCTAGTCCCTTTAAGCTGCCTCTCTCCTAGAAAAAATATTTTAATATCCTTAAGGGATGTCCTCTCTAGGAGGTCTTGACAACTATATTTCCCCATTCATTTGTAATATCTGTACTTCATACTTCTAACAATCCACCTTGCCAGCATGGGGGTTGACAAAGCTCATCACAACACAATAAAATAAATGAACAAAGGCCACCACACTTCTGTTTGGTAAGCACAGTGTGGTTGGCAGGCTCCTAGCAGCAAACACATGTTCTCCTCCTAGCTTTTATGTGGGTTCATTAAACTCATCATACCTACACCAGAAACTAGCTGGCACTGTTATCCTGTTTTGCTGTGCATTCCTGCTTTCCTCTTACCCATTTGGATATTTTTAAGGCCTGTGTGACTCTACAAGATGTTTATCACATGCCTCCTGCACATGTGCTCTGCATGTCAGAACTCTTTCTCACTACATCATTGCCTGTGAGAGCGTAATACCATGGAGAGAAAATTATTGCTGGTAACATATAACTTATTTTTTCAGGGAAATACCTTTAATTAAAGAAGAGACAGCACCTGGCTGAAGTGAATAGAAGAAGGACATTTGTTCTGAGGCTGGAGAATGCAGACAGAATTCGGCCTTCATTGTGAGCCACCTTGGGTCCCAGAAGAATAAAAAGTCAATGAATTAGTGGCAAAACTTCATGCTACACAGAACCATAAAATCAGGTACGTGACTGTGTCCTTTCTTGGTCTAAAAACAACTAAAATTTGGATTAAGTATATCATTTGAGTTCTGTTAGAATACTTTGATGCACATGAATTAACAAAGACAAGCACGTTGACAGCCAAGATTTATTACCAAAGTATGTTGAATCTTTACAACTTTGATAGTTTCCTTCTTTTTGCACAGTGTATCAAGCCTTTTTAAAATCCTTTCCAAAATGCTAGATTGAAATTATTTAAGCCTTTAGGAAGCATATGGACTTTTCTTTACAAATCATTTCTTTTACTCTTCTTCCTGTATAAATTTTGAATCAAAGCATCATAGAACGGTTTGGGTTGTAAGGGACTTAAAGATCACCTTGTTCCAATTTCCTTGCCATGGTCAGGGACACCTCCCACCAGACAAGGCTGCACATAGCCTACCTGCCCTTGAACACTTCCAGGGATGGGGCATCCACAGCTTCTCTGGGCAGCCTGTTCCAGGGTTTCACCACCCACACAGAAAAGAATTTCTTCCTAATATCTAATCTAAGCCTACTCTCTGTCAGTTTTATGTCATGCCCTCTTTTTCTACCACTCTGTGCCCTTGTAAAATGCCCCTCTCTAGATCTCTTGTAGATTCCCTTCAGGTACTGGCAGGTTCTCTAAGGTCTCCCTGGAGCCTTCTCTCCTTTAGGCTGAACAACCACAGCTCTCTCACCCTATCTTCGCTGGAGAGGTGCTGCACCCCTCTGATCATCTTTGTAGCTTCCTTTGGACTCAACCCAACAGGTCCATGCCCTTCTTACCTTGGGGGCTCCAGAACTGGATGCAGTGCTCCAGGTGAGGTCTCACCAGAGCGAGCAGAGGGGCAGAACACTGTCCCTTGCCCTGCTGGCCACACTGCAGCCTGCTTTAGATGCAGCCCAGGACACTTTTGGCTTTCTGGGCTGCAAAGGCACATGGCCAGCTCATGGTAAGCTTCTTGTCCACCAGCATCCAAAGTCCCCCTCAGGGCTGCTCTCAATCCGTTATCTGCCCAGCCTGTATTTGTGCTAGGGAATGCCCCAACTTCCATGAACTTGTAAAAAGTCTTTGATAAGAATATAATTGCTTCCAAAGACTTAGTCAAAAGTGGTGAAAAGGATAACTGTGGATGCAAGGGCATCTGCTATCTGTTAATATTGAGAGCATATTTACATATTTAAACTGACACAGTGAAGTTGCCTGAAACACGAGTCAGAGATCACTCTATAGATTGAAGTCACAAATATTGCTCAATAAATGCCAATTAGCACCTTAAGCGAGACCCCTCCAAATCAGTTGTCACCTTTGACACTATGCAGTGCTCACAGTGACAAAGTCCAAATATTTCCCAACATTTTCAATAGTTCATAATGCCACCAGCTCACATTTATGACAATTATTATTTGATGAGCTCTCATTTTTATTCAGAGAGGCAAAGGGCAAGGTTGTGAGAATGGTTAAAACATAGAAGAGACAAGAAAATCCCCAACAAACCCTTTTACTTTCATCTTGTCCATGCTTTCCTTGAGGCCATACAGGGAGCCAGAGTTTAATGCAACAGGATCAAACCTAAGACCTAGCAGGGTTTTCCTCAGTTAGCTTGTGTGGGCAAGGTCTCTGTGAATGCTTTTGTCCTGGATTTTTCAATGCAGGAAAATCAGACAACACCCTGAACTGACAGCACAGATGCATCTTGAAGATAAAGGTGAAATGGAACCCAGCACCCCATAAGCAGCCCCTGATATTCCTTCAGGACCTTCAGGAATGCAAGAGATGGGGTTAGTGTACAGCATCATGCTCAAAGCAGCAATTTTATTTGCCTGTTTTCGTATCTTGTCACACCTTGGAATAGTGGGAAGCATTGTTTGTCCTTTGTTTGTTTGACAGCAATTTATGTAAAGGTTGTTTCCCTTAATGTTTGTCCAGACCTTTGGCTCAGCAGTGTAGAATCTAATTTATTGCAAAACAAAAAGAACAAAGTAGAAGGTGATTGTAAAACCAAAATTATTGGCAGTGTACAGTCTTGTACCTGAAAATACTCAGACAGAATTCTGTACTCAGGTACAGAATTTCAGGCAGTGTCAGTGCCTTTCCAGTAAAACAAAACTGCAATAATACTTTTTCTGTGAAATAAAAACCAAAACCAGCTTTCATGGACTTCTGTCCTGACAGGATGAATCAGAGACCCTTCAGCAGGACTTTGCACAGAGCACAGGCTCTCTGAATGAACAAGGTGAAGTTAAATGAATCCAAAACCTGCATGGATGCAGAAGTGACAGTGCTGCAGTAATAGAACTGCATCTTGTAATATGTGAACTCTGCCCTCTTTTAATGCCCACATCTCTTTGTTTTGATGACAAAGGAAGACTCTTTAGGCTGCACATGGTCATTAGGCACATGAGGAAACTGCAGGAGTTGCAGGCATTTCCTTGTGTGTGGCTGAAGGGAGAGCTCTGCAGTTGTTTCAATGACACCTTAGGACAGGAAAAGCACCTTGCTGTGCAGTGCACCCACTGTGCTGTGCCTGGACTTTGAAACATCTGCCCGACAAACCAGAACGCTTCAGAAGGGCCAGGGTGCAAGTCCACACCTGAGCAAGCATCTCCAAACCAAGCAGGTATGAAATAGACCAAAGCCCTGCAGTGGAGACTGGAGAAGTGGAGATGCCCACCTGCAGTCAGTCACTGCATTTTCCCTTGGGAAGAAATAGCAAAGAGATGGGAGAGCTTTCCCAACTGGGAAGAGAAAGCAGCTTTTGCCTGGGACCAGCCTTGCAGTGCAAAGACAAAGAGGTGAATTTTTTGGGTCTCCCTCTCTCCCCTACTCAGGGGGATGTTTAAGAGTGTCCCAGTGAAGGTGGCTCACACTGTGCCATTTCACAGAACCAAACTGTGAACATTTCTGCAATGACTTATGGCATGGTAATACTTTAGGAAGCTGCAGATATTTTGGGCATTTTTGCTCTCAGCTGATGATCCATAGCTGAGTGGGATAGCGAGGATCAAATTGGCATCAATTAATGCAATAGGGATAATTGCATACCTAATCATTAGGTATGTTGGCAGATTCTCTGTGAGTATGCTTAGGGTTCAGAGATCAGTTGTACAGACACAGTGTTTTACAAGTGTTGGATGTTGTCAGTGAGGCTTTAACAAAACTCCCTGCAAAACATGCTTATAAAACCTTTAAAAGCCATTGAGGGTATGTTGCTGATGGGGAGAATGTTTCACGTTATATGATAAACTTTGAGGAGAAGAGGGTACAATCACCTTTGTTTTCTTTTTAAATTGAGGTTGACAAAAACCTTAATTTATTTTATAAATATGTATGTAATTGGTGGCATGGCAGACTGCCATGTGCTGTTTTACCTTGAGCATTGATAACAGAAAGCTTATTACACAGGAGATTAACATTATCTTTCCAGGAAAGAATAGTAACAGCATTTTTTGTGTTCAAAGTCTGTACTGAAGGCAGTATCTGTGGCAGGTGATCTCCCACATGGCTCAGAATCTCACAGTTTTCATGCCACAGTGGCCAAAAAGTGTCCAGAAGAATTCAGGTCTTCTCACACATAAGAATGTTTTTTCCTTCTCTTTCTGGCAACAAAGCCATGCTTCATTATCTGTTTGATTTTTTACTTTTCATCTGTGGAGGAGGCTATGGGAAGGGGCTTGAACTTGAGTAGCTGCTGTTGTCTAAACATAAAGGTCTAACTGAGATAAATCACTGATATGCGCTTCTGGTTAGAGTAATTTAAAGGATGATTCAGGAGCTCCTGATCTTGGCCGCTGCACGTGTAAAAGTCTGTATTAGGTAGACTTCTGACTCTATCCCAATATAATTTAGAATCTTTAATCTGAAAAAGCTTATATAATAAGCCAAGTAATGATAATGCCATAGGGGCTTTATGGTGTCATGACTAAACCCATTCACATTCAAGACTGTGGGATTGCAGCTACTTCCATGTTTAGCAAAACACCAAGAGACAAACTGATAAGTGTGGATATGTCTCATCAAGAATTTTAGGCTTGATGAGAAGCTTGCTTCTGAAGTGAAGCTCTCCACTCTCACTTACCACACCTTGACCTACCCACTGGAGTGGTTTTGGGTTGCACAAAGTAGGCACCTCTTACATGAATAAAACCAAAAATTGTCATTCCTGGAGCACTGCATGAGCTATGGTGTTGAGAGAAACAACTGCTCACTTTGAAAATTTAAAAGGTCTGTTAAACCTTGACAAAAATGCAACAAAAGGACTATCTATAGAAAAATTTGCAGTGCTGGGAACTGCCCTCATGCACCCCACATGGCCAGTTCATCCTCAAGATGGATGCTCAGTCTTTTATACCCCTGGGGGTTGCATCAGCCAGCCCAGCCCTCCCACAGTCTGTCACTCAGCTCTTCTTTGCCATTTATCAGTGGAGATTGCTCTCTTGTGACTCCATTGGAGGTCAGGTGTTGCCATGCTGCACCCCCTGAGCAACCCCTGAGCTTTTCCATTCCCCACTGCCCCATGCCAGGGACACCTGTGCAGCTTCTTTGTACCTGTCCTGGACAGCCCCGGCTGTGTGATGGCAGCAATGCAGGGGGAAAGGGAACTGTGGGGAGAGCAGAGGGCATCTAAACTACAGTAACATAACTGTACATCACTAAAGCTTTTCTTAATATTCACACAATAGTTATGTCTTAATTGCAAGAGCCAGTCATCTCATTATCCATCTATAACAGGTGTAACAGGTGTTCAGGCCATGGAACAGACTGTGAATGGTTTGCACTAAACCCTTCATCCCAAAGAGGTGTGAAGCATTAGTACCAACTTTCTATGGATCTGCTCCTCAGTAAACTTGCTTATACAGACATAGTCCATATGTCACCTCTGTGGTTTTGGGGCTAGCTACATTCTAATTACAAATCTTTTTCACCTCCCTAAGGTCTGGATCAGGTGCCATATCCACAGACTTCTATAGGTAAGCTCTTTGAATGACTTTGGAATACATAGAGTGGGTTGAGAAAGAGAGGACAGAATTGGTGAAGCCTGAAAGGCTAGATCCATCAATATTTTGAAAGCTTTTTTTACCTTAAGATCAGCTATCAGCTGAAATGGCTGCCTGAGATCTGTTGAATGAGAACTCATAAATCACAAAAAGCAGGAAACTTTTTCCTGACAGCTGATCTGCTATGCTTTGGAGCACAAGTATGAGAAGGCCTCTAACATATATCTGCCAGTATAACTTGTCAGTCCCTCCTGAGAAGCTTTCAGTGGAAAGACTGCCATGCTAACTGCAATCAATTTAGACTGATACACAGCAAATGAATGTGTTTACCTGGCATTTTTGGCACAAACATAAACTTTTTGTTAAGTGCATTCAATATAATTGTGTAATGGCATCTAGCATGCAGTTTCAATAACTTATTGGAAGTAATCCTGGTTCTCTTTTTTGTCTTTAAAAATAGGTATAATGCTGTAACTTTAAAGTAAAAGTCACCTGTAAGATATTTTTTCTGTTGTGGATGTGTGATGAAAATCCTGAGAGCCTCAGAAATTGAATGTTGGCAGCTGTGAGATTTCATTTTACTCATTGACGATTGGATGCAAATGTGAGCCAAAGCAACTGACACAGTATTACTCATATCTCACATGCCACTGTCAAAAAAAAGTGTAATGAAAATGAATCACCTCTGCCCTGACATTATTTATGTTGTCTATAATATCCATGCATACAAAAAATACATGGAAAGTGAAACCAAGTGAAAAGGCAACATTTCCACTGCTCTGGACTGCTTCTCTCCAGTGCTGGTGTTCGAGAAAGTCCAAATAAACGTGATGGGGATTACCTGAGCCCTCAGGGGACTTTTTATGAAGACTCTCCTTAAGCTGAAATCATGCTAATGTTCCATGTAATTTTCATCCATGTGCATCTGGAATGACTTTCATTCCCCATCAGGAGGTTTCAGCAGGAGAGGGAATAAAGACTGCCCATGGACAGCTGAAGTTAAAATGCTTCACATGGCCCAAGGTAATGTTCCATCCCATATTTGGGTAGGTATGATTTAAAATACATGGTGTAGCCTGATAAAGGGCAATTTTCAGAAGAGGGTCTATTTTACATCTCTGAAGTATTTTAACTCTTCCAGGGGTGACTGATGACTTGTGCTGAGTTTCTTCTCGAACTCACCCTAGGAAGGAGTATGGTTTTTTCGTGGTTACAGTGGATGGGTAGAGCTAGACATCCCTAGGTCAAAGACACCCCATGCAAACAGGCATTGCCATATGTATTCCACAGTAATGGGAAGGTGCACTGCAGAAATGATGAGGCTTGGGAAAAGGAAAAGCTTGTGGGGCAAGGAATGTGTTGGTGACACTCACCCAACCCTGATAAAAATACACTATCATTTGTAACAGCAGAACTCCTCTTAAAGGAGACCTCCAAATATAAAGAACTTGTCTGCCTTATTTTTCAGTAGAATTCTCAGCTGATCACTTCACATAGACACTACACTTTTACTCAAGAGATTACTTCATGCCTAGAGGTGCAAAGCTGCTTTGTGTGCCTCTCTGAGCCCTCAGACAAAATGTTCCTGAAATGCCACTTGTGCCATGGTTGCAAAGCTGAGTCTTCCACAGCTGGCAGCAGCTCTGCCAGCTGCGGGTGCATGGAATAACAAAGAGACTTGCTTCTGAGGCTGGAACCAAACTGCTCAATTACCCTTTCTTCTTTTGTCTTGTGGCTGGATACCCACCAGTTTGCTCAGCACTGCTAGGAGCCCAGATGGTTTAAGCCTGTGGCATAGCTTTTCAAGTTTTGATAACATCAATTTGGTGTGTCAAATCTCACCTTTCAGGGACTTTTCTCTGCACTGGAGTATGCTGTTCTGTGTGCTGATGTGCTGCATAAATACTGTTGTTCATTTCAGTGCTGGTAGTCTTAATATGCATTTCTTTAGTCCTGCAATCAAACTTTACCTCAAAACAACTAGAAATGGCTGAAGTGCTCTATTTTGAAGATACATTCATGCTTTAAGCTGTATGTCACCTACATACAGCAGAAGGCCAATCTGTAGTGTCACTGACACAACAGACCCACATATCTGTTCTTCCTTATTATTATAACTCTTTGAACAAGCTGTCAGATTTTTTTGTTGTGAATTCTGAGTTTATGGCAGCTAGTCCAAGTACTATTAGTCATAGCACGCAACCTAATTCACCCTCCCTCTACAAAACCTTACTGTATCTTTATCAGTTTCAACGTTTGACTGCCTAATAGTTTTCTCTCCTAAACCATCAGCATTTTATTTGCAATCAATTGACAGCTGTACATTGGTAGCCATTCAAATATTACATCAGAGCCCTTAAAGGTCAGTTCCAACACAAAGTGAACAACCTTGTCATACATGAGCTCTTGGTGTAACTTGGCCTTCCTGTTGTAATCCTGCACTGAGTACTGAAAAGCCTACTCAGGCATGCATTGTTAATTCATTAAAGAAATATATTTTAAATAATTTAAAATCCTATTTTTGGAACTCTGAATCTGGTATGTCTCTGAAAATAGTGTCATACTGAATTTTTTTGCTTTTAATGTTTAGGATGTTAATAACAAAATTTCTTCTCTTGTTAACTGTCATCAAATTGTAATGAGTTCAGGCTTTCTAAATGCTTAAGAGTAATGATAATTGTGGTGAATGCAGTCCATCTTCTTCATGTACGTTTTTAGTGCAAATAGAATAGATTCCTTTATGATAACAGAAATTATTATAATGCTGGCTGAAAATGAATACATTTTTGCTATAGTATATGTGCTAATACATTCCTAAAATTAAATTGCAAGCATTTCAGTCTTTAAAAAACTTTTCAAAGATTGAAGTATATTGGATAATACAGTGTCTCTTATGCATTATAGCATACTAAAAATGCTCAAGCAGTCATACTGCTCAATAAACTGAATTTACTAGCCTTACAGAAAAGCTCTACAGAGTTTAATAGAAAAAGGTAACTTTTTTTACATGCATTTGCACCTTTCTGTGTGGTGTAGCAAAGAGTGAATTCTTGTGGGAGGATGGCTCATAGCTGCAGATAGGAGAAAACAGTGCTTAACTCAGTGGAGCATTTAAGCATGTGCTTGTACTGGAGTGAGAGTCATCCCACTGAGCTTGAAGGGGAGACATGTCCTCATTTCCCATTGATCTTCAGGAGAGAGGGTCATGATATGCACTACTTCCCACACAGCAAAATGTGGACAATAAGATATTCTGGCACTGTGATGGGTTCAATGTGAAAAATTGGGATTTTGGATGGGGTAGATTTTCTTCTGTCCCATTGTGTGGCTTTAATTTCCAAGCTGTCAGAAGTCAGGCTGGTTCTCTGTCCTTGCATCCTCTGCTGAGGGAGCAATCCTGGCTCAGTGGGGCTGTCTGTGACCACAGAGGTTCCTCTCCAGCTGCATTATACAAATGCAGAATAACTCAGGTTGGCTCTGTCCAGCCTCTGGCTTCAAGCAGGGTCAGCTTCAGAGTCAGATCATATTGCTGCAGAATCATTACAAAATGCAAAATCAAGCTGACAGTGTTTTTAGTTCACAGCAGGCTGTGCAAAAGGAAGGCCACTGCTGGAGCTCATTCTAAAACAACTGGGAACTTGCACAAAGGCTGAAAATTCTGGAGCCAACAGTTAACACTTATTGCTTTGGGTTACGGAAGCCTAAGCTTCAAAGGCTACCACAGTCTTTTTCAATGGGAGGCTTTTTTTCCTAAGGAAGACTTGTAGTTATGTTCAAAGACAGTGTTTCATGGAGGGTTTTCTGCCACAATTTATTGACAGAAAAATTCCCTTCAGGGAAGGCTGCCTTCCCCTCAGGCAACTGAATTCTCTGTGGAAATTGCCCTGTGTGTGAATGTCTGATAAAATGCTTCCCCTGCAGCTTCTCTGGTCATGGGCCTGGCTGCCCAAGAGATGTGTTAAAATGATGCCTGGCTATACAACCATATTGAAGGTGAAGAATGGAGGAAAAGTCTAACTTGGCCTTTTTAGGTGTTCCTCTCTCTTCCCTAGACTTACAACTCTTCCCATATGCACAATGACAAGAGCTTGGATGTCATCATGCCAAGTGCCAGAGTGCCTGTCCTTCCTGGAGCTTCACCTTGGCTGCCTTTTGAAGCCATGCAAACTGTGCAGGGGGGTGACACCAGGAGCCCTGTTGAATATCCAAGAGCAAGAACATGTTGAAAATGTGGGAAACGTTGCAGACATCTCTTCTGAGAGGTCAGTGCTCTCTGGTGCAAGGAACAAGCCTCCCTGCTTCATTATGGGCCCCAGTGCAGGAGGTGGGAGAAGAAGAAAACACATTTTATTCAGGAAAAGTGCTGGACAAGTCAATACTGGCAGAAGTATTAATGCACGGGTGTTTTCTTTCTCTAGGGCTGACCTGGTGTGGAAGTTTGCCTTCACAAGCTTCAGTAGAGGCTCTATTGATTAACTTGCTAAAATGCAGGTTTAGCAATATTATGATGACAGAACATTGTTGTTTACTTATGGAAAAAAAATTCACTTCTGCCACTTGTGAAGAGCCGCAGCCAGACGGGAGCAAAGGAGGGATGGAAGCAGCTGCCTTGCTCAGTGGGACAGTGAAGGGGAGGAAGGAGCAGACCTGGAACAGGGGAATGATTTTTGAAGCAGCCATCACAAAGGAAATTATGCTCTTTTGACTCACTAATTCCATGAATGATATTACTTTTTCTCTGGCTGACTTCCTGATCAGATCAGCCTAGTGGTGTTTAGCCTCAGGCTTGAAATTAAGTGCAGTTGCTTAAGTGCTTTTCTGAATTGCATCAGTAGAAAGGCTGTTCCCAGGTCCATTGAAGTCAACATAAAGGTCTCAATTCAGCCCTGATGAAGCTGAAGCAGAGATGATTAGTGGCCTTAATGGATGATGCTACCCAAACACACAATGTTTTGGCTTGTGTCCTAATCATAATGCCGAAACTGTTATTCACTGTGGGGGAAAAGGTAAACCAGACTTCATCCTGTATTTTAGCCATTCAGCTTGTATTAGTTACTGATAAAGATCATGTGTTCTGATAGAAATTCTTCAGAATGGTTTTTTAAAGATTTTTTTCTAAGGAACACAGATTACTATGTGCTTATCTGGCAGCATAGCTTGTGTGTAGAAGCCAAAAATAATTGTATTGAATCCTGCTGGCTCCCCTTTGGAAACAAAAAGCAGCAGCTCATTGTTCTGTTCTTTCTCAGAAGTCAGGGAGAAAAGTTTTCAAGATGAGGAGTGTGGTATGCACCAGCACACTTCTGCTCACAGCTAACAAATACAGGATTCCTGCTTTTCAATTTTGATTTCAGGAGTAACTGCTTTTAGAGCTGCCTTTTTAAAATGAGCCCATCACGGCAAATACAGCATAGACAGCAAGATCTCATTGTATTTTAATTTGTCCAACCCTGAAAAAGGTAGGGTAGATCACAGTCTAAGATTATATGTGAAGCAAGTGTATCTCAGAGTAATTTTATTGTGCCACAGTTTCAATTAGTTTTAGAGCAAACAGTTTTCTTAATTTCTGCTTCCTAGCTAGTACACTTATGCTAAGTATTCTGAGAAAACAGAAGTCTCTATGAGACCTTTTGTAAGAACCCAAATATTTGTAGTGTTTGTAAGTATACTTACAGTATAAGTATATATATATATATTGAAGATCTGTGTGTGGGAATGGCTCTTAAATGGTTAGCCAGGGCACTGAGGTATGTCAGCAAGAAAGTCCATTCCTGATTTCCTCACTGGAAAAGAAAGTCTGTCAATTAGCCAGTGCAATGGAGCTGTTCAAAAATACCCTTGTCAACATAAGCTACTGCTAATTACAAAGCTGCTTTCAGAGGCAGGTTTTTAAATATTCAAAATCCATAGCAAATATGGTGTTCCTGCTCCTAGCCCTCTCCTTATCCTTCTTCTCCACTGCTCTCCCTGCAAAGAGAACTGCTTTCATGTTTTATTTATTTGGCAAAGAGCTTTGCAGTAATGGGTTCTTCAAGTCCCCTCAATGCTGACATCTTTGCATCACTTCAAAATAGCACGGAAAAATGATAGTGTCCTCCTGGTGCTGGGGCTCAGCATGAAATTCCTGTCACAGTGTTTGTTGTTGCAGCATTTCTCTGAGCTTAGGGATATTAGCTGGCAGGAGATTTCCTCTCTTAACAGAATTTTTAATTTTGGTTCGATGCAGAGGTATGCAGACAAGGAGCCCCACTGGAGTCTGCATGGGGAGGAGGGCCCAGCTCAAATTCTAGTCTACCTCAGCTGCTGCCACTACAAACTTCTCAAGAACCCTTCGCTTCTTGGGAGAAAGGGGAATGGGGAGGAGGAAGAAAGCATGCTGGCTTTTTGAAAAAGTTACTTTTCCTTCCACCAAAGCTTCTCTTCTGGACGTCTGATGGTTTGTGTGCAATGATGTGTCTCTGTTTCATGTATTTATTCCCTTCAGTCTTAGCTTCCCATTGTTATGCTTATTTGGCCTTGATGTAGAATTAGCACAGGCAGTGCCAGTTAACAGGGAATTCCCTACAGCTGCTTTCCAGTTGTGGCGTAGTGGCACTCTGTGGCAGGCAGCAGGGGTAGGGATTCTCATTTACTTTTATTACATGGAAGCTTCACTCCATCACATCAGGCGGCCCTTCAGGGATAATTAAGGAAAAGTATTTCTTATTTTTCCTCCATTGAAGGAGTACCTTTGATTTTGCAGGCAGGCCTTCAGGTTAGGTTTCTTATGTGGAGTCTGTATATTTTCAGTCATCCTCAGAGACCTCCCTCAGTTACACTGGTGTAACACCTCTGCATCTGATGCAGTTCCTGGTGATTTACCCACCATGAGAGAGGTGTGCGTCTGGGGCTCTCCTTTTTCTCTGCTGCTTTCCAAACAATGAGCCAAACAAATGCTTCAAAGCAGAAGCGGTAGCCATTTGTTCATCAAGAGTGCCTATTCAGTTTCTTGTAACAATGCCCATGGGTGTTGTTATTTTTTCTTTCTTTTTTTTTTTTTTTCCTTTCTCTGAGCAGCCCCAGATCTTCCCAAACCCATAAATGTGAGTTATACATCCATCTAGGACTGGGAGAATATCAAAAGTGCCTGGCTCCTTATTTGTTATACCTGGCTCTGTTCCAGGCAGCTGATTAATTTTGATGATTCAGAATCTTTGGCAATAGAGCACTGAAAATATGAAAAAATATACAATAAAATATATTGAAAGCAACTTGAAATGTCAGGTAGAATTCAGTGCAAATAATGTTCCTATCAAGGGAGATTAATGGCATTTCTACACAACACTTCACTTCTTCTGCATTCTAGATGGGCAAATAACCTGTTATTCTCACAATTAATCATGGCTATAGATGTGGGTATTCTTTGCATCTGACAACCTCTGCTCTCATATGTTTTCCACCACGTGTGCTTCTCTTCCCTTTTAATTATTTCTTTGTATCATTCAAACTGTCCTTTGGCTTCTCCTGCTGGCTATCACCTCTCATTTGCAGGTGCCCTTTCCCTTCCTTCAATCCTTCATTTTGTGGTGTGGAACATGCTTCTTTCTAAAAGGATTTCTTTTTTCTACAGGATTATTTGCTTTGACTAGTTTGGGAGAGAAATTGTGCTTTTTCCTTAGAGCTGAGGCTTTTCAACTGACCTTTACAAGAGTGTCACCTTTGCTGAAAGAAGAGGAATGAAAATTACTCCTCCTTGGTATGGTGAGGATGTCAGGCATGGGGGGTGGTGGCATGTCTTCACTTGGCCTATAAGACTATCTAAACCAGATGAAAAGCAGGATATTATCTCCTCTCCAGCTGGTGGGTTTTGGTAAAGAAACTTCTCACACCATCCTTAGGTTCTGCTTGCAGCTGGTGAAAGTGGCCAAGCAGAGATGAAGACTAACAGACCAGTGTTGCTGTAATAGGTGAGTTTCACAATGAAAAAACCATAGCATTGTTGACAACAAGTGATTTTGTCAGAAAAAACCATAGCATTGTTGACAACAAGTGATTTTGTCAGAAAATGCTTGAATAATTTTCAGTTCTTTTCCCTTGAAGATGTAGAAAAAAGACCATGGATGTGTTTCAGGCTTGCCATAATGCAAATGTGATGACCCTCAATGCAAGGTAAGACTCCATCTGAAATGGCTGTCACGTAGGTACGGGTATTAATCTGGTTTTATTGGGGAAATGTAGGCCATCAGTGAGAACTGAGCTCAAAATTGAAAAGCAGGACTTTCAGGTCAAGGACAAAATTATTTTGCCCTTTGTTTTATTGGCTGCTAGTTCAGCAACACTGTCAGGCTCCAATGTGGCTGGGGCAAGAACAGAGAGCAGGAGGTGCCCTGCAGTCACCTGGTATCACACCTGCCAGCCACAACATCCTGCTCTTTGCCTACAGAGAGAGCATCTCCTGCTGGCTCATCTGCACTCTCGAGGGAAATAGCAAGTCACAAGGAGAGAGCTCTTCATTGCTTACACACCACTTTGTGGTGAAATAGGTTCCTCCCTTTCAGTTCTGGGCCTGCTTTTAGCTTTAGCAGAAACCTGACCTCCTTTTGCATTATGTTTCCTTACTGCCTGTTGCCTCATGGACTTTTCTTCTCATCTGTCTCCCTTCCCTTTCCCATATTTTCCCTTCCCTCACCTTAAAATTGTACTCTTTGCTAACTTCTTTGTCCCTTTCCTTTGCTATGGTATAACAATATGTATTTGTTGGTCAGTGCCCTTTTCTTTTACGTCTTACTTTGACTTGCTTTGGGGTTTTCTTTGACTTAGGTTTTCTATGCTCCTTTTTCTCATCCCTCCTTTTAATTGCTCCTTCTGTTCTCAGCAACAGTCATATTATCCTGTTGATATACTTTTTATTTATTTGTTCCTTTTAGTCTCCCTAGGTGAGAGAGAGATTCTATTCTCTCACCTACAATGCTTTTACTTCTAGTTTCCTTTACTGGAAACTTCACTTGAATATTCCAGACATTCCTTTAAATATTTCATTTCCAGGAGAATTTGAGGACGCTGTCATATCTTCTGATTTACTGCAAGTCTGAATATTTTCAAAGAGCAATATTTCTGGATTGTAGCCAAAGCACCAAACCCTTCATTGCCCTATGTATTCCGGTTAGGTGAGGAGATGAGTGTGAGAGCCAGCTCCATGTCCCAGGTGAAATTAACACGGGCAGAACTTTCTCCTTTTTAATGCTTTTATTAAAACTGATCAGCTTGGGTGGGGAGAACCAATGGGTCCACTGCTCCCAGGAGTGACTCAGAGGATAAGGAAGAGCGCGGCTTTGTCTACTGGTCTGTGGGCAGAGCTGGGAGTTCTGTCCTTATGACAGCATCAGGAGATTCTCTGCTTTCTGGTTCAACATTCAAGGTCCTCTGTCTAGCCAACATCCTTTAGGTTAGGGTGAGGGGTAAAAGGCCTTGGCGGATACTAGGTTCTGTTCCTCACGTCTAGACATCACTTTGATTCATCAATTTTGTGTTGGCTTGTTGTTTTAGGGGTTTTTGGCTAGGTTTGGTGAGGGGTTTCTCCCGTTGCATGCTGGATCCGATCACACGTCTGGGTGTCATCCTTCAGGAAGCAGCAGGGTGTCACTCGACTAAAGGGGAATTCTTAATCAAGGACAGGTAGTTAATGAGAACCACAGGTGATTCCAAAAACATACAGTTAGAACTCCACCCTGGCAGCAACTGGCCCGACTTGTGTACTCTGCAACATTTTAAAAATATGGGCAGCTGTTCTAGTCATAACACCAGGCATGAAGGTTGAGCCTGGATTTCCAGAAGCCTCTGGAGAGGGTTTTTAGCTCAAACCCAGCCAGAGAGGTACACTAAACGCTGGTAGAGCTGCTAGTGTGGGAACACATCAGCAGCTGGGTCCTCATTTATCTCTGCATGGAGAGTCAGGGGCCAGCAGCTGTGCTGCTGTGAGAGGTCTCTGCACGGTGCTTCCCGGGGCTCTCCTGCACATCCAAATAATGAAGTGCCTCCCCCACACCTCCTCCTCAGAGGGGCTCGAATCAGGGCCGTCCTGCTCTCTGGAGAGCCGCAGTTCCGAGGAGGATGAGGGAGCTGCTTTCTCCTCTGTCCCGCTGTGAGCAGCCTGTCACAGCTGCGCTCAGGCGGGGGTCTCGCTTGGAGGGTCAGGAGGAGATCGTGCAGGCGCCAGCGCCTTGCCAACAGATTTTGCAGGAGCCGAGCTGTGCCTGCGGGGAGCCTGAGAGATGACGAGACGAGAGCCGAGCGCTGCCATCCGCTGTGGTGCTCCATTAAATCCCCGCTTGCCCGCGCCGGGGAGCGGAGGCGGGGGAGCCCCCTGGCCGCTCCCCTCGGGATGCTGGGGAAGCAAGGGCGGGCAGGCAGGACAGGACAGCCTCCTGCTGCTGGGAAAGGCTTCTGGACCTTGGGAAAGGTGGGAAAAGCACGGGCAGGCCCGGCGCTGTGGTGGCAGTGGGTGAGGGTGTGGGAAGGTTTGTGCCGGGTGTGCTGGGCCGGGCCGAGTCACGGCGCTCCCTGAGGGCGGCCTCCCCCCAGCTGCAGCCGCCGCCGCGCCCGCAGCGCTGCCCTCGTTTATCTCTGCTGAAGTCCTGGCAAGCAGCGCGGTTTTTACCGAGTGAGGGCTGGGGCACCTCCCCAGCGTGGAGCTTTATTCCCTTTTGGCCGCTTTCCCACCTCCTTCTACAACCAAGGCTGTCGCCACCCTTGGGAACCTGTGTTCCCTCCCGGTGCTGCCCCTCTCGTTTCCTTCTCCTCCTGCCCACACAGCGATGGGACCGCGAGTGCTCAGAGCCATGGTGTGTGCTGCCTGACCCGGGGAACAGGTTTCCTCAGACTCCATAAGAAATAAGAGAGAAAATTCTTCTTTGGATGTTTCCATCCCCACTGCCCTCAGCTCTTTCTCCCTCAGAAATAAGTGAAAAAATTCTTCTTTGGATGCTTCCTCCCTCCCTGCCCCTGAAGTCCTCTGAGCACCATCTCCTGCACTGCCTCTTTCCCCAGTCTCCAAATTTCTTGCTTTCAGGCCCACTCACCAGGTCTCTTTCCTTCAAGTATGCTTCTTTCAGAAATCCTTTTGATAGCTTCTTCTCATTATCTTAATGAACAATTAGAGAGTGAATCCGTCAATGTAATTTCTATGTTCTTTCTCCTTGGCTGTGAGCAGCATGGGTTATACCCCTGCTCAGTGTCGGCAGCATGCCCCAGCTTTTCAAACGTTGGGGAAATATTCAAAGGTGCCTAAAAACTTCCATCCTTCTGGCTTTGAGACTACTTAATTTTTTTTACAGGAGATTACTAAGACTGGCTGCAAAAGAGGGTAAAGTAGTCTATTAAAAAAAAAAAAAAAAAAAAAAAGATAACTGAGGGCTATTATTTCCTCTTCTAGGAGGAAACCAAACAGGGGCACTGAAACCAGAAACATCTGAATTTTCATTTGGTATATAGAGCTTGCTGGATGCCTCTGCCCACCCCTGGTGAGGGAAGGATTGTCTGCCTGAAAGCTTCATCTCCAGCAGAGTTCTGCTTAACTGAGGCACCAAAACTACCTGTGATGCTAGTGTGCATTGAACAAATGTTTAAAATAAGGTAATGCTGGCTCTGTTGATGCTCACTGAGATTCTGGCTAGGCTCCTTTTCAGTGAGGCTGAAAAGGATGCCACCTTGCACAAAAGGCATGAACATATATTTGTATGCAGAGTCTTGGATAGTTCTGAGATGATATTTGAATTTAAACATTCATTAAAACTGAAATAGCTTCAAGTCAGTGGGTGAGCTGGGAGAGACAGACAGATAATGCTACTGTGAAAGGGGCCATATAGTGACGCTTTGCTCCCAGCAGATTGTGCAGATTCCAGTAATGTTTTGTCTTTATGTGTTTCTCACCTTCTGTCTTACCTCTTTAACTTCCTGAAGGAGCAGGGAAATAATTGGAGGCTTTGCTGGCTTTCTAAGTTGTTGTAAATATCCAGGAGAGCCACAGTTTCAGGGTAGTAAAGTCGATTTCTTGCCACCCTTGGAGCTATTGACACAGGCTCTCAGGAGGCCAGTGCACACAGCACCAGGGGTCCTGGACCCTGTGGTCCTGACCCCTCCTTTCTGTTTGGAGTTTGAAGATCCTGGGAGTTCATGAGGACCTCCCTTGCCACCCCAAGGCAATCTGGCTGCATTCCAACCCCACGGCAGCAGGAGCCTGCTCAGCTTTCCCTAAGGATTCACCATTTCATCGTTTGCCATCTTCTTGCAGTTTAATAATAGGCATCTGGTACCTGTCACTGTCAGCTCCCAGGTGCTATATTTAGACAGATCAGTATGGTGATCCCAGTGCTGGTGTCAGTGGGCCACACTAGAAATAGCACTGAAATCACACACTAAATAAAGCAGCACTTACAGGAACAAAAATAGAGAGTTTTCTTCAGTTACTTACAATAAAGGAATCAGAACCTCTTATCATTTCATGTTTTAATACAGAATTAAATTTATTCTATACCACCCTCACCCTATTTACGAGTCTCTCTCTTTTTTACCACCCTTAGATATTACCTGTGGAAAATGCCGTAGGTAGAATGGTAAGAGGGAAGCTCCAATATTTGAAACTGAAACAAGAGAGATAATTTTGTATCTGAAAAGAGATAAAAATAGCTTTCTGGAAGGGTGTGGCAACTACAGTATTCAGATATTCCTATTAAATGATGAAAAGTGGAATAACTTTTAGAAGAAATGAGAATATATTCTTTGCAGATTCTCAAACCTACCAAAGTACAATTTTCTTTTTTTTTTTTTTTCCCTAGAAAACAAGTAGAATGCAGTGTTTTAGTTGATATTTCATTTATATTTCTGACATTTTTATACAGCCAGGAATGTTAAAGCAATTAATTAAAAATCATGAGTATCTGTATAACTAGAATCTGTGGCAAACTGCATCCAAAAAACCCACAAATCACAAAATATGTAGTCCTTACTGAGTTAGGTAGAAAAACCCAAAAGCCTATGAAAGTTGTTGAAAGTGTCAGTATTTTGGAAAAAAAAAATCTGTTTGGAATGACCTCTTAAAAATATTTTCATCAAATTGGCAATGTGAAAAATGTCTCATTTGTCACATGGGATTGTAAAAATATCAAAAGACTTCTTCCCAGTGTTCATTTTTTTTGCATTTTTAAAAGGGAAATTGCATTTCAAAGCTGAAAGCTATTCTGGACTAGACTGAAATGTTTTATGAAAAATGTCATTGCTTTTAAACATTTTTAATGAAAATTTTGCAAAGTTCGTGGCTTCACAGAATGTTTTGTTGTGTTCAGCTCCTCATTTTCTAATAAGACAAGTTAATCATGAAAAGCCTTTGTAGGAAGGTGCAACAGAGCATCTTCCCACTCAAAATCTTCCATAACCCAAGATGACAGTGAGTAATTTTGTGATCATTTTCACCAACAGTTCCTCATATTTGTACGCTTAAAGAGCTTCTTGCTTAACTTCAGAGGTTCTGTTTCCACTGTGGATTCGTGGGTAAACTGCAGAATAACCCCAGATCCCAGTTTTGTGCTTGGATAGGGCAGAGACAGACTTCTGGGTTTCCAAGGTATGTGGTGTTGTGGTGTTGCGTTTCTCTTTCATTCTCTTGGCAAGGAGAGTAAGAATCTCTTGTTCCCCAGGTACAAAGGGCAGTCACCTTCCTCTGCTGTTGAGTCTGCAAGAAATTGGGTAGGTGTCTGTGGGTCTTTTTGAAGGAAAGGAAAGGAAAGGAAAGGAAAGGAAAGGAAAGGAAAGGAAAGGAAAGGAAAGGAAAGGAAAGGAAAGGAAAGGAAAGGAAAGGAAAGGAAAGGAAAGGAAAGGAAAGGAAAGGAAAGGAAAGGAAAGGAAAGGAAAGGAAAGGAAAGGAAAGGAAAGGAAAGGAAAGGAAAGGGGAAAGGAAAGGGAAAGGAAAGGAAAGGGAAAGGAAAGGGAAAGGGAAAGGAAAAGGAAAGGAAAGGAAAAGGAAAGGATCTCCACGAGCTTCACATGGAAAATACACTGTGTCTTCACCTGCTGAACCTCCTCACCTCTCCTGATGGAGCAGCCTCCATGGGACCATTACATCAGACAATCTAAACCGCCTTTTTCTCCCTTGGCTCCACTCCCTTGATAAAGGGGCTCTTCCCTGTTTGGCTGTGTGGGTCTCTCAAGCCAAGCTCCTGCTGGGAGCCTGAGGAAAGCATTTCTAGCAGCTCTGACCCAGTGCTCCTTCAGGCCACCCCACATCTCCCCCTCTAGTCTCAATCCTGGTGCCTCCAGGCCCTGGGAGATGAGGACAGAGGCTTCCAGCTTCTGCCAGAGAGACAAGGTCATGGGTAATGGAGTGTGTACGAGGCTAATGTGACCTCAGAGCACTTTAAAGGGCCGTATTCTTTCCTTCCACGCCAAAGGAAGAGCTATTGCAGGCAATTTGGCAGGAACTAGCCAGCAATTATTTGAGCAACAATTTCAACCATTGCAAGGCCCTATTGTGAGGATATTGATGGCGAAGTGACTGATGCCTCCCAGGCTGCAGGTAAATGTGATTCCTGGTGCTGGAGTCAAGCTGACCTAGGGGAGTCAGTACTGACAGACTTCTGCTAAAGAAACAGGCTTTTGTAAGAATGAGTAACAGCAATATACCATATTATATGTAATGTTTCACCTATCTGTATTTTTTTGTGATTTTTAATATGAAACAGTCTTGTTCAAGCCTAGACAAACAGAAACTAGCTGGCTGTGGATTTTGGCTGCTAATGTTGTTAAGGCAGGCCAGGTTTAAAAAGGTTGACTCTTCTTACCCTTTTGCTGCCTTGGTTGATGTATCTGGAAGTGGCTATTCATGTAGGTGGTGTGAGGAATTGTGCTTTTGTGGGGGGACCATGGAGAGGTGAATCCCTATTTTTGCTGTGCTGGGTATCTCTGTACCTCAGAGCTCCTTTGTAGTCCTGCTTCTCAAGTGGAGCTGGTTCCTCCATGGCCAGTTTTAGGGATAAAGCCCCCTCAACATGGAAAAGCAGGCTGCAGTGTTTGAGGAGGCTGTCAGGGTGCACTGCTGAGCCTGTTTTCTGTGATGGCGTGGGATTTCAGCTGTCACTGCTTGTGCCTCTCCAGTCATGCTGCAAGCCTGGGCAGGGGAAACAGTTACACAGAAGCAAACGATGAACATTATTCATTATCCTGATTTTGTTGGGAGGGCTCAGCAGTTCAAGAGCTCTGAGGGAGTAATTGAAGCACTAAAAACAAAGAGCTGACTTGTTATGGCACTTGAGAGAGGAATGAAAAAATAAATGGGAGAAGAGAGTTCAGATGTGTGGGAGAATGCTGGTGGCTGAAATTTCAGCCTGCTTGAGAAATTGTCTCTCTCCTTGTATTACTGTCTCAGCTAGAGTTTTTGTGGGGCTGCTGCAACTAAATTTTGAGCTGGATGAAGTTGACAGAAGCACAAAAGGGAGTGTTCCTTGCTCCTGCCCCAACATAAGAGGGGAGGGAGTGTGGGAGGTGTTGCTCTCACTTGGTTTCCAGCTGCTTCCAGATACATCTTTACTCCTCGGTGGTCCTTCTGTCAGATCACAAGGGTGGAATCTGTGCTCACTGTAGCCTCCTGGACTCTAGGATTCACCTCAGTTTTCTATTCACCAAATCTAAATACAAAGATTTTGAGGTGAAGTGGTAAAACCCACTTGTTGTCCAAACCTTTCTCTGGTGATGAGTGTTCACAAGGCACTGTAGTGTATGGTGCTTTGGTTAGCTTTTGCATTGGTGAAGACATGACATGCTGTTATTAATCTTTCAAATGAGATGTAAGTCCTAAATCCTCGCTAATCCTTATATCCATAGCACAAAACCATACAAATGACAAGATGTGCAGAGCCTCAGCTCATAATGAAGAGGCAATTATGGAGCCAACTGCAGCACTGGGCAGTGGTGGGGAAAACTGAGATGTTTAATTTGGTGTGGAAAAAGTCAGGTTCAGAACTTGTATTGTCTGTCTCTCAAAATTATAAGCCTGCCAAGTATATTACAGTACTGATAGAATGAATAACTTTTGGTTTTAGCCAGAGTAAATTGTCTGTTTGTTAGTATAGCCCTCTCATTTCCTGTCCTGGTGGGGTTCAAGTGAGACAAAGAAGAATTTTAGGATAGGTTGAAAAAATCATAGCAGCAAGGTGAGGAAATTGTATGATCACTTCTGACTTCATCAAACAGCCAGCTCCAGGTGCATCTGGGCTATGGTTATATTCTAATACCTGTAGCCCTGTTTCCTTGCATGTAATTTTTCCACATCACAAAATACTTCTGTTAAGGTGAATGGCTGTACTGGAATGGGTGGAAAAAATTAGGCAGAGTCAAAAATTGATACATTCAAACCATCTTTCATGATTGTAGAAGCCTTTCCCTCTCCCTTCTCTTAGTATTACTGATGGATGCAGCCTTTCTGGAAAAAGGACATGTATACACTACTATATAGAAGTTGGTTTTGACTGAGTCCTAAAAGATTTTTACTCATCCATCAATTGATTATGTTGTCATTGCTACATGAGGCTGTTCAGCATAGAGCATCTATTACTGAGGCTCTGATTGAAACATTGCCCTTGTTGTGCAGAACTATTTAACTTTGTCTCTTTGAAATGAAATGCAAAATGTTTCTTATCTCACAAAAAGACAGATTTATTCTCAGCAGAATTTGAAAAACAGATACGCCAACCTGAAAACATTTCTTTCAGTGGGCGCATGTACAGGTGCCAAGTTTTCACCAACGAGGCTTAACTTTCAGACCTAGTAAAAATAACAAATTGTGAATAAGTCTCGTCTAACACAAAAATTGAAATGCATTCATCCTTCCCCCAGTAACTTCCCATTTTGTGGCTTGCACAAGCAGCTGGAATATGGTTCGGAATTGGTTGGCTTGCTGGTTTTTTCACGTGAAGGAAGGGGTGGCGAAGACGGCGACGAGGAGGGGGTGGGGGGCTGGTGGTGTTTGTGTGTTTGCTTGTGGTTTTTTTTTTGTTTTGTTTTTTTTTTTTTTTTTTTTTTTTTTTTTTTTTTTTTTTTTTTTTTCCCCTTAAAAGGTAAAATAAATTCGGTTCTGCCGTGTTTTTTGCTGGAGCTGCCGGTCTGTGGGAGCGCAGCCCGGGCTGGCCCCGCCGCCGCCGCTGGGTGCCAGTGCAGCCCCGGCGGAGGCAGCGGCCTTGCCGCTCCCCGCCCGCTCTTCCCCCGGATTCTGCTCTGCCTTTCCCTTGCCTTCCCCATTCAAACCACAGCAAAGTCCCCGTGCGGGCCCTGCCCAGCCCCGGAGCCGAGGCAGCGGCATCACCGAGGGCGCTGAGCCCCAGCTTCCCCCGCTGAAAGGCTTGGCAGCCTCCGGACGAGCCTGGCCCTTCGCTTTGGCTGTCTCCAAGTCTGGCTCTCTGCTGTGGCAGCTCCAAGTCTGGCCCTTCGCTTTGGCAGCTCCAAGTCTGGCTCTTGGCTGTGCTTTTGACCTGAGTACCGTGGGGATGGAAGCGGGGCTGGCATCATCGAGGAAGGGCTGCGCTCCTGCGGGACTCAGCGGAGCGGCTCTCCTCGTTCACATCCCCTCGTTCACATCCCCTTGTTCACACCCCCTCGTTCACATCTTTCCAGCTTTGCAAAGCAGGCTCAGTGCTCACAGGACGGTCAGGAAGGACAGGACGGTCTTCCTGTCCGGCTGCTCCCTGCCTCCCTGTGCAGTTCGCCTCAGTTGTCCCTCACTGTGCGGCTCCCGGGGTTGCAAACATCAGAGGCCGGGGATGTGGTTGATCTAGTCGTCACTCTGTTGACTAGAAAAAGATTTAAACTTTCCAGGTAACCTGGAGCTGTGGGAGCCTGCTACTACCCTTTGGTAGTGCTAAGAATTTGTGACTGATTTAGTGCAACACCTTTGGTTTCAGCAGAGGGAGGAATGAGCAACACTTCTTTCTGATAACCAGCTCTCTTTGCTGTTTCAAGTTGGAAACTTAAGAAATCAATTACACAATTGATTTCCAGAAGGCAAAATTAGGCTGGAAAGCTGTAGACAAGGATTCTTAGAGAGTGTGCAAATCCAGCAGTGGTAGTTTATTAGCTTTACAGCTTTTTTTAACCAGCAACTTCACAGCTACTGCACTGGTGTTCTGGGGTAGAAAAGTATTGTCTTCACCTCAAAAATAAAATGAAATTAGCTACATGCAAATAAACTGACCTTCTTAAGCAGCACAGGGTATCCATAGCAGAGTAGGAAAAAGGAAGTAGAACCCCCAAATCCTGCATGCCACTGGCTACATAGAGAAATGCATAAATATAACTATTAGAGACCTATGTCAAGATATCTAGCCAAAAGCCTAATGCTAGGTGGTCTTTTAAAAGTTATTGCTTCTAGCAACTTTCTACCTTCTATGATACCCCTGAAGGTAAAGGGATCATGAAGATGCTGTTCAAAAGCACTTCTACAGTCATGGAAAGCTTTCTTCCATCAGCCAGTTTATTTCTTTTTTAGTCAAATCACATAGCTTGAAGAGAGGATAGTGCCCAGTTTCAAGTAGTGTTTCTTTTGCAGATTGAAAACCTGGAGCCTGTCATCTCTGAAATGGCCATAAACATTTCCTATTAATATTAAGGATCACAGATGGGCATCAGGAGGAGCCTAGGCTTTAAAAAGAAGCCTGTCACTGGGGCATCATTTCTGCAGGAGCTGTCAGGAGCACTGTCTCTTTTGAATGGTTCCTGTTCACAAAAGTAACAAACATGTCATTATTTTGTATTTCCAGAGAGCCAAAAGGAGGCAGTCCACTCCAAGCTGCCTTCAAAAGCAAAGACCCTGCAATCAGAAGCAGCAGCTCTTTGGGAGCTGGAGGAAGATGTGAGGGAGGAAGCAGAGACCTGTGACTGATGGATGCCAGCTAGGTGTGGCTTTAACAAATGCCAGCAGGAATGCCTCTTGGCAGTGCTTGCATGACAGGAGCTGCTGAGATTGGGCACATGTCTGACAATGTGAGGTTGTCACCTCTGTCCCATGGTGCGCTCAAGGATGAAGGTAAGAGGTGGAAGGGCCAAGGGTACATGGCCAAAACTGAAGCTGAGGTACAGCTCCCCACATGGGTGTCCTTCCATGAGGCCACAGCGCTGACCAGCTCTGCTGAGCCTTGAGTTTCATCCCTCTCTGGAATAAACAAACAAAATTCAGTCACCTTGGTCTGTGACATGCTTTCTGTTTTTCTTGCTTCTCCTCAAAGTAAAAGCTTTCATGCAGAAAACAATGCTCTTTCTGCCTGTGTTTTCACCTTTCAGCTCCCCCTTTTCTTGCTTTGCCCACCCTGCCTCCAGCGTGTCAGAAAGAATACCCTTTTCCATGAAAAAACACTTGGTGTTTAAAGCATCACATTTCTTCCAGTTAGTATTGAAATAATGCTAATTCTATTCTCTTGCTTAATTCTATTTCTTTTCCTGGCCCTGCTGATTATGAAGACATTAGTGCTAAATACAGGTGTTCTCCCTTTATCATCCAGATCCATTTAGCAATGCTGCAATCTAGCTCCTGTGACATCATGATTCATCACCAGTGACTGCATTACAGATGCAGCCAGCATCAGCAGCCTCTAAATCCCGTGGTGGTAGTGGCAGGTGCCTGGTAACAGAGCAGAAAATGGAGGCTGGCTTGTGAACAACGTGGTGGCTGCTAATCTGTGACACTGGGAACATAAAAACTGTGGGGTGCCTGAAATGTGACACCAGGCCAGGTTTGCCTAAGAAAGATCAGAGGTGTGCTGAAAGGTGACCTTGATTGTCCCAGTTCCTGAACAGGCCACCAAACAGCTGGCTGCCCTGCCCACACAGGCCATCTCTCCTGTCAGGTTTGTGGGATTGGGATGAAAGTCCCTGGGAGCTCAAGTACCTTGGGGTCTGGGGGAGCTTGGCTCTGCAGCATCCAGCTCTCCAGGTGAATAGCATGGGGCTGCTTGTCTTTGGCAGCTCAGCTGGGAAGCAAGAAGGAGGTATGGAAAAGACCTCTGTGAGGCTGAACTGCATTTCCATCTTCAACGGTCAAATGTGAATGTAAATTGTAAATATCAAACGGTATTTCCCAGTAATGAATATGCTTTTCACTTGTGCATCACAGCCTAAAAAATTCCTGAATATTTCCATCCCCTCTTCCACTCTTGTTTTTTGGTTTACTTAGGATTGCCTGTTTTAAAATTCCAAACTCTGTATCATAGATGTCCCTCAGTAGCTGCAATGAAGGAAAATGATGCTGCCAAGTTTTAAAGGGGAAGAAGGGAGTATTCTACAGAGTGTACATCAGCATAGACATAACAGTGGCTGCCTTGGTTTATACCTGCAGGTTTATACCTCTGAGATAGCAGAGACCACTTCACACAAAACCTCCCTGAGTGCTTGTCTGTTTGGAGGGGGCTGGAAGCATGGTTGGTGCTGCACCAGTACAATGAGCTGGTGCTTTGCAGCAGCACCAGGTTACTTGCTGAGGTGTGTGCCAATGTGTGTGCACGCTGTGACTGTGACCTGAACGTGCTGGCTGCATGGCTGACTGCCAGGAGGCCTCGACAGCTGCCTCTGAGGTGGCCTCAGGGTGACAATGGCAACAGAGAGCACCAGTCCATGTCTCTCTGAAGGAAAGGAACTCAGCTACCATCTCAATCCTCTCAGCTTCTCTCTTAGTCCTCTTTGCCCCTGGCAGAGGTCAGCTAAAATTACAGCCTCAGTGGCTGTTTCAGTGGCTGAGTTCCCCCCACACTTTTGAGCCCAAGGCTCTTGGATGAGGTGAGCCCACACAGTTGCTCTCTGTAGATGAGCTGAGCTTGCTGTCACTTTTGGGGAAGCAGCTTTCCCCCTCACCAGTGGGACTGCCCCTGGCTTGGCACAGGAGAAGGTGACAGCTCTGGGCCAGGGTCTCTTGCTGGAGGACAGGGACTATGAAACCTGTGGGAGACCAGGCTGTTTCTCTCAGGAGTTCCTGCCCTCATGGGAAGTCTCCCTGGTAGCCAGGGATTGCCTTCCCCTTTTATTTTGGTCAGGGGAAGCGAGGAGCAAAAGGACAAGAGGCCCCCATGAACACATGTGTCTGATGCTATCCTGTCTTTCAGCTGGTACATTTTTAGGAGTTTGTCTTTCTATGTCTTAGGAGTTCTATAGTGACAGAAAACGAGCTAAGCATCCCTGTGTTTAGGGATCTTAAGCATCTTCTGTTCCTTTACTGTGTCCTTAAAAAAAAATTTGTGGTTGAAACTTGGTTTTTTTTTTTAAACTTCTTCTTTGGCCTCTGAGAATTTTGGTGATACCAAAATTTGGGTCACGTTTCTCCAGATTTGTCAGCAGCTAGAGATTTTGGGATTCTGAGAATTTTGGTGATACCAAAATTTGGGTCACGTTTCTCCAGATTTGTCAGCAGCTAGAGATTTATCTGTCCCTTCATTGTTAACTGAGTCTGCACCTTCAGCTTGTAACTGTGTGGTCCATGCTACTGGGAATAATTTTATGTCTTGCTGTTGAGGAGAATGGCAGGGAGTCATTGAGCAAAATTTGAGGTTTTTCCTCAAAACATAAGGGATCTCAACTAGTGAGAGAATTGAAATTTCCTGGGTATGTCAGATGCACATGAATCTGGTAGTTTCTCACAAGGCCAGACTTACTCATCATCAGTGTTGTGCACTTGATACGGACCCATGTTGTATTTTTTCAGTCTGGGTAGAAGAAGCAGAGCTGGGAATGAGACACCAGTTTGTGGCACTGTGGTGGAAAGGTACATTGGGCACTTTGTGTTGGTGCCTGCTCCCAGTCACACATTTTGGCCTGAGGAATAGACATGTCTGCACAAAGATATGGATTTTTCTCTATTGTTTGTAGTGGAGTAAACCTCAGCACCTACTAAAGTCAATGCTTTTGCATCAGTGCAAAAGTGAAAAAAAACCCAAAAAACAAACACACCCAAAACCAAACCAAAACCAACCTCCCCCAGAAAAAAAACCACCACAAAATTGCAAGAAAAAGAAGGCAATGTGTTCGGAATTACTTTTTCTGAAAGATAAAACTGTATAATTTTAAAATTTTGAAAATTTTAATAGTTCTGTTCATTCAGTGTCTTTTAGCAAAGCTTAGAGTTAAAATAATTTTTTTTAATGACAGTGGACATCCTGCCCACCATACCTGGAGAAAGGGAATGGCTGAACATTTTTCTATGCTGGTGACTGTTTTGAGTCATAGGGTGGTTTGGTTTCTTATTTACTGCACCAGAACATGCTCCCTTCTTAAAAGAGTGCAGAGGGACAGAGAACCAGTCAGAGAAAGAGCATTAGTGCTGAGTCAGTTTTCCAATAGAGATGTGAAGGTATTAGCTATATCTGTGGATATGAAAAAATACATTATCACCTAGTGCCTCTTAAAACTAGCCAATTTATTTATATTCTTCATAGGTCATATGTCTATTGTCAGAATTTATGGCAAACATTTGAGATAAAGGTAGTTGTAGGTTTGACAACAAAAGTGATAAAGAAGCTGTGGAGGGCAATGAAAATTGATGGGGAGAGAGAGTGATGAACAGCAAAAATGCCATTACGGTCAAGTGATGGGGTAGAAGGTGAAAGAGAAAGAGAAATGGGCTGTTTGCAGTAATTTGGATATCTTCACACCACCTTGCTCAGCTGCCTGTGAACATCAGCTTACTTTATTTACTGTTGCACTTGTTGGTAATGTCACTGCAGTGGAGTGAGATTCCTGAACTGTCCATGCTCATGCCTTTTTCTTTGTGAGCTGCAACTTGTGTATTTTTTCTCATTTTCCCCAAGACGAAGAGAAAAATACCCCCAATACAAACAAAGCAGGGTGTAGCTTCCAGGACAAAGATCTAAAAATTACTTTCTTTTAACAAAAGAAGTACCCTTTCTTTAATGCACTTTCAGATGTTCAAAAAATTGTCTTGTTTTCATGGAGAAAAGAGGGAAAGGGTGGTTTTGGAGTTATGTTGTTGGATGGATGCAGATTTTCCCTGGGAGCCAGGCTCACAGGGAGGACTTGCAAGTCCATTATTTTAAACACTAGAAGGGTGCATGTGAATTGATTTCTCATGCAGTTTATAAAAAAAGAAAAAAAAGAAGCAGTAAATGTTAGGACCCCTTTACCTACATCATGCTTTTACTTGTGGCTGCCTCTGATGATAATGCAGTTACTTGTGGAGGCAGCTGGTCCTTGTCAGGCATAATGTAATCAAAATCCAACCGCTAATAAAAGTGAAAGAAAAGGGTAAGAGAGGAAAATTTAGCAGCCTCTCATATCACTAGTGAAGTTTTGATGACTTAAAATGTCAAGAAGAGTGGATGCAGCATTTAGGGAGAGTTTTTTAAAAGCTTTTTTCCATCTCTCTGGCTTCTGTAACCCTACTACTTCTGCCTAATGCTGGTAGTTGAAAAAAAAATATGAACTGTGTTCCCTTTTCTTTACCAGATTTAAGTATGGAGAGAAAGAGAAAATATGTGATTATGGAAAGCAAACTAGAGAAACTTTAGAACAGGGAAACTTCTGATTGAAGAAATGCTATTAATTTTAGGAAATTCTGCTAGCTGAAATTCTGTTCAGCCTCAAGCTCTGGGTAGTGCCACAGTGAAAGTCTCCCTTTAGCTCATTTCACATTTTATTTGTTTTGATTTAAAAATTGCCAGGGAGGTAGAAGGTGGACAGATGTGCTCTGTCAGACATAGCGGGAGTGGGTTATGAAACTTCTGTGAGTGCTCCTTGTCTGCTTCAGCATAAAGTCAGCCAGCAAATTGAAATCTTCTCCAACAAGGATTTAAATTAAATTGACTGCCTTTGCATTGGGTCAAAGCAGGAGCATTCATATAATCAATTAATGTGGCTCAGCTTTGGGGATGGCAATCTCCAGTTGAGACAATAATGAACAGATGGGGCTTGTAGCTTATTAAATTGCTACCTCTATGGCATCTGTGCCATGGACTAAAAAGCAGGTGGGGTCATGTTTTGCATAAATGTATTGCATGACCTTGAGGGAGCCTTTCAGTTGCTTTCTGCCTCGGTTTCCCTTCTTCCAGAAAGCTTTTAAAGCATGAACTCTTCAGTGTCTACATAGGAAAATGATTCTCTCCCAGTGGCTAAGACCTACATTTGGATTAGCTGATTGTAAAATAATATTGGTTGAGCTATTTTAATAATGCTGATGTAGACCCCTATTTTAGATGCAGCTACATGGGCAAAACTAAAGCATGGCTTTCTGCTGGATATCCACATTCTCTTTGGGAAGTGTTTGTTTTTTGTTGTTTTTTTTTTTTTTTTTTTTTTTTTTTCCCTTGCTCTGGAAATGAGGGAGTGGCATTGCCTGAGTGATCTGCCAGAAGTGGACGTCAGCATGCTCTGCCTCAAGCTCAGAAATGACCAGAAGTGACGTGGATAGATGAGTGCCTTGCTAAACCTGAGGCAGTAGATATTGCTGAGAGGAAAGGTGTATTAGCTGAAGTTTGGCTCTGTGGCCCCTCAGCTTATAGATGGGCTGGCAGAATGAGCCCCTGTCTTTGCCATGTGCTGTGGGAAGATGTATCGTGGGTCTCAGCAAGGAGGTTTGCTCATATAATCACACTTGAAAGCCTCTTCTAGCACAAAGCAGGCCTGAGCAGTTCTCTCACCCCGGCTGCAGTACGTTTGCAATCCCACTTGTCTCTTTTAGCTGCAATAATGTAATTGCTGCTATTAATAATAAACTGACAGGCTGTCTTTAAATAACTGTAAGGCTGACAGACTAGTGTCGGTTGGATGCTCCGAAGTTTGACTAACAGCAGGGAGAAATAGAACAGCTCCATTCCCAACTCCTCATGCAGTTAAAGAAAGGCTGGCACTGGCAAGAGGCAATGGAGGGCTGACACGTGGCACTGCGATGCCTCAGGGACCTTCTGCAGAGCAGTTGCTCTGTGACTTGTCTGGTTTCTCTGGGAAAAGACAAGTTTTCATGCTGACAAGTGAAATTTCTGAGCTTTTCTAGAAGTTCTTTAGTCTCAAAGATGGATTTTAGCAGGTGTAAGTTTAGGTTCTTATGTAAATATGTGTGCAGCTGGTGACCAGCAGAACCAGGGTGGAAGAAGAAGCCAAATTCCAAACTGCCCCTCCATTTGCTCTCCTTGGGTGAGCTGGGCTGGGGCTCCAGCCATGAGGCTGACTGCCTGCAGAGACATGCAGTCAGGTCAAAGGGATGCTGTAATCCTGCAGGTTGTCTCTGGGAAGCTAGAGTTTAGCCCAGGCCCCTCAGCACAGTCTGTTTGTGTTGGTTTTACCTGTTGTATCTATAAAGGGAGCATCTTGAAAGGGGATTTAGGCAGAAGGATGGGACCACAGGATCACTGAAAGGAGAATCAGGGCAAAGACACCAGCAGAGGCAGAGTGGAGGGGTGCCTGGGGGAATGTGATGGCACCTGTGTTCTGACACCCCACAGGTCTCTAATGGCAAAATCCATCCACTCAAGAGGGGTATGATGGCAGGGTATCCAAATCTGACACTTTTCCAAGGCTGGCACCTAATGTCTTGCTTTCAAGGTTTCAGTGGGGGATGGGTTTTGTAATAGGAAGTCTGGCAGCATCAGCATGCGGATGGGCTGCTCTGATATTCAGTGAGCTCCCTGTCAAATGAGAGGGGACGAACAAGATAATGAGCCAAGGAGAGAGAAGTCTGCCATGGGTAAAAGCCGTAAAAGAGCTTGAGTGTTATCTGTGTATTTTAACCCTAGTAGCTGAAATATTTTTTGGATGATCTAGCATGCTTATATGAGGACAAAATGGATTTCTAGCCAGCATGGACATTTAAAGTCATTTTTGAATCCTTTTCAAAGCTTCATTAATATCTGCAATTATGGGCAGCTACAGTGCACTTGACCTGGCGTGCTAGTGTCACCAGGCTAAGCTGAATGAATCAAAAAACTTTTTATCACAGCCTGACCCTGCTTTGGCTACAGACACAGGGGGTGAGTAGAAAAATCTTTTACCTGCACCAGATGACCAAGTCCATGCATCTATGTAATATGTATTCCTCTTAAAACCATTTTTGTTTGCTTATAAATGTCATTAATACTTAATTGAGCTTATGGAATTTCTGTTGTACTTAAACTGTTAAATAAAATGATGGTTTCCAGTGATGAGAACAATTAAGCATGCAGAATATAATGAAACTTGATAGAGACTCAGCTGCTGTCCCCCCTATTAGTGTGCACAGCTGTGCATGTGTGTCAGCATTTGCAGGTTAAAGAAGCAATTAATCTGAGCAGGGTGAACGTGAAACTCTTGCTTAAGCACACAGACAGATTGTGAACCTCAGTCCCTGACTTTTTTCGTTAAGGTCGCAACTCAAATTGCACCCAGCTAAGTAAATCTGTTCTTCTCAAATCCCACAATTCTAATTAAATATGAGGGGTGATACTGGTGAGTGATGTCCTGGTGGCATAAATCCACATTGCCAGCAATTTATGCACATAGTGTTCACTGATATGGTGATTCATATCTGCTGTGATTAAGAGCTGAACGGCTTGTAGATCTTGACATAGTTTCTGTGGGGTCAGATTACTAAAAGAACAAAATATCAAGGAGTAACATTTGATAATTTTGCTCATGAACAGGCCTCGTGTGCTTGGGCAAGCTCACTAGGGCTCTCAAGCATTAGGCACAAGCAGCACTAATACCTGGAGCAGTTGGTGCCTGTTGCACTCTGTCAGGCTGTGAGATTTGCAGCAGCCTCCGTGCCTCCTGCTGGGCAAACAGGAGCTGCAAGGGCCTTTGGATGTCCTTGTGCTCTGTGTGAGGTGAGCAGGAAGAGAGACAGGGAGTTGTTAGTTTAATTTCATTTTGAAAATCATACATTAAAGACGGTGATATTGATAATCTGCTGAATGTACTGACACTCAGAAAGAATGGAGAAAGTAGGTTAATAAATCACCCTATATCCACTTTAGTCTGCATTTCAATTTTCATTTCTCAGAAACACAAATTGCAGCTGTTCTTTAAGTTGTCTGATCTATCCTCTCAAGAAGCCAATTTTGTTTTTAATTTCCTCTGATGAGACTCAGAAGATGCTGGATAAAATATTAGGTGAGTTCTTTTATTTATTTATTTTTGAGGCAGCCTTCTGTGTGTTACACATTATGGTTTCCTTCTTTGCTGCTAAGGAAAGTGCTCATCTCTTAAAGCATTCTTGATGGAAGAACTGTCAATGAAAAGTGTAAAGCTCCAGACTCCTCTCTAGCAGGGGTAAAGAAAATATAATCAGTAAAATGGGTGATTGAAGCAGGTGCAAAGCTTGACATTAGTAAAAAAACATTTGGAAAGGGAAAGACATAGTAAAAAGACCTGAGATGCAAGGGTTTTAGTGGTGTATTTCTTTCTCCCAGCTAAGCTGCAGTTAGAGAAGTTCCAGGTCTAATTCCCAGTGCACTCCATAATAATAAAGGTATTTTATTAAAATATTAGCAGCTGGGAAGGAACTTTGCAAAATGCTGTAAGAAAAACCCTTCTGCATAAATAGGATTATATGGGAGTTTTCAATATGGTAATTTAGTTGGGAATTTTTATTATCTTTTCTTCAGTTGCTATGGGACTTTAAAGCCAGGGACAGTAAACAGAGAAATCAAATTTTTGGAACCAGCTGCTGTATTACCAGCCATTGCTTTCATACAATACGGTCCTGTCTGCAGTAATGACACAGAACCAGAAAAGCAAAATTAAAATCTCTTTACATTATGAAAAATGTATTAATTATGTATTAATTAATAGCATATTACAGAAACCAAGGAGGAATCAAAGGAATCTGATAGCAGCCTATATTGCTTCTCTCTTTTGTGCAGAATTTAATGCATGGTGCATTAGTGCTATTATATAGGTTAGGAATAGAGCTGAATTCACAGAAAGCCTGCATTTGACTTTTTTTTAGTTTGTTAATTATCTGTACCAATATTTCTTTGTACAAATGTGTTTACTTTAAACTGTCTGAGCAGGATTTGAGGATGCATTTCTGTTAATCTGTTCTCCAGGAACTATTTTTCTAGCCTTTTCCCTGTCCAGGCACCTTCCTGCTCTGGACTGGTGCCTGCCAGTAAAGAGACTTGCTGCTGTTTTCCCTCTCGATTGGGAGGTTTGACATTTCCTTTGTATTGTCTGAAATACAAGTATTGTCTGAAATGGCCACTCAGGCTTCTTTCTGAACAAAACTACCAAGATATTTTGGACAAGTCTCTTTTTGCATTGAAAGAATTGTTGAAAGAGGTAAATCTGACAGTGCAGAAAGCCTGGGGGTTTTGTTTGGTCAAACAATGCTGCAGAAATTCTGTCTGTGCCATGTGTCTTGTCCTCTCCAAACTCTGGATGCTGGGAAAGTCAGTGCCAGAGCCCAGAAGAAACCTGTTGCTCTGTTATGCACTCTTTGCCAGTTCTTGATATATTTCCCTTTTACACTTCTTTTCATATATGGGGCAGCAAGACCAAAATTTTCAAATTCATTTTCAAAGATGAGAGTGACCAATCTTCTTGTCCTTAGGTTGAAACATAAAATTTACTGCTTTTACTTAGTTTCCCTGCAGACTAGCACAAATTATAGAGCAGAAGGTGAAAAGGAGGAGAAAAATATAGAGGAGGTGAGGGAATGGAAACAAGCAAAGAGGACAGAGAAAGAGTGAAGAAAAAAGGGGAATGAGGAAATAAACTCAACTGTGCAGAGCAGATGAATGCCTTTGGAGGAGAATTAGTGAGGAAAATGAGTCTGTTGTGATTTTTTCTCCTTCTACTACTGGGAAGGCTCCAGAAACCACCTAATGCTGGATGCTGTAAAATAAGCTATTTCTTGAAGGGAAATAAGTACTACTTGTTTTAGCAGACATTCATGGAAAGCTGCAGACAGCCACTGGAAATAAGGTAATGGTTTTCTAGCTGCTGGTTGTACCTAATCATCCTCTCTCATCAGTCTTGTATCTTTTTTAGACAGATTTGCCCTCTGAAAGTGCCTGGAGTGGGGTAATTTAAATTTCCAGGCAAAGTGGTAATTAAATTTCCAGGTAATTAAATTTCCAGGCAAAGTGAAGGCTGCAAGGAAAGGGAGAAAAGTGAGATACTTACCTCCTTGCAATGAATGGGACTTGCCTGTTTTCCCAAAGGAATCCTGATGTGGCACTTACCCTAAACCAGGTTTGCTGGGTTGGCAACTTGACTACTGGATTACCCACAGCAAAATTTTCCTTGTGCCTACTTTGCCATGAAGTCTTCAGTTTTACGTGTGACAGAAGTTCACACAAAGCTCTTGAGCAAGCCTGGTTAGCTCAAATAATCTGATTTTATGGTCAGGTTGTCCAGCCAATCTTCCAGAGCATAGGGTTTGATTCTGAGATTGTTTCACTCTAATAGGGAATGACCTGGGAGCAAGTTGTGGGGAGGTAAGGCTTCAGCTGCAGAATCGATTGACCCTTTAACTCTGTACTCAATTGAGTCATATTCTGTTGATAGCAAAAAGGATAAATATATTTAAATGCAACCATGGCAGTTTTGAGTCCAGAATGGTCATGGGCCTGGCATGGGGTCAAGCATTCTAAGTTGCATTTAATCAGTCAAGAATATGGAACCAGGGTGTGACTTTTCATACAGCGACAACTGTGCACTGGCAGCAAAAGCCAGGAGGGATAAAGAGGCAGAACATTCTCAGCAAGCTGTCTGGTTAACTATAATAGAGCATGGGGAGTTTGATGTGGGTGGGAAAAAAATGAAACTCAGTGCCCCAAAAGTTGGAAGAGCTGCTGCAGAAAGTTTTGTAACAAGTGCCACAGGAGGCAGGGCATTGTGTCTCGCCGTTTCCTTCCTCGCTTCCCTACTGGGAGTGCCAATTAGATCCAGCTCTGATGGTGGCTTTTTGACACTTCTGCTCATTGGGAAATGGACTCACACTAGTATTTCATTGCATTTAGGCTTTTAAAGAACATCAGAGAGAAATGACTTTCAGTTACTCTGTCTGAACTGGATGTTAGCCAAGACTAGACAAGAAATGGAGAGAAGGACTTGGTTTGACATGACCATTCCCTAGTGTGTCACAGGCTTTCTGCAAATATGCTGGGTGCCCTCAGTTTTCAGTATCTGCTAGGAGTGTGTGCACCTCAGATTATTTTAGGCGCTGTCTCTGCACTATTAACATTCACAGGCAAAACCTATTAGAAGGGAAAAGGAAAATCAGAGGGGGAAGGATTTGAGATTTTATGTGAAAAGAGTTTTGCGTCCAAATCTCCCTGAAAATTAACTCAGTTCGTCTGAATGCCCTTTGAAGCTTATGAATTTGACCTGTGGTCCTCACAAAAATAATGCTGCAAGTGAGACTTCAGGCCAATTGTCTTTTCCAGATGTCAGCTAAGATTTTACATGACTATCATTAACCTATTTGTATTTCCTATGTGTGTGTATTTGTGTTTTACATTTTCTGTGCTTTCTGAATGTTGTAGTTGTTCAGATAGATAACCTCAGGATGGCATGTTCTTCATAGAATCATAGAATGGTTTGGGAAAGGGACCTTAAAGATCATTTGGTTCCCTCTCCCTGCCCTGGGCAGAGACACCTTTCTCTAGACCATGTTTCTCAAAGTCCCATCCAAACTGGCGTTGAACTCGGTGTTTGTCTTAAAGACATCCCCCACAGAGTTTTCTAATTGCTTGTTTAGCTATTTTTCTTGCTTAATTTAAATCTGTTCCCTCTTGTTTGATCTCCTGCAGACATGGAGAACCACCTTCAAGAACCACCTTTCTTTTTCACCTTCATGAACTCAAGACCACTGTTACTTCTCCTTCCTCTACCAGTGAATGTTTTCTTTCTCAGGGAAACAGCTTGTGACCTGCAGCTGGAGGATGTTTTTTGAGGCCACTTGTGATGCTCCTATGTTGTGCCCAGCTGGTCTCTATTTGCTTTCAAACCAATGCTTTCCAGGAATACATAACAGCAGTCTGACAAAAGCTGAAGAAGGAAAGAAGTTGTGTGAGTGTGCTCATGTACCTTTCTATAATGTCCACCTTTCCTATGCCAGCCAGGCATCGTGGGCTTGTGCTGTCCTTGTGAGTGACATGTGCCCCAGCCCACCCTGTTCCAAAATGTCACCCAGCAGCTCCTCCCCAGCTGATGTGCTCCTGCCTGCATCTCATACTTTGTGTGTTTGGCACCACTGTATCCTTCACCCTTTTGGAGCATGTCTCCCATTTGCCAGGACAAATCTGGAATTTTTTCTGCCACACTGCCGCCCTGCCTGGGGAATGGTGTGTGGTGGCCATGCACCAAGGGCCAGATCTCCTTTAGGACAGCAGGGAGGCACAGCTGAATTTTTTTCAGCTGAAATACATGTGTGCATACACACACTGGGCTGGTCTCAGAAATCCTGCATTTGTATGCAGACTCCCTCTGCCAAACTAAGAGCTTCTTCTGTTGACAGTTTTTAGGATGTGTGTGTGAATTTCCCTTATTGCTTGGCTTTCCACTATTAACAGAGGAAAGTATATTAGTGAATTTTTTTTAATTCTAGTTTTTTTCAAGCTTTCCTTTTCAAAAATTTCCAGCAGATATAATGGATCAGGCATAACAAGAGCAGGAGAGAGAAGAGTTGATGGTATGTGTGTGAAGAGAAAGGACTTAGTTACAGCTGTTGGTGTGCTGATTACCAGGAGTTTGGGGACACAATAAATAATACTGCTATTTGCTTGGCTTATAAACACGCAGAGCTTAAATTTAAATTTTTCACTCTGTTACATCACTTTTTAAGTTATTCAGCTGTAGCAAATGAGCTAAAATGTTGCCTGCCACAAAAGGGATGTAGCTCCAGCCCTGGTGAAGGCGGGAGGGCTGTCCTTGGCAGTGGTTGTTTACACCACTGCCTCTACCCACAGTGTGTGGTGATATGCACCAAATAAAAAATATAAAAATCTGTTCATGGGTTTTAAATGGTATCTTCCTGACTAGCTTTTGAGTCCTCCAGCAGCTATGGTACCTGAGCAGCCAGTGGAGCATATCTGTATCAGCTGCAAGCATGAACAGAAATGGGGTGCAAGCAGGACTAGATGTCCAGCCCCCACTCCCATCTATCATCCTCTGGTGGGAAAAACACTGGCTTTGTCCATGGGCTTGCCCATAGCTATGGGGACATCACACACCATGCCTGCCAAATAAATGCATGTCCTCTCTGGAACTTCTCATTTGGGTGTCTGCTTAGGAGGTGGCATGTTCTTGATGAGCAGGACTCCAGTTATGTGCCATCCAAACCTTCCCACAGTGCTATGGTTCTGGATCTGGGTTGGATTTCAGGTCTGGTCTGAAAAATAACATGCAATTAATAAGGATGACTCATCCATAGGGAAATTCTTTGGGCTCCTTGATGTCTTTAGAGCAGCCAAGTCTGAAAATTAGACATGAACTTTCCTAAAGCTTATTTTGGCTCTCATGAGGGCTGCAATAGAATGACAAGCAGCATGCTGCTTTCTTTATTGTTTCAGTTCAAGCACTATCTACAAAGAGTCACAGTCTTGTGCTTAGCATTACACAAAATTATTCATTTCCTAGCTCTACAGAAAAGTGATTGAATTGCAGATGATTAACATATGTTGTGTTTTCTCTTCTAATGCCTCCCTGTCTTTTTGTGGCGCACCTTCCTAAATGGCATCAGAGCACTTTGCTTGCAAGGAGCTGTCTCCCTCAGAAACCTATTATCAAGGCTATTTCAGAAAAGTTGCTCTTCCTTGGTACATCTGGTAGACTGGCTCCAGAATCCAAACACATAATTGCTGCAGCAACCTGACCTACGCCAGTCAATGCATTCCAGCTCCTGACTAAGTTCAAGGACTGTTTTTTAAAGGACTCCTCTCCAGGGTAAATGCAGGCTTTTTTTTCTCTGAGCAGTTTTGCTAGTGCAAAGAACCCCTTAACAGCTTTCCTTTAAAGATGTTTCAGATTTTTATAAACAAATCTGGCTGCCACACTTGATCATGACCAGCAGCATGGAGATTTTATCAGCCTGTGTCTGGCACACAGGTGCTACTGCTGATTAGCACACAGCTGAGATAGGCTGGGTACACCAAACTGGTATTTAAACTACCAAATTCTTCTCTGTCTTATTTCTGGCTTGTTTTAGAGACAAGTCCTGTGGTGTTTTGTGTTCAGAATTTTGTTCTGAGACTGAGGCAAAGACTAACTCAAGGCATTCAACCCTGCTGAATTTTAGGAATTTTCTGTTGTTTTGCAATTTTAATTGCCTAATCATCAGAAGAGCAAATGTCTTCTCATATAAAACAATAGATGATAGAGCCAGAAGGGACTGTTGTGATAATTTTTTGTCTGACTTATTGCATCACACAGGCCAGAGGAATTTTTATATGAACTGGGACAAGACTTCAAAGGAGACAAAAAAATCTGATCTTGATTTAATCACCAGATACAGAGAATCAGCCAGAATACTTGGTAAATTTTCCAGCAGCTAATTGCTGCCATTGTTAAACAACTAATTGCACTGCACTTCGTTTCTCTTCTGTTCCCTTTCAAATTGGGTCATTTGGCCTTGTTTCACTCTTGTCTGATGAACTGACAATTACTTAAGTTACATTGCATTCCATGTCCCTAAAAATTGTGATCAAACTTCTCCCTTAACTTTCTCCTTGGTAAACTAACCAGCAGACTCCTGAAGTCTCTAACTCTAAGGGAAGTTATTTTGTTTTTTGTAATTATGATATCTTTTTTTTTTTTTCTCAGCTATTCATAGATGTTTATCCAGTTCTGGGCTCCCCAGCACAAGAGAGAGATGGAGCTACTGGAACAAGGGCAGCCAAGAGCTGCAAAAATGAGTAAGCTGCTGGAGCACCTGCCCTATGAAGAAAGGCTGTGAGAGCTGGGACTGTTCAGCTCAAAAAAGAGAAGCTTCAAGGGGGAACTTATCAATGTGTACAAATACCTGAAGGGAGGGAGCAAAAAGGACAGAACCAGGATCTTCTCCATGATGCTCAGTGGCAGGACAGGAGGTGATGGGCACAACTGGAAATGCATCAGGTTCCCTCTGAACATCAGAAAAGACATTTTTCCTGAGAGAGTGACCAAGCCTTGGCACAGGTTGCCCAGAGGGGTGGTGGAGTCTCCTTCCTTGGGGATATTCAAACCTTACCTGAACATGGTCCTGAGCAACTGCTGTAGGTGGCCCAAACAGAGTGGGGCAGGGGTCGGACCAGATGAGCTCCAGAGGTCCCTTCAATTCTCAACTCTCTATTATTCAGTAATTCAGCGTCTTTCTTACATGGCAGACAGTAAGATTTAGCACAGCATTCTGGAGAAGGTGCATCAGAATAAATACCTCCTACACCAGATACAGGGAATGAAGGCAAAGAGAGGTGGAAGGCAGAGCCAGGGTGTGACCTGCTTTACTAATCCTTGCTCTGGCCACATTGCAAATGCACAGGTCTTTGTTTCTTCTTAGAAAAATAAGACCCACCTGTTTCAAGGATTTTGTTAGAGAATTTAAGTGTTTTATCTATTTATTTCCAAGTGGGAATCTGAAGTGAAGAAAGATGATGTGACTTATTTGATCCCATTCAGGAGCCCAGCCACACACCTAGCTACACACCTTGGCTTTTTAGAAAAGCAAAGATCCATCCACCCCCCTCTTGCTATCATGGAGACTTCCTGAGCAGCAAACTCCATTTGCAAAATACTTTTGAGCTGGGTTAAAACCAAGCTGGATGTGGAAAATTTCCTCCAAACTAATAGAGCAGTGCTGGAAAATGAGAGAAAAAGAACTTTAAAGGCATTCGGGGTTCACATTTAACTGAGATGCTTTTCTGTGCCTATCAATTTATGGTGCTGCAGGTTACTCACAAACCACTGAACTAGCTAAAAAGTATCTAGTCAGGTGAATGGCAAAATTTTTCTCTGAATGCAATGCTTCAACAAAGCTCCATAGATTTATGCTGATATAAATCTCTTGGAAATTGTGCTTTCTCGGCAGTCCTAAACGAGGATATGAACAGTACTTTTGAAATCAGCATTTAAATAACATTTCAAGGCCACTTGAAACCTCATTATCCTGAATATATCATTTTAGTGGTCATACAAGTAGTGAAAACACTGTGAAACAAATGTGTAGCTTGTAACTGGGAAAAAACAACAGTACTGCCTGAATACTTTGTTGAAAAACATCCAGTTAGCCACTAGATACCTTTACAGATCAGTATATTCCCTGAAACTTGGTAAGGAAAGAATAACCCAGAGGTAAATATCCACCCTGTTTTATGGGAATTTCTTTCTAAACTTGCCAGAACAACTTTTAACAATACAAGTGATGCCTTGCTGTTACCCAGGTTTATCTAGAAAAGTATAAATAAACCTGTAACCATTAAACAGAATTGCAATTCCACTTTAATTCTGGAAGTGTAATTCTCAGTCCCTTCAGGAGTGCATGTTGTTGTGTACATATGCATATGTTGCTTTCCTAAATTCCCCCTGAACACAGCTATGCCAATCTACTGGAAAGCAGTTCTTTTCATGTGTGTTTTAAATGGCTGCTGTCTGCCTATTCTTCATGAAGAAAAGCAAAGTGTGAGGGGCTGTAGCCTGGCCTGGGGTAGGGTAGGGACGTGTAGCCTCTCTTCTCATGAGCCATGTCCATCCTGGTGAGTGATCATCCTGAACTCCATGGCAGGGATGTGGCCATGTCCCTGGAGAACCCCCAACATCTTCCTGTCTTCTCCCTGTGATGGCATTATACCAGGGCATCTGCCACCTCTGTCCTGGGAATGGAGCAGCAGGCAGGGCCTGGTGGAACTAATGATGCTATTTAATGGTGTGCACCCCCACATCTGCTACCTGCAGATGCTTGTTGGGTGGCATTGAGCAGGTGGCAATGTAGGAAGGGTGGAAAGCTTGCCTCCACACTGCCAGTGATTAGAGCAATGTGATCCATTGAACAAGTGAAAATGTGGATCTTGGAACAAGTGAAAATGTGGATCTAAGGTTGGAAAGGGGCTGGGAACTGCACTGAGGCTGCTGAAGCACAGGTACAATTTCTGTTCTTCCAGTGTGCCTTGGGTAGATGCCAAAGGGCTGGCAGGGGGGATGGGTTTTGCAATGCCCTTGGTCAGTGAAGAACTTCCCCTCTGCAGAATCACTCCCAGCGAGGCAGGGCTCCTCTCCCTGGAAACCATGCCTGCCCTGGGAGGTCATACAGCCTGGGTTTGGGGAGGTGTCTCCCATTTCTCCTCCTCACTTCTTTGAAAAGACATTTTCATATTTTGTAATTGACATTTTCTGTGCCATTTTCTTCTTTCTTGGGGTCAGATGGTGACTCCTAGCCTACTTACCCCAGTGACTCTGTGGCACCAGGGCAAAGAACTTCTGTGAGAAGTCATTCTTTAAAGTCAATGAGCTCCCAGACTTGACAAAAATATTTAGATATTATTTGTTCCACTTTTTATTTATTAACCCTTACTCACAGGTGTTTTAATAATTCTTTGTTTCGCCTATCTCCTTTGCCAGCAGTTTCTGTAGGCTGCATTTTTTCTTTTTTTCTTTTTTTTCTTCCCCCTTCAGTATAAAGCAGCATGATTCATTGTATTTCCTTCTTAGTGATCTCTCCTGGTTCCTCCCCCCATGTTCTCCACTGATCAGACCCATTGGTGATTAGATGCTCAGCAGAAGTGATTTTGCAGCCTTTGACACCTTGTATCCCCCTGCTGCCTGGATTTCAAAGAGGTAATCAGTCCCAGGGACCTGCCACTGACCCTTTGCTCAAGCTTTTGTCATTCACCTTTTACTGTCTCTTTTCTTAAAGAGCTTGAAGTATCTTGATTCTTCTGTGAGGGAAAAAAAGGACACATGCACTGAAACTGTAATAATTTTACCACACTGTCACAGTACTTTCACCTGAAATGGTATCAGATGGTGCCTCTGTATCACATCTCTAATACCTTTTGAAATGAAATCTTCAGCTCCTATTCAGAGCTCCCCCTTTTGTTCTCTGGAAGCCAAGGGGACAGTCGGTGAGCTGGAGAGATGGCTCAGTTCAGTACTGTCCCTTTTAACCCCTAATGCACGGGCAGCAGCGAGTGCAGGGCGCCTCTGCCACACAGTTTGATTCCTTTGGAAGCCTCAGGGGCATTTCCAAAGGCCTTGGTGCAGTGAGGCTGTTCCCAGTGTTAGCTGTGAACCACGGAACACAAGGAGATCTGAGTGCCCAGCCAAACTCTGACTTGGACCTTAGGAGAAAACCATTTTTTTCCTTGGGTCTTACTGTTTGGTTTCTTGAACTGAAATGCCTGACCATGACCATGTCTGCTCTTGTCTAGCAGCCTTTGCTGTCTGACTTACAGGTAACATCTACTGACATAAAGGCTGAGAAGATATTTATACATATTTTGCACATTATACTTGAATTGTTATGAACATTAGTAAAGAAGCTAAGACTAAGGAAACATATTAGTGCTATTTAGATTATTTAAGTGGCTGTGATTTCTCCAGAGATTTAAAATTGTGCTTCAACAATCCTAAAGGCTACATTAAATCAATTGCAAACACAAAGAAAATTGACTTTTAAAAGTATGAAACAAAAAAGTCCTATAACTCATCCCAAAGCCCCTTGATAAGTCTTTGATGAATACATCTGAAAAAGATAAAAAGGAGCTGGAAATTTATTTCCAAGAGCATAATGTGCTTATTTTAATTTTATTTTTCCTTCAATAAATGATAAATTTCAAATATTTCCTTTGGGTTTCACTGTAAATAGATGAAGTAATAATGTTGTATTTATTTTTATTATTAAACATCTCAGAGAAACGCAACTTCTGGATTACCTCAAATGCACTGGCAACATAAGTAGCAACAGACTTCCAGACGAAGAAGCTTGTGTGCAATGTGTTAAATGGTAAGCAAAACTTGTGTGCTGAGTCTTATGAAAAGTGTAAGAGAAGGAAATTCTGCAGCTTGGATTCCAACATTCATGTTTACTTTTTAAGTCTAAATGTGGCCAGACTATTTTTAATGAATATAGGCTGGCTCTTTTTTTTTTTTTTTCCCCTTCTTCTTCAAAATGCTTCATAAATTGTGGTATTTGTGCCTTAATTATTTATAATTGTCCTGGGAATAATTTGTTTAAAAAACTGCAGATGTTGGACATGCTGTAAATCAAACACTGTCGTGTTTTTCTTCCTGGTCATCTGGGTAATAGTGCTATTCTTCTTCTTTAGTTGGATGAAAAACTTGATGAACTGGTGACTAGCTAACTGTAAGCTTCAGGTAAAATCTCATGTTTGAGTTATAAATGTACATAGATCAGAAGAATAGGTATGGGGCAGCTGTACAAGTGCAATAGTCTTTCTGCTGAATAAAATGGGAGTCAGAATCTAATGTATTTATATAGATGTGGTTTTATGTTAAGACTCCTTTACCTACACTGAAAGTTTCTTGAAAAAGGCTTCTTGGCTCTTTCTGGTCATCAGATGTGCATGCAGAGAGTTTTATACAGTTTGCATTGCTAGATAACTAGATGCCTAGTAATGAACCATATAACTCCTTAGCCATCTACTCCCTTTTATTTGGGTTTTTGTTTATTTTGTTGTTGTGAGTTTTTTTTTTCAGTGGTTTCTTTTCTAAAAAGGGACTTTTCCTTACTCTAGAAATTCTCAGAAATGTAGAACAAAGGAAGCCCAGGCTGTGTTGCTCAGAGGTCAGCAAAGGCAAAGCAGTGCTGTTGTCCTGCGTCGCAGGGAGCCAGGGATGGAGTGGCGTTCCTGTGGCCTTATCTGTGTCCTGGCTCTGACTGAGGTGATGGCTGCAATGTGGGTTAGTCCAGCTACTGTAATGTTGTGCCCAGCCTTGGAAGAAACTGCCATGAAATCTCTCTCATGCAATATCTTGGCTTCGTGAGTCCTGGTAAAAAATCAAATGCATTTTGTTCAAGTCTAAGAAGAAGGGCAAGAAGGGCTCATAATCTTATCTCATTTCAGATATCACAGAGATCTGAACAGAGCGTGCACCCTCTGTAAATCAGACAGAATTTTGTCTGGGATTTCTGCTGTAAGAAACCACCCTTTTTGCAGGGGTACAGGGAAGCTTACAGGAGAGTGTCTTCACACAGGCACAGCTGTGCTCACAGAGCTTCTGTTAACTCAGCTGCAGTTAAGTGGAAGATGAACTCAATGGATTGGGCTGTACTCTAGTAATCTAAATATCTAAACTCCCTACCTTTCTCTGATGAACACTATGTACATCTTTTTTGGCAAGTTTTTTAATCTTTCCATCTGCAGATGAAGCATGTTAGTGTTTATGTTCCTGTCTGGAGTGTTCACCAAAAACCAAGCAAAGATTTTGAGACAATGAGTACGTGGAGATGGTACAGCCTGCAGCCAAGGAGCAGCAATGAGATGTAGGAGAAAATAAGGGATTTAATTCTGAGGTTTTTAAACGTGGAAAATTTGGTCTACAAAATGAGAAAGGCTTTTTACTTCTTGTGACCTGGGGTTCATTCCATTCTGAAGTCACATCAGGTGTCTTGACAGAAAAGGTAAAATTGTGTATTTGGTTTTGGGCAAAGCCATGTAATGTTTTAGTCCTTTTTGATTCATTAGTATTTATTTACATATATCTGGTCTGCTTGCCCATAGAAGACCCTTCAACCAATCTCTCTGGTACAGTGCCGTGATGGTCTCAAGATGCAGCGGGCTTTTACAACTAGTGATGCAGCAAGCACTGAAATTGTGGACTACAAAGTATTTCCCAAGAAGCTCAGGAGGCTCCAGGCTCTGGCCCTGCAATTGTAACCTGGTGCACACAGAGCTGGACCCACAGAACCCTCTGGGAACTTCCACAGTCTTGTCCATCATGCTGTGACCCAACCTGCGGAACATGGTTGGTTTGACAGCTGTCCTTGGAGGAGGAGAAAGCCATGTGCTTCCTCTGGAAGAAGCAGCAAATTTTGGCCCAAGAGCAGAGCAAAGACTCATACCAACACTTCTGAAGCCATAGAGGGGTGCTCTAATTGCTGTGTCTCCTATTATTACACAACATCTGGTTTGTGGTTGTTAAAGATGGGGCATAGAAATGAAGAGGCAGCAGAACAGAAAGGAAATATGTGAAGATATTTCTCAGGGTGTTTGAAGACCTGTGGAGGGACTTGAAATACACAGCTTTTGTGCTAACACACAGGTACAAATCCTGATGTTGCCTCAGGCTGAGCAGGAGGTGAGAACAGAACTGTGTAAGCCTGGTGGAAGACAGAGCCCACAGCTGGAAGTCCCTAAGCACTGGGTGGTTCTGGGACAAGCACAAGTAATGTGTTGAAATATAAGCTGGATAATACAATAATTTGAATTTGACAGAGTTCAGATGGAAATGGAGAGAAAATTAGAAAAATCATATAATCCTTTCCCCATACACAGCTTGACTCAAGGTAGATTTGGTGGAGCCCTCTAGCCAACTTCAATTAGTAGTTCCTGTGCAGTCCCTCACTTCCAAATCATGTAATGCTGTAATAACTCTCTGCTATTAAAAGTCAAAGGAAGAATATTAAACTGCTGCTGTCTTTGAAGTTCACAGGCAGGGAATCATGGTTACTAAAGACTATTAATTATCTCAGCAGTCAAACTACACTAGGCAAAATTCCAGTATAAACGCCAGGCAGTGAGTCGGATGTTATACTGCAAGATTTTCTCAGAATAATGTCTACAAACCAAGAACAAAAACCTGTGTGCAAACTCTAATCTCATTGAAACAGCCTGCAGAGGTACATGTATAAATCAAGGGTTAAGCAGGAATGTGTTTTTCTGAGGAAAGTAAAGGCACTTTCTGTGGTTAATTAACAGAATGCTAATTGGGCAAATGAGAGAGAATTAAAAGTGAATCGCTGAGCGTCTGTAAGAAATTGGTGGTGAAATTCTTAGAGCTGACTACTTGACCTGTGCATGGAAATTGCAAGAGCAAATCCTAAATTTTGAGAGTTATAATGAACACTAAGATGTTCAGAAAAATCTAAATTCCTGAGAGTGACCACATTCAGAGAAAAAAACACAGCTATTTTAGCCAGGAATACGTGAATGCATTGTGTGGGCTGACCTCCTTGCACTGACTTCAGTTTTATACCTCATGACCTTGTGAGTAATATTGGAGGTTTTTTCAATGTGGAAAAAATTTGATGCCATCTTTTGTATTCATCAGAGCTGAGAGCAGGGAGGAAAGGATGTCAAAGAATAAGTTTTTGCTCATTGGCAGTCACATTAGAAGATATTTGGGAAAGACTTTATTCATAAGAAATAGGACCATGCATTTCACCATGGTTACCAAAAATGCAATTTAAAGCACACTGTCTTTGAGCAGCACAGGCAGGGATGTGATAAGTCTCAGAGTCCAACCTACAGAGAAAATCTCTGAGCCCATGTTCGGATTTGGCAGACTGCTCAGGAGGAGCTGCTCTTAGACACCAGTGGGTGGTTAAGCCCACTGTTAGGGCAGCAATGAAAGCTTCCACTGCTTTCAGTGGCTCTCTGGGCACTGTGTGTGAGCTGCTTGAAGCAAGCCTCACTGGGCATTGATAGTGCTGGGCTGATGGAGAGAGATTTTGTAGGCTGTCCTGCAGTTCTCTTTTGACAAACTCAATGGCCATAAAGTCCAGAAGATCACATCACTTTTTGTGATTGTACAGAGGGAAACTGCCTGAGGCACTGAAAGCAGCAGCCCAGCAGAGAAAAACAGTCGGTGTTACAAGAGGTCCTCCAAAACACTAGCAAAGTTAAATAAACAGCAAATTATTCCAATCATGTGCAAAAATCATTTAAGTTGTAGCTAGAAACAAGGCTGTGTGAAGCACTTCATTCAGTCTCCTCTTATATGCGTGCTATTTTAAAGCACTGAAAGAGGCAAAGTGATGAACATGGAACATAAGGTCCTCTTGCCCTTAGAAGAGGAAAACAAACCACACATTTTAGTTGTCCTTCATCCTAAGAGTGACAGCCGGCTTCAGATGTGCTTGTAGCAGTGTCCTATGTCTGATATATACATATATATAAAAGAACATATGTTATCATCTTTAAAAAGGCATTTTTCAAAATTAATCTCTCAGCCTATAATTTAGTTATGGACTGCAGATATTTTATTTCTTGGTGTATGCCAGACACTTCTCTGGCATGTTCTGATGCAGTGGCCCTCCACATCAGCTCTGGGAAGCATAGTGACTGAGCCAATGCCTCTGAAATTAATGGGTACCATTCCATCAGCCCAGGGTGGCCCTGGCAGCAGTGTGTGCATCGTGAGGGCCAGCAGGCTCAGGAGTGCTGGGCTGTAGCCCACATTTATCCATCTGAGCCTCATCAGTCAGTCCCATGACCAAATCAGGATCTATTGGAGTTGTGCAATAATATATTGTTTCTCCTCCTACTACTAGTGACAGCATTTATTTTTCCTTCTTCAAAGTCATGATTTGGACTAAAATTGAGCATGTTCCTAAAGCTACAGTGAATGGTCAGAGCTGAGTAATTACATTGGCACCTAGTACATTTGATGAGTGTCAGGACGTTGGATTCATGCATTGTTTTCTCAAAGACTGAAAATTATGTTTAGCATATTATGGACCAAATTTTTCCTGACACTTGGGACACTTAGAAGATTTGAGGACAGAAATGCATACCAAGTGTTGCACATGGAAATTACACAGGGTATGAAATCTCATTAGTGCTTCTGATAGACTGATTGTGTGTTAGATTTGGGTATGACTGGTTGGGTGGATTGTGCATTTGTGCGTGCCTTGAAAATTCACTTAGATTTTATTCCAGAGCATGGGAATTATTTAGTTTTTTTTGTTGTTGTTGTTTTGGTTTGGGTTTTTTTTTTTTGGGTTTTTTTTGGTTTGTTGGTTTGTTTTAGTAAAATGAAGGAATTTAATTTTTGAAGTGAATTATGAATTGATTGAGCTGAGATATCACTATTTTCACTCCAGAGATTTACTATGATTATCTTCAGTTGCAGCAGAAAAAAAATAGCCCGAAACCAACCAAAGCCAACTACACTTGCGTATCTTTCAGATGCTGCATGATGATATTTTAAGAAGATACACAACCAGTAAGTTGTAATTGGTAAAATAATGTTTAACTGAATCAGATGCCACGCTTGGTTACTCTATCCTGCCTCCCGCAGCTGGCAGATGTTGGCAGGGTGTTTGCACCTGCAGAGAGCTGTGTTTTCGAGGGCTGTGTGCCAGCACAGCATCTAAATGCTTCTTCAGTGGGCCTGTCTACCCTTAGGATGAAAGACATCTAAGCTGGCCACACCACAGCTGCACCCCAGCTGGCTCTGAAGCACTGCAGAGGACTGAAACCAAAAGTCTGGTTAATAGGCCTGGTTTCAGACACTGAAACCAGGTTTATTAAAGCTGGCTGGGCAGGAGCTGGTGCAAAGGAAGGTAGAGGTGATACTGCTGCACTTTGCTCCCAAATAATTTCTTGTTCTAGTTCAGCACTTAGCCAATAGACACTTGGGTGAGCTTTCCCTGGAGCAGCTCCAATCAGGCAGGGTTTTCTGAAATCTCTTCTGCGCCTTTGGAGAGTGTACAGGCAGTGTCCAGGGCTGGATCTGGTCCTCATAAGCATGGCAATAAAGCATAGGCTAATGAGCCCCTCTGGGCTTGCACAAGTCAGTCTCTGCATGAGTGGCATTGGTCCACTCCAGAGAGAGGGGAAAGGGAGGACTGTGCTGTCACAGAGGGCCTTTACAAGAGGGAGGTGGAGGTACAATGTGGCACTGAGTATAGCTACAGACCACAGATCATTCAAGGGCTTTCTCCAGAGAGTTCATCAGTGGGAGGAAATTTTTTGTGTGTGTGGTGCCACTTGGGTTTGAGTGGGAGGCTCAGACCTCTTAATTTTCAAGCCGAGCCCTTCCTGCCTGGTGTCCTTGGACTCAGAGCACCAGAGGAAGAGCCATGACCCAGTTCCAGAATTTCTGGTTCAGCACTGCTGGCAGCAAAGCCAGCAGCAGAGCTCAAAGCAAAGCCTGGCAGCCCAGCTGTGTACTCCAGCTGAGACTGTGGCTTTACTGGTGTCTATTTCCATGCAGCTTCATTGGATTAAACCTGATTCCAGCTTGCCTATATTGTTTATATATATATTCCAGCTTCTCTATATTGTATATATTGTGTATATTCATATTGTACTGAAATGATGTCTCTGGCTGCAGCACAAGAGCCCCCTGTGTGCTATGTTAAGATCCACACAGGAAACCTGTCCTAGAATAACTCGAGCTCCCTTGCATTCAAAGCACATGACTCATCCTTTAAGTCTGTGATAAACTTTATATACAAACATATATATATGTAATTACCAGAAACATGCATATAGAAACAGTAATGAAGCAAAACCCCTGTAATTCCATAAATAACAAAAGAGGAGATAAAATATTTGCTTTTTGAAATCTTGTTCTGGTGCAGGAAAGGAATCTGTGGATAATTGTTCTTTTTTGCTAAGCATCCTTGCTGGCTACTTCAATATGAGCATTAGTTATTCAGGTTGCTGGTATGGTTTTAACTGATACAGTTCCTGATAATTTGGTTTTATAGTTTTTCTTCAAATAATATGGTAGACTTGCAGATGTGGACTTCTGCAGTCCTCAGCAGCTGCTGTTATGGTTTTCCTCAATGGCAGGAGCACTGCATAGCGCTGATCACAGCCTTTTTAATTAAAAAAAACCACCCCAAACTACAAACCTAAACAAACAGTGGGGAATGTTTTTAAATGCAGCTATAAAAACCTTGCTGGCAAGAATTTTGGCATGCCTTTATATATTGGCTTCAGTTTTTGGTTTCTTGCCATTTCCCCTAAGGTCCAGGTTTTCTCTGTAAGTTTCTAACACAGGACAAACAAGTCCCTGCAGCCAAAGCCATTTCAAAACCTGAAAAATTTCCTGTGCAATCAGTCAGGTCATCCAGTTTCAAAATCCATTCTTGTTTATCCTATGTGGTGGGTCTGAGGTGAAGTACCAGTCTCATTGATTTTGGCACAGTTTAGATGCAACCTGAGTGGAAGGCACGCTCAAAATTTTGATGTGAGATTCACTACTCTGAGATTAAAAAAATTGACTTTCCTAAAATCTAGATGTAATTAAGAAACTCACATGGCTCTAATCTGAAATAAACTAAAATCTTCAACGGCAGCACAAGGGATTCTGGAATGTAGCCTAGGATACACCGAGGATATGATGGTGCTCTTCAGTCCCTGCCCTCTTTCTTTTGGGACCGGCATGTTTTACAGCTGACAGCCCTGGAACTTGTTTTATGTGAAATGTTTCAGGGAAATCATTAGAAATTAGATCAAAAGAGAATTCAAAGAAACCTGAGGGGTTAGAGAAAAGTGCTGAATTTTTTGCAATCCTTACCTTGAATTCATCAAACCTGTGGAGGCAGGTCATCTAGGATAAAAAAGCCACATCAGGTTACAACAATATGCATTTTGACAGCATGCTTGTTTATGAAAATTGCTAAAAATCCTCCAGTGCTTTCATTGATGGTGATGAGAAAGATTTTGAGATCCAGTGACTTCGTTAATAGTGCTCTATCCCTTCTTTTGACTCAGTGAAGTTTCTCTGGCATACAGGCCCACTTGGTTAATGAGATATGACACTTGGCATGCTACTAATAAGAAGGAGAAATGGGAAGAAATGTATGCATCACTTCTGAAATGTTGCTGCAGGCCCCTTTTCTGTACATCTGGTACATATTTCTAATTTTTTGTTTTGCAGAGTAAGGTGCCAGAAAAGTGGGAGTCATCAGCAGTTAGTTATTTTCATAAAGAAGAAGATGCTGAAAATCTATGTAATTACAGACCCGTTTCAACTTTATTCTCTGCAGTTGAATTATTTCAATGTCTTTTTTATAGTCAAAATGAACAAGTTTAGTTTACAAATATTTTATTACCATTAGGGTAACTTGATTTCTGTTATCATCATTTTACAACTATAGTATTATTAAAAGTGAAAATGACTCTGTAGCCAATTGTTCTTCTGAGTAAATGTCATTTTGTGTGGTGATTTATTTCTTCTGCCAACCTTTGATCTAATGAGAGGCAGCAGATTTTATTTGGCTTTTTTTTTTTTTTACTTTGGCATGTGACAGCTTTGCCTTAGTGACAAGAAACAATTCATTTTCAAGTGAGGCAGCTGGAAATTTTGCTGTAATGAAAGATTTGGTATTTGGCATGGCAACATTCAGGGATCCTACAGCAGGCTTTGGCAGTGGCCTTATCTGTGTATTTCTACATTTACATCACTCTTTAGCAACAACAGAGATGCAACAGCTTTTTTTCCTTTTGTCTGTAGGTCTGTGAGAGGATGGCCTGAAGCCCTGGGGATTTCTGCACTTGGCACTTTTATTGACCCCTGACTTCATTCAGTCTGCGATCCTGACTTTTCTGGCAGTGCCAGATCCAGTGAGATCTACAGTGACTTTTTTGGTACCGACATCCCAACGTGCTCCTCCAATTCTCCCTGCCAGCCCTGCACTCCTTCCCAGCTCCATGCTGGCTGCTGCCTCCATGTCCTTCCAGGCAGGTGCTGATGCTGAAGGTGGCACCAGCTGCTCCTCTCCCTTAATTGACACCGAGCTGAAGTTGGACTTGAAGAGTTGGCTGAGGTTGTTTGTTTGTGATGAATGTGTTCCTAAGTCCAACTGCTCACACATGCTGGGGACAGCTGGTGCTTCCCACCTGAAGCTGTGGAAGTGAGCCCAGTCCTGGAGTCACTCCCCAGATGATGACATGGCTTTAAAGTCCTCAGTAGGCAGGTCCCTGTGTGGGCTTCACTCAGCTGAACTGGAGGGACTCCTGTTACTCCATCCTTGTAATCTTTCCTTCTTTCTCATGTAAGTGGACTAGCAAAACCCTGGAATAACTCTTGCCCTATCAGTCAATGTCAGATAGCATTTACTCTTTAAGATCATAAGGCCAGTATAGGTCTGAAATGCCAAAATGTTAATGTGAGAGAAAAGTGGTTAACCTTTGCTATTTGCTTCTCTGAAATAGCTGGCATCAATTACAAGCCCAGCTGAAGGATGTATTCTTCTTTTGGATAATTTACAGTTTAGACTCTTTGATTACTTGTTCCTACAGACAGCGAACTGCATTTACTTGTTTCCCCCTCTTTAAAACATTAAGTGGAAATGCTTGGAGGCTTTTTTACTAAAAAATGGTGACATTCATTTTCTAAAGATGAGGTTACAAAAACATATAATCCTACATTTGAAGTATGCATTTCTTTAAAGGATACTGCAAAGGCCACCCAGTAGAAATTGCTTTGAGCACCCTGGTCTAGTAGAAGGTGTCCCTGCCATGGCAGTGGTGTTGGAACTAGATGATTTTAAGGTGCCTTCCAACACAAACAATTTTTGATTTCATGAAATGCTGTAAGTGACTATTCTTTTCAGTGTTTTAGTCATTTAGATGAATCTATTTTAAAATCAGTTTATTTAGTTTGGTCTCCTATGTTTTATAAAAGTTTGAATACCTGAAAACTGTGTAACTTAAAAACAGGGAGAAAAGAAAGTAGAAGATCATGAGTGGAGAGGGAAAATAGCATGGGCTTGGTGAAATCATTCCACGTGTCTTGCTGCCATGGATCAGGCTAGAGGCAGTCATGGCTCTGTCATGGCAGAAAAGTCACAGTGAAAAGCTTTGGGGACATGCCAGAAACACTGTGCTTTCCCAGAGGTGCCCTCAGGGAGCATTTGTGTGGGAGCCCTGGTCGCCACATCTGGAGATGCTGGAGCTCCCAGACAGATGCTTTTCCTGGACAGGTGGTAAGGAGGAAGGTGGAGGCAGCTGGTGCCCTTCCTGCCAGGGAGCAGCAGGGGCAGGGCATCACCACCCAGAGCTGCATCCCGTGCTACACAACACAGAGAGCCATGGGCTGCCCAAGAGCTTTGGTGAGCCCATGGCACTGAGGAAGGTGGGAGGTCAGGCCAGGAAGGGCATTCCCAGCCAGGGCAGAGGACAGGCTCAGCTGAGATGTGCCTGGGGTGAGGAGCAGCATCAAGTGCCTGAGATTAACTGAAATGCGTGAGCACTGACAGGAGAAGCACTTGCATGTGAGGAATTGCTCTTTGAGCCCAGCATGGGCTACATGTGGATACCCCTGTTTGGTTAAGGATAATGGGTTTTAACTTTGGTGTGTTATATTGCCATTGTATTATTTTCTTAGCATTTCTTTTAATGAAGCATGATTTTTCCTCCTGCCCTCCTGGGACCTTCTCATAAACCCTTTGTAAAAACGGATAATTCATTTGCCTCCCTTGGCAAGCCAAAATCTGAATTTCTGATTTTGGGATGGAAATGTGGTCATTGCTGTTTGTTTCATGCTGACATTTTTATTCAGTTCTGGATTTAGAGATCCTCCCTGATTTAGTCTGTGTATCCCTTTGTTATTACAGACATAACCCTGATTCAGATTTACTGGAAGAGCTAAAGAGACTTCTCCCTCCTCTTTTTATCAGCAGATATACTGTGGCTTCCAGCATTATGGGGGGCACTTGTATGGTTGCAGAGCTTCCTGCTAGGTCAGGACTCCATTCACCCCTCTCTGCATATTGCTCTAGCAATAGATGTTTCTGATTGAATCCAAGTGAAACTAATTCCCCACTAACTGTGTGGCTTAGGGAGGGTGATTTGGGAGTCTAACTGCCTCTGGCTCATCCTCTCTTGACCCTCTAAACACCACTGCTGTGTGTGCTTCTGCAGAGCTCAGCAGGTGTCATGAAAACGATCCTGCTTTTGCAAGAGCTGGGCTTTGGAGCTGCCTAATTGCATTGTGTTTAAGCATTAAAATTTTGGCAGAAGGTTTTCTTTCGGCCACCAAACAATTGTTCACAAGTGTTTCCATTATTCAGCCACCTGTAATGCATGCCTATCAAAGGAAGAGCAGTCCTATTAATAATTACTGTCAGCCGTGTGCAGTGATGCAGTCACTTTGCAGCATTCACTCTTGGGGTGAATGGTGCAGTCAATTCCAGTCAAATGGTGTATTTCAAATGTCAGCTTGATGTTCCTGTTGTAAAGAGGAATCTTTTATTACAGGAAAATAAAATTTACTTGTAATCCTGGTCTACAGTCTCAGGTGATAAAGATGACCAGGATTTAAAATTCCATCTTAGTGTTTGTTAGACTTACCTTTTTTTTTTCTTCTTTTTTTGAGGTCCCTGCATAGACTGGGGTGATTTCTCCATTTCTGGGACTAGCCCAGGCTAGACAAGTAATTTGAAAGCCACTTGAGTAAAGATAGGGCCTATTTATCAAATTATTGATCATAGGAGTAAATAAGAGTCTCTGCAGTGCTCTGCACTGTTCTGTCAGACAGAGGTGGTGAATGCATGGGGATGAGTGGGCCCTTTTCCTGCCTGTTTGTGGTCTCAGGGAGATGGCTGTGGTGAGGGCAGGTCTTTGGGACCAGATGTGCACTCACTGACCTACCTGTGCAAGTCCCTAACAGAGGTTAGGGACTCTGGCAGTGCTTTGATCCTCTATGGAACATTTTTTTCCTTGGTGGCTGTCATTGCCCTGTGCTATAGGGCACTGGGAAGATGGAATGTCTCCAGCAGGAGCATCCTTCATCCTGGCACCTCCCAGGATTCCTACACTGTGAAATTTTACCTTAACCCCTGAGTTTTCTCGCTTTTACTCTTTTGATTCTTGCCCATGCCATTTAGGGGGGCATTGAGTGAGCAGCTCTGTGGGCCTTAGATGCTGTCTGGTGTTGAACCCTGACGGGGCTGCTCTCCTGCCCTCCCCAGGCAGCCAGTGCCTGCCCCTGCCCTGGGATCGGGCAGAGGGTGAGAGGCCCAGGGCAGGCTCCCAGCTGGGGGATGGGGCAGGGCTGCTGCTGCTCTGCTGCTGCTGCAGCTGATGGGGAGATCTGTGTTAGGGTTAGGGAGCTGTACCCAAAATCATGGGAGCATTGAACTCAGGAGAGGCTTGTATGTTAGGGGCAGTGATGCTCAAATTTTATATGCAAGGCTTCTCATTGCATTGCTGAGCCTCACAGACCCCTGAGGTTAGATGTTATGAGCTGAAGGATAGAATCCTTAGAGAAAAAGACTGAGCAGCATTCTCTGCACACCACAGGGGGCTTGCTTGTGCATTGGGATCAGCTTGTTCAAATTTCTAAGCCCCTTGCTGTGTGGTTGGGTTTCCTGGGTTGCAAAATTAGTGGTGCATTAGGGGCAGCATCTGCTGACACCCACACTGTTGATGCAGGCAGACAAAAGGAACAGCGTGAGCTGGCATCATGTTATTCATGCTTGGATATTTGTATGCCACAGAGTTCTGCTACAATGACTTTTATTTAGCTCTCCTCTGAATAATGTTGGCCATTGAGCTTCATCAGTGCTTTTGGTTCTTAGCCCAAATAGCAGTAAAACCTATTGCTGCTCAAACTTACTTATAACCACATCTGCAAGAACAGTTTATTAAATCTTGTGCTTTATTCGGCTTGAGCAATTCTCATGTTCCCACAGTGACAGGAGTGTCATTTTTGTGTTTGGCATCTTCTTTCTGTTTTTCATTTGTTCGTTTATTTGCTTAATAAATATCACAGTTTTATCCAGAAATAGCTCATATAACCAATTCACCTACTCTTGCATTTTTTTCTGTAGAATATCTTGGTAAAACTCCAGGGCAGAGGGTGTTCAGGCTGCTGTGGAATGAGCCTGAATAACTTTGACAGACCTTGAAATGCATCTGTATGGATTAGATTACCTCAGAAGAGGAAATTTATATTTACTGGAAGGTACCAGCCATTTCTTACTACTTTTGCTAGCACTGAGAAAAGTGTTTAGGGTAGCACTTTGGGAAGTATACAATTAATATTACAGGGGCAGTCTCAGGGCTGAGGGATCACAAAACTGGTGTGCTGTATAACTTACACTAAAATCTCACTTTGAGAAGTCACCATTTAAAACTGCTCTTACTCAACACATCTGCTGCCTCTGTACAGTTGTATCTGCTGACTTCAGTCACAAAAATAAGTTCTTACTTACTTTTTATTCCATCAGTCCTGCAGAGCCGACACAGCTGAGGAGTGGGGCTCAGCTCTGGAGGACTGACAGCCAAATTAAACTCCCCACAGGTGCTCTGATACAGCCACACCAAAGCCAGAGGAGTCCAACTGGCAGAGAGTAGTTGAGAAGAGACCAGGGCTGCAGAAGAGCAGAGATTAAAGCAGCCACTTTAAATCTAACATTCCAGCTTTCCAGGCTAAAATAAAAAAGTGCAGATATCTAGGGTGAACAGAGGGGTGGTGGTGTTGCTTCCAGTGTAAGACCATTTGCATCTTCCAGTTCTGTTAAATGCAGTTTTTCCCTTGACATTTAAGTGCAGTTTGGCTGTTATGTGGAGGAAGAGTTCATACTAAGTGATGTTAATGCTGGCCTTTCTTTGTACCAATTTTTTTAGGAAGTCTTGTCTTAGCATAGATTTTGATGTCTGCAATGCTTGTTTAGACTCCAATATTCCTGTAGCTTTTCCTATTTTTCAAGATAAAACATACTTATTGTTTCTTGCTTTTATTTCTCTCATGAATACTTGTGAAATACTGACATCAGCATTGTGGTTTTGGGCAATATTGTCAAAGAGAGATACTAAAATATCACAAGCCAGACCTCCTTAAACCCACTGACACTTCCTTGAAAATGTAAGGTATTGGCTGCCTGGGATGCAGCATGCCATGAGGCATGGCTTTTCCCAAAGGAAGGGGCCCTAAGAGGATGGGATGGCCAGAAAATAAGAGAGATGCTTTCAAGGAAAGAAAGCAGATATTTAAAATCATTCTTGCACTTTTTTTTTTTAATGTCACATTTCACCTTCTCATTTAGAGAGCACTTTGGAAAGGACATTTTGAGACAGCTTTTGTCGAGCTCTTTCAACATGACCTGAAGTACCACTGCTAACAGAGAAGAGGGAGGAAGAAACTCTCCCTGTACAGGATAATTGCTGCATATCCATGAGCTCTAGCTCCTCTTTTCTGTCCCTGATGGAGGACCTCTGATTAGAGAGAGCTCCATGAGGAAAAGGAAAATACCCTGGTTGGGGTAATGATAGCACAGGGTTCTGGGCACTGGGATGCACATGTCTATCATGCATCCCATGGTCCCAGGGATACCTAATTCCACAGATGTAAATATATATATGTGTGTGTGTGTGAATTTCATCTCAAGTGTGTTTGTTTCCAAAACCTCACACTTGAGTGTCTGAGAGCTGGCTGCCAGCCAGGCAGGACTTTCTGCTCCCAGCAGCAGCAGCAGTCAGGCCGGCTCTGGGTGCCCAGCCCTCCTGCCTGTTCCAGGCTGTCCTTCCTGGAGGCATGCACTTTTGGAAGGCAGCTGATAAAAGCACACACATGCTGAGCTCCCGTGCAAAGTAATTCCAGATATGATGAGCCTATTGTATATATGAATAGACCTTTAAGGCATGTGGAACGAAACCTTTTTTGATCTCCTAGCTCTTCAGAACACTTCATGCTGTTGCCTCTGTCTCTTTACTCAAATTCTGCTGGGTTTTTTTTTCATCTGCCTCGTGCATGGCATATTTAAAAAAGGAAAAAAAAATTTGAGCAGATTAGTGATGTGGGGAGGAGCAGTAGAGGAAGGTGCTGCTGTGAAAGGCCCCTGTGTGCATGTATAATATTTTTCTAGAAGGTCACATGGTACCAAATTTTGCACATAGTGCTCCAAATGTTGGAGACAAGTCCAAATGTAAGAAACTGAACATTGTTGCAAAGTAAGGTCAAGCCACACTCTGAAAACAGAAGGCAAATTCCCACAGGTATTACTGAGGAAGTGAGCCATTACCAGATTTAGGGTTGCACAGACCAACACTTGATCATTTTTCCTGCTTTTTGTTTCTCTTCTTTGATTCTAATTCTTCCACGAAGGCGGGGTTAAATAAGAAGTGTAATTCCTCCCTGGTCCAGAAACAAAATGATATTCTGATCTTGCACCTGATTCCAGGCAAAAATAGGATCCACTTGTAGGAGGGGTCAGCACGACTGGCATCTCTGGAATGACTTTGGCTCTCATTCCAAATTTTGCTCTGAAAAAGATGATGCTGTAGCCTTAACATGTACAAAATGCAAAGCTGTAGGGCTCCCCTGTGTCTCAAAATCATTTGCAACACATTTTTCAGTAGATTTAGAAAAAAAATCATCACATTTCAGGAGGGTCCTCTTTTGATGAGCTGGAGGGAGGGGGACTAACCCTGGGTTGTGAAATTTTTAATGCAGAGCAAAAATTAGCATATGCACCAATGAAATTGGACGAATAAAACCATTTCTGGTTTAGCACTGTACAGGGCTGAGAGCTTGGGAATTAACGAAGCCTGGCTCTCTGTGGGCCTCTCTTGGCTGACAGAATTTTTAATTGAATTTTATCCTAAAGCAGTGGTACAAGGTCACCCCTTTTGGACACCATGCAGTCTGCTCAGGAGAATACTGTGAGGAGACATGTTCAGATGGAGAGATGCCACTTGAGATAAGAACTGGGGCCATGTAGATGTGCTCAATAAAGCCCAAACTGTGGCTGAAACTGCTTGCAGAGTTTGGGTGACTGCAACATTTTTGTCTGTGGACTCCCCGCCTCAGTGTGCCCTTTAGGGGATGGGAGTTGTGGCTGTCTTGTTTCCACAGAGTTCTAAGCAATGTATTGCCTTTGGGACTTCAACCTGGCATGAGTTTGGTAGGCATTAACCTCTGGGATCAAAATATATTTATAATGAGATTCAGCACTGGATTCATATGTGAAAAGCTGGCTAAAAGATAGTTTTATGTGTTTGTTGATGTTTTCTGTTCTTTGTGCATCCTGTGATCTCCCACTACCCCTCCCTCCTTCCCTCCCTCCCTCTTTCAGGGCTTGTTACTGGAGGATGGTGGTAGGAACAAAATCTCTGCAGTGAAGTACTGGAGAGCACCATGAAGAGAGTAACTTTTAAAATCACAGTGACTGCTGTCTCCCATCACATGCCCTGGGCTAATCAGACAGGAGGTTTTGGATCTTACATCAGGCAGTGGGCAGCTCAGGGCCTGAAGGGCAGAGTGTGCCACACTTGTCATGCTGGAAAACCAGGAGCAGGAGAAGCTGCTGGGAAGTGTGCTGAGCTCAAACAGCTCTGCACAGCAGTGCAGCCCCATTTGGCCTCTGCAAAATTTGGAGGTTTTTTCTGACCATTTGTGTCTCTGATCTTGTCCTGGCCTTAAAAATAGTGTCTCTGAGTGTGGCTGCAGTGTGGTTCAGCCACAGGAGGTTGATTTAATGTAAGGATCAGGGACCTTAACTCAAGACTTCCTTACTCATATCAGATTGCAAAGCTGCCTTTCAGTTATTTTTATGTCATTCTTACATACTTTATTATTTGCTGTCATGTTCAGTTTAATGTAGGGTGACCAGATGCCCCAGCATGACTCAAACAGTCTTTATCCTTAATTAAATGTCCTCTATGGATCTGCTTTTTCCTTTCTGGTTTCTGATGTCCCAGAAATTTAATAAAGTTTTCACTTTTCTGTTATTAGCAAACATTGTTTCATATCTGGCTTTACAGTTTTATTATACAGTCAGTTGTAGAGCTTAAAATTGCATTATAAGGCTCCCTTGAATACTCTGTTTTAATATATGCTCCCTTCTGTAGCACGCTGTTTCTAAAGCTTGTGCTATTACACAGTGATAATGCAAAATTTTATATTTTACAATCATCAACTGTAAAAATGAAACAGTAAAAGTTTGTAATTTACAAGGCTATAGATGACATCTGCAGATCTTAGGGTTTTAAAAATGTATTGGTTCAGTTTCCCATACATATCAGTCTGAGATGGAATCTATTAGGCTCTGCACACACACAGCATATTGCTGCCACTTACACTCAGTGCTGTTGTGTCTTTGAGGGTGGACATAAAAACAAAAGATGGGGAAAATAGGAGTATGGACTCTGTTATCTACAAAAGAGGTTTCCTAAATATGCCAAGTCATGGGGGTTCAGTAGACATGAAATGTCAGCAGAAACAGGCCAAAATCTTGCAGTCAACTATGGATATGCTCTAAATGTGGGGTTGTGGTGATTTTAAGGAATGCGTTTATGGACGGAATGCTAAGGATGTGCATGAGAGTTTACAGGAATGAATGAAAAGTGATAGTTTATCTTAGGGCCAGAAATTATTGCACATAAATGTGAGCAACAATGAGCTGGTCTGTGAATTATGTGCAAGATATTTAGCCAGTCTTGCAAAATCCAATGTGTGATTGGAAGAGCAAGCTACCCTCCAAAACGTGCTTTTAGCCAGAGATGGGGAGGGAGCAGCCAGAGAGAATAATATGACAGAGCCTGTGGCTCAAACACAAGGAGCTGCTCTGTCCTCCAGACCAAATTGTGCCATTGGAAATATTGGAATTGTCATTACTCCGTGTGGTTAGCTGAGGCCACTTGCTGGCATGGTCTGCTTTGAGATTACAGGTGCAGCTGCAGTGGACAGGGAAGACTGGAGCTGTCCAGCTCCTGGCATGAGCTCTCTCCCCTCCCCAGGGGAATCAGGGATGCTGAGCCTGGGCAGAGTGCGGGCCCCAGCTGGTGATGTGCGAGGGAGCAGCACTGCCAGAGGACAAGGTGTGCCCCTGTTTAGCCTGGGACTTCACCCTCCACAGAAATGGGGGAGAAAGTTTCCTCAGGCAGTGATGTTTTGAGAAAGGTAATCCCAAGGCAGCTGCTCAGAAATGGCTTGCTGGGAGTGGCATGGTCTTCATCTCACAGAAAGGGACTTTGTGAAAAGGAGGAAGGGAGGGAGGGAGGTGTGTGGCTGTGGGGTAGCTGCCACAGTTCCTAGCTGCCTTCTGAGGATAATGGTGTGTGCAAATGTGTGCTTCTATGCCCTAGAAAATTATTTTTGAGAACATGAATGCTTTTAATATTTCTTTAATCATGGAAGAAAGAGCAAAGAAGAAAGCTGTTATGAGAGACATGTCTGACTGTTGTGGGTATAAAGAGCAACCCTATCATTTGTTCAGATCAACATTACTATAGATACATTGTAATTTGAAGGAAAAAACCCAACAAACCAAAAAGACCTCCTCTTTTTTTTTTTTTAAATATTATGTGAAGATGCTTTCAGAAAGGCAAATCTGGGTACACTACAGCAAAACTGTACTGTATTGGTGGGAGAGTGTTTGGAGAAAAAGGCAGGGAAGTCTTGGAGTGTAAAATCAATGAAGAATTGCAATATGACTCAGATTGTTTTGCACTCAGTCCTAAGTGCACATTTACAGTCTGAAAAAAGGTCTGATATCTGATCAGCAAAGGTTGGGGAGTATTATTGATTTTCAAACATTTTTGAAAGAAACACTTTTTCCAAGTACCGATCAAGTAAATATATTCTGGACAGAGCAAATGTGTGTTCATTTGATTAAAAAGGCATCAATTTTTCATTATTCCATTTTTAGAAATCACCATATTTCCACTAGTACATATCTCTGTATACCAGGACAGGGTGATTGATTGGATACATGTTCATCGAAGCCAAAATAGTGCATTTCAAACCTATTTATTGCCCTGCAAAGCAATTGCATTGTAACATATTTTGTTTTCTCTCCTGTGGTCTCCCAGGCTGTGGGACTTAGTGCTGTTAAAACAATAGACCCATTCATTTAACTGAGTAGGTGCTTGCAACTAAATGTATGGCATCATTATCATTAGCTTCAGTTCCATCAACAGGGTGTCATTATCGCATTTAACTTAATTAGCATGGAAGCTCTCTTAAAGAATGCTTCATCGAGAGGGATGTTGTAAATGTATTCTTGACTGCTGGTAAATAAACCAATAGGCTAATGCAGCACAGTGAAGAATTTATAAGGTAGCTGCTGGAGTGGAAGGCAGGCGGAGGGACACGTGCGCTGCTGCTCAGGGCAGGGAGGGGGCAGAGACAAGCTCTCCCAGCAGCTGCTTATCGTGGCTGTGTTATGGCACAGCAGCAGCTTCTCAGGTGTGCTCTGGGATAGATGCACGGGTTCAGGAGGTGTGTGCAGCCAGGGAATTCAGCTCTGCTGCTCCTGAGCTCTCTCATCCCGCTGCGCTTCTGGGTGTGGGAAGGCAGCAGCCGTTTCTGAATTGCCAAGGCACATAAAAGGCGATACTTGACTGTTTGCTCTCACTGTGTTTTTGCAATATAAACAGCTCATCTGCAGCTATGGAAAACATAAAAGAATCTATTTCAAGATATTGGCCTTCCTGGCTGATCAATATGCCCTCCTCCTTCCCCTGCTCAGCTCCTGAAATCCTGTCTCAGACTTCCGTGAGGAGTTATGGCCGCAGTGCGCGCACATCTGCCTGTGACATGCTCTGGATGGGTATTTCCACTGCAAGTATAAACAGATGAGCTGCCTAATGAACAGTAAAAAAAATAGCTGAACATTAGAAGTTAATTGTATCCCTTACCCAGCTGAACAGGCGTGCATCCCCTTCCACCCAATTCTCTCCTTTCTTGCTTGCAGACCTTAGGAGAGCCTTTGAATTTTTTTGTGCTTTTTCAAAGTGCTGCACCTGAATGCTAGCCTCATCCACTCCCAGTTAGGCACAGGCACTTAAAACAAACATATCACCTCCCTTTTTTTCCCTTATATTTCAAAGGAAGGAAAGGTACTATGGTCGTGCTCTGGGTGAATAAGAATTTGTGTGGCTGTTTGGCCTATCTTCCATAATAATCTATTGATCAGGTTTCACAAAGAAGTTGGGGGTATTTACTTCCTTCAACTTGCCAGGCAATGAATAGATGGAAAGTCTCAGACTGAGCTCAACCCTAATTAGACTCCAGGGAGTGAAGAGGCCAGGAGAAGAAGCAGGAATAAAGATTAGAAGTGTCACAAATGTGGGAAAAGCTTCTACTGGAGTTCCTGTGAGAATGGGTCTGCTGGAACCCTGGCTTTGTTAATTCAGCAGCTCAGCTAACCCAAATGCATTCTGCTGTTTGGTGCTTACTGTTTAAATGAGCATCAGTTTCCCAGCTTTTTCTTAAAATAGTTTGGTCCAGAATTGTATTTTTTGTTTCTTATTTTTGTTAATTATTTTTTTTTTTTTTAGTCAGAGATTAGCTATTCTTTCTTAATCACGGAAAGCCTAAAGAAAATAAAGAAGAGAGTCACAACGCAAATATGCAAACTGACATCTCTGACAAGGAAAGATAAGGAAAGGACAAATTTTTATGCAGGCTGCCTCAATGGGACCCTCTCAAATTTTCTTTCCCACATTAAGTAGAATATCAATAATTAAACATCTTCCCAAGGAGGCCTAAAATAACTTCAAATGAATAAAAAGTTTGCAATCTACCTCTCTGCCAACAGAGACAATTTTGTAATGTGTTTGACTGGGGGCTCAAATTAAGGCAAGCAGGACTGCTGTGGACAGCTGCTGCTTCTGGCTCCTTGAGGCAGATCCAGCCCTTAGTGCCCACCTTGTCTACAGATCTGGACACCTGCCTCAGTGGTGAGGACAAATCAGGTACAGGAGTGCCTTGAGTCACTGCAGTGACTCCAGGAATGGCCTTTCAGTGTGCTAGTAAGGATATGCTGAAGTTTTCTGAAGGAGGTCAGCTCAAAGAAAACTGAAGCTGAAGAAAAAGTAATTAATCAGGACTAATTTTTTGTTATTATTGTTGATATTATTATTCTTACATTTCACAGATTCCAGACATTGGAAGATAACTCATCAGATTTCACAGCAGTAGGAGGTCCATCATACAATGGACTTAACAGGAAAGCTGTAGGCAAGCATTGGACACAGTTTGTGTCTGATTGATTGTAATGGAAAATATGTGAGAGCACTTCTGATTGAGATTATGAGAAGCAGGGAGAAAAACTGGGGACATTGGGTCAAATTGTTGCCAGAAAAAAAAAAGTCCAGCAAGAACTCGAAGGAACATCAGGAAAACTTAAAATGAATTGTCTTAAACTTCTAAAGACAGGTAGGGAAATGCATCAGAAGATACTGAAGTTTTTTTATTGTTTTCAGCAAGAGTAACAAGAGGGAACATTTTTACTCTGTCACACTCATAGCTGGCTAAACTCACAGCTCCTAAGGCAATCCTTTTTTACTGTTCAGTTGTATTGTACAGATCACATGCTTATGAAAAGTGAACTGTCAAAGTTGGTATTGAACAAAAGCACAGCTCCTTGGGTAAACTGGCCTTGAACCTTTGTCATAGACAAAACAGGTACAGCTGAAGTATTTGAGATATGAAGCCCCTGGTGAGGCACAGGTGGACTGCAGCAGAATGACTAATACCTGAGGAACTTAAACAGTTTTGAAACTCTTTTTGAAAGAGTCTGTGGCTGAGCTCCCTGCACTACAGGTATGGATTTACTTAATTGAATTTTTCTCCTTAATTATTTGCCTAGAGCTCTTACCTCCACTCTTATTTGCCCAGAACTCTTACCTCCCTCACTCAGAAAGAGATAGGTTAAACCAACTTAAAAAAGAACGTACATGCTGTTTCTGATGTGAGAATTAATGACATTATTTTGAACACAATATGAGGAAATGATGGTGTTTGTTTTCTTTGATTAAATTTGGTGCCTTAGGAGTCATAGATGAACGTGCAGTCAGAATGCCAGGGGAGTGAATAGTGAGTGTGTGTTTTTAAGCTTGTATCCAAATGCACTGCTGTGACTTGATTTGCAGCAGGCATTTTGTCCATTGTGCAGCACTGCACTGCAAGCCATGGCATTTAGAGGTGTTAACTTAGTCCTGGCAGGACACCTTTTTCTTTCTCAGTTTTTTGAGAAGCACATTGAACATGATGGGGAGAAAGTTTGTTGCAAAACTGTGTAAAAGCAGGCCACAGACTTCAAAGACTTCAAAGAAATTGTCTTCCCTTATTCCTTTCGGGTTTTGCAGGCATGCTGGGTCCCTGACAGACCTCAGTTCATCCTCTGCTTGCTGTTTCTGCTCTAAGAACAGAAACCAGTCTGTGTGTCAGCTCACAGCCCCTCCTGCAGACAGACCTCTGGCTGGATGGCAATTCTGTGTGCATGTGTGCATGGTGTAAACTGAGTTTAGGCAGTAATGGTGGGACTTGTCAGGAGGGCCTCAGTCCAGTGCTGCTCTTTTACAGTATGCAACCATTTCTTATCTTTATACAGAACTATCTGTGAGGCACCTTCCCACATGTGCAAGAGTAAATACCTGCCGGGGGTTGTGATTTGCTAAGTGTTTAATGCCCATTTTTCTTCTTATTTCTGCAAAAGCTAAAAGATCCTCTGGCTATTTTTACTATTCCAAAAAGTATGTCTTGCTAGGTCAGCTGGATTAAGCTGGCATGCATCTGGACCAGACTGCATTAAAGCAATTTTTCCTCTTCTCATTACCTGAACTCATTCATTCACAGCTTGGTACTGAGAGTGCTGTTCTGAATACACATTACTTGGGTCATCTTCCCCTCAGCCCTCTGAGGTACAGAGTGAAGAGCTTTAGATTTATAATTCAACATTAGATTTACCATTCCACAAAGTCAGAAATAAAATTCAGGGGAGAATAAATGGCTAACTCAAGTACCACACATAAAGACAAAGAAAACAAATAAATCCCTTTATTTGGGGAAACAATTTTACCTTTTCCCCCTCTACAGCTTCATGCATCCTGCCTCTTTCCTTTTCACTGTCCATAGAGAAAATATTTTTTGTCTCCACAGCCCAGTAGGAAGGGTCCCTCAAATTAATTGACACTGAAAAGGGCAATTGTTGCACTGGTTAGCTTTATAGGAACAGCAAGTTCTGCAAGGACCAAAATTATGCAAACTGCATGTGACATCCACAGCTTCATTGCTAGTGAACTAACAACATATCCAAGGTAAATCCACAGTATGTCCATTTTACAAAGACACAAAATTCAGAGCATTTAATAATAAATAAGGGCCTTGCACATGTTGGGGGGTGGCCTTTAAATGATAGTAAATTTTGATAACCAATTCAATCAAGGAAACACACATGCCCTAAGGGAAAATGCATTAGCAAATTAATTCATTGTGATGAAGCAAAATTCCTTATGAAAAGACAAATGAAAATGAGAATGATCTTATTCCTTCTGCATGTGGATGCTCCCTGTATTTATATTTGGTGTTTCAGAATGCATGCAAATTATGGAAGAAAGGTTGCGTGGCAGCAGTGTGCAAAGTGGCTGTTGACCCAGCAGCTCTGAGAGGCAAAAAGGTCTGGTAGGCTTCTTAATATGCCTTGTGACCTGAAGAACCTGCTCAACAGCTGGAAGTGATACAAGAGACTCAAAAATCTCAAAAGTGAGCTCTTTTGACCCCCACAGGAAACTTGCAGGCTCTCAAGCCTGATGGCTGTCCCTGGTACAAAGGACAGCTCGTGTGAAAATGTTTGAGAACTTTGTAGCACCGTGACTACATCCTGAGCTGCCTCCTGAGCTAAATAGGGAGCTAATGAAGATTTTGGAGGGCTAATGGAGTATGCTCTCCACAGCTCCTGCCTCATGGGAGGGAAGTGTGTGCTGCACCTGCTGGAGCTGTTCTGGAAGTGTTGCTGCGCGTGGGCTCTACATCAGCACCACTGCTGATGGCATTGTGTGAGTAACCACCTGCAGCATGCACAGCTCTGCTAAACACCACCAAGGTGCCACTGGCCATCCATCCTCAGGCTGTCCTGAAGGAATGAAGTGGCACAAGTTGGTAAGGATACTGGTGGAGGCCCTTCTAGACAGCTGAAATACAATAAAAATATGGTATATGGTTTGTTTTCTGCAATATCCCTTTGTTCCTTTTGTAGAAGCCTTTGAGAAACTTCAGCTGTTTCTATACAGTGAAGAAGATCATGCTTTAGCTAAAAGGTCTTTGGAGTTAGTGGTTGTTTTTTTAGGGAGAAAGAAGCATCCCCTGCTGGGAATTAATAACACTGGCTACTGCAGGAACATATGGTCACTTCTAATGGCTGTATTTGTTATTAATGAAGTGACAAAGAGCTGACTTCACTGATTTGCTTTGGAAGAATTATAAAGTCCAACAAGATTTAAGATTGGCTGGTTAGCTCTGTTAGAGACTAACAGGTAGTCAATTTTAGAAGAAATTGTGTTTTAATCATACAGGAGAAGAAATCACTTATAAAGCTACTGGAGATTAATTTTCTGGTCTGTAGGTACAGAGTTCCTTGGAGCAAGGAGTTATATTGATGCACTGCAGGTCAAGAATTAAATTTTTTAGATTTGGATATGAAATTTAGCAGGGTACTGTCCCATGAAATATTGTTTTAGTCCATGTTTTTGCACAGGTATCCAGTGTGTGGAAAATACAGATGCAGCAGAATACATAGAAGGTTTTTGAAAGCCTTGATTTAAATGTGAAATATTCATGTCTTTTAATTTGTCCTTGAATTGTCTTCTTTGCAAAATTGTTTGTCATTGAATCATTCAAAGACAACAAGCAAGAAGTGTTCATAGTATGTCTTGAGTTCTAATTTGCACCCTTACTGGGGAAGCAAGAATTATAGTCCTGAGTTGCTACAATGCTCTAAATCAGAAGGTAGCACCACTTAATACCTGGAGAAAGAGATAACATCTTTTGAAATTTGCAGTGGGCTTGGCTAGTAGATGTTTTGGTACTGGTTGATATCTTTGGAGGCCTGGTGTACTTGCTTGTGTGTGGTGGCCACCTACCTGCAGAAGTGCTGACTGTGTTACCAAGACTTGGAAAAGTCCATAGCAGCTGAGATCTGCTTGTTTATGCTGCTGAGCTAAAAGAAAGCTGGTGTGGAGCAGCTGTTGGTGGAGTTGGAGGAGCTTCTGCAATAAGCTACTGAGTTGGGGGAGAAAAGTGTCTGAACTTCATGCATGGTACAGTTGGATCAAAGGAAAACAACAGATTGGCCACAGCTTTACCCAGTGCAGGCTGGGGCAGTGCTGGTACTCAGGAATTAAACCCCTGTGCTGTGAGGCAGTGGAGGTATTTCTGCTACGGTCAGAGAGATTGCTGAGGCACTGATGTAGGGTGGGGATTGGTGCCACCCTGGGGAGGCACAGCCCTGTCAGTGGAGGGTGCAGCCCTGGGAGAGTACAGGCAATGTGTGGAGCCAGCAGCAGGCACTGCAGGTGAGGCTGGAGCTGCACCTCTTGGCTCAGGTCTTCAGGACTCTCTGATGGCCTGCAGGGAAGCTGGGGCTCCAATCCAGCCCTCTCTGCTGCAGGCTTCCTTAGCCCTGGTGCTCATGTGCCTCACAGTGGTGGGGATGAAGGTTTGGGTGATCAGCTGGGACTTTGAGTTTTCTCTCCTGACTTTCACTTCTCCCTGTCAAATGATTCATTTTCTAAATACAGGTAGTTTTGGGCCAACCCTCTGTCTCTTCTTGGGCAATTTATTCCCCAAGAGAGGAGATAAGCTCCAACTTTTCAGATATCTCAGCAGTGTTTTACTTGGAAGGAGAGAGGTGATGGCGCCTTTCCCAGCACAGTGGTACTTGGTTCCTAGTCCCTTAGGATCTCCACTTGCCATGGAGATGGATGTCTCCATGACAAGACATGGGCTATCTTGTTAGCAATCTGCTTCTTTCTGCTTTGTGGGCAGAGCAAAAGAGAAGAAGATTCCAGTTAGTGGTTGATAGTGGTCATGGCTCTTGCAGAATCCTTGATGCCAAGCAGGAGAAGACAGAGACCTGGCTGTTGTTGGTAGCCTGAGATGCAGGTGGTTTCTGGTTTCTGGCCCTTTTGGAGCTAGCACCAGCCTGGCATGGTGTGGATCAAGATCTTTATTAATTTGATGGTGGGCCTCCTTTATTTTCCTGTCCTATCTGACGTATTTGCTAGGAGTACATAGAAGTACAGAATGCTTGTCTTTCCCTGAGCTATGTCTCACCAAAGGTTTCACTCCCCTTTCCTACAGGGAGTTCTTGTAGGAAGAGCAAGGGAATGCAGCTTGTGGCCCACAAAGGCTCTGGCACTAAGCAGGAGCAGAATCTAACAGCAAAGTGCTCCTTGACATATCACACTCTGTACATGGAAATATTCACCAGAAGACTGATCCAGTATAAAACACAATCCCAACAAGCCACTGTGACCTCTCTGATTGAAGCGTTACTCTTACTTGTTTTGCATACAACTCTCTTCCCTAGCAACTCTGGGAAATTTAAGGCAACCTATAAGAAACAGAAGGCAATCAAAGTACCCATTCTTTACTGTGACATGGACAAAAATATACTCTGTTGCTGCCTCTGCTCTTAGGAATTTGTCAGTAAATTTTGTGTTCTGTACAATGTTTTCCTATTTCCATCAGGTTGTCAGCTCTCACCCCAGCCATTGCACTTTACTGTGTAGCAAAAAGCAACATGGCTTCTATTTTTTTGGCATCAGTAGCACTCTTGCTGTAAACTGAACCAGTGAACCAACAGGGTTTCATTGACTAGTGTTGGATTTTCACAGCAGACCCCCTGGGGCATACCAGCTTTGCTCCTGATGGCAGCCTTTTGTGACATCGATTTTAAGTGTAAGAGGGTGGCACAGCATACAGGATATTGGAACAGCATTGACAGAGTTAATTTGCTCTCTGGTTGGTCTTGATCTCTTGCAAGCAAAGGGTAATATCATGAGGCTATGGATGCATATGTGTGTGTGATCAATGATATTTGAGCCAGCAGAATCTCAGGAGACTTTACAATAAACAGGTGGGCTCAGGTTGCAATTAGAAAGACCTAGGCTGATAAAAATACTTGATAAGTTACATTTCATTAGGAAAGGTAAAACTTTCCTCTCTGGGCTTGTACAAATCTATAGTATCTCCTGTGCCTGGGAAGGATTTACCCTTGTGTTTTAGTTCAGACTGAAAATTGATGTGAGCACATGTACCTTAGGGAAGGAATAAAAGATGGGGAAAAAAACTTCTGTGTTGGAGTACTGGTGAAAAGTGACAGGGTCAATGTCTGTAGATAATACCAGGTGAATTTTTATAACTTTGTTATGGGATACTCTTTTGTCTGTGCCAGGTTTTACGTGCCATATGAGCAGCCTGTAGCTTCTTTTGGCTGTGCTTAGCTGGCCCTGCTCTGGCAGTGCCTTGAAGGTTTTTTGTGCACCTCTGTTTGCTCCAGAAGTTTCTACTGCAATGTCCATCCCACCCTCTCTCACCTGCCCCGTGTCAGGGGGCAGCTGAGAAGCCCTGTGGGTTTCCTGCCAGGTAATGTGTGCTGCTTCACACGGCTGCACAGAGCCTTGACCTCAGAGGTGGCTTCTCCCAGGTTTTGAGCAGGTTGTACCTGCATTCCCTGGCAGCAGCACACAGGGAGCAGCCTGAACCACCTGCAGCACAGACCTCCCAGTGCTTTCTGAGAGAAAGGCAAGCAAGCAGTGAAACAGGGAAAAGAGGATAAATGAAGAAAATAGGCACCTTGAGACAAATGTGACATGATATGATATGATATGATATGATATGATATGATATGATATGATATGATATGATGGGCAAGATTAACTTACCTAAAGGGACTAAGGTAAAAGAGCAGGAGAACAACAAGATGTTTTTAATGTGGTGCACAAACCCATTAATCAGCCTAAAATGTTGTTTTTGTAGTATTCTCTGCCCTACACAGTATGCAAGCTCTATAAATCTGTCTGATCTATATAGAAAATTTGTGTGTCAGGACAAGCAGAGTATGCAGCATCAAATAGAAGAAAGCAACTGCCAGCAAAGTCAGTGATAAAGAAGTATGCAAACACAGGCTACTGGGAATGACAGCTTTAAAATACTTGCACAGTGGGCCTCTTCTTGAGGCACCCAGTTATTAAATATAATGTTTCCTTATCAAAGGCTTGGAGATGAGCAGCTTTGATAGTATGGATTGCAAGTTATTGTCTGCTTCTTGAGCTTGCTTCTTGTTGTTAGTTACAGAAGATCCTGAGTTGCAGGATAATTAAATGAAAAAACCATTTCAAGGAATTATCTGGATAATTAGTTATGATAAATATGATTTTGCTTTAGAGCACTGAAATAATAGAAACCACTGAGTTGAGACAAGAAATCATATGGGATGCCTTTCATGTGAACATATTTATTATCTGTTTTAATTAGCAAACCAAGTCCTAAATGCCTAATGTAAAGTATTTGTCTGGAGTTTCATTTTGTTAAATGACCTAATTTCTAAAAGTCCATTATGCTGCAATTTATATACACATCGTTCTATGGCTACATTAGTGGCAGGGTTTTACAAAAGGACAAGAAAGTTAATTAGGGAGAGATATGAACATTTTGAACTAGATTGGATATTTTTTGTCTGTTGAGTCTTTAATTTGAAAGTTTTTGTGTATATATAACTTACTTCTAGTGGCTGAAACCCTTAAACCATTAAAATCTACAAAAGCTACTACACACAATGTTAATTCTATGATTGAAACTCACCAAAGCAAGAAAAGTCTGACTGAGATTGAAATGCTTTGCTCAGCTTTCTCTCTTATGCCCATCCCTGGATGCACATCCAGGTGAGAACTCAAACTCTTCTCTGGCACCAAAATGTTTCTCCTAATAGGAATTTCTGAAGACTTTCCATGATCAAGAATACCCAAGGAAGCTGATCAATGCTGGCCCTTTTTACTAAAATTTAACAAGTTTTGCATTTTCTCCAGGTCTCAGTTTATAGTTTTTAGAGATCAAATGGTGCACAGAAAAAATTCTTATCCAATAAAATATCCAAACCCACAGAGTTATATTTGCACCTGGAAATCAGGCCTATGAAACTTGCTATCTCTGTCTGCTTTCTGGGTATATCAAACATGCATTATTTATTACTGTTGGAGAGGATTTTTGGAGGCATTGGAGAAATTTCTTGATTTGTAATCAAGATTACATGGGAAATCAGGATCTCAGGGAAGTTGGCTAATGGAAAAAACCCTCTCTAAGAGTTGTAAGGCAGTTCATTAATGTAACATCCACCTCGCTTGCTTTTAATGTTATCCTGGTGGTTGGAAGACAGAAATCAGAGCCCTGTTATCCCTCCCATGGTATTTGGAGCTGGGCCTGCCCTGGTGCTAAGGGAGCTCCAGTTGGTGCAATGAAGGCACCTCCCTTCTGACTGATTGCACCTGATCCCCCCTATTAGAGACATGCTCCAGATTCCTGCCTCAGTCCTGTAAATAAAAGGTTTCAGGTTTCTTTTCCTTGTGTGCTTGCTGTTAACACACTGGAGAATGATAGTTTGATAGCTTAATTTGTTTTTTTTTCTTTTTTTATGATAGCATTTAAAGGAAACAACATGCTGTTGACAAGTGCTGTAACATTAAAGCTCACTTAAATCCAGAGTCTTACCACTGGCCTGTCAAGATTGTTTTGGGGTTTTTTTCTTTTTTTTTCCCCTGTGTGAGCTGCAATAAAGAAACTACACTAAAAAAATATTATGGCTTTCATCTGCTGTGGATTTAAGGTTAATTATAAGCCACAAATTCAAGCGAGGCTTATTGATACTTTGGGATATTGCAGTAGTCCAGAAGGGGGTCTCAAACACACCTGAGCTAATTTCAGCAGAAAGCTGCTTTGTGTCTGCTGACTCCTTCCTGAATCCAAGCAGGACGTGGCTGGATGTCCTGCAGAGCCCACCCCAGTCTAGTGGGACCCCACAGCAGCACATGGGGTGCACTGTGCAAACCTCTCCAGGCAGAGTCTCCTCCCCATGGCAGGCAGCAGAAAGATCCCTTCCCACCTGAGACCTACTTAGGCTGCATTTTGAGAAATTGAGTCATTGACCTTGTATCACCCTCCTCAACTGCAGTAAATTTTAGCTCTTAATGCAAGACTTAACTAGGATTCTTGTAATTCCTGAGCCCCTGTAGAGTGCTGCTGTGCAGTCATGATTTTCACTGTGAATTTGGGGGTTTACTTAAGTTCCGTCTCAAAGTGAAATTTAATTTCTCAGCATTTATCATCATCATAACCAGGCCTGTCATTCTTTGGAAAATGAACCTTGTTCACAGCAACAGGACCTTTCAAGAGCTATATAGTTTTGCAAAGTGCATCATATATAGAACCTTTTTTCCTTAGATAGAAAAAATATTTTAGTGTTTTCCATATATTTGCATAAATACTATCTGAAATAAATTATTTGGTAAAAGGAGATGGGATTTGGAGTCTGGATGCTTGAGGTCGGATACTTTATTAATGCATTGTCTTCCCTTTAATCAAATTACTTTCCCTATGTTCCCTTTTGTAATGTAGTACAGGACTCAAAGTTATTCTCCATTGGAAAAGTGCTGGGTAGAAAATGTGTGTCAGGCATTTCTAAATTCTCACAAAAACATATTTTTTGTCAAAAAAGCCATCTGAGAACTAATAAATTATTAACCCTTAGAAAATTTTTTACTTTGTTAGAAGGGTTTCTCAAATATTTTACTGCAAATTTAATGGAATATTTAATCAAAATGTACCAAAACTATTATTTAAATAAAAATAGTTAATAAAAACTTTTTAAAAATAATCAAAAATTCCTACAACATTTAATAGATATTCAGCCAGAAACTTTCATATTAAATTTCATTTTAATCAAAGTCTTCCATGAAGAAGTTTTGATGCCTTGAGAGGCCACCTAGAACAGAGGCTAGACAGTGTTAAAGGAATAAAGTAGGTATTTATTAAAAGGCCTTCAAAGGATACACCTTGGGCAGTACAAGAGCCTGGCTGAGGCTACACCCATGTTGGACAAGAGGTCACACATTTTCAAACTTCTGTAAGTTTTGGCCCATTTACATGTTGGGGTTAATTGTCCAATTACAGCTGCAGGTTATTAAGTCCCATCCTCCCAGATTGCTCTCCTTAGTTTGCTGTTGTTTGTACTTTTTGGGATTGAAGCTGCAATGGTGTCCTTGGTTCTGGGGCTGGAAAAGAATTGTTTTCTCTACCTAAACTGTGAGGAGAACTTGCTAACACTTTATATGAAGTTCAGAGTTACATACTAATGCAGTACAAAATCTGGATAATATGAAATCTAAAACTTAAAGCATCAGTTTGAGAAATGAAAAGAGGGAAAACACAACTTAAGAGTAATATAGAATTATAGAATAATTTCCTAATGGGTTTGATTTTTAGATTTGTTCAGTTCTAATTGCTGTAAGGAATGTTTGTGAATGCTGTGACTTCCTCTGGAAGTACTTGTTGATATAAAGGCCACATAATGCAAGAGAGAATTTTGAAGGTTTTTTGGTAGTAGCCATGGAATAGAAATGGCAGGGTCCTTTTACCTGTTGTCCTGAAGGACCCACCACAATGGGTGTTTGTGCCCCACACAGAGCATGACAGAAGAGATGCTTCTGTGATGAGAACAGCTGATTTATACCAGTACATTCAGCCTGCTCAGGAAAGACCTCTCTATTTTTATGAGGTACAGGATTGAAAGGATTTCTTTGTCTCATTGAATTAAATCCTCCTTCAGTCCCAGGCAGTCACCTTACCATGTTGCCTCCCCAAACCAATAAAGCTCCACTGTAAAACACCTCAATTTTGTGCTCCTTAAAGCTTCTCCAGAATCCCTTTCTCTGATGGTTAGAAATCATGCTCTGAGCCTAACCTTATTTATGTCCAGTGTCTACATTTTTGTTCTTGTGCCAATACTGGTTTTTAGCTTAAATAGCTCTTCTCCTTCCCTGGCATTTACCTCTTTGATATGTTTATAGAGAGCAATTATATTCCCCCTCGGCCTTCATTTGTTAAACAGTTTCTCTTTTCACCAAAGGTTTCTATTTCCCTGATCATTCCAGAAACAGTTCTGTCCACCTGCTCCAGTTTAAATGGCTTAAATTTATCATTTTTGAGAATGTGGATCACCAGTGTGCCCACAGGGCTCCACAGGACGTTTCAGTAGTTCTCTGTGCAGTGTCTTGTGCAATTACCTTTGCTCAGTATCACTTGTGATAAAATAGCTCACTCATGTCTTCCTTCTCGTCAAATTGATGCCCTTCCATCTTCTACCTTAAATTTCCCATCCATCCCTTACTAATGCTGTCTTTCTCTGCAATATTTCATCCCTTTTCTTCAAACTGCTTTTAATTTTCATGTTTTATTGTAAGGTGAGGCTCACAAGTTTTGTCTTATCAGCATATTACTTAACTGCCTTCAAATTCTTTTTGCTGAGTCCTTTGAAATAAATATTGCTGAATAAGACTGGCTATGAAATCAATCTTTGAGAAAATCCTTATTTACCTCCTTCCAGTGCCTTGCTAAGTAGCTGTTCCTATGAAGTCCTATTGTCTAGGTAATTTTCCATACAGATTTATTATAATAGATGTTCTTCTCAAGTCCAAATACAGTGTAGAAAGAAAGATTAGGTCAACCTACATCAGATTAAGCTATTTTTAGTTTTATTTTATCATGTTCCCTTATTTCTGTAACTTTGATTATTTCTTCCTTGCAAATTGATTTGGATATGTCACTGAAATTTATGACTGGTATTTTTGATGTACAGGTAGTATATTTCCATATGATATTTTTCCTAGAGATTTTTGGATAGATACAATTTGAACACATCAATTGCATAAGTACTTTTTGTTCCATCTCATTTTAGACCCTGTTTTATAGTGATCCTAATTTTCTGCCTTTATTCTACATGTCTGAGTATTCTGTACTGTCACCTTTAGTGAAACTATGCTAAAGTGAGTGAAGCTTTGCTAAAGTGCTTGTTTGGCTGATGGGTCTATGAAGATTATGCTTATTGATCCCATCTTCCGTGTTTCATGACCTTGCTCATTTCTTTACTATTTATGTTTCAAGGTAAGAAAAGGCTTACTGTGCGTTTACTTTTCCTTTGAACACTTTCCACTTGTGTTTTGACAGTTCCTGATTTATCCTTTATAGAACGCTCCAATAACTGTCATCATGTCATCCGTCCATCTCTTTTTATTGTTGTTCATTCACTCTTTCTGAGTATATCAGATATTTTAAGTCTCTCCCAATCCAGCTGTTGTGTCTCCTTAGATTCTGGTCTAAAGTATTCAAAGTAGACACAATACTAAAGCAAAGATTTCACACAATGCTGAGTGAGTAATTAATAGTCCATATATTTCACAGGCTATCTTCCTGCTTTTATATTGTGTTTGTTGCCTTTAGGTAATTTGTATTAGCCCCACATTGCTGAACTGCACTTATTTTGTAATCCCCTATAATCCTCATACCTTTTATGCTGAATTGCTACTTAACCAGTTGTTCCCTATCTTGTATTTGTGCAAACTGATTATTCCTGTCTGAGAGTTGTGCCCCATGTTTGTCCTCCCACTTGTACTGAATCTCATTTTTGCAAGCTATTTATCCAATTTGCCAGTGCAATTTGAATTTCAGTCCTGTTCTCCTTTGTTCTCACAGCTTTAGTCATTGTAAATTTCATAAGCATATGCAGCATCCCATCATCCCCCCATCAACAATGACAATATTGAATGGTCTTGGACTGGGGACAAAGTTGCAGGACAGCAGTAATTATGTTCTTTCATTTTTTTTAGCAGTGTATTGAGTGCTGTTGTCTCAGAATAAAGTTAGTACTTGTTTTAATTACTTGTCAGTCTTCACCTCTTTCTTGTGGGCATCTTCTCTACAATTCTTCATTTGGATTTCCATCCAACATGCTCTATGAAGTTTTTTTTTTCTCCACACTTAGAATGCAGATACCAGGTTTGATTTTACTCATTTGACTTTGAAGGTTTTTTATGCCTTCTCGTTTAGGTCTCTGCAATCTTTTGTTAAATTGACTTCAAAAAGCAGGGCTTAAAGCTCACCTGCTCAAAATAAAAGGACTGTAATTCTGAGCCAGGATTGTTCCATCTTTAATACAAGTTGATTTGAATGATAAACTTCTTTTCTACTATTTGTTGTTTGAAAATGTCCTCATCATTAACTGCCTACATTGTCTTCTGTTGGTTCAATGATTAATCATTGAAGGATTTTTCTTCTACCAGCCTGGAGGGTCTAAGACCTTTTGTTGACAATGGGCCTTGCTTTTTGGCCTGTTCTGGGGATTTTCTTTGTTTGGTTTGCATAGGACTCTGGTGCCACAACACATATTTAGCTAATTGCTGTTTTGTAACACCATCTCTGACATTCCCCAGTGGAAACAGCAATCTCCTTGGCTTGGTGTTTGGGTTACTTTTTGCTGTGCCCAGGTGCAAGGGAGTCCTGAGGATGCTTGGATCTGGCTTCAGAATCTGAGTTGGGTGTGCTGAGGCATTCCAGGGAATAAAGCAGGGATTGAGACCCTGCTTACAGTCATGTGCTTGCTCTTGAAGCCCAAATAGATCTAAAAGCAATTCATTATTTTGGCATTTAGCAGTCACTTTGGACTCAAATGTAACTGCTGGAGGTTGTTGCACTGGCTGGGCTTAGGAAGAGATGCAAATCTCAAGCAAGACAGTAAGCTATCATGTCTTTGCTCATCAAATTGGGCTATAATTTATATTAGAAATATTGCATCTTTTCCAAATTAGAACATTTCTCTCTCCTCCCCCATTAAGTGTTGTCACTGTATAAACAGGTGATGATGATCAGCATTCTTGATGACACAGCCAACTTTTTGTGCAGCTTTGCAGATCTCACAAGGAGGCAGTAAAACTTGCCTATTGAAAACAATCCTGAGTCTGAAATAGGACTTTGTTACAAGAGAGACACTTATCCATTGAGTTCATTTCTCTTTTTAATCAGATATGAGGATACCCAGCTATCTGAAGTCGCCTTTTATTGAGGAATTGATGTCTACCACTTTGATTTTTGCTTGGACTCCTACTGAATGAAAACTTGCTGGGTTATGTTAACATGAATTGGATAACTTTGGAAAATGAAAGCTCAGCTTTTGTCTTTTGTGTGCATAAGATCTGATTCCTTCCTTTCTTTTCTCAACTTTTTGAGCACTAAAGATTTACATTTACCCTCCATGTATCTGAAAACTAGCCAGAGATCCTACTAGATTTTCATGCAGGCTTTGTGCTGCTTGCAAGATTTTTTAGAAGCAATCAGAGATATTGCATCTCTTCATTACATTTTGATATATATTCTTTCAGTATCCCCAGAAATATTTCTCTGCTTTTGGAGATATGAGGCCATTATCATTCCATTAACAAATTTTGAAATATGAATGGTTCCAAAGTTTTTAGAACAAAGCATTCACAGCTTTGGTCACAGCTGTGACCCTTGGACTGGTAAGCCACAGTGTAGCCAAAACACTGAAATGTTGTCCAAAAAATTATATATTTTAAGTTTATTTTCTTTTATGTGTCACAAGCAAATTTCTTTTATGTGTCACAAGCAAACATTTTCTGTACTAAAATATCGCTTCTTTAGTAGGTAAAATTGTGGACAAATTATTGACTACTGATGTTTAGGAGGAGGGGAAGGCTTATATGAAACACAACCAAGATGAAATAGACCTTGATCCAGGCTGTTTTCTGGAATGCTGTTTGATGCTTGTGAATTCTGTCTCTCCTTCTGGCTGTAATGTGATGCTCCTCTGTAGTGTGACAGCTTCAGCTTTCTGCCTGAATGATCTCATCACAAACACGCACTAAGAGTCAAAAATGAAAAAATGAAAACTCTCATATTGCTTATCTGCCCATCTTCTTGGTGAGGAGAAACTCATAATGTCTGTGCAGAACTTCAGACATAAAAATACTCTATAAATGCTCAGTGTCATTTCGATGAAGAGAGAGAAGGCTGAGAATGGGATATGATTGCTATCTATAAATGCATTATGGAGGTAAACTCTATAAAGGAAAAGAGAGATTTAAGGTAGAGGACAATGCTGGCACAAGAAGAAACAGATGTAAGAGGGCCATGAATAAATACAAGCTGGAAATAGGAAAGTTTCTATTAGGGAGATGCAGTAGCCTTCAAGACAGAGTCACAAGTCAAAACCTTTCCTGCTTTTAAGATGAAGTTTCAAGTCATATGCTGTGCTTGCTTGTGTACAGCAAAACTGAAATTTTGGGAAATCCTTTCCATTGCTCACTGGGCTGACCAGAGAAATCTTTGGCTACATCCAGATGTTCTTCAAAAGGCCTCACCCCCCACAGTATGGTCACAGCCTGAACTTTCTTATTCCTCTGAAGGAAAGCAGAGACATAGTGTGAACTGGTTTTGTTTCCCCAAATAAAACATCTTCACCCTTTCTTTAAGTGACTTGTACCTTATATCCAAGGTACTCTTCTTTGCATCATTTATCCATAAATATCCTTCAAGAGCAAAGTATAACTTCCTGGAAGTGGGGTACAGAAGCTTTAGTGAAGCTTAATTTACACACCAGTACAGGTGGGTTTTTTTGCTAGAACATTCATTCCTGTGATCCTAGAACTTGCTTCTGCTGTCAGGGAAATAAGAAATAAGGGCTGTGCAAAGGGTGGACAAATGTAGGTGCAGTTAAGCTGAATATATTAAGTGCAAGTAGTCATCTGCCTCTAAGTGCAAAAAGTGAGGATGTTATTTGCTATTGAATCATCTCAGATAACCTGGATTTTTGCATGGGAACTTAGGCTTCTCAAGACTTACAGGAAAAATATAATAGAGTGAACAAAAGGAGGCACATAGCAGTCAGCAGGATATTCCAATTGGTTAACTTGAGTTATCTAGTGCAAGTAGCAGAGTGGAGGGGTTTTTCTTTCATGAATGGAAAGAAAAGCTACTCCAGAGGCAGTTCACAGCAAGGACACAATTCAAACTTTTGTTGCTATAAAAATAGCCCTGTGGGACTACCTAGCCAGGTTGGGAATACAATAGGGAACAGACAAAAAGCCTAAAAATTTACCATTTGGAAATCTACTACTTTGACAGAATCCAAGTGAAAATAGCTTCAGTGTGTGGAATTCTTTGTTGTTTAGCCTTAGGAAGGCTCTTGAACTTTAAACTTTGGAGTTATCTGCTACAACCTTCACAGGTAAGCACCCTTCTGGACTGTTGGATTAGGGTTATGTGTAAGATGTCTGCACAATGGAACCAGAATTGCTATTTGTGGAAACATAAGCTTACTGACAACTCATTCCATGCTATTAATTAGAGGCTAAACAATGATATTGCTGTTGCCATTGACAACTGAGTCTATAACCTTGGTTTTCTTGGATATTAGCATTAGGAAACAAAAATCTGTTCCCCATTTGCCATGGTATAGAAAAGGAAGAAAGACTCAGGCTTGCAGCTGAAAAAAAATGTAATTTGAAAAGAGCCATGCATTCAAGTTGGCCTCTAAATTTATATTAATTAACAAAGAAGGCCCTGCTGGATAATTTGCTTACAAGTGGCAGCCAGGCTGTCTTCTTGCACTAGAGAGAGACACCAAAATTACACTCTACTGATCCATAGTGACTGTAGGCTAGTGCTCAGAGCTTGGTTTCAAGGTGAAAATAATTCCAGGATTCCAATTCCCGGCTGATGAATTTAAACGGTTCTTGTGAAACTTGTGCCATAACCCAAATGAAATATTTCTGACTATGATCTTAATTTTTTGCCTATGGAAACTGCAGGCCATATTACAGGTGACGATACCTATGTTGCTAATGTGGTGCAAAGCAGCTGCAATGCTCTGTGAACTGGGGCTAACTCTTCTTGATGGGAATGGGGCTACCTGGGGGAAACCTGGGCTCTCACACATTGTTTAAAAAGCAGACAGCAGATGTCTGTTATCTACTGCTTGCTTTCCTGTGTTCCAACTTTTCCCTACAGAGAGCATCTGCTAAAATTATTTTGAAGTAAAATGCATGCATTAGGGAAGAGTAGATTTTCTTGGTAATAAAGGAGGAACGTCATGGTGTGAGGTCAGAAAGTCATTGAATGTTGTCATCCTGTATGAGCCTGATCTCTATCAAACCACAAAATTGTTTAATGCTGCAATAGAAGTGGTCCTCTATCACTTATTTTATTTCAAGCTGATACTGGAGGCTTAACCATTTTCATTTATGGTCTCCAATTTTATGTATTTTTTTGTAAAATTTTAAATCACAGCTGATTTAATGCTGCCTGCATCAATAACAGTGATGACATCTGTGGAACAATATTTTCCAAATCTGTTAAATCTCCCTGAACTACATTTCAATAAACGCTTATTATGTTTATGTAACTGGTTGGGTCATTAAAGAATTGAGAGAGGATTTAAAGGAGGTGGGAAAAACCTCACTTTTTCTGCATCTACAATTACAGTGACACTTTGACTGATGCACTTGAGCCCTGCCTCAACTGGGCAATCTCCTCTGAGTGTATTATAAACAGCATTTGGCTAATATAGTGCTCCTACTGGTTTTATGTACCTGAGTAATGCAGACCATCAGTGGGCTGAGAAAGACACCAATAAACTGGACAAAAGTAATGAAATGTGTCTATATTAGGATACAGAACCCCACAGAGGCTAGATCTCACCTCCCCTCTTGTTTTCATACAGTATCAAATACAAATTAAACTGTGATATATTTCTAGATGTGGAATCCTCTGGATAGCAAGGATTATTAGCTTTGGAGGATATGCCTTCATAAAAAATGGCAGCGTGGGAAGCACACTTTGCTGGTGTTGATTAAACTGGAGCACACAGAGCCCAGTCCCTGGCAGGATTGCAGCAGTCCCGCTGGAGCCCAGCAGCTCACTCACTTCCTGCAAAATACACGGGATTAAATCTGCCATGGGACACAGTGGCCAACACTTCCAGCCTGCTTTTGTCAGCTGCACAGAGATGCTGTGAATGTAAAACAGGAGGAGACCTCTTTCCAGAGTCAAATACATGTCCACCCCCACTGCTGCACTCAGAGACTTTCCTTCCTGGCAGGTTCAAGGGTTTCTGTGCCAACGTGGGTGACAGCAACAGGTCACAAACATCTGCAAGGCCGCTGCTGCCCCTCCTTTGCACTCCTTGTGCAAGGGGTGGCCACTGCAAAGAGAAAGCCAAGATTGGCAGGTTACATTTTTTTTTTTTGGCTAAAAATTCCACGGACTTCCAGAGAAGAAGCCTCTGCTCTGCAGGAGTTAGTCCTTTGGCTGCTCTGTTTTAGTGGCAAAGTTGGATTACTGCTTCTGTAAAGGGAGCATGCAGGACTGGCAAGGAGATTTCAGAGTTAATTGAGAGCCATCCCTGGCTAGTGCAAGCACTGTATTACATCTCCTTTACTGTAAGACTGTATATTAAAACCAGGTTTTTTTGTCCCTCTTCTTCCCTTCAAAAATCCAATCTAATTCTTAAGTTCATATTTTTCAAGCTCGAGAAATCCAATTTAAAGCTTGTACTCATTTTTTCTTGTGTGAACTCTGATTTTAGCCTAAATAATTTAGTGCATAACAATCATGTTCCTTTCAGTCTCTCTGTCTCAACTTTCTTCTTGACTTTTCACTAAAATTAAGTTCTTCAGTCCTTTGATTAGGGCTATAATTCTTCCTTGTACCTCTCCCATTTAAAATTTTATTTCTCCTAATATCAAGGATCCTTCCCCACCTCTACAGAAAGAGGTATTGTTTTTGTGTGCCTGGATTTGATTTTTTCATGTTTGCTTTTTCTCATATTAACAGCCTACAGCCCTCCTACAAATCAACATGCAGAAATAAATCTTTCTTTTGCTTATCCTTTTCCAATGGTGGAGCATTCAGCCCACAGGAGAATTTCTTGCTGTTAGTCCCAAAGATTTTTATTTTTCAGTTTGCACTTCAAGATTTCTTTCCATTATTATTATTATTAACCTAGTCTTCAATGGTATCCATTTCTTTGTGTACTGTAGCCCAGTCCTCTCTTCAGTGAAAAAAAAAAATTCAATCTGTGAGGTATTTTTCCTTATTAGTGTTTCCAAATGTTTCTTCCCCGATTGTTAGGGACTTTTATGAAATTATATAAAGTGAGGTCAAAGCTGATTCTTGAGGAACCTCATTTCCTAATTTCCTTTCAGCCATAAGCCTTCCCTTTCAAAAAGCACACTCTATGTCTGACTTCAGTCAGCTTCTCATCCTCACAATTTCTCTGCTAATCCCCATCTCTTCCTGTTTTACTATTAATACACTTTGTTATCATAGGCTTTGCTGAAGTTAAGACAGATGGGATCAATCACGTCCTTTGTCTAGAGTGTAGGTTATCTTGTCAAAGAAATGTATGAGGTTAATCTGGTACAATCTACTTTTGTTAAGCCCATGCTGTATTTTATGCCATTTTCATTTGACCTCTGTGTCTTTAATTATCTTTTTCCTTAAAAGCTGTTCTGAAGCTTTACACCACTGAAGTCAAAATTCAAGGACTATGGTTACCCACATGCCTTCTCTCCAGCTAAACACAGGCACTGCATTTTCTTGTAATTTGTCTTCAGTATCCTACTTGGTAGATTTATTAGAAAATATTGATAAATGAACAAGAAGTTTCACATTACAGTAGAGCACTTCTGGTTCAAACCTTTATACATTTGTCTCAGCAGGTGCTGATTTCTATTGGGAATTCTTGCCCAAACAAAAACATCGAAGGAACTGAGGGCTGCACACACAGAAGTGAACAGAGGACCCCAAGTAAAACAATTTTCATGTCAGTTCAGCTGAGAAAGATGGGGAGAAAAGTGGAATTTGTCCCTGGAAAGTGAGTTAGGCAGATGCACCTCAACTAGGGCAGGTCTCACTTTGTTGTTACCTGTCCTAAGGGGAATTACCTGATTGCCCAGTGAAGGGAGAAACTAAACCAATGTAAGCTTCAATCTGTGACACTGCGGAGAAGGCTCTTCAGCAAGAGGTTGCCAGGTGCTGTCTCTGATAATTAAAAGCACAGAAGAATATTTAAACCAGAATCTGGGAAAGATCCAAGAGGTATGGGAGTAATACAACCCCAAGTACATCTCCAGAAAGGATAGGAAAGGCAAATCCAGCTGGTCAGACCTCAGCTGACTGACATGAGCATGAGCACTGATATCTCCAAACCTGCAGATGATATTAAGGATGTTTGCTGGTTAGTCAAGTATTGTGCTGATCGTGAGTAACTTCAGAAAGTGTTGTCCACTAGACCAAGGAGATAAAAAAAGGGCAGAACTAGAGGGAAATAAGCGAAATTGTGTTTGTGCTATACTGAGCATGTAGATAATAGTTGCAACTCAGGGAACAGACCTTGGAGTTATCCTTGGCAGTCCTCTAAAATCACTGCTTGGATATCATGCCAGCCAAAAAGTCAGCACAATGTGAAGTATCACTATTAATGTACTGAGAGCAAACCAGAAAACACTGTATTGCTCTTATCTAAAACTTTAAAGCACTTTTTGAGTACTTTGTGTGATCCAGAACTTCACAATCTAAAAAGGACATAGTGGATATAGAAGAGACAGTGGAAAGGGCAGCCAACTTAGAGGGTGAAGAAATTTCCTTATGAAGAAAAACTAATAAGGTTGTGATTACTCTGGATTGGGTGGAGGCTAAGGGGAGTATGATGGTAGTTCATGACATCACTGATTTGCAGGTAAGGTGGCATAAATCCAGGACCACACCTAGGGTGTCTAGTCTGAGCTCTAGATCTCTTGATTTGCTAACCTAGAGCAAACTTTTTCTAGAGCAAGACTAGAACAGGAAATATGCACTGAAACTATCAGAAATTGGTTTGAAACAGACACAAAGAACTACTTTTTACATCACTGAGAGTTTATAACTGAATCTTTTGAAACACGAGACTGTGAAGGCAGATTGCATCAGTGGGGTCCGAAGGGAAATGCACAAATTAATGGACATTTATTTAGGTCCATAAAGCGCAGGTAATGGAATAAATAGGAGTGTACACCATAAAGGCTTCAGTCCAGGAGTTGTGGAACCTGCAGGAGTACCACGAGGATAAATAGTTAAGTAACTGCTACTCTCTATAGTAATGCAAAATACTGGACTAGAAGGTCTGACCCAGCAGGGCTTCCCTATGCTTTTTGTTTTGCAGGGTATCCTGACAGCATGAGATTTGTTGCTGTAAGTGGGTTGCTGAATGGGAAAAGGCTGTTTCTTTCAAAAGGGTCCACAGCCATTTTCCACAGGACTCATTCCTATTGCAGTGGGAACATCTCTGTATTGCCCAGTCCCTCGCCAAGAGGTCTGTCCTGACCTCAGCCAAGACTGTATTTGATTCTGGATGCTGATCAGAGGTGCTCCTTATCCAGCTTTTTCAGCCTGCATGGGCTATCTCTCTGATCAAGAATAAAAATAAAAACAAAAATAAATGGACACATATGTGTACACATAAGGAAGGATATATGGTTGTTCAAATTCAATATTTTGGAGTGACTTTGGCTGGGGGTTTTTAGAGAGGCAGTTATTTATTTTATTGAAATCCTCATTCGCTTCTTACAAGCCCTCCCTCTTAGTCAGTTCCTCACCTTATAAACTCTATTAGCTTTTGTGTTTTGGGTACTGTAGAATGTTTGCCAAGATAGAAAAATCATAGATTGTTTTCTGTTTCTTTCAGTTTGTTTTTACCTGAGTGCGGAATTTACCATTATGTGGCCAAGTAAGAAAAGACGTTGCTGTACCATTCAAGCCCTTTTCAAGATAACAAGGTATTTTGTTTCTGACTTTTCACTGGCCTCACAGCTGGCTTTTTGTAGTTTGTTCTTTAAAAACAGCTGTGCATATGAAGGCTGAGGGATGATGCAATGCCTGTCTCCATAGGGTCCTCCAGAGATTGCAACTTTGCCCACAGAAGCATTGCTCCTGAACAAGGGTCTGCTGGGGGGAATCAGAGAGATTGGGCATGCTGTTGCAATTGGATGGCAAGACTGTAGGATGAGGGACCACAATTGCACTCCTGAGCTTATCAATAAAAAAAGAAGTTCACAAGTGTGTGGTCTTGGGAGAAGATGGAGCCTTTAAGGAAAAACAAAACCAGACTGAGCTAAACAAGGAGGGAGAACAATACCTCTGAATAAGTGAGAAAACAGAACAGAAATTTTAATAGGCCTAGGTAAATAAAGTTTGGATCCAATTTAAGTAACACAAACCATTAAATAGCAGCTAAGACATTCACAGTGGTAAGAAGCAGAGGGATGCAAATGTACTAAATTGAGCACAACGGTGAGGGACATTATACCACTCCCACATGGTACAAGTCAACATCTGCTTTTCCAGGAGGATGGTTCCTTTCAGTGGAATGTCCTGCTGAGCTGTGTGCTCCTGCCTAGATGGGAGCTTGCAGCAGCCACTGAGCCCCCTCCAGGCTTCATTGGCAGCCCAACGTGCTGAGAGACTGGAGGTAAGAGACAGCACACCCCTCTCTGGAAGACAATTGTTGTGAATATTTGACTGTTTAAAATCAAATCATGAGCCTAAGAGTATGGAAAACTGGCAAGGAGAATTGAGAAGGAGTGATTTCAGCTCAGCTGATGACTGAATCCTGTCTTTGCTATAAAAAACATGCAACAAAGTGCCCCTGTTCTGTCCTGCAAGTGATGACATAAAACTGAGTACCTCTCTAGCCTTTATTCAATGCCCTGGCTAACAGAGCCTGGAAAGTACCAAGTCCTTAAGAGTCACACAATCATACTCATAAGAGCATTTTTGGGTTGCATGCAGCATCTCTCTTTAAATTAAATACTTTTTTAAGTATTTAAATTAAATACTTGAAGAAGACACTTTTTTCACCCCTTTGTAGTTAAAAAGTATCCCTGACATCTCTAGTAAAAAGTAAGCAGTACACCTTGTAATTTAAGATCAAAACTTTTATATAAATGGGATTATTTTACAATAACAACTCCAAACTACCCAATGCCAAACTACCCAGATTCAATATGCTGCAAACTGCAGCCTCATCTGAGGGCATCCAGTTTGCAGTCCAGAGACTTCCCCAGTATGAACTCAAACACAGGAAAGAGAAATATTATGTAACTTCAACTTCAGTGCTGTGTTAGAACAAGGAAAGGCTTAGAAAATCAGAACATAGTGATTGATACAGAATTCAGTTTATCTGCCTTAGGAAGATGTGATGAAATAAAGATTTGTGTGTGTACAACTTATGATTTATCTTTGAAACTGGAGGCATATGAGCCTCCAATTCTGTGTATGGGCTATGTGACAGACTGGATTGAAAGCTGCATTCTAAATTGCACTGTTGTTCCAAATGACTTCTATGTCTGCTTTGAATTAGACTGCAAAAAATTGTGTGTGTCTGTGTGTGTCTATGTGTAAGTCTGCCAGTGAGAGAGATTTACTCCATTTCCTACTGGGAAATAGACTTCCCAGTTTCCTTTATACCCTCTGAGAAATTAGTTAGTAGATTCCTAAGAATATTGCTGAATAATATAGACTTGCAGTAGAGATCTGTGTTCCCATGGTTTCCAGTTAGTATGTCTTTGAGGAAGGGGAGTGTGGAAGGTCTTTGAAAAGGTTATGTTGTTCTAGGATTTTTTTCTCTTTTTCTTTTATTTTGGGGCAAGAATATTTTGTAGTTCATAGTGAGGCAGACAGGAATGTGAATACAGGTTTTGCACCTCAAAAAGAGAAGCAATGAGTGTTTATAAGTCTCCCAGAGGTCTAAAGTCTTGCACAAAGTGCAGCTTGTGTGGTAGTTTTATTACAGCCCTTTTGCGATCTTTTCAAATTCTCTCTGTGTTCCACTTTTGACATGACTTTGGAATATTAAATTATAATTCATAATATCCATACAACTACAGATCAGGAAAAGAGGTAATTTGCAGGTTAGCACTGGGTCAGAGGAGGGGAGGGGGATGGACACAGTGGGCAGCTCTTTCCTGCTGAAGCTGTAGGGAATCCCTGCTATGGCATTCTCTCCATCAGGGACAGGTCAGATCTGTGATACAAAGCCTCACTTGACCCCTCAGGACCTGAAGGTGGCTTTCCAGCATTTTATGACTTTCCATTTACAGTTTAATGCATAGAACCAATTGATCAAATTTCCTTCTCTATTTGAAGCCTGGGTAAGGGACACATGAAGCTCTGCCTGCCTCAGAGGGCAGCACAGGGCAGCAGGATGGGCAGGGTCAGGCAGCTGCTGCTGGGTGCCCAGGGTCTGCACTGCCTGCCTGGCAGCAGCTTTAGCATCAGATCAGGTCTAGGTGACACACAGGAGACCATGCCAGGTGAACCTTGGGGGGCATTTTTGGCTTGGCCTCATGTGAAGGGCATTCAGTTTGCAGTCCAGAGACTTCCCCAGTGTGAACCCAAACACAGGAAAGAGAAATATTATGTAACTGCAAAGCTGCTTTCCTGAGCTGAATTAAAATCTATCACTAGGTTCAGTTTGAGTAGAAGGCCCAGCAGCCTGGGCACTGTTTTTCTTTAGAGAGTGTGCATAGTCTTTGCACTGTGCAGTGCAGCCAGAAAATTTCAGGAGAAGTGAGGTGTGGAGCAGAGGCAAAGAACTGCTAATTAAATGATTTTCATAAATAAAACATAAGAATAAGCTACTGTATTTGAATCTAGACTATTATTTTTCTTCTTGTTAGGAATCTGGAATGAACTGTGCTAAAATATTAGGATTTCTGACTGACTTGTCACTCCCCCTCAGCCATCGTTCAAATAGGTCAAAATGTAAATGCAGTATCTTGTACATAAAGTGAAGTCTTCCAGCAGCTGATTCACTGACAGGAAGAGTCTATTGCCTAGCTACAGCTCAAAGAAGATTATCCTGAACTTTCAAGGTGGAAATATATGCTTTTTGATGCTGAAGATCCTGAGTTTGACTCTCAGTGTTTATGGCACTGCAAGAATGGAAGTTGCAAAGTCAAATTTTCTACAGCATGACACGGTGCCACTGTACCAGCTGAGACCAGCTGATATTATAGGCTGCCATCCTGTTTTGGCAGAGCTAGGGGTGTAGGAACAGCCTCTGAGGCAATGGTGAGGAGCAGCTGTTCTCATGGTTCATCTAGCAGTGCTGCCACGTTGTCCTGCATCTCTCTGAGGAGGATACCTGCAGTGAGGATGAATTTGGGTCAGCCACCTAGGAAAGCCCTCAGCTACTTGTGGCACTTGTCTTCTGGCATTCTAGAGCAAACTAATCTGGCCACAAGGCTGTGGCTGGGGGGTAGAGGAAATAGGAAGCTGGCTATGGAGAACTCAGTATGTTCAGTCATATGGCTCAGCACAGTTTAAGGGCTGGTTTTACTCCCAAACTGGTCTTACTCCCAAGCAGTTGAAGAATTTTAGGGTTTTAGAAAAACGCTTGCAATTGAAAGGCTTTTGAAAGTTTATCTTTGAAGGTATGCCTTTGGTGAGTATCAGCTAATGCAGCACCACTGAATTAAACAGAAATATCTCTGAAATATCATCAAGGGGGTAACTCTTTATACCAGCTGAAGAAAATGCCTCAAATGTAGCTGGAAATGTACCACTTCATGCTAAATAATTCTTTAGGCATTTATACATTTTTTTTTACAGTAGTGTTTTACCCAAGATTCTAAAAATCCCAATAGGCTTAACCATCTTCTAGAAATTGGGACTTCTGATTTTTAGCTATAGGGAACCAAGATGCCTTCCTAACAGACAGAAGACAGGATCTCCTCCTTTCCCCTTTTCTGTTTTGGATCTTCTTACCACATTAGGAAGAAACTCTGTCCCACACAGCACCTCTTGCACTGTTGACGACTTTCCTCCAAAGAGCACAAGCTCTTTTCAGCAGGTTTAAGATTATGAGGCCGTACTTCTGATTTAATAAGGATTATAGAGTGCATCTGGGAAGCTTGGGGCAAGTATCCATCCTACTTTGCCTTCAAAATTAATTGAAAAAGCACATCACTGGTAGCTCAGTGACTACCTCAGAACGCGCAGACTAAATTAAAAGAACCTGGTTTCTGTTTTGGATATCATCTATCCATAGCTCCCATAAAATTTATGGACATTAGTCTCAAAAACAGTTTTCCTGAACCTGTACCTCAACACAATTTCAGCACATCTCTCTCTCTGTGTCATTCTCTCAGAGTACATTCACATTCTGATGTTTGTTGACACACTGATGACAATCTTTCTCCATGAACAAGGGCTAAAGGGCTTTTGAGAAAGTATTATTGAAAGGTATGCTAAAAATTGCTCAGTGGTCAGAAAGCAGTCACCATATTTAAATCTAAGTGAAACATGAACAGCCATTTAGAGACTTCTGAAGATAATAAATAGTCTGTTTGGATAATTTTAAAAGATTTGCTAAGCAGTGGCTTCTTTTTATAAATGTTAAAACCCAAAATGTCATCTGAATAAAATATTGTATATGGCCACCCTATTAGGTTAGTTACAGCTTTAAGAAAGCCACACACCTAATCAATCTAATTGCTCAAAGAGCGCTATAAAATTCCATTTTTTTTGTAAAATATGTTAGATCATGTCCAAGCAAAAATAGTTTAGTGATTAATATTCTTTCTAATTCTAGAGTGGAATCTGAAGCAAGCATTGAAATGGTCTGCTGAAATTGTAAATAGCATGCATGAGGGGAAAAGATAGCAAGCTTGTACTAAATGGTACTTATAAAATATTACAAAAATAATGTTCTGAGCATAATTGTATTCCATTAGAATGGATAGGTGCCTGGAAACAAAGCTGAACAAATGTGCACATACTGAAGAAAAGAATATCTTGATGGAAAAGGCTCTTGTTAAGCTTAAGCTGTGTATGCGCAGATTTTGCTGGTGCACACAACAGGAGATACTGAAAATGAAAAAAATTAAGCTATTTACACAAACTGCATTTACAAGACATGGGAATAAGATTTTTGCCTTTCTGGAAGGTCCTGAAAGATTTATTTCTCCATTTAGGCAACACTCTCTTCAGCAAGAACAGCTGAACATATGTATGTGAGACAGCATTATATGAAACCCACAAAAATAAAAATTTATAATTTGATATTTTGATGCCCACTAGAAAATATTAAGACATTCTCAATATTGATTTGGGGAAGTCTAGGGTTTTTATTAATTTTTGAGGAGTTTTAGGTATTAATTTCCCCTTCCTCCAAAGCATGAACTCAATCTGATGGCATTCAATGTGTGTAAAAAAGCAGAGTACATGATGTTTCAGTTTGGGATCTGAAAAAAATGGGAGCAGTCTTAAAATAGTTGTCATGATATAAAATGTCACCTACTGTGGCATGGTCCTGGCTATTTTAATACACATAACTTAAAACCAGGTGAGGATAAAGCTGTGATCCATGTGTGAGCAGACCAAGTGGCAGCTCAGCACGAGAAGGTTCCTGGATGCATGTTTGGTGATGCCAAGCTCAAGGTTTAGGCCCCAGGAGTAACCACTGCTCTGTGCCATAAGCTACAGCTATCAGCTGCCAGTTAGGGTCTAGTCAACCGGTTGGGAGCTTTAATTCTGGCAGAGAACAAGACTGTGATAAAATGCTCCTTTTGAAATGTGAGCACTTCCCACTGCAGCCCCAAACAAAGGTCTCGTGTGCTCAGGTATGAAACAAGGTAAGTTGTTAAATATCATAGAATTATGGAATGGTTTGGATTGGAAGGAATGCTAAAGCTCATCTAATTCCAACCCCTCTGCCATGGGCAGGACCTTCCACTAGACCAGGTTGCTCATGGCCCCATCCAGCCTGGCCTTGAACACTTCCCAGGACAGGGCATCCACAGCTTCTCTGGGCAACCTTTTCCAGTGCCTCAGTACCCTCACTGTCAAGAATTTCTTCTTATTATCCAATCTAAATCTCACTTCTTTCAATTTAAAGCCATTCTCCCTTGTTTGTAATTCCATGCCCTTGTAAAATGTCCATCTCCTGCTCTCTTGTAGACTCCCTCCAGGCCCTGGGAGGCTGCTATAGGGTGTGCATAAACACATCCCCATCGTGTGAGAAGTGCAGTGCGAAGCACTCAGCATGGCGGGGGGTGACACTCAGAGGTTACATTTCCTGCAAAAAGGGATTTGCCATGGGGATCATCACTGGGGGTCCAGCTTGGCAGTGCAGCTGGAGAAGCAGTGGTGGGATGGCAACAGAGTCCCCTGGGGACAGTGCTGGTGCCACTTTGGGGAAATGAGTAATAGTATTCATTTGAATGCCATGTATGTGCTTAATATTGTGCTTCAGTAGGAGCTTAAAACTGCAGCTGTCTGCCTGCTGCTTTTTTTGTGCACACAGAGCATCTTTCTGAGCTGTTTAACTTGTGGGGGCTGTGGCACACCAGCCTGAGCAACTTGGTGATACTTTTGGGGCTATTGGAGGGATGTGCCTGGGCTTAGACGCACACTTCCTGCAGGACACAAATATACAGTCATGTGGAGAAACCTATCGCTGTTTTCCAGGCTTCACTTCTTCAATACTAAGACTGTGAATTCTTGTAAATAGCTTAAGATTTGGATGTGAGGGAGCAGAATGCTTGAAAACATTGGTTACATTTCCTTTGAGAGGGGTATTTGTGTCTGCAAAGAGTAAAGGTATGGTGTCCTCAATAAAAAGTGCTGCATTTCCTCTCATGAGTATACAGCATATTTCTTCCTCAGGGGCTTTTCTGCTTATGCTTGAAAAATCATTTTACCTACCACTGCCACGGGTTACCTTGGGATCAAAAGGAAACACACAACTGAAGCATAGCTTGCTGCTGAACATCAGCTTCTTTTCATGTAATTACAATTTTGTTGTCACTGGATGGTAGAAACCAGAGAGGATCAATTCAGTCAAGACAACTTTTTCTGAGGTGGATCAGAGGAAGAAGGAAAAAAAATTCTAGAGCTGAGTCTTCTGGCAGCAGGAAGCCAGCAGAATTTAGGTTGAACTGAGTTGCAAATGCTGTTGATAAGCAAATTTTTGTTACTGACACAGAAAGTTAACATATTGTACAATGTTTCAAACATATCAGCTGTGGCTTGGTAACCTGAAATATTCCTTTTCTATTTTTCATGAGATGTCCACACACATTGAAACCTTCACAGATGTACACTGGGGTTTTTTTAAATATTTTTGGCAAGGAGTTGCAGACAAACACTGCTGTGACTATGCCAGGAGTACAAACAGGGTCAGGGAGGAAATGGCCTTGATACTTCTGCTTAAAAATGATGGCAAGGGGAACAATTCAAGAAAGAAAAAATAAGAGAGTGAAATCAAGTGTGGAGTATTTTATGCAGAATTCCAAACTGCTTGCACTTTGTTTTTTCCTCAAATATTTATGACCTTCCACCTAGGTTTTGTTTTATAGAAATGGCTGAGGAATTGCTCTGCTTCCAAGCAAAATGACTGCTGGATTAATTCAGTGCTTCTAGTATCTACCCTGGGACTGGTCCCTCACCAAGAAGAGCAAATTACATGTATTCAAAGCAAAGAGGTAGCAAATGTTTCAAACACAGGAATAAGTTTGTGGAAATGCCTGCAAATAAGATATACAGTCACAGTATTTGGATTGGTTCACAAATGATTTACAAAGAGGGAGAAAAAAAAAAGGGGGATGAATATCATCACATATTTTATTTGCAAAATAAATAAATAAATAAATGAAATCAATAGTTTGACTGGCTCTGCTTTTTAACATAAGAGCTCAATGGAAATGAAAGAGGACTCTGTAGTTTTCATTACTGAATTACATTTTTTTTAAGCCTGACTGCGAAAGGAAGAAGTGAATGCTTAGATGTTGTTTGACCAGAAGCTGATGAATGCACTCTTTAGAATGTAAATATGTTTTTTCCAACAACCAGAAATATGTAAAATGTGAATAGACTTTATTTGCAACTGATTAGACTCCTTCTTGGTCACATAGGGTGTGCGGAGATACAATTAAACTCATATAGTAATTGGATTTCCCCCCTGCATACCCCTTATATCTCACATAAGGCCTATTTCATAGTTATACCTTTTGAAACTACAAAGTCGAGAGAGAAATTATATTTGCTCATTAAGTGGTTGATGATGATCTGAAAGACCACACAGGCAGCAATAAAAAGTCCCCTAGGTCTACAAGAAATATGCAGTCAGTCAAAATTTTCAGCTCCCCAGGAAAGTAAGCATTTTAAAAATAATTTCCTTTATATATTAAAAAAAACCTCCTTTTTATCACAAATATAATCTGGAATAAAGGTCAACTGCAGACTAAATATCATGGAAAGCTATGACCATTTGATAGCTCTCTAGCATGCCTTGTCTAGCAGTCATTGATTGTGAGCACCAGCCAAAGGTATATAAACGCTTATAAATATTGTATGTGTAAGACTAGCTGCACTTAGATTGATGATTAATGGGTCTGTTGTTGGTAATCTATGGCATCTCTTTTGCATGGAGAAAGCAATTAGAAACACATAGACAGCCCTTAGATGATACACAGCATAAAACTGAAATACTGAAATACCTGCATGCAGCAGTCTGAATTAAATGTACAGATACAAGCCTAGAATTCCCTCTTGTAGTTAGTAGGAAAGTGTCAAAGCTCTCAGGCTGAAACCACAATTTAGTTTGCTCTTATCTTTTTGCATGATCCCTAATATTTTCTGTGGGTTTTTTTTCCTATTTTTATTTAATTTTTAATATATTATGCTGTGATAAAAAGTAGAAAATCCATGGCACCCAACCAGCATTTTTAAGTAAGAATGCAATTATAAACTAGATATTGTGTGGAATTAATAAGAACAGCATTGCTTAGGAAATGAACAAGGGCTAAAGCAACATTCTTTGCAAGGGTGCCACCCATCACTTAGTGATTTTTTCCCTGTGTCCTCACTGGTGTGGTCTGTGGCACTGGGCACCCCAGGCTCACCCTGAGGGGTGTTTCTGTATCTGAGGAATGAGGTTTATCACCCACATGAGTGTGGGGTAGCAGCAGGGCTGGGCAGGGTATCAGAGCCCCAGATGTGCAGGTGCCTTGGGAGGGAAGCAACGTGAGGCTCAGTAAGTGTGGGTCTGATGTTAGGTGATGATTTCCTCTTTCAGAAGCCTTCTTAAATGTCTGCAGGCTACTTAAAGATCAGCAGATTACTGTCTGTGAGCGCATCAGTCAGCCATCCTCCCACTCTCAAGATGTCCCCTGCAGCCTAATTTCAGTGGAATTTATCAGACAGGTAGAGGATGGCAACGGGCCACAAGTTGCACAAGCTGTGGTTGTGTGGAGTCTGAGAGACACTCAGGTTGCCTGGCCAAAAGGTGATCCCTGACGCTGCCATGAGCTGTGTGCACTCATCCCTCCACACTCTCTCCCTTGGGAGGTGCCTGGGGATGGCAGCAGCATGGAGGGGGGCTCAGGCTGAGCTGATGGACTGACATACAGATGCTCGTGGTGAAGGCAATCAGAGGGTAAGGAAAATGTGGGAATACACACCTGAAGGGAAGAAGGCTTCCACAAGCAGAGCTTCCCAACTGTGTAAGAAATTTATTTGGTATCCTGGGTTACTCTGCATTTATTTTTATTTTGGGAAATAGGTGTTCAGGGTTTTTTTTATTGCCTTAAATTTCTGTTTGCATAGCTGTAATTTTGTAGAAGAAATTATGAATGCTCTGCAGCAGCTTATTCAGAGATAGCATTTGCTATTACAGCTTCACCTGAGGGAGAGTAATTGTTAATGTGGGTGGAAGTTTTTTTAATTAGAGAATTAACCCCTTCATAACTCCCCCAAGGAAGTTTTGGAAGGAAAACATACCTAATTATGAGTTTCTCCATTTAGTTCATTAGAGAATAATGGAGTGCTTGATTAAGCCATAATTTTACATTAATCCCCAGTTTTGGAGTTCTTTTAAAATACAAAGAAAAAATCCATTCTTCTATCCTGAAATTTCTCCTGCTGATTCTTGGGCAAGGAGAGACTTTTTCAGCCTTCACACAGTTTGGTTGTAAAGATTTCATATTTTTGCATTAACCACCACAGCAGGCTGTCGATAAGGGGTCTTTCTTTGCTTTGTCTTGATACCTTTAAAACATAGGAACATTTGAACTCAAAACACTCTCCAAGCTTGGCTAAAGATCTAAATTCAACCTTAAAGCACCAGGTAATTCATGTCCAGTTTAAAGTCCTGTCCTTAAGCTATTGTACCTACAAATTGAAAGGGTCACCAAACCACCAGGAGATTGTTCATAGCTCCAGTAGGTGCCACAAGCCCTCAATGCAAACAGTAGGCAAGAGTCTGATGTTAGACACACAGAAAGGTTCAAACTTTCCTCTGAATTTCCTTACTTTTTGTGCATCCAAGGTCAGAACCTTAATGTTATCTGAATATATTGTGTTTTGTGATTTAATAAAGCAATGTTAGAGGCTAAAGGTCTAACTACTGAGTGAGTTATTTTTAAAATGTCCTTCAACATTGTGGGACTCTTGTGGATAAAATAACTTTTTTCATAAGAGTTAAGTCATCAGGGAGAGTACTGGTCAGGGGATGATAAAACTTCTGACAGCAGCTGCTCACCCAATTTAATTTTGCTGGTGTTCACAACTGGGTAGCTTCCTACATAGCTGTATGTAAATTAAACTTTTGAACTACTCAGAGCCAAACCCTCCTGGTCAGCAAAGCCTGGTGGAAATGTTTGTGTGGCTTGGGTCTTTCTAGAGCCTTCAAAAGGCTGCTTTCCCTTTTCCCTTTCCAAAGCTACCACTAAAAATCACATCAATTAACAATTTCCCTTAATTTAACACAGGATTTAAACCACACCTCATGATTAATGTCATCCAGGTAGGCTCTCAAAGTCCCAGGGCTGTAACAGGACCATGGAAATCTCCAGGAATCTTCCAGGAAAGGAAATGTCTCCTGAGTCAGTGCATCATTATTTGTGAGGCTGTAAGCCCATTTATTCTAGCTCTGTCCTACCTTGGGAGTTGAATCTCCAGTTTCAGGTGTCTCCTCCTGTAAGAAGACTGATCTCATTCTCTTTGTCTCCATTTTATACTGCACTCTTGCACTTTATTGCACAATGTATTGCAAGCCTCCCCTGTTCCTTTTGATCTAGCTGGAGCAGCAGGCTCTGACAGCTGCTGCTGTCTGAGGCACGCCCAGTTATGACCCCACTCATCTGGTCCCGTGGCTTGTCCTCCTTGAGAGCCCCCATGCCCAGCTCCCCGTGGAACAGAAGCCAAACCAAACTGGCACGTGCTGATCTGTGTGCTCTGGTGCCACCCTGCAATTCATTAGTGCTAAACAGAGGTCACAATCTCAACCTGCAGCTCCTATTTAACACATCACTTCAGCATTTTGGTGTCATTTTCCAGGTATCTAAGGATAAGAGAAGAGGCAAGGGGGAAAGGGACAAGTGTTATCTTTCAACTTGTGCTGCACTGAAAACTGCTCAAACCCCTGCCCATTAAATTGTGGCACATGATATGGGATTACTTTCCCAGGCACAACAAGTGGGAGTTTTCCTATCTAATTTGAGACACATAAAAATGAAGCATCTCATCAAAGGCAAATGTTTAAACTCTGTCTCTAGTCAATAGAGATAAAATGAAGATCAATGGCTCCAGAGAGCAATTAGTGCTACCACCTTAGATAACTATCCTAGAATGACATAAAAATGATGAATTCTCTCAAAGTACTTCCCTTACTGGAGAGTGAACCTAAGTAACTAGCTTAGGCCAGGTACTCATTTCAGGATGCTAAAAATTAAATTACATGAACTCCACTACTGGGTTTAACGATAATAGAAGCTGGCAAGTGACTCTTTATTTGTAGAATCTTGTAGAGGACATGAATTGGAAATGAGAAGTATTGTATAGGACAATAATTTTTGTCTTTTACAAGCTGTGTCTGCTTTGCTCCAGGACATCAGCTATTACCCTGCTGCCATGAAGTATTCAATTTGTTGACCTTGCAAAACACCCTGTTCCATGTCTCTCTTTTTGGAAGGTTAGCATCTCCATTACTTGAGTTTGATTTTTTGATCAGAATATGATTATAATATTGGTAATATTTTTTCTATAAGTACCTCCAGCTTTAGAACATGACTTGGCAGCTAATACTCCTTTCAAAATTGAACTGAAAGGAGAGAAATGGCTACTGACTTGTATGTACTGCAGGTTTAAACTCAGCTCGATATATTTTTGTCAAAGGTGAAATATTTGTGCCTCTATTAATTTTTTTTCAAGTTAGCATGATGTTTATAACTCATACACTACAAATGGAAAAAATAATGTTCTTATTTTAGGGAAGTAGACTGTTTGCCAAGCCCATTTTGACAAAGATATTAAATTGTTTATGGTTGTTTCAGCTTGTCTGAGTTTTATGTAATAATAAAATTTTACACCTGCAGACAAAGTTCCACTCACTGTCTCCGCTTAAATATAGGATGTCAGTGGTCTTGCGATTTGACCTCACGATTTTTGGAGAGCTGTGACACTTCCTTGCTTGAACACATTTGCAGGAAACTTATCTATATGTTTCCAGGCTTATGGGACTTGAGATTTACTATTTTGTGAGAATATTGTGTGAAACTCTTTGTGCCAAGTTTCTGAATTCTTACTTTGAGTCATTCAGCATCAGCCTGAAGTAAAAAATGCCTGGTTCAAGATATTCACTTTTAAAAAATTTCTTTCTGGTTGTTGTTATTGTTTTAAATTACATGTTAATCCCAAGGTTCTAGTAATCAGTTTCTCTGGGTGTTTTCTCCCAGTTGTAATCACCATCTGGTCTCTTATCATGCTCAATTACCATGATTGCTAACTGCACTTGCAAGATTAGCTCTTTAACCTTAAATCAGTCACAAATTCCTCTGGATTTTCACCTTTTGTTTGTTTAAAACTCTCTCAACTATTCCACTTTTATGAGTAGCAACATTCTTCCCAAATTAGCCTCATTTGCCTGAGTTAACTGATAACTATTACCACAATTTTTCTTCTAGCTGTTGGTTTTTTTCACTGAGGTACTCCAGTTGCATGTAGGGAGGGAGTAGTGAATTCATAAATTCCTATAACTCACAAAGATATTTAATTTTTTTTGACCAAGTGCAGGCCAACATTGTCCATGTACTGCTTCTGCCTTATGACACATGGGAAGAATTGAGAGCTGTATTGAAGCAGTCTCCCCACAGTCTTGCAGCCTTTTCCCTGACACTTGAACTGGATTGATTTTTCACACTGCAAGAAGGGGCAGCTCCCAGAGGATCAGCTTTATGTTGCATGCATGGTAAGCATAGAACTTTTACTTCCTTAGATAGTGGGGAGGTGGCATGTTACCCACAAAACATCCCAAACCTGACATACAAAATCCAAATATGCAACTAACATCCGGCTTTGATATCAGGTACACTGCATGCATTCCTCCCTTTCATGTGCAGAGAGGTTTGTTCCTGTCTGTCCTTTCCTTTTTTAATTGGCCTTGGTCCCTTAACCTCCCTTCTTGGCCACCCAGCAGCTAATCAGTGCAATTAGCCTCTGCCTCACAACACTAATTGCTAATAATGGCCAGCTGATTTCCTCAAAAATACCTGAGGAACCTGCACAAGGAAAAATAACATGAAAATCAAAACCCACAGTGACATCGGGCTAGAAAAAATGGGACCACTGAAAGACAGGATGAGATATTTGTCACTACCTGATTTTCCATCTATGTGTGTGCAACATATAATTCCTTTCTACAAACAATGGAGCAGTCTGGCACAGAGCAAGCAGGGAGCTGAAAGCTTTACCTGTGTTAGGATGGGCTCAAAATCGTGGTAAAGGATTTATCATTAGTTTATCAACTTGAAATGATAGATAGCAGAGGTTTCTCTGAAAAGGTCTTATTTGCAATAGCATAGGTTTCGTTAGCATATCTCCTTTCTATGAGATAAAAAAATATGACATGTATGGTGAAACATCACATGCCTCTGGGAAATAAAATATAAGAATATGTTACTTCAGCTTAGTCCTCAACAAAACTGAACTCTTACACTTTAAGGACCTTAGTCATGCAAGCTGCAGGCAGGGAGTAGATTTACCATTACACTGATGACTAAACAATTGTTTTCATTTTCCTTGATGATAACTACTGTGAATATAGCCAGCCAAACACTTTCAATACCAATTAGACTGAATCTAGGTGAAAAAATCCTAAAGGGATTAATCCAACTAAAGAATGACTACCCACCAAAAAAACCCCAAAAACCAAAACATACAAATTGTCTAAGGAAAGCATAATTGTCAAGCATTTATTTGCTTAATTCATATGCATCCTGTTCCAGAAATTCTTTAGTAGTATTTATATTTTCAACATTTGTATTGCTTTTTACTTGTTTCCTCTACATCTGTTTTGCCCATGGAAGTGACAGTATTTTCTTTGTCAAGCTTGAAGTAAAATATCTTAGCATCTGCTGGGAGAAAAGTTACCTCAAGGTACAGCAATTCTGTCAAGAGTAAACACAAGTTTTCTATTTTCTGTAGTTGATTTATTACCCTTGTTGCTTATAAAATTTTAATATAGACTCAAAAATTTCTGCAATAATTCAGAACAAATATCAAACAGGTTGCCAGGTTCCTACATCACAATCCCTCCTTCAGCTTTGACACCTGGTTGTTGCTTTCTATATCTCTTTCTTCCTCTCTGCCTCTCAAAGGCAGATAAGTAGTGTGTCTCAGGGAGCAGCATCCAAGGGCTAGAGCTCCTGGAGAAGGGTCAAGCAGCAGAGCTGCTGGGTTCAAGGGCCTGGCACAAAGCATTGAATAAGGTAATTTAGTGCTTGGCATGTTCAATGGAAGAAGCAGTAGCACAAGAGGATGCACAGCTGGCTCTATTGGTATTTTGTGAGAACAGGGCAAATTTCCTGTCTTGGATTTCTACTCAGATCTAAACAGAAAGTCAATACCTAAACTCCTTGAAGGGTGAAATGATTGGAAAGTAAATGCTGCAGTGTCTGATGCAAGCAAACCATTCAGTATGGTGTGTGCATTGCTGGGGGTTGTATTTATGTAATTATTTTGCCAAAGTCTCTCAGAAGGGGATTGGGACCATAAAGTCTCCAAAAGGATGCACTGGAATGAAAAGAAAAGAAGTGGCTGTTTTGTTTCACCACTCATGTACAGGTTGTGAGTGGTACAGATCTTTCTGGGGCTGGGGATAGCTGAAGAAGAAGACAACCAGCTGAGAGTGAACAGGAAACCGTGGCAACATTTCAATCACACACTCTCTGTGAATGCACCCTGAGGAAGGAATGGGAGCAGGTACATGTTGCCAAGGCCGTGGGGGCACTGAAAAGCCTTAGTGACCCTAAAGAGACTCACCTGAGGCCTCCATCCACACCTTCTATTTAAACCAGCTCTGGGCTCTTGGTCCCTGTTTGAGCTCTGTGGAAGGAATGTTCCTCTTCAGCGTTCTCAGCTTCCTGATCTAGACTGTGATGTCTGGACTGACCTCCTGGCTTGACTTTGTCCACCATGAAGGCCCAGCTTGGTAATAACCAGACCTAATCCTAATGCTGGCCTGTGGACTGGTTTCCTGCCTGGCACCACACATGCTTTATTGCCAGGAGATTGCCTTATGACCTAAACTTTTGTCTGACCTTGACTGCTCCTGGACCTTCTGTTCCTGGATACCCTTGAAGGTTGGGCTTGACGAGGACTCTCCTCTTCTTGCTGTGGGATACCTTTTGTGGCCAAGCCTGATTTTGCTACAACCTGATGCATGGAGATTCCTCTGAGCCTTCCCAGCAGCCTGTGATGTGATGCCAGAGGAGCAAAGAGAGTCTGAGGAAGGTATGCTGTTCTTCCTCACAGATTACCCCATCTTGTGAGAACCTGGGCTCTCCTATAGGTATTTCATGTATTTACTTTCAGCAAAAAATCTTTCTGCTCACCTCATGAACCAAGCCCTCCATGTCTTTGAGGCACAGAAGTAAAGAGCTGCAGCAGCTGGGGATAAGCATGTTCTCTTCCAGGAGCTGCTGCCTGTGTGCCCTGAAGTCCTGCTACAAAAGCCCTGCAGCCATGATATCTTCTGAAAAATCCTTCCCTTCAGATTTTTCTCCTGAGAGGCTAGAGACCTCAGGAACAAAATGTAAACAATGATTATCTGCTGCTGTGGAGTGCAGCAGGTGGATCTGTGATTGGTCTCAGAGTTGTTTCTAATTAATGGCCAATCACAGTCCAGCTGGCTCAGACTCTCTGTCCGAGCTACAAGCCTTTGTTATTCATTCCTTCCTATTCTATTCTTAGCTGCCCTTCTGATGAAATCCTTTCTTCTATTCTTTTAGTATATTTTTAATATATTATATATCATAAAATAACAAATCAGCCTTCTGAAACATGGAGTCAGATCCTCTTCTCTTCCCTCTTCCCCTGTGAAAACCGTCACACAGCCCCACCACCAGGTGAGGCATGGGGTTGCTGTGTCCTGCTCTCTGCCACACGTGGGACTGGATTTGAAAGTGGTGCTTGAACTGTAAAGCTTCAGGTCCAGCTTGTCAGGGGAGCTGTGCTAAGGTTAAGATAACTCTCCACCTGATTATGAGTTAATTGGTACGTAGGAGAGCAACTCCCAGCCAATTGGAGGCTCAAGATGTACATGGAAATGGGATGAGAGGCTTCTAAAACAGGAGGTGGAGAAAGTGCACCGCATTCAAAATCCATTAGCAGGAGCTCCAGCCAACCTCAAGCAGTCATTTCTAATGCAGCTAAAGGAAGGTAAAAGTGCTGAGCTTAATGGTTTTACTGATAGGTCTGTACTTTTGGAAGTAGTATGCTGCATTTACTTAAATGCTTCCATGCATATTTGCAAATATAACGTCTATTGATGCTTCTCAAATGTATTTGAAATAATTTGTGGGTCTGTGTGCCCTGATGTTATTCACTGAGTGTTGCTTCAACTGCCAGATACTAAAAGCCCTTCAGAATAAGACTTAAGAGCAACTAAAAGGATACTAAAGGCAAGTATTCATAAATTAAGCAAACTTTCTATATGGCTCAATAATAGAACTAATATCACAGTGGGGCACACCCACACGACTGCAAATACTTTGTGGGCATGGCTTGGAAAGATGTCTTTGTTTGGATGGTGTCTGTCCCCTCAGCTGATCTGTGCACCTGTCAGAGCTGATTGAACTTGTGGTACAGGTATTGCTCCACCTCCTGCAGCCCACTGAGGTTTCTGTTCCTGTGCTTCAGGGAACAGAGCAGTAAATGAAGCTTTTTGTCTGGGAGGTAGCACACAGGAATCCCATAAGGAAAGTAGAGGTGAAAAGGGAACACAACTTGTACACTGCATCACATTCTCAACTTCCAGAAAAAAGAGCTTTAGGTTTAGCTTTACAATTGAGAAGGAGAGGAAAACCCTACTCAACTGCTGGCTATTTCTAGATCTTGTTCTAACTGTGCATATAATTAGAAATTAAGAACTTAATGAAAGAATATTTTATTTTTTTTTTCTCATAAAATGGTCAGAAGCAGAGTGCAATTGTCTTGATTTTTTTTTTCCAAGACTTTCACACAGCTCAGTATCCTTTTTTTTTTATTCTGTGGAGTGGAGCTGCACAGTTTCCTTGACATTCAGCTTTTGAACTGCTTTTTTCCTTATCAGGAGAAAGACTTTATGTCACCTTCAGACTACAAAACAAATGCAGGGATTTTTTATTGTTATTTAATTTTTTTAATATGCTTTTATGTTGCACATGTTGCTTGAAAAGTTTGTGATCTCATATTCTTAAGAGACATGCTCACCTGTGTCCCTAAGTGGAGAAGCTCCATTAGAGTGGAAATAGGATAAATTCTAATGGGCTTCAAAATGATTACTCTAAATTCTTGGTTACTTTGAATATTGAGTACACCGCATCTACTAGAGTTAGTAATCTTATTTTCTTGATTTTACTTTGGTAGGTCTTTCATGAAGATAGAAAGCAGAGGCAGTTTTTGTGAGATATTATGCTCTTGTATTTCATAGGTATGTCCATGACTACATAGTGGCTGCCTAGTCTCTCCCAGAGGGCAAAGAAATGAAGCATAGCACATTTTAGAAAGTGTTTGTGTAGGGTGGATGGATTTTGATGGCTGCTGCAGGAGTGGAGTATTTGTTGTTGCTGTGGAAATGTGTTTACTGGGGTTTAGACTTTAGTGTGACACACTTCCATCAGGTAAAAAGTAGTTTGTATGCTTGGAATAAGAGTTGAGCAAAGCTGGAGAGGCAGAAATGCAAATCTGGAGGAACAAGGCAGAACCTAATGGGTGGTGGTATCTAAATAATATTTTTCACTTTTCCTGAGTCAGGATAGTGTGATGATCAGCGCTTCTATGCAAGATTTTTCTAATGAAGAAAACCTAATGAAACATAAAACATTTTTCACAAAGGTCCTGTGGCTTATTTTGACTCTTAAAATATTAAATATTTAAATATCTTAAGTATCTAAATGATCAAAAAGAACACTTAGTGTGGGGAGAATTTTTGTTTGCTTCTTTGTTTTGGTGGTTTGTATTTTTGTGGTTTTTTGGGGGGGTTTTTTTGGTCCATTTTGGTGGATGCCTAAATAAAGCTATTACTACTCTTCACCAGTCTTACATCTCAACACCATTATGGCCACAGCACTATTATAAAACTTATTCCTTTCCTGTCATGCCAGCTTCACATTGGAGGAAGTGCAGTGCCAGAGCCTGTATTAAATCTGCGACCAGTGCACAAAGCATTGTGTGAACTACTCAAACTAGTCACAAAAACTGGAATTATGACCATCCATGATGCTTAATCAAATCTGCTTCAAGGAAACTGTGATAGAAATCTGATGGCAGTTGCAACTTAGCCTTTTTTCAAGGCCGAAAATGTGTTATTAAGAAATGCTTTTGCCCCATATCCTGTGATGGTTAAGGCTAAGTAGTGAGTGGAATGTTGAGCTAGCAGGTTCCCAGACCTCCTGACACAGAAGACCTTTGTTTATTATGCTGGCATGTGTCCTAATGTCTTTGCCTTGGCTCTCTTGTCTTGTCTGCTTGAATTCCCTTTAACAGCATTTCTACCATGGTCACTAACAGCTTGTTTGAAAAGAAAACTGAGCTAGGATAGGTTTTGAGACATACAGATAGTCTTAACTTTTGCTTACTGTCAAATGAAGTAAAGTAAAAATAACCCCAAAAAACTCTGCAAAACCCCCAATAAATCTGTGTGCATCATCCTTTGCACAAAGTGTGCAATTTGCTGCTTGCCTGGTTAATTTAAGTACCTGTGTGCCAAGGCTGTAGTGAGAAATGTGGAACTTCTTTCTGTAAGGCAGACAGTGGCCTTTAACATAAAACTTGCTATTTTGGTATGAATATTGGAAGCAGCAATCTTAAAATTTACTTTCAGATGACATTTATGAGCTAAACTCAATCATTTATACTTGTGGAAACTGACATTGAAAGAACTTGTCTTTAAACTGGAGTGGATACTTGGGAAATTTTTTACATTAGAACACCTCTATTTATAGGCTAGATTTAGATGGGGAACCTGGCAAGCTGCCCCAGCAACACAAATCACTGGAACTTTTGGGTCTTCTTGTGCCTGTCTTATCACTTTAACATCACATCCACAAGGTATTGACTGCAATGGGAGCCCTGGTTATTTATAAACATTTAGCTAGATTGGAGGGGATAGGTTTATTTTTTTATTGAATAAAAACATGGAAAGTTACAGTCTGATTTGTGTGTAATTATGCATGCAGCCAGATCTTGGTATGAACTAGGGAAAAATCTTTTGTTTGAACTTTCTGGAGCTTCTATTCAAACTTTTAATTAACTTTTTCTATGTAATTCTCAATATGTTTCTATTGTAATTCTCAATATGTTTTGATAGCGATCAGGGAACAAAAGGTAAGGCTTACTGTGGCTAATTTAACACCTGTAAATTCCTGCAGATGAGCAAGTAAGGAATGCATTGCCTTTTGGGAGGGAGATGGAAAAATGTAAGCCTTGGGTTATAAAAGCAGTAGTTCAAATGCTATTTAAATTGATTCATCAGTTGTATTTTTTGTCTGTGCAATAATAAACATATTAGTCCTAATGCTTCTATGCAGATAAATATAAAATACAAAACTATTCAAAGTTTATTAAATCAATTTTTTAAAAGTGACAATGATCTGTGGCCAAAAGGTCAGGCCAGGATTATTTCTGCACCTTTTCCACGTTCTTCATTTCATGCTTTCTTTGGGGGATGGAAGGGTTCTTTAAAGTCTTTTTTTATCTCCCTGAAATATTTATGGCCTTAAAAGAATCACATATGGGAAACCAGTTCAGTAAGGAACTGCAGCTGATGGATAATCTTAAATTTATGTACAGTGTCAGTGTCTTATTGAATACTCGCTGTCTTGTTCTGCACAGTGTGGTGTATGAATGTCAAGTTAGTCAACCAAAATTAAATCATGTACACTCTTGTGCAGAAGTCAGCCTTTGTACTATGTAGGATGAATTTTTTTTTTCTAATAGATTGTGCCTTGAAACTGATTTAGGAATACTTTAAACAAAAGTTAGATAACTTCATTTTAAATCTATAAAATCTCCAGAGGAAAAAGAACTTGGAGTTTAACTACTATTGTGTGCAGGGTGGTTTTGCCACGAAGTATGGGCTCTACAAGGCTTCAAAAGCCTTCATAAGGATTAACTTTTGGCTCAGAAAGAGTTAAGTAATGCTGCAAAACCCCAAAAGGTTAAATGACCCAGATTTCTGCACTGAAAGAATTTCTTGAGACTTTATTTTCTGCATGTGTAGGGTGAAGAAGCTGAGCATCCAGATATGAAAGAGTAAAACGAAGCAGCTGGGAACAGAGTTCAAGACTTATCATTTGTTTGTTTGTTGCTTTTGTTTGTTTGTTTTAAAACCAAATGGCACTTTTCCCTGTGAAAGATGGTGAGTCACTAATTCATGCTCCTGCTGTCTCAGATCAAAAAGGCAGTGGCTGAGGTGAGAACACAGCAGTTACTGGCGGTGAATTCCAATGGGATCATAATTTATAATCCTGATTTTGGGAAAAGAGAAACACCGACCCAGAACCATAACAACTGAGGTGCTAGAACAGAGAGCATTCTTGAATGGCCTAAGGGCAGAAGGCAACTGCCTCCTGAGCGTAAATCTTTTGGTTCCTGTGTTGGGAATGCAGCTGTGCTGCCTTGAGGTAAAACCCCCAGTGACTCCTTAACTGCGAGGAGGTTTTTGATGCCTTTATTGTAGTGTGGTTTTAAAAAGGAATTTAAATGTGAGTAGTTGCATTTATTTGGACGATAGTTGTGCTTTCTGAAGGCTGACATTTACTACCTTTTCTGCTTTCTTTTTTTGCTTTTGTCTTCCTCTTATTCATGAGTGTACTTTGAAAAGAGAAGGTAAATCAATTGAGTTCTGAAATCAGGTTATATTGCCTTAAAACATGTTTAAAGTATCCTCTTGGTATTCCCTCTTAAAAGTAACTTTCATCTAATAACACTCTAAGTTCCTGGCTTTAGCTCTGTGTCTTCAGCTGATTTGCTTTGGCTCCCCTGAGCATGCCATGGGTAGATAACTCTTAATGTATGTTAGGCTGGGGTTTTGCTGCAGGCGTATTTTTGGGGATCTAGATGGCAGAACCACACTCCCCTGCACATGTCTGTGGTATCAGCAGTGAGTGAGCATTCTCCAGCTGGCACCTGTATCACCATGGCACTGGCATGGTGCTCAGGGCCTGCCAGCCCCTGGCACTCCCAGGGCTGCCTAAATGCACTTACTGGGTGCAGCTTCCACACCAGTCATGCTGAGGACAGGAGTTCAGCTCCTCTCATGCTCCTTTGGGCCACTGATAATGCTGAGGCAAAGCAAATAAACTGAATTCTGAGCAGTGTTTTCAAAATAGATGTTCTTTCACATTCAAGTGTTAAAAAAATCACGTGGTTGGAGGTGCTTTTGTAGAGTGCCAAAAAGCACTTGGATTTTTTTTTAATAAAAAGCTTCTCCTAAATCTTCGTGCCTGCTGAATGACATTTTAAAAAGTCAAGCACGAAATGGCATTCATCAAAATGCTTTTTGGTTAACAAAAACAAAGTTTTATTCCTTATTATTTTCATCACTCCTATAGCTATTTTTTTAACAGTCAAGCTGTTTTCAGAATTCCTTCCCTGAAAAAGAACATGGTGTGTCTGAAGGCAGTGTGGGGTGGAAAATTTTCCATTGACACAGGCATTATTCTTCAAGATTATTCTGACACTTTTACTGCTTGTTAAATATGGGAAGGGTAGGAGAAAACAGAGCTTGGGGTGTGCACTTGTGTGTGGATGTATGCAACAGAGGTATGTGTGACTAAAGTTAGCTTTTTATGAGTCTCCAGAAATTTCAGATCTTATTTTGAACAAAGGTTTGGGAAGGTTCATAATTCTTCTGAATTGCTCATCTAAATCATTCACATAACCTTTTTTAATTAACAAGAAGTGGGCTCCATAGTGTCTAAATCAGAAGACTGAGTCTTGTTTCTGCCAATTATTTTGTGTGTGATCTGAGAATGCTGTGTATTTTAATTTTTATCTTGCTGTAATACCACCTTGATTCCCTGAAGTATGCTGACTAATCTTGGTATAGGAAAAATATTTGATGCCAGGTGAGGGCAGGAACAATTGGTACAAGAATGCTCTGGCAGAAACACCAAAATAATTCTGATAAAGATAAGCTCCTTTTAATATACTTTTCCACATTAAAAGGAAAAAAATCATAGATAAATACAATTCTTATGCAAATTATGTATGCTGTAGAACTTGTTTTTTCTGTGCTTTAACTTCTGTTCACTGTGATATTTTATCTTTTTTCAAAGTCAAATTGAATTGTTTTTCAAAAGACAAATCTATGCTGTTCTAGTCTGCACAATCTGTACGTTTAAACATTCTCTGTGGCTCATTACTCTGTAGGTTTAACAGGTCTGGAATTGATTGTGATTGTCCAGAATAAAACCTGCCTTTTCCCTGTCCTGTGACCTGCAGCCTCAGGAGCTGCTGCCCCAAGGAGGTGAAGGCTCTTTGTGGGAAGGTCATGCACAGAAGCAGCTCTGGGGCTTTTAGTGCCAGACAAAGAGATTGCCACCCAACCAGAGACCACTGTCCCCTTACACTTGTTAACTGTGCTGTGTGTGAGAGCAGTGCCTTCCTCATTCCAACTGAAATGCAAAATTTTGGCTTAATTGTTTGTTAAAAAAAAAATTAAAAATTGCTAATTCAGCTTCTGAGCACTTGATTGGGCATGCTGCAGGGGAAATGCTTTCCATCCTAACACTGAGCTCAAGGTATTTTAAAGCCAAAGCTGTCACCACCCCTGCTGGACTCCGTGGGGACAGAGGTGTCAGAGATGCTTGCTTGTCCTGCCTGGCTAGGTGGGGCTGTCTGGCCACTGGTGGCTGCCACTACAGCAGCAGTGCTGGCAGCTCCTGGCCTTGGGGCTGGCCCTGATACCTGTGGGGAACAGCTGGGCCCCTTAGCTGCCCGGGGGAATAATTAATGCTGCCTGGGGGTAATTAGTGCTATGATCATGGGTTGGCAAGGGCAGGGACCCCTGGCTGTTGGGTGTCCCACCCCACGGCTGGGAGATAACACAGGTCAAATCCCTTTCCTCACGGTGGCTGTGAAGCTGTTTGTGTGCCTTGCTGAGTGTTACATGCGATGAAACACTGATGGCTGCAAACAAGCACAATTAACTCTGTTTTCCTTGTGTGATGCTTTGAAGGGTAGAATGCAGTTCATGCTGCTTCTAATTCTTTGATCTCACTTATGCCCTAGGTCACTGTAGTAAATATTCACTCCTGAAGCATAAGAATTCCTCATTTGCAGCTATTTTATTTCAGAGGGTCCTAAACCCCATTTTCAGTACTTAGGCATCTGCCACTTTCTGCTTTTGCATCTAAAATATATAGCCTTAGTGCAAATTACTCAGCAGTCCCAATGTGCTCATACTCATTAATTAGCGCCATAAAAACCTTGAGATTTTTTTAATAAGTCTGGATATGCAGAATATTTTACTTTCAGTTAAAATGGTATTGTGTCAAGGCCTTTCTGAAATTAAATCTCTCTACAACATAGTAGCTATGGGCTTTAGACCTGTGTTTAAAATAACTTTGTCAAGGCATATTGGAGTTTTTATTGCTGTATTAAACCACTTTTTATTGTGTAGTTAAACGCAAAGGCAGTATTTACACTTCCAAATATTTTAAAGATGTAGTCAGGCTTAAGAAAAAATGGCATAGTGGCATCACTCACTTCAGTGAGGTCTTGCTTCATGTGGATGCTGCTGTTTCACCCTCTCATTATTGTGTGGATGTGTTTGCTGGGGTATGCATTACATCTTGGCTAATGTGTTTTCTGTGGGTAGAGCACCCATCAGACAGGCAGCCCTTAATGGAAGGCTTGCCAGTGGTTGCTGCAGCAGAGACACTGCTGGGCTGCTTTCTGGGCTGGGGAATTGCAAACTGGCAGAGCAGGAGTCTGCTCACAGGGCTGCCACTGTGCCATTCTCACCTGATCTTGAATATTCTTGGGCAAATCACTTAACTGCTCTAAGTTACTGTGCAAATTTTTGTGAAAACAGGTACTGACTTGCTTAAAGGATCTACTCTTTGAAAAAAACATTTGGATACCTGCAGCTGGATGCCTCTGGCAATATGCTATTATTATGTATACTGCTTTTCACTGTGATTCAAATGTCATTTGCATCAAAGATGATATTTTTGACCATTGTTTTTTCCACTAGGTGATGCTCATTGAGAATAATCCTCAGCATGTTCCCTAGCAGTGTGTGGAAATCCTTTGCATGCTAAGAGTAATGTGACTGTTTTGCTTGAGTGCCTGTGAATTGCTTTGGCAGAAGTACAACTCCATATTTTAAAAATATTTATTCCACATTGTCCCATTCATGTACCTTAGTACTGTTCTTCAGGGACTTGTTCTGAAGAATGAGTACTACACTGATGAGCAGTAGTCAAAATTCTGTGCTAGTGCAATCTCTTGCATCAGCCAAGGCTGCTGACAAGCATAATATTTCTACAACAGGCATTTGACCTTTAAAATTTGGTCTTGGATGGCTTAGCTGCTTCACATTCATCCCAAAATTGCTATGACACTTTAATGGGGATGATCCTGATGTTCAGGCTTCATGGTGAAGCCTGTTTGAAACCAGGATGCAAAATGTTGGTGTCTACAACTAAATATTGGACTCTAGGCTTCTCTCTGGGTTTGTCTATCATTTTGCTGTGCATTTTACTTGGATCTTTGTGGGTAGGGAGATAGCAGAAAAATACCAGTGTAGTGGTGCTTTTAGCAGACTTGTCATCTGGATTGATTGTTGGAAACAAGATCAGTCAGGAATTTTTACCTCTTTGCGTTTATTTTGTTGGAAAGCCAACTCAGATTTTAAAACATACAAAAAAATCATTCTTCCAAACTTCTAAATCATAAAAGCATTTCTTTTGGACCTGAAACAAAATAATGATTCTTTTTACTTTTACATTCTGCTAATTTTTTTGTTCATACCTCAAATTGTTGAAAAATGCACTGAAATTTACAATACTTTTGTCACATAAAAGTAAACCCAAAGTATTTTAATGCTGTCAGATTTCCACTTTATCCATATAAAATACATTCCTTTGAAATGTTTTGGCTTTTAACAAAATGATGTTTTTATGATAGAACTGTTTCCTCAGGTTTCTGCTTATTCTAGGGGTAGCCTTGTGGGATTCCTGTTGCAACAGTGACTGATTTGAACACAAGTTATCCTAAACACTGTATTTTAGCTTAATAGTTCTCTTTGTGTTGTAAGAGTCAAAAAAAGTCTGTCATAAGGGAGAGTATTTCCTAAACAAGGAAAAAAAAATTCCCAAAGCCAACCACCAAATGTCTACCTTGTCTCTCAAATTTCTAAAACAGAAATCAAGGGCTCTTCAAAACTAAGATCCTGAAGGAGAGCCAGTTTCAAAGGCCTCCACTGGAGATTGCTGGATTACTGACAGCAGACTGAAGGCATCACATCTGGAGGTAAACCTTGAAGAAATTCAAGACCATATGTTTGACAAATGCTTTTAGTGTAAATCAGCAAAGTAAGTATCTGAGTAAAAATAGTGGAAATGTAAAAATTCAAACCATGAGAAAAAGACACACTTGTACAGAGAGCATACTAATATCTGTTGCATGACTGTGTTGGAAACAGCCATGTGGAGCACCCTCTGGGCTCTGTCCAGCTCTCTCTGAAGCTTTGATGTTAGTCCTTGATCTGTATCTGTGTTATTCATGCAAGGACAGGAGTATTTCAGAGGACCTGTATTGAAAATCTGGGATAAATATGGCACAGAAGTTCCATCAATGCTTCCAGCTTTTTAACTATTGCATGAGTTTGATAATATCTGGGCCCTCTACAGGACACTGCCACCTGCTCCTAGTGGCTCTTATGGACAGCAGGCAGCTCTGATGCAGGTGGCACTTGAGGAGTGAGAGGCAATCACCTGAAGCAAACCTATTGCCCAGGTTGTGGTGCTTAGAGCTCTGTCCACGTGGCTGCACAGCTTGTACCAGACCAGTGCTGGGAATGCTTGCTGGCTGCAAGGAAATGCTCTACCAGGCTTACAGAAAACAAAAAATTAAATCAGGGTTCAGATTAAAACAGGTAGTTTTGTGAGTTCCCAGTAAGTGCCCATGCGCAGGGAGAAGAGGAGAGATGCACTATGTGAGCTGCATGCCAATCCAAACAGCTGGAATTTTTAACAACTAATAAGAGCAACTATCTATTCAGGCAGAAGGTATAAGCAAATAGCAATTCATGGAGATGATTTCATAGATAATTTCTGAATAACAAACTTTATCTGAAAATCATGAGCTGTTCCTGCTCCATTCTGGCAGGAGGTGGGGAGGCATTGAATGACTTACATTATTTATGACTTATTCATACAGCTCAGAATGCACTTCTAATATGTATGCTCGGCATCTTTTATAGATGAAGGCCTTCCTTCTGCAGGGCTGTGTACTGAGGATCTTTCAAAGATGCTAAATTTAATTTAAGAAATGGGTGTATATCTGTGACTTCCTTTGTCTTTTCAGTCTCTGTTAAAGGGTGCTTCCTTCCTTTTTTGAATTGTATTGATTTAACTTTTTCACATAATTGGACAAAATCCAAAATCCTCTAGAATAATAAATTTTGAAGAAAATCAGGCCTTGGTAAACAACTGATTAGAGTTGTTCTCCAATACTGTACTGGCAGTAGTGGGCTCTGCTTAGACCTTTGATTTTTGTTTGAGGAATAAATTCATGATAACTGTACTGTGCATACTAGTGTGGAGCACTGCAGGGGCTGTGAAAAAGATGGGATGAGTCACAAAAAAGAAGTGAAAGCTGTGGGGTTGGCAATAACCTTTTCCATCCTGCAGTCAACCAAGCAGTCTCTGGTAATCAGGTGCAAGTTTATGTACTGGACAGAAAAGTAGTTGGATATAAAAGTTGAGAGGATAGGTACTAAGATAGTTCTGTGTATGCATGCAATCCTGTTTTTTAATTATACTTACTTGTCCATCCAGGCAACGTTTTGGTTTGGGTTTGTCAGATAATCTTTTATGTCTACTGCTGGTAATTGTAATGTTGGTTTTGCAGAACATTCAATTGCCTGTTTTGCTTTTGTAAACCTCAGTCTTTGAGCATGTTGTGTGTGACTTCATGGTGCAGGTTTTCTTAAAAAGTCTGTTCAGCTGATTAAGCTTTAGCTTACGAGCCCAGATGGACCTGGAATACTAGAATTGGAACCTTTGGATCTTTGTTCATATAGGATCAGTGTATTTTTGGGAGGTGTATCTGTCTAGCAGCAAAGGTGTTCAGTTCCCTCCTCTTGGCCTCTGTGTTCCCTGTCCCAGTGTTTGCCATGTAAAACACTGCTGACAGGAGCTACCTGCTTGGAGAATCTGTAGATGAGTACATATATATCATCAACCTGTTGATTTAGAAGCAAAATGCCTTCCTCAACAGATATCTTCCCTTCAGCTGTGTGTGTGTGATACTCACTACTTAATGGGTTTTCTTTCATGCAGACATATGGCTTTACATTTTTGTGAAATCTTGCCACTTTCTCTTTAAAACTTCTCCTTCTGCTTATCATCATTCAGAATGATGGCATGTCATGGTAATTCATGCATTTAATATGAGGAAAGCTTTTGGAGCCGCATTTAACTTTATTTAAGGAATTTTTTAAATTTCAACTTTCATGCGTTTTCAGTCCCCTGGATGAGGGGATTGCTTGTGACTGTCCTTCTGATGATTGGTTTTCCTAAGAGATGATTTGGTAATTGAGGGCACAGAACATTGTGGCTGGGATCTACTGGAGGAGGATGCTTTATGGGTACTGGGACCTGGGTATTTAATTTCCCCCCTCATCTCCCCTGACTAAAACAGCTCCCCTGTTCTGTGCCAAGTGATTGCATGCAGAGTACCAATCTATGTGCTCATCCAGAAAAAAAAGAAAAAGAGCTGAGGAAAAACAATCATTTCAGTGTTAACAAAGTCAGGTATCCATCTCTGGTAAGGATGGGCTCCTTAAGCAGCTTGCTAGGTGCCACAGTTCTAATAAGGAATCAAACAATAAGATGATAGTATGAACAAATGGCTCTTTGTGGAGCCTGCAGGAGCTCCACCCAGCATTACTTCAGCTCACCAGTGGAGGGTTGGAAAAAATCACAGCTTTTAGTTAGAGTAAACTTTTTAGCCAGACCTCTCAAATCTTAAATATTGATATATTTTCTGCTGCATGCTGCCTATCATGGTTTGAAAAAATTTTACAGGAGAAATCCCAATAAGAGTTCAATGTAAGGACTTAGGAAAAGGTAGGAGAAAACAGCAGAATTAGAATGAAGGAAGAAAGCTGGTGACAGTTTTTACCAGGGACATGGCTAGTAGGTTGCAGAGAGGGACAGGATTATCAGCTACTTCAGATAAAATCTGGGTTTTTGTTTTGTAACCAGCGCCTTTTCAGTCTTGGTCCTGGTGCATTTGAGGGAGACCCACCAAGGATGTTCCTCAGTTCCTGATTCCCACTTTCCATATCAAGAGGTGCTTGTTTGTAGCTACAGCACAGGGAAAACAGCCAATGAGAAAAAACAGAGCCTGTGATGAGCTACCAGGACAAATCTCCCCAGGGAGAGGTGAGCATCTTCTGTGTTGGCATAGCAGTTTTAGCTGTTTTAAGTACCAAAAGCAGACAGGCAAATGTGCAGCTGATGTGTTATGAGCCACATCTAAGAAAATTAATCTTATTTCTGTGGGGAAAATAAATTTACCTGGATTTTTCTCTTGACAATAAAATATTTAAACTAGCTGCTCCTTTCTGCATTTGTGTATATTATGGCTGTTCAGAAATTTTGCTCTCAACCTGTCTCTCAGCTTATGGTCACTCATACCCAGCAGTGTATTTCTATCAATAAGGTTAAAACAGCAATGAAAATCTAAATGTTTAGATGCTTGCTTGTGAAATAACACATTTTTCTTGGTATTAAGCAGCTTTCAGCTTTTTTCACAGCAAACAACTGTATCGCTTCTACATATGATGACGCAAAAGGAATATTTTTCTGCTTAAATCTCTTATCAGCATGTGCATACGTGGACTGAATAAAGGCAGGAATTTGCATGTCAAGTTACTGCTGTGCAGCTGTTGCCCTTTTCATGATGCACATGATAATTTTAAAAACACGAGTTCTTCTGCAAGGACATCAAAGTTCTCTTCCAGAAAACGGTCACTCTTCTGCCTCTGCAATTAAATCAAGCCCACAGGCACCTCTACCTTGATTTATTTTTTATAAAAAATATCCTCATCTATTATGCTCATATAGATTGCTTCCTTCAAGATGCTTGCTTTTCCACTTTGAATCATATATTTGATTGAATTGTAACTAAAATAGAGTAGATTAAAATACCTGTGATCAATCAGTCACTTGATTCCCTAAGAGGAATCGCTTCACAATTTTCACATCACTGATCTTGTGGTTTTATCCACATTTCCTGTTGTTAGTAGACTTCAATTTCAACTGTTTGATTTTTTTTTTCTTCTTTATTTTCTCTGGACCCTTTACTTCCTGTATATTACTGTGAATGTTGGAATATGTCTCTTTTTATGCTCCATTTTTTAACTGGAATGTTGCTGAGATAACACCAGCTTTTAAAAGCTGCCAGTCCTACTTGTTAAAAATAATGTTCTTGTAAGAACCTTTAGGTGTCAGTAATTGAGTTATAATTTTTGAGAATTTTTGTTTTCATAAACTCGAGGAAGTGGATGTGTTGTTTGTTTTCTGATGGCTTTTAAAGCAAAATCTTTTCTAAAAGAAAAGGCAACCAGGGAAACACTGAGGTGTATTCCAGCAAACACAAGTTTAACTTCAAGTGATTTTGGCCACATATTTCTAGGAACAAGGTGTTTCCAGTGTGGGTTAGGATGAAAATGACATAGTTGACCTTCCTGACACTTATCTCAAATGACATTTTGAGCTTTGTAGCTGTTTCTACCCTTGTGATATTTGAGCAGCTTCCAGTATTTGTTCATTGTCATGTTCTTAGAGAGGCAGTGAATTACTTAAGTAAGATCATGCAGGAAACTGATGGTGCATCCACTGCAGCATAGCCTCATCCTCTTACTACATTATTTTTCATTTTTAGGAAGTTTGACTCAATTTTTTTGTGTCATCAGAGGTGGTTAGTTCAGCCCTAAATTCTCTCTCTGTGGGAGAAGCTGTTGAGATGAGTCTACGGATGTGGGAACAAGTTTTGACCAAATATGAGCACTGAGGATACCAAAATCTGTATGACCACGTGGACTTTGGTGTGTTAGATTGGATAAAGGTGCCACTTCTGCCAGTGTCTCCCAGTTTTCCCTGTTGAAGTCAAAGCCTACAGGAGGCCTGCTCTAGAGGTGTTATTTTGTGATTTAATAATATTTATGTAAGGTTCTTTCAGTGAGACTGAAATGCATGTGCATGTTTCTAATTTTTGTAAGCACTAAAGGTGCTTACAAAACTAAACACCAGGTTTGACTGGTTTACATAAGGTCTTCAAGTGTTTGTTTCTCATTGTGGCTGGAATATGTTGATGGTGACTTTTTGGTGTCATTTATTTGCATAAATTTTGCTGGAAGTCCTTACCACATGGAGTAAGGCTTAACACATGCTAGCTCTTCATTTGCTTGGGTCATCCAAGCCGCACATTAGGGTTTAAATATCACTCTTCTTCTTTGTCTTTCCATTCCCAGCTGGGGAACAAAAATATTTTGAATAGAGTTCTATTAAAACTTGTAAGATTTGAGGTTTTCAGCCACTACCCAGGATGCCTGGCATGAACTTAAATGTGAATAGCAAATCACTGAGTTGCAGTGCATGAATTATTGTTAATAAGCATCTTGGTTTGGGTTTTTTTTTCCTTGTAATAAACCTCAGCTTATGGATAAAATTTTTCTGAAATGTAGGCAATAGGGGGGCAAACACTTTCAGAATAAATTTTAGGGTTGTCCCTGCAGGGTCCTGCTAGTTACTGGGTAGTCTTAAAATTACCTCTCTTCCTCAAATCACTTAAATCTTTTCAAATAAAAAACACTGCTCAAATAACATGTCTGTAGCATAAAGAAATAGTCTAGTTACTGTTATTTGGAGGAAAGGGGAGTTAGTTTTATCTTATCCCTGTCTGATACTACATTTCATTAATTTCTGCTGGAAGAAAAAAGCAGCAGGTGTCCAGCTCACACCCATCTTTTTGCTTCAAAATAATTTGCTCTCTCTTTAATTTCAATTCAGTAATATATTTTCTCTTCCTGCTCATTACCTTACCTTACTACCATCAGTGGAGCGAGCAGGACTCCCAGAGAAGGGCACACAGGATATGGTGCATCAGTTTGCATGTTTACTAGTGAGGAAGGGCTCAGAGGAGTCATTTCATCCTCCTGAGGAGTCAACAAGAATCGGGCAATTTTTGGCAACAAAAATGGTGTCTACCCATCACAACTGCCTGGCTGAGACTGAAACCCAGGCAGAAAGGACACAGCCTCCCTGGGTAGATGCCTACACCAAAACAGGCCTCCTGAAGGCTGAGAGAGCCAACTGAACCATCCTGACATCTCCTGGGAAAGCAATACAGCTAGCTGCACCCAGTCCATGGGACACCTGCAATGTGGAGAGGACAGTTTCTTGCTCCAGGTATGGGACAAAAGGACAAAACAAGCAGAGATGAGTGCTTGCTGGATCTGGTACTTACTAATGGGGATGAACTCATTAAAGGAGTAATGACTGGTGACAGCCTGGGCTGCAACAACCTTGCCCTAATTGAGTTTGTGATCTCTTGGAGCACTGTCAAGATCCTGCACATTCAAAGGGTGAAATTCCAACTATTTAGGGGATAGGGGAATGAGATCTCTTGGGTAGCTGAACCTAAGCTCAGAGTGGCTGACCAGAGCTGATTTCTCTTTAAGGCCACTTTTCTGAGAGTCAAGGGTTCTCTATCCCACTGAGTAGAAAATCAAGCAAAGCAGGCTGGAAACTGCGATGAGTAAGCAAGACTCTGACTCTCAGATTGAACAAGAAGGAGGAAATGAAGACCTAGCAGAAGCAGGCACAGATGACCTGGGGAGAGTACAGGAATATATTTTAAATTGTAGAGGTAGAGTCGGGAAAGCAAAGGCAAAACTGGAACAGGACTTGGCAAGGGATGTGGAGAATGAGTCCTGAGAAGGGAGTCTGTAAATGCATAGGTCAGAAAAAAAGGCCAAGGAGAGTGTACCCCCCCAGTAAGCAAGCAGAGTGAACTGGTGTGATTGATATGTAGAAGGCTGTGGTACTCAATAAGGTCTTTTCCTCAGTCTTCACTGGAAGTCAGACTTTCCTCAAGTCTCTGATCCACAGACTGGATGTGAGGGGAATAAAGTCTCTCCCAATATAAACCAAGAGCAGATTTGGGACCATTTGATGCAGTTAAATAGCCACAAGTCCGTGGAACCTAATGACATACAAACCTTCAGGGCAGGCTGAAGGCTGATGTTGTTGCCAAGCCATCCAGCTCTGGGGCTCTCAGCACAGAGAGAATCTGTTAGAAAGGGTCCAGAGGAGGGCCGCAAAGATGAACAGAGAGATGGACCACCTCTCTTATAAAGACAGGCTGAAAACTAACCTGGGTAAAGATCAGGGGAAAACTTGTTTTATTTATCAATTATTTATTTAAAAATCCACGTTAAGATATGCTGAGTCTTAATTTACCTGTGCAAGAATCTAAAGTTTTGGAGGGAGAGTAAGGAGGGCAGAAATAAAAACAGAATCAAAAAACTCCAACCTGGATTAAGCCCCTGGAGGCACCTTCTTTGCTTGGAATGATTGGTATAATTAAATTTTGTGTCATTCATTGCTTTATACTTGTGCTGACCTGCTTTGCTGGATCAGGGTATAGTTAAGAGATTTCAGCTTATATCCAGAGCTGAGTGCAGGCTCAGTGGTAAAGTTGAGGATTATTTAAAAAAGCAGACTACTTGCAGTTCTGTATCTTCAAAATGTTATTAAAACTTTAAAATTTGAAAAGGACTGATTTTTTTCATGTTTAAATTTTTTTTTAATGTGTTACAAACAAGATTTTTCAAAGTAGTTTGTCACCATATTCAGCAGCTGAGCCTGGGGCTGGAAGTAAATTTGCCAGTGTGCAGGGATCATTAATGCTGGCTGGAGAGCAGTGCAGCACTTGTTTCTTGGCAAGAAATCATGTAAATAATCAGCAGGGTCCCAGAAGGTCATCCTCCTTCAAGTGTTGCCTAAAAGGCTTTTGCTCTTTTTCTTTCCTCTGTTTGAATTGATCCTGTCCAACAGGGTCTGGCTTTGTCCATAAATCCTTGCTTAAGCTTTCAGTCTGCACTCTGGCTGCGCTAAGTTGACTCATACTTCTTGGTGTACAAAACTCAAAACATATTCCTAGTTGGACAATGATGATATTTACTAGAGCTGTGCCCTGAAAAGCTCTGCTCCCTTGCTGCACTGCCCATTGTGTCTGTAACAGCTGCTTCAGGCTCCTGCCTTGCTCTGTGCTGTATTGCTCCACAATGGGAGCTGGCGTGGCTTGGCAGGACTGACACTGCTCAGATTTATGCTTCTGAATTAGTTGGTCATGGCTGGTAAATTCCACTCTGTTCCCTGTGCCAAGCAAAATGAAGAGCTAGCCCTGGAAAAAAAGGCACTGCCATGAGCTTTTTCTAGATAAACCTTTTGTTCTCTGCACTGAAGAATTTTTAAGAAACTCTTTCCTGTGTCCAGAAAGTGAAGTATGCTCCTAAAATTATTCTTTTTGTCATGATCTTGGACCTTGATATCACGCTGTTAGGGAAAAGAACATCTAGGTAACTGGTTCCACTTTGTTTTCAATTTATCAGATCAGTATAATTTGGTGTAGAAGTTGTGCCGTAAAAAAAAAGCCCTGAAGTCCTTTCTCCTTCCCTTTCTTTGCCCTGTTAAGAAATCTTGTCTTTGGACTTCGCCAGTGTCTTGCAGCCCTGATCCTGCCTTTACCAAGATCAGGACTAAGGTGCCTCCTGAAGAGTTTTCAAGTACATTGAAGAAATAAGCAATGCTTGGATCTCTATTCCTCTGACAATTTTACTGAAACAGAGATAACTGTTTTCAATTTGATCAAAAGTGAATTAATAGAAAATGTGGTTATAGATATGGTTATCAGGCAAGCAAAAAATTTGTACAGTGAGAATCTTCTCAATATTTGATTTTAGATTAATGTGCTAAACTTCCCCTTTCAGTTGACTGAAGAACTTCAAAGTATGGGGAGGAGGTGTAACTGTCCATATTTTTATTTGGCTGGTTTTTGAAGAAAAGTGAAAATTCGTTGAGATCACGTGTACCTTTGGAATTGCTGGATCTGGAAAGTTTTGATGGATGACAAGTAAATATGAAATTCAGTAGATCACATCAGTCTACAACTTGTGTTCCCAGGCTTGGGATGATGAAGCAAAGTGTATGCATTTAGGTTAGTGCAAAATACTTTTTTGCACTTCAAGAAGCAACATTTCAAATAAAATCCTGTAACTTAAAGTATTGTATCCCCTCTGGACATGCTGGTTTTTAACTCTGAATCCAGCTAGAGACATATAGCAGCAATGTGTAAGCAAAATTGCTTTTGACTTCGGTCAGAGTAGGCTTTCACAGGACAAACAAGTGTTTGACCTAATAACACTGATCCAAGCCTCCTGTATTTGGGACACCACATGGCAACTTTCAAATCCACTCAGACAGGCACTCTTATTCCAAGGTCACATCACAAAGGTGTACACAGCATAAACTATCTGTTGTTCAATTTATCTATGTCAGGAGGACAGGAAGGGGAGCTGACCCTGCCAGATCTTGATCCAGTTGTGCTTTCATAACCAGGTGCTGCTGTTGGGGTAATGACACCCCCGTGCTCCTGGGATAATGGGTGTCACTGTGATTCTTCTCTAACTGGCCTCAAATGCTTTTTTCAAGATGTGTAATGGTTTGATAGCCCATCATGATGTGTACTGTACAGTGAGTGCTTTACCTTGCATGAATCCCTGATTTTTCTGAATACTTCAGCTGCTTCTTCCTCTGCTTTAAGCAAAACAAATGTTAATGGATATGGTGGTTGCAAAAACTTATTGCTGTTACATGTAAAGATGAAAAGAGCCATGTGAGCGTTGAGCAGTCGCAATGCTGTGGACTGTGTCAGAAGCTGAGAAAACCAACACTAGGTTTAAAAAAGGATCCTAGGTTTAAAAAAACTAACCAACAAAAAAACTTGTAGATAAATGGTATGTACTGCTACATCCTTCATGGCATTAAGAAGATCAACACAATAAAGTAAGAACTATTATGTGATTTTTCTTTAAACACTTTCAACTTATACTGTACACTACTTCCAATATTCATAAACTTGGTTCCATAAGCACTAACTGTAATTGTTGGCTATACATGGAACTCATTTCAAAATTAGCAAGAAACCCACCAAAATAATTAAATGTCCCCTCTGACATGAACCATGCACGACATTTTAGTAACATAGAGACACTTTGTTTCCTAGCATTTCTTATGGAGAAATAGCTGTCTTCAGGGAGCAGGGGCATAGGAAACCAGGAGTACTTCTGGTATTGGGACCGTTCTTTAAGTTCACTGGGTTTTTTTGTGTGCATCCTTTTTATCTATATGAATGAAAGCTGCAGTTCTTGTTCAGGTCCAGAATGGTGTACTTCTGTTATGTTAAGAAATGGCAGCCTGATGGAGTAATAAATAATTTATGAACTTGGGATATTGATTTTTCTTCAGTGCTTATAGGAAATTATACGCTTGTGGCTTCAAGAAATAATTGGTCCAATTTAATCGCATAAAAATTATAGTCCTTTTTAATTCTTTTCAAATGGAAATTTAATGACCGCTGGGTGTGTTACAGAACAGAAGAGAGGATGTCTGCTTGGACTGAAGGAATAGGAGGGCCAGAAACAGCAGGTTTTACAGGTCTAATAAAAAAATTATTGCTATGGCAGTGGTTTTGAATGAAGGCTAATGGACACTTGTCTAATCACAAATTGGACTTTTCACAAGGAAATACTGTGAATTATAATAAAGACACTTAGAATTGCAATGCAGACTAAAGGTACAGAGGCCTGGCATATTAGGGAAAAAATACTTCATTTGTAAAGCCTCATTGAATACGAGGCAGATTTTGCTTTAATGCAAAATACATTTTCTGGTGTACTGCTCTTCTATGTAAGCTCTGTAGCTGGGAGCAGGAGTAAAAACCAAAGAGGGAGAAGGAAGTGATTTCAGCAACTTCACAAAAAGTAAGTCTGAATTTATCTTTTTTTGAGTGAGGGGGGAGGGACGTCCTGCTACTTGGTCAGGATGTTCCTGACTGTTTCCAATTAAAATATAAGTAGCTTGTAAAACATACCTCCCTGTATATTCAAGTTTGAAAGAACTGCATTGACCAGCTTTCCTCAGCATATAACAAGAAGTTGTGTGGCAGTTCTGCAGTCCTTGCTTAAAAGTCAAGCATACTTACCTGAAAGCAGGTTTTAGTGAAATCACATGGTGCACTGTCTTTTTACCATTCTAAGGTGTTGTGTTTTTTTTTAATGAAAGCCACCAGCAAATGGACCTTTTATAAAACAGATATAATAGAACGAAGTTTCTAACTGCTCTGGAGCAATAATTAACTTCCAGCTTCACATCGTAAATGCAAAAGAATAAGTATGGTTTCATGAGGCTCAAACTTATAATTTTTTTCTGAGTGAAAAAGGAAAAATCAAACTCTCATTTCTGTCTGTGGGAGAGTATCACTTGAGCTGGATGTAAATCTTATGTAGTCTAATCCATTCTGCCCATCAATAGCAGGAACAAAGCAAACAGGCACTAGTGAAAAATGGAGAAGCTGCCAATAATTTCAGCACTAATAATGAGATGGTGTTAATAATAACTCATCCTGGTGACCCCAGTAATGCTTACTGTAGGCTTAATGTGGCATGTCAAATGGTAAACTGATGCCTGGTGTTAGCTGGGGGCTGAGAGTTGCAGAACATCTCAAAAGATTTTCCAGGGGAATAAACCAGATTCAGGTTTATTCCTGAACCATGACAGAGGTAAACAAGCCAAACATCTTTACAGTCATGTCTTCTGCCAGCAGCCTGGGCACTGGAACTACTATTGGGGTTTCAATCCAGTGTGCTGCCTGTGGGAGGGGACAGCTGTATGTGCATAGCTGTACACTATTTTAGGGGTGTAGTCTGCTAAAGGGGTGTACCAGATGTGGGTGTTTCCTATAAGCCATGTCTTCTGAGAAATGTGGGACTTGTGGTGTCCTTTGGATAGCTTATTCCTACGTCAGAGAACAGGGGAATCTCTCTGCCATGAGGGTGGTGAGGCACACTGGAACAGGCTATACAGGGAAGCTGTGGATGCTCATCCTTGGAAGTGTTCATGCCAAGTCAGATGATGCTCTGGTATAATGGAAGGTGTCCCTGCCTGTGGCAGAGGGAGTTGGAGCTAGATGATATTTAAGTTCCCTTCAAACCCAAACTATTCTATGCTTTGTGGTACATATGGCCTTAAATAAGCACAGTGATGGTGTGCAGGCATTGCAGGAACGATGCTCATAGTTCATTTTAGGTGGCTGAAGTGTAGGTTTTTATTCTTCCTGGAACTCTGGAGTTTTCTTCACTTATTCCTGGCCAACACAGAGAAGCTAAAACTAAGACTGGGTTTTGCGTTCAAAGCATGACATTGTTGCTATTGCTGTAGCAGGAATGTACTGTGATGGTTTTACTGGATATAATGCCCTGTTTCCAAATGTGATATTTGAATCTGCAGGTTTCTAGTTATGAACACTGGTAACAGCTGGATAAGAACAGTCCTCTTGACTGTTTTATTAAAAACTCACAGTAGCTACTAAAAAAATCTATAACTATAGTATTCTATAAATTTAGCATTCAAAACTTCAACAAACACTTTATGACCACCAAATGTTTACTTTAGGATTGGGGTAATAATAATGTTATTAAATATAACTTTATGGGTGTTTATTGTGTTTTGATGCACAGACATATGCAAATAACTTAAATTAGCATACTTATGAGTGAAATTTCAATTGCAAGTTTATTAATAAATCCTTGCATAGTGTTCAGACTGAAAACATTAGCTATACCCCTTTATTTGGGCAGCTAATTATTTTTCTTGCTAGTGGTCAATTCTGAATTGGTGACAGATTAGAACAAACAGGATGTGGCTGCAAAGGCCTAAAGCTACACTTTGTTGATAAATTGCTGGTCCAGATCCATTTTGGGTTGGGAAGAGAGCAGTGACCAAAGAGCACATTGAAAGATGCCTTACTGGTCTGTGTGAAGTAAGATCCTAATGTGCCCTGCAGCACAGGCACTTGGGGAGGGACAGAGGCAGAGAGAAGCTCATGAGCATGCTGTGTTTTACTTTCTCTCTAAATATCTTCTGGAAAATGGCCTTGCTCTCTTACAGAGGCAGGGTTCATGGTGGCAGGGCCTGTGGCAGCATGTGATGTGTAATACAGGCTGCAGCACAGTGGGGGTGTGGAGCTTCTATTATTTGCCAACGAGTTGCCTGTGAGAAGGGAACGAAGTAATTTTCTTAGGCACAGAGGCACAAGCATCTTTGTAATCTTGAACTGCACTGAGTCTGAGGAAAGCATCCTTTTCCTCTGCAGACAACAGGCTGGGGCCCAGCTGTTGGGATTCCAGCACAAAGTACGGGAGGTGCAGGCTGTACTGTACTGGGGGACAGCTGGGAGCACAGAGCTGGGCCTGCTCTCACTGCAGCGCCAGGGATGGAACGGAGCAGGAGAGCTCAGTGGGGCTGGGTGACTTGTGGCAGAGAGGAAACTGGCAACTGCAGAGAGCTGAGACAGAGCTCAAGCACCTGGGCCACCTTCGTTCTTCAGTGTCCTGCTGTCTGTGTGTGCCTTGTTAAATATAGATACTTTTGAAAATGCTCTCTATGACGGTGAAGGTTATGAGGGGAACATTATCACAGATCTTCTAAATGTGCTGTAAAAATCTGAAGTTGTTGAGGTGTCCAGCTGAGGCCCTGCATTAGCAAAACCCTTACAGCTCAGTTTCTGTTTGATAAAGCGCTTGTAAGCACAACTGTCTAACACCAACAGTGCTGGGAAATACTTGAAAACCCTTTGTTTGTACAACCTCTAAATTCCATTACAGTACAGATACTCAGTATATAGCCTGATAACTGTTTCTCATTCTAAGCTGGTTTGTTTCTTTGCTTGAGAGTATGGATCCCACACCCTGGAGAGAAAGCAGAGTTTACTGTTCAATTAGAAAATTTTATTTTCCTGGAGGCAGCATTGATCTCCTGGACTGTTATGTTATCTGTCACTGTCTAATCACAGAAAATCTGTTGCTTGTACAGCAGACAGAATCTCTCCTAAAAAGGTAGGATGTTATTTCTGTGTGTAGATAGGGTTTGGAACAACAGGGGTTTGCATTTGGCATCTTGCTGATTAAACTTTGTCGAAAAAGACAAGTCTGCTTAGCCTAGCTAGGAGGTAGATGAGAGAAACAGCCAAAGGCCACTGAGTTTTTTCATTGCATAATTGGACCTGATTTGATTCAAAAACAATGGTGGACAGCTATGAATTAGGCAATAGGTTACTGCCTTGAGCTACTTCTACTGACATTCTGGTCAGAAAGTCGAGAAAAACAATTAATCCTCACCTCTTGATGTCTGTGGAGCAACTACCCAAAAAATAATTATCTAATAGTTTCTTACCTAAAACCAAAGTGAGAATCCATTTGAGAATCCATTTGACAGATGCACAGAAAAAGGTCTGCTGTTCCTGCACCTGCCAATTGTTGTTCTATCAGTCTGGAGAGTACCCAGACTCCCTGCACAGACCTATGCTGTGACTTGTTTGGGAGAATGTCCAGCACAAGTTGGACTTCAACGATCTTTGTGGATCCCCTCCAGTTCAGGAAATTCTGTGATTGTGTTTTCTTTTTGCCCTTTCACTTGTCATCTTCGTCCTAAAGTTCCAGATGTGACCTTGCTTTTAAATATTTGAGTGAGTTTAGCGTCACACAGGATGACATTTCCCAGAAAATATAGCTGGTTATCAAGATCCCAGAGCATATGTGCTTCCTGGCAGTTGGCTGGTTGCTATTTCATGGACATCAAACAGAAGAGGAGAAGGAGAAATGACAGTTTGGAGCTGGCAATTGATTTGATCAGTTTGCTCCTAGGGATGAAGGACTTTATGAAGAAGCTGGGCAAAATGAGGTTTGGGGAATTTGATGGGTGTTTGAGGAAAGTGCTGCCAAGCTGATGGGCTAACAGCAATAAAGGGGAACTGATGGTGTAAATCAGGCAAAAAAGTGGGAGTGGGAGCACTGATCACAAGGATGTGTGTGGACTACAAAATACGGTGCATTCTCATCCCAGTGATCCTGAGTGAGTCTCATCCCAGGCTGAGATATAGATACCCCATGGTTTTTTCCTCTATAATGACTTCTGCCAAGAAGACCAAGTATATGAAAAGCTTTATTATTTTTTTTTTTAATAACAACAGTCTAAGCCAGGAAAATGAACATGGTAAAACCAAAACCTTTGGCTGTGTAATACAAAATAGGGCTTAGAAAGAGATTGTGAGTAACTCTTCCCTGTGTTACTTCACGGGAGGTTAAGCTCTTTCAGGCCCTGTCTCATGGCCGGTGAATTTCAGAGTGCGCCGCTCTTATGCTCAGTCCTGCCGCAGGCCGCGCCGAGTTTCGCTCCGCCATGGCACAACCCTTGTGGGAAGGGCCCCGGGAGGCCTCGCCCAAAGCCCCCAAGGCTCGGGGCGGCGCTGGAGGCGGCCGGGGCTCGGCCCAGGAGCCCGGAAAGCCAAAGACGGAGCCTGCACGGCGTCACCGCGCTGTCACCTCCCTGTCCCCGCCGGGGAAAGCGCGTGTGCGTGTCCTGCCCCCGGAACAGCGCAGGGTGTCTGTGTGAGGAGCACAGCGGGCTCGGGGAGCGCTCCCAGCCCGGGCAGGCGGTGCTGGCCCCGCGGGAGCCGGAGCGCTGACGGCGGCAGCGACACCGCGCCCTCCCACATGGATTGCACAGGCTTCCTGCGGGCAGAAGAACGTGCGGGCCGGTTAGCTCAGTTGGTTAGAGCGTGGTGCTAATAACGCCAAGGTCGCGGGTTCGATCCCCGTACGGGCCAGTACTTTTGCCCTTCCCGCTGCCGATTCCGGCCGTCCCTCGGCTCCAGCCGGGCCCCCGCGGAAACGCGGCGCCCACTGATGGGGGAGAGCAGGGAGGGGACGCGAAACAACCGAACAAGTGCTCAGAAAAGAAATAATGGGTGGAGGAAATCCGCGGAGGGAGCTTTTAAATCTTTTCCGTAGCTCCTCACCAAAGGATTCAATGTTTTGCCCCGCAGCGCTTTGTTAAAGTGCTTCTGTTAAATAGCGTTAGTCCCGAAGAAAGCGTGCAGGAATTCAGGAGGTTTCCCCTTCCAGTGAATCATCCCAGGTCTTTAGCTCATTGTATTAGTGACTCTTCCATAGCTCTGTGTCAGGGGCTGGAAGACGCTGAAGAGAGTGGGGTTTTATTGTTTTTTTTTCCTTTGAAGCAGGAAGACAAGCAGATCTCCCTTGGCAGTCAGATTTTTCATAGAATGTTCTGAACTCCACATAGAAAGTAGCCAAACTTGAGAGGCACACTGTAACGTGAGCCTTAGTTTTTATGGGTGTGCTATTTATTCAAGACAAAGTTCCAGGCCAAGCAGAGGTTTAGTAATGGAGCACTACATCTGCAGGTGTGGCCAAGATGGACCTCTGTCAGCTCAACCTGCCTCTGTAAGTTTTCTCTCTAAGAAACTTCTCTTACAAGCTCAGGACAGTTAATATTTTTGTCCTGTCTGCCTCTGAACTGAAATGAGACTTCTCCAGAGGAGGGAAAATTTCTGGTGTAAATGTTTTCACTGTGGTTTCATTGTGGAAACGTCTGATTGTGTTATTAGAGCTGCATACATGCAGGTCACAGCTTCTTTGGGAAAATGCTTTGAGGTAGCAGCATTCTGTTTACTTCTTTTACAAATCTGCTAGTACATCCCTTTACTATTCAGGCTCATTGCTTATATCTCCTTCCAAGTGCACGGGCTGATTCACAATAAGAGATAATAATAATAATAATAAAGTGGATGATACTTAATGCCAGAGTTCTGATACTGCTCATTCCCCAGAATGTCACAAAGGTTCTGCAAGGGCACATTAGAAGTGTCACTCCAAAGTCACAGTGTAACTTGTAAATCAGAAAGATGAATATTCATGTTATCTAGCATCCAAACTGCTGTCATGGCTCCATCAGATGTCACGGGAGAGTAATATGGTTCTGGTTTGATGACCTTCTGTCTTGCCACTCCACTCAATGATCTTCCTCAATTCCTTTGGGTCTAGTTATAGTGGCCAAGACTTGACTGTGTATAATGACATTCATTTTAAATGAACTGAAAGGAGAAAAAACCTTGGTGTTCTGCTTCAGAAAAAAAATCTGGGAATACTATTGCTTTGTTTTATATTTCCCACATTAAGAATCAGATTTTTATTATAGCTATGTTGCTGTATTGCGAAGTCCTTGCTATAAACCAAGGTAATGCAATGACTCCTTGGCCACTTTTTCAGTTTGGTTTGAATTGCTTATATTCTGTGTGGTTCTTTGCCAGCCAGGACTGTATGGGCATATTTTCCCTAAATTTACTTTCAGCAGATGGTTGTCAGATTGTGAGGGTCAGCCATTGTCCCTAGGGGAGTCATTCCAGAGCCTGTTGTTCAACCTCAAAGCTAGTTGGAGAATAAAAAGAGGTTAAATAAACAAACCCGTATAGTGGAATAATGCTCTTGTGAGGATGGGCCAGGCATTTCCGTTCTGATGCTCTGCAGTGGCAGATGCTGGGGCATATTCTGGGGTTACTGTTCAATGTTTTGTTTAACCTGTAATTGGACTGCACATCAAGGCCAAAATGGGTCCCAGCTGCTGTGTGCCTGAAGTGTGGGGTGAAGCATAGCTCCCCTGTCCACAGCAGGCATTGATGGGGAGGATGAACCTCATGTTGGGTATGACAGTGCTAAATGCTGAGAGCTGAGGAGGAGCCTTCTGATCAGGCCAGTCAAACCTCTTCAGTCACTGTTTCTGATTATAAGCTATTGTGGCCTAGAGTTACACAGACCAACTCAGCTAATTAGTTTCATGTTCTTCACTGGGATGTCTACATTTGTATTTGCATGAAATGCTGTTAAATGCTCTTAACTCCAAACATTTGAAGGTAGTTGGAAAGTAGGTTCACACAGCATTCAATTCAGTAGATGAGTATTCATTCACTCAGTGATGTTCTGAAACATTTTCTTTTCCAACCACATCACAGGTTAGTTTTATAATTTCTTACATTTTGTTTATTGTTAGAATACCTAAGTCTTTTGCCATTTGGGATGTTTTATTCATTCAGCTTTCTTTTGAGGGTCTTAATGATAGCAAGAATCTGAGTGGCAAAGATTGATCAGATGTATCAATACAGCAATGCACAGATGCAATCCAGAAACGTCATTTCTGAAATCAAAGGCAGGATGTGGTGGAAGGAGCTGCTCTTTAGATTGATTTGTGTGCAACGAAGTTGTAAGTATTAATGCTATTATAGGTGAAGCTTAACATTTGCTTAAAGCTGGGGAGTGTGGTGTTTACTTTCCACATGCCAGGAAAAAAAAGGCAGCTCTATCAAAAAGCCTGCTCCTGTCCCGAGCCCAAACAAAGATTCTCATTTAGTGTTGTTGTGAGCAGAGATGCAGGTGGGAGGGGGATGAGGAAGTGCCATAGAAACAGGCATGGGAAGGAGCCAGCAGCCAAGAATGTGGCTCAATGGGCATGGGCAGCCCAGTGCTGTGAGCCCAGGATCTGGCTAAAAGCAGCCAGGAGCTGTAAGGAAAAGCCCAACAACCAGCCCCCTGTTTGGGTCCCTGAGTCTCTCAGAAACAAGGGTTATTCAATAAAGGGGACAGCAGGACAGGGACACAGGCTTCCAGTTTCTTTGCTACTCAATAAATAAGGACCCTGAGTTTTCTCTTGCAGTTCACATCAGAGCAGAGTAGCTATATTTACTGCTGGAGCTGGAGAAATATCTTCAAATTGCTATTTCTTAGAAAGTAATTGCTAAAATGAAATGTAAGCAAATCTGAGTAATGTTAAAACCTCAGCAAGTGTGATGGACTGGACTTGAACAAGAATCAAATCTTTGCTCTTGACATAGTCTGTAAAAGGATTAAGTAACTTTGTAAAGAAACTATGCAGCAATTTCTGCCACAGTTTTTTACGCACCAGTTTCTGCCACAGTTTTGAACTAAGGTCTGGCTGTAGAGTTACTAAGTTTAAATAGCTAAACAGCCCTTTTTTCACTGTGTAAAAATTCACCATCAATGCCTATAGTGCAACAGGGCCATGTGGAAGGCACCAAATTCTCACTTTAACCTGTGCCATATACAAGGGAAAGATAACTGGAAATATCTGCCTTCAGGTGTGTGTTTGTATATAGTAGGAGTCCTAGTAAAATGTATGTATTGTATAAGTGGCCTTGCCCTGATCCTAGTTGCTCTAAATGGGCTGCAGCTGTGATGCCCTTAATTTGGTGGCAGCTGTGGCTAATGAAGATAACTGGGATAAAAGGGAGTGGATTGGCTGGTCAGGGAGGGTCTTGGAGGAGTTCTGATGAAGAAGCAGGAGCAACACTGCTGTGAAGAGCTGCTTGTGAGAAAATCACCTAGGAGGTATGGGGCTCTAGAAATATGAATACAATATTTGTACTTGTTTTTTAAAAAGATAAATAAACTTACCTTAGCAGGAGTAGCTATAGCCATATGCCAGTGCTGTATGGTGAGGGGCAAGTATTCAGTTTATCCAGTATCTAGTCACTGTTGCGCAAGTGAAGTAAGCTAAAGATAACATAACCTTTGGCAATATTCTCTCAGAGTTTAAAACGTGATGAAGTCTGGGTAAGAATTTTCTTATTTTTGCAGATGAAGAGGAATAGAGTTTTTAAAAACAAATAACATGAATGTATTTTGCTATGTCATTTTTGTAATTAACAATGTGAGGAACAATGAAGAGCAATGGGGGATGTCTGCAGTTTGATATGCTTAGGCTTCTGTAGAAGAACTGCTTTGCTGCTTCCAGGGGAACAGAAAATGATGGGCCCCTAATACTTGGTAGGCTCACAATGCTGAACAGGCTGTAATGTTGTTAAACTTTCTATCTGAGGCCAAGTGAATCACAGCTGACTAATATCCATCACAACTTTTAGAAGTAAATAATCTGATTTTCTATTAAACAGTTAAAATTCTACATGGGATGCAGACTAAAGCACCTTCTCACTTGTCTTCTGAATGCTTTTAGGGGCAGAAATTCTGCCTTTGTCTGGGCTTAAACCTAAACCTGAGAGGGCAAGACAAAGTTGAAGATAAAATCCCAGTGTCCTGACATCAGCTGTCCCTGGTGGTAACCAGCAGCTCATACCTCATACTCCTCCCTTGTGCACATTCTTTTAAAGCAGTTTGAAAGCAGAGAGCAAGAGGGCAAAGCAGGACAGTGCGTCTCTGGTGTGTCACTGCACATATCTGACAAACCCTTGTGCACGTTTCACAGGGAGCTGCTCTGGCACTGAGCTGCAACTCACACTGCTGTGGTGTGGGACAACTGTCAGGGTGGATTTGTTTCATAAATGAGCATCTGTGACATTGTGTGCTTGAAACAAGGCTTACCAAAAAGCCCTTTGTCTACAGTTTCTGTCACTTGGACTGTACTGCTGAGAACTTGTTTAGTCTGCGAAGAACAGCAGGGGATTGATTCCCTGAGGCTCCAAAATTTGGCATTAAAAAGGATGTTTGAGCTTCTGTGGCTTTTCTCTTCAGCCACAGGATATTCAAATATCTGGTCAGTCCAAAATAAAATAAGTCAGGTGTCCTTGTCATAGTTGTGCTTGAAATGCTTTCTTTTTGCCTAGAGCTGGCTTTGAATTTCTTGTGTTGGCTTAGTGAAGACTTCACATGAAACCTGGATGGGAGAGCTGAAGAAAATATGGTTCCAGAAGCAATTTATTTGAGGCATAAAGGAAAGGTATGGGTAATTGTCACACAGCTAGTGAAGTTTCTCTAGCTTCTTCATATATGGTATTATGATAATCGATAAGAACAGCTTTTTGGTGGTGAACTCTTTGCTCTCAAATTATTAAAAATGTTTTTTTTAAAAAAATCTTCCTGCTTTCTGCTTAAGAATGACTTTTCTGCTTTTACCCTTAAATGAAAATTGAAAAACTGAATAAAATGAAACAAACACAATTGTGTATTTTGCAAAAAAAATATTTAATTTCAGTAAAACCAAGGTGGTGGGTTCCAGCATCTAACTGAGAATTAATGAAAAGCCAGGTGAATATACAGGTTCTCGATTCTGCTTTTGACTGCTGCATAGGCCTTCAGTTCTTTTTTCAGTCTTTACCCATCTGTACAGAAAGGGAAAATGCCCATCCTAAATAGGAAACACTCTTGAAAATCAATGGAGAAGTGCTTCAAAAATCCAGGGAAAGGAAAGGTGGTTACATTACTCTAGCTGCACAACAGCAACCTATTGGGCTCATCCACTCACCTTGTAGTGGCAGGTGGGCACCAGTAAGGAAAGTAACTTGTCTGGTGATGAGTTAAAAAAAAATATTAGTCATTAGAATCTGTTCAAAGTATGAATTTATTTCTGCTAGACCAAAAGCATGCTGAGATTTCCTTAGGGTTATAGGACTTTTAAAAGTGGCAATTTCTGCCTAATATTAATTTTAATGAGGAAATTGAATTTTCTTGTTTCATGTGTATATCCTTTACTTCTTCTCCAGCTTTGTTCTCTAACAGATAGGTTTGCAGCAATTCTGCCAGAAATGTAAAGAGTAAGTTTTCTTTTAAGCAGCTGAGGCTCTAAGCAGCTGGTGTTGAGGCAGCAGATACAGAATATGTTTTTGTTATATTTTGGTGGATATACTGACCTGGGTCTTCTTTCAAGAGCACTTTGGAAAGTAATTTATTTTTAGGGAATTAATCTGAGGTACAGTAACTCTGGCATTTTTTGTGTAACAGAGACAAGAAAGAGATTCCACTGCCTGTATTTACCTTCTCATCCTATTTTGTCTCCTTTTAGATAGCTGTTCTGGGAACAAGCAGCTGAAGGCAGGCTGACTGGTTCAAAGTTTAATTTTTTTAATGAGGAAAAAGTGACTCTGCAGAGATGAATAAATAGAGTACTCCAACAATTGTTCTCTTCAGATTTTGGTTCATGTTCCTAGCTCACATGGTGTGTATTTTTTCCCTACAGCCACCCTGTTAACGTCACCTGATCCTAAAAAGCAAAGTTATACTCTTGTGTAAATCACAGATGCAAATTATTCTCCAGTTATTTCTTGTAATAGCTTGTAAATGCTATTTGTAAATGTAGATGGTGGTCAGAATCCATTTAACTCTGACAAATATTATGGGTCTGCAAGGGAAAAATTGGGGCCTGAGTTTTGCCAGATGTCTGGTGAGGCTTAAAAATCTAAGGTTGGGCTTTGTAGAATGAGACTTCTCTTTTGGGCCAGTTCTGTGTTCTGGCTGCAATTGACCTTTTGTTTCTTCCTTCACAATCAAAGGCAAAACTGATTGTAGATTTGAGTCATTGATTGCTAGATGGTAAAAAATGTGAGGAAATTATCATTATTATAGTGATCAGTAAGGAAGGGAAGGTCAATAGGGGGTGGTGGGAGCCCAGAACAGAATCAATGATTTTTGCAGTTCTTTCACTCACTGCAGAAAAAACTCGGGCTGTACCTTTGCTCATCTAAGTGGGAGCAGGAGGGAAAATACCTCTCCCTGTTACTGATTTGGGGTGGAGGCAGTGGTGTCTTAAAAGGACAGAGAGATCAGCCAGAAGCCTCATGGCCTTTTCATTCTCCTTTCCAGTGTTGCAAAATGGCCTCCTACACTTGAGTTGTACCAGAAGAGTCATAAAAGATCAGAGATGTATAAATACAGGAAAGCTCAGAAGAGTGAAGGTGTAAAATTCTGTTAAGACTCAATTCCTCAGGCTCCCCAAAAAATTATCCTGTCATTAAGTTTCTACAGGTGATATCCCAGCCTCTTTTTACCTGCCTAGTGGAGTTTGCTTCTCAGTTTTCTGGACAGAAAATGCTGTCTAAGGCTTCATGCTCTAAGTTCTCTTTGAAGCCAAAATGTCTTCAAGGAGGACCTTGACACATGAACAAATAAGAATACATATATATCAGTCAGTGGAAATGCACGTCATTTTTGCAATAGAGAAATGTTCTGATTTTGCTGTGTTAACTCTGGATGTTTGGGGTTTTTCCTGTCATGAGTTGGAGCAAATTGTTATTGTTTATTTTAAAAACAATTAGACATAAACCCCAGATTTGAGTCAGACCAATCTGTTTTGACTTGAACTCTCTTAAAAAATAAATGAAATATCTTGTGCAAAATCACTCTGTGCAAATTTCTATACTGTTGAGATACATGTGTGGTTAAACCATGACAATTTCCTGAATGTGAGATGGAAATTTTATTTACACTAGGAACATTTCAATGAGGGAGCATTTTCAAAACTTTATTTTTTAAATTGAGATATTTCTGGATGGTTAAATTCCCAGCATCATGTAATTTTTGAATGAAAGGATATCTCTGTCCTTTTTACAGTTATGGTATTTACAAAATTGTGAGATGTCTAAATGCTGTAACGCTTGCGGGCCACATCTCCACATCTAGGTGTTGATAGAAACCACTCTACTGTGCAGCAAGAAGTATTTTTCATCACCTCTAAAATGACTTTGTCTCAGAAGTATTGACTTCCAGTCTAATCACTTTAGAATGGTCTTCAACTGCACTTGAATTATCTGCACATTTTGCAATTGCTTATTCTCTTCCTATTTTCTCACAGAGATTTGATCATAATTATTTCTCTTGTTTTTATGATTTTGAAACACTTGGTCTTCTGTAGCTTGCACTAATGTTCTCTTTCAGTCTGAAACACAGGAATCTTGAACCCCCAAATGGTATTTGTCCTGTCTGTTTCCAGGTGCTTTAGAATGTGTATAGTTCCTCTTCCACAGGTACCCTTCCTGACAGCTCTGGGTGTGCACATTCGACAGCTGAAATGGTGTTATGATCAGCACTGATCTCTCCAGCCTATTAGGCAAGTCTGCTAGATTCTAGTTTTAATTTGTAAATCCTTTCCTGACACTGAGATCTAGGTCAGTGATGTCAAACTTCATTTGGTGACTTGAGCAGGCACCAGTGGCCATGAGCTGCAGCACTGCTGAGAATTGAACTGAGCACCCCATACTAAAGTGTTCAGTGTGTCTGTCATGCTGTGAGACAATTGCTGCTGTTTTCTTTTGTAATTATTGTATCTAATTAGATATGATGTCAAAGCTCTCTTGATCTCAAGCTATTCAGTTTTAATCACAAGGAGACTCAGTAATGGTACATCTCTTCTGGGCCCCTAGTGTAAGTGCAAATAACTTCCTGGCAGCTCAAAGGACAAAATCCCAGGTTCCCCAACAAGTGAGGAGTGTTTACACTGGTGGTGCTGTACAGGAACTCCTTGCTTTACAGTACCTTTACCATCACTTTTATTAAAAGTACATATGAATTTGAGATACCTCTAATTACAATTAGAGGTTGGAATATGTGAGGGAGTGAGCAGAAGTGGTTTATATTCCTCTTGTTTCTTCCCTTAATACTTGGGATATCTATGGAATATCTGTGGTACAATGTACCAATTTTTCTACTGTTTCCTAAACACATGAATGAATATTCAGTCCAAAATTGTCTGCTAAATATCTGGTGCTCCTTCTAAAACATATCCTTTGGTGGTTTTTATGCTTCTGAACCTAAATCAGCCTGGGCTCCTAGGATTTCATATCTCCTTATGAATTCTTACTTGAGCACTTTGCACTCCTATTGCCTGGTCCTACCAATGCACACCTTAAACCAAGGCTTTCTTCCTGTGTACACCTGTAATCCTTTGCCGTAAAATATACTTTGGGTTGTAAAGGTGAATTCTTATTTGAATGCCAAAATGTTAGCTTTGAATTCTTTGTGTCAAACATTTAAAGTCTGACATTGACTCTGTCCAGCTATGCAGGCTTTGTAGCTGCTCCTTCTGTGCAGAGCAACTGTTTTCTATCTTCTTTTCTCCAGTGTCGAAATGTGTTGCGGCTGTTCTGTTTCATTGAAGTGTGTCACACACCCAGGGCAGGTTCAAACCTGAGGGACTGTGAAGTGTAAAGTCTTGTATTATCAGTCTCCTTAGGCAGCTGGTAGCTGCTGTGTGTTTTGTCTGGGGCTGGTTTGCAGTTCTTTGCATCTGACACCAGTTCTCAGAGGCTTTATGCTAGGAATAGCAGAAGAGAGAATTATTTTCTATTTATAACATCTGAAGAGGGGAAAAACATTTACATCTGTGAGGGTTTTAGAAATTTCACATGCATTGTAGGTGTAGTTCAAATGATAATGCTGCCTATATGTTCTAACACAAAATTTAAAAAAGAATGAGATTACTTTCATCCAGCCTGGACTTTTTTCCTCAAAGTGAGAGAGTAGCTATTACAGAGGAGTGAATTTGTAACATTCACCCTCCTTACATAAGTAATTTTTCAAAGAATAGAATATTAATGGGACATCAGAAGATCCTTGTTTAGGTGGGGAGGAAAAAAGGAATAAAATTCTGAGAAATTCCAGTTTTCTGCTCCAAATGTCAGTGCAACTCTGCATTACAATTCAGCACACACAATTCACACCTAAAAGCCTCTGTTCTGAGGATCTACAGTTTTCATCAAATGCCCAGACAGCACCATAACCCTCTGCAAGCTTGCACTGAATAGGCTGGCAGTGGTCCAAATGCCAGCAGAAGCACTTGCACAAACACAAAATGTTAGCTTTTTCTTCTTTTATTTTCTGCCAGACACAGTTCAGCATCATTCCAGATGACATGCCTTCTGTTAAGTAAGGGGAAGGGAGTGATGAATGCCTTCACAAGGGAAATTGTGATGCTGTGGCACAGTTTGAGCATGGTCTTCCTCTCTGGCTGGTTCCAGCCCCAGCTGGTTCTACTTTGCTGCCTGATTTGAATGATCAATGGTGATCAAGCCCATCCTGTTTGCTCACAGCCTCAAGGCCTTTAAAGATGAACCCAAAATTACTCCAGTGATGTGAGGAGGTAAAGGAAGGGAAAGCAAGTTAGTGCTGGGAAAAGGGCAGAGTAAAGAGGGAAAACCACTGTTACCACAGCTAAATATGTACCATCTCTTTGTGCTTCATCAAATTACACTGTGAGATGTTCTCTGTTGAAACTTCTTTAGTAGCATGGGGTTTTATTTGCCTTCACTATCATCTAGGCCCTCTCTGTAACTTTAAAATGAGCTGTGATGCTGACAGAGTTGTGGGGACTTTTTGGCTTTCTGTGTGGCTAAAGAGTACATCAGTGTAAGGAGGAAAGGAAACCAGCTCCTATTTGATTTTCTTCCAGAAGCAGTGGAGGAAACACTGATTTGTCTCCAGTAGATTTGTTGATGGATGTCCCAAGTATTTAAGTCCTATTTCCAAAAGCACAGAAATAAAAGATTTGTTTCTGAATAGTACCTGTTAGAGTTTTTATGCCACTTCCACTTCTGTTCTTTGTCCAGCAGGAGTGAGAGGGGCTGAAGAGCACTAGTGTCCTAGGAACTGTTGACTCTCCTCTGAAAATGACAGTATACACCACTTAGCGTGACCTTGCATTTCAACAAGGGATGTGTAAAATTTCACTACAGGTAAAAAGCAAAAGCTGCAGAAATGTACCTTAGTCTGCCTATTTTTCTCGTTCCATGTAAACATGTACTAAAGAGCCCTGAAGAAAACAGAGTGGTAATATCAATGTAAAAAGATGAAGAGCAAATGGTTAATCACACCCTAATCAAAATAATTTATTTTACAAAATAGCATTTAAACCCAATCTTACTGCTTTTTCCTGTAGGAAAGATCACTGCAGGTGACACATAAGGTCTGTCTGAATTTAAAGGCCTTGGTCTTAGACCATGCATTAATTTTGTGTGTGTGTGTGTTACTTCATGGCTAGGAGCCATCCATGGACAGTGTCCTTCCTGCTGTTGCCAGCTCAGCCTTTGCCCCTGATGCTAGACATTGTCCCTGACTAAAACAGGCCCTTGGGTCATTGCTGCTGTGGAAATAAAGGGTAGAAATTAGGTGTTACATGCAAAACAAACCCTTGAGGTGACTGGAAAAGGTGTAAGAGTCACAGAAATGGTGAATGAGGAGTGATTGCTCAGTGTCTCTCAACATGGCAAGAAATATAACTCACTGGTGGCAGATCGAACCAAATATGAGGCCCCTGCTCACACAGCACACACTTAGAGTGCACCAAGAGGTGCCACAGTTTGCATGGTCACAGAAGTGATTGGATCAGTTTGAGAAGGAAAGTCTGTTCAGGGATTTAAATGCAAAAATCCTGGGCAGCCCATAAGGTCTCTGCTGAACAGAAGGAAGAGTGGTACTGGAGAAGCATCCATCCCTACTTGGCACTTCAAAGGCTCCGATATTTCTACAGGTGGGCAGAAGACACTGGGTTGAGCAGACCTTGAGTCCACATGCTCTTGTGACAAAACTCTGTACAGGACAGAAGGAAGATACAGAAGGTGGGCTACTTGGGGTGTGTTTTTCTTTGAAGGAGAGGAAGCAGCAGAGACAACTGCCTTCTCTGGTCAAAGTCTGTGCTGTTAATTGCTAATTATTTTCTTTTTTAATGACTTAAGCAATAGATCTGTGCTAGCCCTATTATTTTTATTTTATGTAATAGATTTTCTTTTACCCTCTTCAGGTGGTGATAATCTGGTTTAAGGAAAAGCTATTTTTTGGGGTTTTTTTGTTAAGTGTTTGACTATTCTATGTATGTTTACATATGTATGTATGCATGTATACTTTCATGAACTTGTAAAAATCTGCTGGTTTTAACTATCCTGCCATAGTAGTAGCAGCATCAGGTGCATTTGTTTGTGAGAATTCTTTTGTGATTCTTCTTCCTGATGTGTTCATGATTCTTTTCCCTGAAGTATGATGTTTGCATAAACTGAAGGGTGCCAAGTTAAAACTTTGACAACTTGAGCCTTACTTTATCTTCAGATAAGTTATTCTGAAAATTCAGGGAATGACACTATATTCACCATTCAGACTTTGTATGAGCTATTTGTGCTTGCAAAAACAAGGCAAGCATCCTAAGCGTAGCTGTCTTATGAAAGCAGATTAATAATGTTTGCAAAGGAAGCGGGAATGAAGAATGCTACAGCTAATATAAGAACCATCCTGATAGATGGTTTAGGATAAGCTTTCTGCATCTCTGTGGTTCCTCAGTGAGTCTGATCATCTACATGCTAAGTTCAGGGCATAGGAATATACGTGGAAAAGACATGGATAATTAAGTCCATTCTTCTACTGCAGGCAACAGCAATTAGATCATGAAAGTATTAAAAACACATTTCCTCTGGCTTCACACTATCCAGCAAAACTGATTTATGCTCTGAGTAACAAAGCTGCATTTGTTGCCTGCCAGTTGCGTGCACTTGACAGACAATTTTTAGAAAGTGATCAAGGTCTTCATCATTATTCAATAATAAAATCCCAATTTACTAGGAAAAAATCCAAAGCACAACAGACAAGGAAAAAAGGTAAGGTGTATTAAGGAGGTGAAAACAGATATTGAGGTCAACACTTCAGACATTTCCTCTGAATAGGATCAGAAGCTGTTTTCAAAGGACACTTGAGTGAAGAAGAGGGACTACATTTTGGATATTGCAATTCATATTTGAATGGTATTTATGGACTTAAGTGCCTCGTTTTGAATATTCACATTTGAATATTCACTGTACTTACTTTGTTCCCAAGCTCATTGTACTAAGAGTTAACAATAGGCTCTTACAAATTTTTTTTTCTTTTTTTGCATTAAACCTTGAATTGAAAAGCTTAAAAAACTGGGATGGGAGAGAGAATGCATTTTGTAGTTGTGTGATTTACAATGGTGGTCTGTTTCATCTGTATCATCACTATGTGAAGAAAGAGAAAAATGTGAGAAGCAGCAAGAATAGATCATCATAACAACAGCAGCAATGTTCTTTATCATTTTGGAATTGTCATGCTTTGAATGATTAGATACTTGGCCAATATATAATTGGTGGTATGTTTCAAAAATGAATGAATAGATTCAATGCTTTTACATGCAAGCAAAAATTGTTAAAGATATTCCATAGGTTGTTTTGAGGAATTATTCAAACAGTATTGGATTTTTTTTTTCTTCATTCTACATTTCTTTTGGTGTCAGGATTTTTTTTGACCTAACCTTTAATACATATCTGTGAAACTTACTCCTGTAATTGATTTATGCTTCTTTTGCCACTTACAGGCTATTTTGAAGATGTGAAGAGGTTAGCAGGTAAGATATTCCTCCCTATTTTTCCTTTCTACTTCCTTTCTTCATCCCTGTTTCATACTGCTAAGAGGAGTGCTAATATTAAAAATAGATGAGATGTTGTTTTACCATTGATATTCGGCTCCCCTTGTTACTAGCTGAGTAATAATCTCTTTGATAATGCTGTTAGTTCTTTTTGTAAGGAATCTTCAGCAGTACTGGATGCTCTGTCAGACAGAGCCAGGGGCTTTGACTCTGTGCCTGCTTCACTGTACCATATCTGCATCCTTTGAATAGTCCAGACCCGTGTCCTAGAATAGCCTGGTTCCTCCTGAGAATGGTCTTGTCAGATGCAAGCCCATTTAAGTTAATGTGCTCTCTCTGATGAGGGCCACTAAGGTCCAACAGAAGGTATAGAAGCAGGCCTGGCATTTAGCAGTAATTTCCCAGAATTCTCTCCCAGGCAGAGGAATTGGGGACACGGGGGCATCCTGAACCAAGAAGAGGTGATTTGTATTACTAGTTGTCAGCAGCATTTTCTTCTGTAATTGTGTCCAGGCTTTTTCTGACCAGTGGAAATGCATCCATAATGTTCTGTGGCAAGGAACATAATTTCATGTTATTTCAAGAAACACTTTAGGCTTGAGACTCCTACCTCTGAGTTTCTCTTCATGCTGTGCCCATACCTGCTCCATAGTTCTTTATTTGGGCGCTGATAAAAATTTTGGTTTTATACTTGGTGTCCAGCTGTACATGTCTTTAGTGTACCTGCCCTCAGTTACCTCTCTCCTAATTCTGCCTTCACTTCAATCTGTTCTCTGTGAACAATGAGATCATGAGTCTTAATGGTTTACATCTAACCCTTTTCCCAAAGGGGAGGAAAAATCTCGTCCTGTTAGTTGCAAATACTGCAAGGCTCTTGCAAGTAAAGCCAGTGAGTGTTACCTCTGCTCTAAATGCTTGCGTGGTGTCACTCTTTCAAGCTGACACAGCAGGGTATGCAGCCACCATTTCCGAGGCATCAGGGGTGGTGCTTGAAGGATTAGCTGGAATTTTCATTTGTTTTGGACCTTATCTGTTTTTTCCCCTCAGAAGAAATTAGTGGTCAAAATTTTCTTAGGAAGAAAGAAAGGGCTCAACAGCTCTGAAAATCAGGCTATTCATGCTGGATAGCTGGAGCCTCTGAACATTGCCTGCTGGCAGGGTTTTCCTACTGTTCTGTTTTTGTGAAACATATCTCCTGGAGTCATTTTCTTCCTGCATGGATAGAAGTATTTTCTAGAATTGCAGGGAATCAAGATGCTTTGGTTTTTGCCTGTGCAATAGTTGCTGCTACTTCGTAACAGCTGAACTGAGGAACCAGAGATATCAGGTATAGTAATAGGACATTAAGAAACAGGTCATGCTTTTCCATAAAAGATGACTGTCTTCTTTTGGACTGATCAGTACTGATAATTGTGGAAATGTGCTCCCATGGAACAGAGACAGGTTGAGGTTCTACTTCTTTATTAACCTGGTTTGATGCAAAAAGGACTCTAAAGGATAAAATCATTCTCCAGATTGTCCTTATTGATATTCTGTTAAGACAATAAGAGGTGCAGAGCTGTTTATTTAGCCACTTTCTACTCTCATGTTTCCCAGGGAGCATGGTTATAGAGACCTGCACTTGAAAAGGGAAGGTGATTGGCTGGGCTTCTTGAGGAGAAGGTATAGAAGAATTCCCTTTGATGACCTGTGTTTGCACTCTGTGCAACTGCAATTTCAGCTCTGCCCTTGAAATGCAAATTAAGCAATGTTGCCAACTTGTATTCTCCTGTCAAACATGTCACTGGCTTGGGAGGCTGTGCACAGCTTGCAATGTACATCCTCTGCCAGGGTTACTGCATCTGGGTGCTTGGCTGTGGGGTTTGATTTCCTCTTGAGCAGACCATGAAGTTCAGATACTTGTTTGTCTGCTCCCAAGGTAATATGATTTCTTGTATTTGGTCTTTTGAGTATTCAAAATTTTTGTCATTGGTGGGGAATTTGCTGACTGTGAAATAAAGATACTCTTGCATGGGAAGTGTAGGGGATGATATCATCCCACAAAGCATTATTCTCTTCCTTTCCTGCAGTGCTCTGCCTTTCAGGCAATCAGCTTGCTCTTTCTGGCTTCTTTCCACATAGTTTGCTCTTTTCTTTCCAAACAGCATTTTGACAATAAGGTGTTGGCATGTCTGTTTACATGTTGTATCTCAGGCAATGCACTTGTCATTGAGAGAAGTTTCCATGTTTAATACAAATATGTTTGCCTCTTCCCTTAAAGATTTACTTCCCCAGGGCCAGCTAGATTAGTGGCTGCTATGGAGACATGGCAGCATTTAAAAACATGATTTGAGACATTAATTTGAGACTTTCCTAAGGAATAGGTAGGCTTTTGGGTACATCAGCCCAGATCACCACCACCCAGGGAAGGTGCTCTGAACTTTCTGTACTTTGTCCTTTTTTTATTTTAATTTTTTTTATTTCCCTGTGTTGTATTTTAAAATGGGCCAGTAGATCCTTCACAAATTGCAAAGCTGTGGAATTCACTTTTTCCTGTCTCTCTGGCCTGGCTTTTGATTCTGAAGTGGAATTATATCTTGAAGTGTTTGCCTTCTGGAGATAGAAGGGCTACCAATATTGATCTCACGTTGCATGTGGTGTATATTTGCTGATCCTGTGGATTAAAATGTTGGTGTTGGGTGGTAAAAGTGATGTGTGAGGCCTGAGGTGCATGGTGAAGGTTACAGTGTTATCCATCATTATAGAATCCACTTGGTATATCCACTATTTTCAAGACTTGTATTAGTAGAGAGATGCTGGGAAGGAAGACCATATTGATCTCTTGGTGATGTATCCCATGCAGTGGCCCCAGCAGGACAGAGAATGCCATTAAGCAAGACCTGGGAACAACTGCTGGGTTGTGGTTGTATGTGAAATTCATTTATAGCTTTCATGGATGGAGTTTTCTTTTGGCTGGCAGTAAAATGTTTGTTGATGTGTCTTTTTGAAAAGGCACATTGGAGCTCCTTTTTTTTTTTTTACCTTCTTTCAGACAAATTGGTTTAAAGGAGACATGGTTCTTATGTAGCCTGTTCTGTAGAGTTTAAGGACAGAGTTTTTTGGAGAGGGGATAGAGCACCTTCTGAAAACTGAGTTTGTTTCTTTTAACTACATTTTTTTCAGAAGAAAAAGAATGTGTTATAAGTCAACTAAAAATAAGACTCAACTTGAAAAAAGGATAAATCAGTGACTGATTAAGACTTGAATTCTATGGTAGCTTGGAATGTTTCTGATGTGAGACAGTAGAGAGAAGAACTGCTAGGGTTTGTACCTATCTGTACAAGGTGTACCAAAGCGTTTCCTTTAATATCAGAAGAAAATTGGGATGTTTTTGTTTTTTGTTCTTTCCTTTTGCTCCTAATGAAGTATCCTTCCTTAACGTGCCATAATTGTTCACTAGGCTCCTTGTCAAGCTTTAAGAGAAAACTTTGGGCAAGATGTGATGCATCTGTTTAGCCAGAAAAAGCACCCCTTTAAGAAACAGAAAAATCAGAATTAAATAAAAGGAAAGTAATTTGTGATGAAGGTGTGTGATCGTCCCATTGCTTTTTTCCTCCCCTTCCATTTGGTTAATCTGTATGTTTTGAGGAAGGAAAAAAAATTCTTGCTGAATGGCTTGCTCTACAGATGTGAGCTCTCCCTGTTAACTGGGATGCTGAACTTCATTCTCTCTACTTAACAGTATCCCAACAATACTGCACACAAGTTTTGCCCTCAAACTGGGTGCCTGGGGAAATTGAGGTTGGAGAAGGCCCCCAAGATTACTGAGTCTAACTGCTAATCTATCACAGTGGTGTTCACCACTAAGCCGGATCTCCAAGTGCAAAACTCACCTGCCTTTTGAACAATTCTATGGATGGCAATTCCATCACTTCCCTGGCCAGCTCGTTCTGATATCTGTCGACTCTTCCAGAGAAGAAAATTTTCCTCATTACAGATCTGAACCTGCCATATAGGTACAGCTTGAGGCCATTTTCTCACATCCTGTCAGCTGGAGGGACAGACCCACAGCCACCTCACTACAACCTCCTTTCAGGTAGTTGTAGAGAATGAATTGTTCCCCCCTGAGGAAAGGTTCTCCAGGCTGCAGGGAGAGAGGTGATGGTGTAACTTTACATGACCTTCTTCAAATTAAGTTCTGTCTTTTAGGATCTAATAATCAAGAGATGTGGTAGAAGTGAGAATTCTGGACACCACTGATACCTAGTCTGGTCAAGAGTATTTGGTCCCTTGATTGTTTCTCTCTGACTCAGTCTGCTGTGGCAGGACTCTTGTGACAGTGACTCCTCCCTCCATGCCCTTGGTCTGTTGAGATCTGTGGGGTTACACAGCTACTTGCCTCAGAAATAAGCTCTGGGATGGCTGGGGTGCAGACCCAGAGCAAAGCCTAGAGTGGGAAACGAGGGGCTGGAAACTGATAGGATTGCTCAGCAGGGTAGAGATTTTTAAAAATTATTGTTATTCATAATTGAAACATTTGGTCAGTGTTTTTCTTGCCATGCTCAAGTGTTGTGTAGCTTTTCAGCTCTTAAGAGAGTTAATTTTTACTCAGTTTGTCTGCAGTTATCTTCCTTGGTTTGGATTTATTGCAGGATTGACTGAGGAAGTTATATTGATTCCAAGCCACTTTATGATTTTTTTTCAAAGCATTTCCATTGGAAAAAAAATTCTATTTGCTTTGTCTAACAGCCTGACAAACAAGGCCTTTGCTTCCTTGTTAACAAATGCATACATATATATGTATGTATGTATATATATTTGCCTAATTTATGTATATGTGCATGGAAGTATATATATTTTCCTAATTTGCCTCATTGTAGAAGAAATAAAAACAGCCTGGAAGGTACTAATAACTGGCAGCTGGAGATGATAGATTGCTCTAAAGAGCCTGAAAAAAAACCCCTTTGACTCCAGAGAAGTAAAAAAGCTGTTTTACCAGTAGTGAAAAGAGCTGCAAATAAAGACAGCCTACGGTGGTGGGTACCTATAACAGTTTTATTCAAGACATAAGTACTGAGGAGCATCCTTGGCTGCAATAGCAGGGCATGGATTTGTGATTTCAGGCTGTGCATGTAGACAGAGTGATTTTTGCCTTGACAGGAGCTGAAGGAGTTCTTTCAAACAGAGTTTGTGAGAGACTCCTGAGGTTTCTGAGGTAGGAAGCTGCCAAGCCTTTGCTTCTGCTGTACTTGAAAGATGGGTGGATGTTTTGGGCATGTTTACAGTTAATAAACTGATTTGCAGATGTTAATTTGTTTTCAGTGATTGAACTGTGTTTTAATGGATGTAGAGGTTTGAACATCAGCCAACTGCTTGGGCCAAGAACCACAGACATCAGACTTCTTGGATTATCTGGATGCTGATATGGGACAACCCATGTTTTGAATCAGGCGACAGGGGAGGCTTGCAGTGTTTGTGGTGGGTGTGATGAGCCCAAAGCAGGCTGTGCCTCCTCAGGTGTGTGGTGTGCAGTGTGCTGGGGTCCTGTGCTCCGTCAGAGGCCATGGTGTGCTGGGATGGCCCTTGGGGGGATTTCTTTTGCTGTGGCCAGTTCCTCTCCTCTCTATGGCCGCAAGTGAGACCTGGAGTACAGCTGCAGACAGCTGATAAGTGAGCGGGAGGTGTCCTGGAGCATGAGGCTTGGTGAGTTCAATAAGTGCTTTTTCACAGGCAAACAAAGCAAGCTCCTGTTTAAACTTTTGCTAATAATAACCTTTCTAGTGCTAAACAGGCCATGGCTTTGCTTAACACGTGATGCAGCATGAGGTTGTTACAAGTTCATTAATGTTGGCCTTTGATGTTTTACCTTTTGATAACATCTTTGAGTAAATTCTTTTAAATTATTTTAGAAGTGTGGAAATGGAACTTGAAGTGACAGTGAAGCAAAGTTGGACCTTTAATGGAATAAGCTGCAGTGAGAGACTAAGGCATGGCAGGTCAGAGAAACCAAAGTGAGAAATAGCAAGGGTCTCTCTCAAGGATCAGGAAGTCAAGTCACACTCAGTAATTCAGGAAGAGAGCTGTTGAATAGCTTAAAAGTATGAGGAGAGCCTCCCCTTGCCTTGGGTCAGAAAAGGGAGTGTGACTTTTGGCTCCCGAGACCCCAACTCTCAGTTGTTCTCTTTGAACCAGAATGTAAGGTAACAAGAAAGAAGGAGAGCTGCAATCCACCTTTGTGTGCTGGGACAACTGACAGCTCTTAGGTATAATATTAGAGCAACATCAGAGTATTTGCACTGAAAGTGCACTGTGCTTTGCTTTCTGTGCCAGCCATAGAGGAACCATAATAGTTGGTGTGCTCTCCTCTGCTACTCTGCCTTTGGCCTGCTCCCAGTTCATGTCATTCTCAGGATGGTATTTCTAACTCCTTTGCATCTCCTTTAACTCGAGCCAGATGCAGAAAATGGACTCAAAAAGCTCCAGGGCTCTTGAGTTCAAAAGCTCAAGAGAGGTCCATCTCCAAGAGCATTAAATCAATCAGGAGGTGGCAGGAGGTCTGCTTGGGTAAGTAAGGAGCTCATGGCAAAACTTGGGCACAGAAAGAAGGGTGCAAGAAGCAGGAGCAGGGTTAGGTGGCCAAGATAGTAGGTAGGTAGAGTAACTGTTCAATCTGCCAAGGATGGGATTAGGAAAACCAAAGTCCAGCTGGAGATGAGTCTGATGAGGGGTTGCAAAGAGTGACATAAAACCAGTATGTCAGCAGCAAAAAGAAGCTGAGGGAAAACTCTGCCCTTAACAGGGTAGAGGCTCTGGTAACAAAGGACACTTAAAGGTCTGAAGGTAACCAATATCTCCTTCAGCTTGGTCTTTAATGATAAGATTTATCTTTCAGGAATCCCAGGTTCTTGAGACTAGAAGAAAAGTCTATAGCTAGGAAGACAGCCTAAGATCAGCTGGATCAGGTTAGGGAATGCTTGAACTGGTCATGTACAGGTCCTTAGAACAGGATGCCCCCATGCATGCTGAGAGGGCTGAGTGAAGTGGCAGCATTTAAAAAGTCACAGTGATCAGGAGATGACTGAGGGCTGGGAGATAGCAGGTATCACACCCTACTAGAAGGGCAAGAAGGAAGATCTAGGCAACTACGGACTGATCAGCTTGACTTCCATCCTTGGAGAACAATGGAATAACTCTATGAATGTCTATGAATGACAAAAGGGTGAACAGAAGTAATCAGCATGGATTTATGGAGGGGAAGTTACAGCCTTTTGTGAAGAAATGAGAGGCCCAGTGGGGGAGAAGTAGATGTTATTTAACCTGTCTTTAGAAAGATATTTAGAAGCCTCCTCATGGAAATGGATGATCATAGAATCATGAGATGTCAAGAGTTGGAAGGGCCCTTGAAGATCACCTATTCCCAGCCCCCTCTGCCGTGGGCAGGAACACCTCCCACAAAACCAGGTTGCTTAAGGTCTTATTCAAGCTGACCTTTAAATGATGTTACAGGATATGCAACTGGACAGAGAGGAGGATTGGAAACCAGCTGAGCTGGTGGGCTCAGATTTCTATGGTCAGAGACACAAAATGTAGCTAGAAGCCAATTGCTAGTGAAGTATCCCAAGTGTTGCTTGTTGGTCCAAAGCTGTTTGTCTTCCTCAGTGATCTGGGTCATGGGAGAGAGGACTTGGACTTCTCCACATTTGCAGATGATACAAACCTGAAATGAGTGACTGATATGCTGCAGTCTTGATTTGCCATTTGGGAAGACCAGGACAGGCTAGAGGATTGAGCACAGAGAAGATATGAAACAAAGTGAAATGCAAATTCCTGCATGCAAGGAACCTCATGCCTGCGTACAGAAGCTTTTCTTTCACCATGCACATAAGCTCATCTGAATCTGTGCCTAAAGCTTCTCTTTCTTTTCAGCTGAGTACTGTGGGAGCTTGATTCCTGTTAATGACGTCTACTAGGCTGTAAGCAAGATTAATATGGAGATACACTTAGAGTTATGGAATTTTCTAACTTAAATTGAACTTCCTTTAAAAGGTTTAGTGATCCATAATTGCATTCTTCAGTAATTGTGTTACAGCATATTCTTTACATTGATCATTTTAGTTGTGCTTCAATTGTTTTTGAATTGATCACAAAGAAACTGACTGCTTTTTGGTTGCTCATCTTTAGGGTTGAACATGAAAAGATCAGACTTGGTGGGTGAAAATATCAGAATAATTTATAATTTTCTGGCAAAAAAAATCTGTAAAGTGAACACTTCCACACTTAAACTTCTTCAAAATTGGAAATCTTGGTCAGTTGCAAAAAACATATGGGTCTTTGGGGAGTTGCAAAATTGGAAATATCTCAGGAAAGAAAAATGTGTTCTCTGTAAGTATCAAGAGAGTATTGTGCAGGAGAGAAAGTATTGATCCTTGGTTAAGTGAATTTAGCTTATACCCTTGTTCTAGCCTTGTTCTACCTAATGTAACCTATAGAAAATCATTGAGATCATCTGTTTTGGTAAATAGTAATAGTATTTTTTTCACTTAAAAAATTAAAAAATTAATAAAAAATAGCCACTTCCTCTCCCTTTGATGTAATAAATAAATTGAATCATGTATCCAGTGACAGGACCCGAGGGAATGGCTTGAAGTTGTGTTAGGGGAGGTTTAGGTTGGATATTAAAAAAATGTTCTTCACCCAGAGGATGGCTGGGCACTGGAACAGGCTCCCCAATAAATGGTGACAACACCAAGCCTGGGAAGGTTCAAGAAGCTTTTGGACAGTGCTCTCAGGCACATGGTTTGATTCCTGGGGTGTTCTGTTCAGGTCCAGGAGCTGGACTTCAAAGATCATTGTAAATCCCTTCCAACTCAGGATATTCTGGGATATATTGACATGAAAATTTGAAGAGGGAAATAATTAAAATTCTCATCTTTCTAATTAGTCCTTCCTTCTCCCTTTCTCCCCCTGTCCTTACATGTGTTAATAGCAAAAGAGAAAAACTGATATGTGGTTCATTACCCTTCTCTCTCCAAAATTTTTGGAAACTCTTAGCTGGATACAGGAAGAACAGAATCATGTCAAAGAAATGTTGAGCTTGTCAGAATGGAAAGTGAGCTGCTAGCTGGTAAATCACCAAGCTACCTTGTTCCCCTTTTCTTGTCTCCTAGCAGGCTCTGATAACATGAAATTTCCTGTTATACTTGAAAAAGGAAGGCAAAATGAGGTGCTGCTTTGTGTGTATGCTGTATATGCAGTGCCACCATTGAAGGCATCAAGACTGCAGGAATTTCAAAATGAGGCAATTTTGCAGAAATGCTAAGAAAAGTCATCTTATAAATCTTTAGTTTTAGTCTGACCTCTTATGTAGGACAGGCTCATCATGATTTCACAAGATCACTTCTGCTTCACAGCCATGATTTCAGCTTGGGTTAGTGCAGCCTATAGCGGCCTTAGGCATCAGTATTACCACCATGGAAAAGGCACAAGATCTGAAGGAAGGAGCAGGTTTTTCAAATGGCCTAATATCTGATGAGGCAGGAGATGCAGGTACTGCTGGACACTTGGCTGGTTAATGAACTTTCTGTAAGGATGGGGTGCTTAGGATTGCTTGAAGGATGGGGTGCTAAGGATTGCTCTCTTGAAATCCTCTGCAGCAGCAGTACCTGGTCAGCAGATAAACCCACCAATTAATCTGGTAAATGGAGTCATGAGCTGCTGGCAAGGTTCAGGTCAGGTCATGAGAGGAGCATGACAATCTTGCCATCTTCTACCTTGCTCTTGGTATGTAAGACTTAACTTGTGTATACATTTTCTAGGGTCCTAATAAGATGTTTACCATTCCTTAAGGAAAAGAAAATGTGTTGTGGTTAATCTGATGGAGTTGTAGAAGCTCTGGAAAAAGGTCCAAGACAGAGTGAAATTTGAGCTATCTGTACTGGACACTCTTCATTATGAGTTTGCTTTACTTTTTGAAGCCTTTGCTGTGTCTGTGATCAGTTGAGTTCAAATTTATGTGGTGTTTCAGTATGTACAAGCAGGCTGCTGCAAGCAGATTATTTTTCACTCGATGCCTGTGCTCTGGGTGGTGATGTATGGCTTGCTATCCACATGTTGCTTGGGTTTGCAATGTTAGAGTTGATTTCTCACTAAAGGATGAAACAAACAAAAGGTGGGAGATGTGTGTTTGGGTGTCTACTCTCATCCCTTGCTGATGCAGCAAGAAGTCTTCAGGTTTTGCTTGCTGTGTGGAACTTGTTCCCCTGTCACTTCTAATATTGTTCTTCACACATAGCTAAGGGCCTAATGTTGCTGACGCAAGTCTGCTTGTTTAATTTTATCTGACTGACTGTGCCACTTAGTGTGCTTAGTCGTCTGCTAAAAATCCTTTTGTTAAGATTGAGAACCAAACACAATTCTGAGTATTTGATCCTACCTACTTATGCATGGCTAACATACTTTGCTTTTATGTTTAGCTTGCTGCTACAAAAATAATGAAATATTTATTCAGCTGTTAAGGATCAGAATTTGTATTCTCTCATGATTAAATGATCTGCAAAGGATGTTCCTCAGAGAAGGAGAAGGGCTGTGGCATTCTTCAGCACCACTGTCAGGAGCAGGTAGAATGCTGAGGTATTGTTATTTTGGCAGGCTAGGCTTTTTTTGCTGAAAGGCACTGTGGTAAAGCCTGTGCATTTTGGCAAGCCTTTTGGTGTCACAGGTGACCCACTGTGGTCAGCCTGACTCCTGATCATCTGTCACATGCTGCTGCCTCATGCATTGGCCTGCCCTGCAGCCTGTCTTTTTCTGTTAGGATTTGTAGGATTTAAATCAACATGGCTGATATTGCAATGGTCTGCAGCTAGTGCAGTGTCATATCACTATAAAAATCAATTACAATCATGATCAGATTTCTAGGACTAACAAGGAGAGAGAATTTTTTTTTCCCTTTCACCCTTTCTGGGGTATGTTGTGCCTTTCACCTGGTGATTTTGACACTGATAACTTAATGGTGGGTTTTCTGAGCATCTCACCTGAGAAGTATACTCCTGTACAGATGAAGCCAGCTGAAAAAAATCTTTAAATATATTTCGCTTACCATATGTCTTTAGAAAGCTCTTCTCCTGGAATGAACATTCTTAAAAACAAGCCTACTAACAGGATAGCATCTGTTCATTTAGTTGTCAAGACCTAGAGTGCACTTAGACAAGAGACAGTAAATGCTAGAGAAGGGGAAAGAAGAAAATATAATTAAATGACCTCTGCTTTCCTCTTCAACAGTCATACACCCACACTCTCTAAAGAAGCACCATTTTCTTGATGCTGCATGATTTTCTTATTTCCATTAGATTAAACATTTACTGCATGGGAAAGTGAGCCTCAGGCTGAACTTCAGGTTGAAGTCTAGTTTCTGTATCGTTGAAAATCTCAACCAAATGAATCTGTTTCTGACAATTACACCAGTTGAAAAAAACCCCAACAAATGGACATTTTATCAGCTTCATTTTCTGGAAGTGGGTCTAATATCTCTAGACCTTGAAACCTGAAAGAAGATGAGTTTTTCTGTTAGAGTTCAGTCTCTGCCAATTCTGTGAAGTGTTACTAAATGTGCAGCTAAGCAAGAAGCCTGTGGAAAAAGATCAGGTCTTTTTCATGCCTTGTGAATTTATGTTTTAATTTTTGGATAAGTATTTTAAATATTCTGCCTGATGATTTTTTTTGGGTTTGTTTTGTTTAACCACTTCATTACTTCCCTGTGGGGTGGCTCTTCAGGAACAGGCCATCCTGTAATGGTAAAGGTCTGCAATGCAGTCACTGAGAACACTTTTCTTAGAATCCAAAGGAATGTACTGCATACTCAGAATTAAATATGTATGAATGTGATTAGGAACCAAGGGTTTGCTTTTTAAAATCATAAGCAAGGTCAATAAAACATATTACTAAAATTAAGTACAGTGTCCTGCCCTAGACATGTGACCATTCCTAGAGAGTGCAACATTTGTAATTTGGACTTGACAACAATAAAATGGCATCATCACTTTATTTTTTAATGTTAATTTGTGTGCAAGAGGAGCATTTTTATGTGCAGGTAGGTTGGTGTCCTTGTCTCAGAGGAATCAGTAATCCCAATAAGTAAAGGAATAGGCAGTGAGCATCATTTGTTGTGAGGATTGGCAGGCAACATTGGATATGTGCATAGAGCAAAGCCTCGTGGTCTTCCTAGCAACTGCTTCAATTGAAAATTTTTAAAAATTATTGGATTATGTGTAAGAAGGAAAGCTGGGAAGAAGTCTCAGAGTTTTAGAAAGGTTTTGACTGTCACCATCAGATTGTGGTTTGTTAGAAAGCCATGGTGTTGGCAGCAATGCTGTCTGGCATTAACTCCTCCCTGTTAGCATTTGATCTGCATCTGCAGGGCTTTGGGGGGAGCTCACTGATCTTTGTTTCAAGGCTGGGGCTAGATCTTGTGTTCTGTCCAGCAGCAGCAAAATAAGGTACCTGTAGGAGTAGAAGATTGCAGGTGCTCTTTGAGAGAGGGAGCCAGGCCTCAAGCTCCTCCTAAGGGAAAGTTCAGTTGTGTTGCTGTGCATTCAGGTCATTGAGCCCAACCTCTCTGACTTCAGAAGAGAGAAACCTCTTATAAAGGGTTAGAATTTGAGAAAAAAAGAAGAATGGGAAGGAGAAGAGAGCTTGGTACATTGCCATCTTTGGGTTTAAGGGCAGCCCCATATCATTTGCCTTTCTCAAAACACTGAAAAGTCCATATGAATATTCCCAAGGAAGCAGCTGAGATATCCCAGCTTCTTTTCTGAAAGTCTTTCAGAATATAACAGATACATCTGCAAAAAGTGCATAATCAGTGTGTTCTCTTTAGGTGCTGGAGAATGAAGGCTTCAAATGCAGGATGTAGTGCCTGCCATAGAAATTGAATGGAGTACCTAGCATGATATTTTTGCATTTTTCAAGCTGTGTGGACTATGGGGAAAAAATGTGGATGTGAGAACAAGTTGAATTGGGGGAACACAAAGGAGCTTTCCCTAGAGGTGCTACAGTTAAGGTGGAACATGTTCAGCAAGAGAGGTAAGTTCAGGGGAGAGTGGATTTCTTTTGGGTACTGTGGGAATTTGGCACTGTGCAACTTTATTATGTTCTTTAGAGAATGAGAATGCTAAAAATGGCCTCTACTATGCTCCAGGTACTTTTGGCATGCATTAGAAATACATGGCAATAATACCCTTAGTGCAGAAGTAAAAATGAATATTTCAAGGAAAATGACAGTAAAATGAATTAAGGGTTGAGAGTTGACATTAATAATGCAGACTGATCTACAGCACCTTCATTTTTCATCTGTAAAATGGAGATAATGGTGCTGACCCAGTTTGTAAATGAGCCCTGAGTTCATCTGATGGAAAGCATCACCAACAGAAGTGGTAATGGTAGAAATGGGTGTTAGAGATGTGGCATAATTGTCTTAAACTAGAATTTTATAAGTACTGGGACATCCAGAATAGAAGTTAAAGAAATGCAAATATACTTAAGTGTGCAAATACTCTTGCATCATACAGGAATGCTTCTGCTGAGCAGTGATGCCTTATGGTAACCATGCAATTGCAAGCAATATGGTTTTTTATGCTCATGGATCAAACTAATCCTTTAAAGAAGCATCAGTTTTTTTTGACTTGGCTCCTTCTGCTGTCTGTCACTGTCAGTCATCAATTCCCTGTCACAGGCTGTTTCTTGCCACCTTCCTCTTTTGCTGCTTCCTACTCCTGAGGCCTTTAGCCAGCTGCATGCCACAGCTGAGCACTTTGTCCTTTCTGCAGTGTTTTGAGCTTATACACCTAGGCTGTCTCTTTCCACCTTTTCCTTGTCTTAATCCTCTGTCAACTCCACCCAACCTTTTCTTTCACTCAGGTTCTGGTACGCTGAAAAATTCCCTTTGTCCCATTTTCTTTGCTTGCATACAGTTCTGAGTTCTGCTACTTGTCAAAAGCCTCTGTATCTGGGTTCCTTACCCATCCTTCACCTCCACACACAGCCCTCTTGCTGACATTCCCACCACCCTCCTGGCATGCTAAGTCTGTTTTTTTACCTCTTCATTACATCCTGAATTTAGTTTCAGTCTGCACTCTCGTTTCCAGCACTCTGACCTGGGGCCTGCAACAGCCTTTCATTTCACTCTGTCAGTGCTGCCAGAGCTGGTTTGCTCTTTGCCCCTTCAGTTTTGCAAAACAATAATAAAGAGGAAAACCTGTGGAAATACTGTCTGACTAAATAAATAGGAAATGATAAAAAATAGATCACTTCAAAAAATGAAAATTACAAATGTTGGACTCTCTAGGAATGGTCATGTGTCTGGGGCAGGACACTGTACTTAATTTCAGTAATATGTTTTATTGACCTTGCTTATGATTTTAAAAAGCAAACCCTTGGCTTCTGATCACATTCATACATATTTAATTCTGAGTATGCAGTATTTTCCTTTGTATTCTAAAATAAGCAGGTGAATAAGCCTTTCCCAGATGAGAGAATTGGAAGGCAAAAAGCAGAGTGTGAAGCTGTGGCAGAAATCTGTGATGAAATAAATGCCAGTGGGTCTGTATTAACATGCTTATTTTAAAGTATTCTCCAAGGTCTCTTTCTTGCATTTGATTCTGATGTGTAGAATGATTGTAAAGGACATAAAGAAAACACCCTTTTCTCCATATTTTTTGGCTTTTAGTTTTTCAGACTGCTAAAACTTCAAATGCTAAAGGCTGCAACAGCACTGATGGCTTTTATTGTCTCTTTGTATTCGTGTGCCTGAGACCAGAACAAGAGTGATCTTATACCAATAGAAAGAGGGAGTTGGTAGAAAATTCAGCTATTAATGGAAAGCTGCCTTTCACTGTAGCCATGCAGCAGGCATTCTGTAATAACAAATCCATCAGGCTTTCTCCCTTCATTTCTTACCAATATTTGCAGGATTTTTAGCAGAGGGGATGTTTCTACAAGGGAGGGGAATAAAGGTTATATGATTTCTTTTGTCTAATATGCAACTTTTTAAAATGTTATGTGTAGCTTTTGTAACTTTGAATCTATGGGCTTTGAGGGGTAAGTGTTACTCTGATTTTTGATGAAGCTATTTGACACATTAAGAAATAAAATGCTAAAGTAATCTTGAGTCTGAAAACAAAGATGGAAATAGAGTAGATGTCATTTTGCAAATGGGGAGTAAAAAGGTTTTTGTGTTTGCCAGCATGCACAGTTCAGAATAATTTCAGTGCATCAGGAAATGAGTTTTAAATTATTCCAAAGCGGTTGGTAAGTGGGAGCAACATAGTTAAATTTATTAAAGCTTTTTTTGGTAAATAATTGATATAAAGTTGCAATAAGAGTATGCCATATATTACAAAATGATACATTATGTAAATAGAGCACGATTTTCCTTCTGCCTGATGCTAGAGCCCACTTTCTGGGTAATGATTGTGAAGGATCTCAATCCGTTTTTCTTCGAGGGGCACGGGTACTATAAGTGTGGAGAATTGGCAGGTGTGCTATCTAAATTATTTTCTCCACCCCCATACAAATTTTAGACTAATGTAGACATAAAATGGTAATAATAATAATTTTATTTTATCATAAGAAATCAGCCCTAGAGGAGGAGATGGGCCAGCCTGCTTACTGCAAGTGACTGGGGGCAAGGATGGGAACTTGATGTTTTCCCCCCTTGTCACCTGAACGATGTTCAGAGACCCAGAACTTGTTCTGGGCAATTTGCAAGTGTGGAACTCGTGCACTCTTCTGTGTCTAGTTCAAATGCTGGTTTTAATACAGTCCTGATTATCTCTGACTGTGAGCAATAGTATATTTGTGGTTTTATTAAGGCAACGTTGTTAATAATGGTAAACTAGGCTGTTAATTTCAAATTTGGCAGTGACTATTGACAATGCTTATCTATTTAATTTAGTAACTTCATTTGACAGGGCACTTATCCAACCTCAGCATGACCTCTAATTATTTCAACCAGAGGATTTCTTCTCTCTTTACTGGATAGCAAAATCATCTTCACATTTATTGTCAGGAATGGGACTTGTAGGGAGTCCATTGTTTGTGTGGGCACCTTGTGTATTAAAGTTTTCCTAGATGATTAGAAAAGATTACTAAATGTTCAACAAAGATATGAAGCATAAGTACAAAACAGCTGTTATGTGTTCTGCTAGTGAGTTGACCCTGGCTGGATGGCAGGGCCCTACAAAAGCCACTCTGTCAATCCCTTCCTACACTAGACAAGGAAAAGAGAAAATAGAACGGAGGGCTCATGGGTTGAGATAAGGAACAGGGAGGGATCCTTAACCCATTACTGTCTCAGGCAAAGCAGATGACTTGAACAAATTAGTTTAATTTATTACCAATCAAATCAGAGTAGGATAATGAAAAATAAGAGCTAACTCTTAAAATATCTCCCCCCACCCCTTATTTCTTACTGGGCTTAACTTTAATGTTTTCTCTGCTGATCCTTCCTCACACTCTTCCCCTTCTCTGTAGTGTGGGATCCATCCCATGCAGGACAGTCTTCCACAGATTTCTCTTTTGTCAGTCCTTCTCATGGGCTGCAGTTCTCACTGAGCTGCTCCAGTGTGAGCCCCATCCATGGGGTGCAGTGCTCCAATGTGGGACCCCTGTGGGCTCACAGGTCCTGCCAGCAAACCTGTGCAGGTCCTGGTGCAAACCTGCTCCAGCATGGGCTCCCCTCTCCATGGCTGTACAGGTCCTGGCAGGTGCCTGCTCCAGCATGGGCTCCTCTGTCCATGCCTGTACAGGTCCTGCCAGCAATCCTGCTCCAGCATGGGTTTTCCACAGAGTTACAGGCTCTTTTGGGCATCCTCCTGCTTCCAGCATGGGCTGCAGGCAATCTCTGCACTTCCATTGACCTCCATGGGCTGCAGGGGCCTATCCTGCCTCACCATTGTCTGCACCATGGGCTACAGGGCTCTGGCACCTGGGGCACTTCCTGCTTCTCATTCACTGCTCTTGTCTGCAGGGCTCACACATATTCTGTATATTCTCACTCTTCTCTACTGTTGAAGTCACTTTGGTTTTGTTGTTTTTTTGTTGGTTTTTTTGTCTCTTTCCCTCTCTAAAATACAGTACCACAGAGGTATTACCACCTTACTAGAATCTTGTGACACCATTCTTGTATTCACAAACATAATCTCAAATATCATGGCCAATCCATGTAGGAATTCTCACATAAATATTGTCCAGGACTGTGTGGATCATTACAAGATTACTTCATGACTGAGTGTTCATTTTTCTCTTGAACTTTAAACAACCCTTTTTTCCACAGCAGTGTCCTATCTGTCTCATGTCTCTGCAGGAGTCACTCTCAAAGAGGCACTTTGATAGATCTGTTAGGAATGGCAAGTGAACTACAGCTGACTTCAACCTCCATACTCTTTCTGGTCTGTATTTACTGCATCCCTCTAAGTGATATATACAAAACTATGCAGATGATTAATGGGTAACATATCTCCTGTAACCCTCAGGTATTGGCAAGATATTGCCAGAAGCTCTGGGAGGTACATAAAGGGATTAATTTAATATGGTGTTGCAACAGTGTTGTGGTTAGCACCTTAATAACTGTACTTACACAGCAGTACTGCATATATAACTATCAAAAATCAAGTATTTTTGAAATGTTATGTTTTCCAATGAGATGAGGAGTCAGAGGTGCCTCTTTAGCAGGAGACAGAAATACAGCAATGCTTAATATAGTTGCAAAGAGTAGACAGATAAACATTCTCCTTCCCCTTCTGCTTTGCTTTGTGATACAGGTTTGTCTTGTGGCTATTGTGGTATCAACCCATAGACACATCACTTGAAGTAAATGGATGTTCTGCTGGCATGTCCCACACCAAGTTTTTTCCTTGTCTCTGGAGTCTTTGTGCAAGTCTGCTGGCATTAGTAAATGAAGACAAATAGTTACACAACATTAGTATGGAAACACTTCAGCAATTTTAGTAAATGCATTGAGATATTAATGTTCATTCATCCGACTAAAAGACACCCAAAAACATTCAAGAAAGGACTGCAGAGATTAATCATGAAACAGATCTTTCTGTGTTATCTTCACCTCTTCTGTCATTTGCTCACTTGTTTAATTTTTCCTCTATTCTTTCTAGGTGCACAAGACATTGTGACAGCAATTACAGTGCAACCACAGTAGTTGTCTGCTCAGGTTAGATTGATCTGGAGAACTAAAGCAAATTGTGTTCATTGTATTTGCATCACAGGTTAATTCTTCTCAGAGCTGTACCTTTGCTCGGTTGTGATATCCCCAATTACCCCTCCTTGTCCAAGTCCTCCTCCAGCATCTGAACTTTCTAGGCTTGTCGCATGGTAATGTTTTGCACCAATCCTTCTCTCCTCTCTTGCTCTGGCTCACCACAGTGCCTTTAAACTAGGTGATTGACCCTTTCAGGTTGTCTGACTAGCAGGCAGTTAGGAGTGAGCACTGTATGTTCTGCTAAAAGGCAGGGCAGTGGGGTGCAGGTGAACCCACACTGAGGAAAGGACCCAGAATCTCTCAGCCCACACCTGCAATCTCTGCTGGGGGTGGAGCCCGTGGCAGGCAGGGCAGTGGAAGGGTGACTGTGAACCACTAGGCTGGAGAGCAGGGAGAGAGTGGAAGAGGATGTACCAAGCCCATCGCTGTGTGGAGGAATGAGCAAAAGACTTAGGGGTGATAGGAAACACTTCTTCTGGAGTGCTCATTAAACTCGTTCCTCAGTAGCAGGAAATAAATATGTCATTTTTGCAGTACTTCAATCAGGTAGAGTGACCCTTTTGCTGGGGTTTTTTTTGGGATTTCCGAATCCAGCTGCTACTGCTTTTAGTCAAAGTCTTTTCTGAGCTCTGTTAGTGCTCTCTTCTTTTTCTTTGTTGCTTTCCCTCCCTGCTTTTTCTCTGTCATATTTCTCCCTGAACTTTCAGTTTCAGTCCTTGTGGTGCCCCTGTAGGCTCTGAAGAGGGAGGCAGAGTGGAAGGAGTAAGCACACCCTGCAATGAGGGGACGTGGGGTGGTGGTGGGGTAGTGACCCTGAGGCTCAGCTCTCCAAAGGCCTTGTGCAGACAAAGGGGAAAGGTAGAATTAATGAGGAAGGCTGCCAAAGTTTTCTTGCTTGTTTTCAGAGCCTGTGCTCCTCTTGTTCAAACTGAGTATATGAGCATCCAGGCAGAGCAAGAGTGGCACATTATTGGATTCAAGGCGACTCCTGTGGCAGGGAGGAATGATGCCTCTGACTCCATGATATCAGAAGGCTAATTAATTACTTTAATATACTATATTATTCTATACTGTATTACACTATGTTACACTACATCTAAACTGAAACTGCACAAGCACTCAACTAACAAAACCTTGTGACTGTCTGACAGTCTGGACATGTGCTTGGCCCTGATAGGCCAAGGAAACAAAACACCATCACTTTGGGTAAACAATCTCCATATTGCATTCCACTTTGGCACAACACAGGCACAGCAAATGAGATAAGAATTGTTTGATCATTTTCTTCTCTGCTTCTCTCACTGCTTCTCTCTGGTTCAGATATTGTGAATCCCACAGCACATTTGAATATACAGGGAGCATTGAAACAATTAAGATGATATTTCTGGTTTGGGCTAATAGAAAATTTCCCCCTTCAGCTATTCTGTCTTCAGTGGTGTGTTTTTGTCCCTTCTTGCCAGGTACTGGCACTTGTGACTGTTTTCTGGCGTTATCACAGTCAGCTTGCCTGGATAGTCTTTTGTAAGGGTTGCCATGGGATGCTGGAATGGTTCTTCTCTGTTGGTCAAACACAGTATGCATCAGCTTTTATCCTATCTTAATTCACTCTAAGAAAATCTGGTTTCTTGGAAAAGAGTCCTTCTCAGTGTGTTCAAGGGTAGGATATCACTTGTAAGAAAGGATTAGTGTGATGAAACTGTGCAGAAATAGATGAAATTATTTTAATAATTGGGTATGACAGTGTTGTAGCAGGAATTTTATGGAAGGTTGGAAAGTAAAGCATTTTGAAGTAAGCCTGATGTTCTGCTATGTTCCTCAGCCCTGGAGCCCAAGCAGCAGTCATGGGACACTTCCACTTTCTCCCCTGCTCTTTCCCACTAGTTAGCTCACACTAGGAAGTTTTTTGAATAAATCCACATAGGAGCTGCAAGAAATGCACATTTTCTGTTGACTGGCTTTTCCAGAGCTAGAATGCTTGGAGAGGGTTGCTTAAGTTGTTCAGAGGTGGAAGCCTGGTCATACTAGGGGGCAGGCTAAATGGACATAGATCCTCTGACAGTTGATTTTAGGGTAGAGGTTAAAGCAATAACTACACACCACAACACTTCTAACTTATTCTCTAGGAGTTCTTTTCCCTTGTTTGTCTGAATTTTGAGGCATTTTTTATCACTTCTTTTCCCTACTGCATTATCTAGAATTGAGCTGGACTGCACTTCCACAAGTTATTTTTGTGTGTAGACTGAATGCATCAGGAGCAATCACAGAAAAGAGGCTGTGGATGGACTGAGCCATGGAGACAGGTCAGGCTGAGTGATGGGATGCCAAGTGCTCTGCTGCCTGAAGCCTGGTGGTGTGTTTGAGGCACTCTCTTCCCTGCTGGTGAGCTGATCCTGTTCGTACTGATGTTTATCTGTGATAGCCCCATCTGATCTAACTTTGCCCTAGGTGGCAGAGACAGGTAAATGCATGAGAGAACAGAGGAAACATTTTTGAGTAAAAACAGCAAGTGACAGCATAATTCCTTCACTGCATCATTCAGAGTTCTGTTTATAATACTTCACCTCTAACAGGTTGTGTGTTATGGCAAATCTTTGCCTAGAAGCTTAAGCTCACAACTTCAGAAATTACAGAAGTGGAATGTTATCCTCACCAGAAGACCTACTGGAGGAGCAAAAGAAAAATCCCCTATTGGGGTCAATGGCTGTTGCTTTTACTGGAAGGTGAATGTTAACTAATACTTAGAGGGGAAAATTAACACTATTGATAAATTCCATTTTACTACTATGGGACCCAAACCTCAGGGTATTATCTATGGTTCTTAACTATTCCCCAAATGGAGAGGCTGATTTTTATCACTTTTAAAAAAGCTTGTCATCTCCAAGCCATTGAGCATATTAAAGACTGCTTAAATAAGCTGTTTGTAATCATTGCTGATTGTTTCCCTTTGTTTATTTAACAGACTAAATCTATTTATAAATTCAGTTTCTGTTCCCCTGTGACTGTCATTAATGTATCTGCTTATTTTACATCAATTATCACTGTCATGTAACCGAATAGACTAATATAGTTTGTTGCTGTATGATTTCTCAGTGTGCATTCATTTTTACTCCCATGTCTTTGATCAGACACTTCCAAAACTACATTAGCCAAATCTTGTGCCTTGTGTTTTCATTTTTTGCTAACTGTCTAGATCTCTGTAGAGATTTTTCAACATGCAAAAGCTTTCTCCCTGCTCAAAATCCTTGTACTCTATACCACTTTGCTAATCTTTTTTCCATAGTGTTTGTATATACCTTTAGAGGAAAACGTGAAAGGAATAGGAAAACTTTTGCCTATAATATTCCATATGGTTCCATCAGGAGGATTGAATCTACTGTTCAGCTTCACAGGCTGCAAGTATTGCTGTCACTTTCAGGTGCTGGCTATCTTTATGCAAGGATTGATTATACCAGGGAGAAGAGATGCAGATCTTCAGGAATCTTTTGATTATTTGTGTGATAATACATCAAAAAAAGTCCAGACAAATAGAAAAACAAGGAGTGGTCGATATTTATGTACATTATGCTAACTGTAGCAGAGCAGCTCTGGTAAAGCCCATTCGGATGATTTGTGTTCCACTATCAGTCTCAACAATTAAAAACAACCCCAATCCAGCAGTGACATGGTTTTTAAGATCTCTGGGGTCTAATGAAGAATGAAAGCAGTGTGTGAAGGGGTGCCCATGCAGCTATGGGCAGACTCAAAAGGAATCAGCTGCAGGCTGCTGCTCTCTAGTTCTGAAGAGATAAAAGGTTTTGCTTTTGAATCAGGGATTGTTCCCTGAAGCCTCTTCAGGAAAAATAGTGGGGTTTTTTTTGCTTCTCTTTGGGACACCATTGTCCTGAGGAACAGCCCTGGCCTGAGAGGTTCCATTTAGCCAATGAAATGCTAATTGCTTGCTGTAAAAATTGGAACAAATCCAAACTAATCTCAAACAAATCTCAAAAGAATCTTCCTCTCTATCAACTGCATTTCAGGTTACCAGCTTTTTTCCTGAACTGTAGGTTTTTCAGTGGGTGTAAATATAGTCCTTAAAAATATTAAAACTGTCATTTTCTGCTTTAAACATAGGCTCTATATTTTTTCAAGTTAGGGTTTCTACATACCTGCTGAGATGAGCTGAAAATCCCTCCTGTTGAAGAGAATTGACACCCAGATTTCAGAAGAGCTGCAAGTAATATTAGACATAAACCTGTACTAGGATACTGAAAAAAAAGAAAGGGTTATTACAGTAAGACTAAAAACCTTTGAAAGGATGTCTTCCAAAAACACTGGGAAAGCTTTTGCTGTTGTAGACTATTCACATTTGTGGTGACCTACACAAATTTTATATATATATATATAAATATATAATAAATATATAATTATATAAATATATATAGTTATATATATAATATAATTATACATATTATACATATTTACATAATTATTTATTATATTGTATTATTATATATTATCTATATATAATTTTATATTATATATAAAATTGTATATAATATTTATATAAAATTATATATAGTATATATTATATATATAAATTATATATATAATATAATATAAAATATAGCTCTTGTCTTGCCTGGGACTTATGAATTTCCTCAACATCACATAGTTTCTGTTTCTCCTTGTGCTGTAAAGTTGTACTGCAAAGTACAAGAATAAGAGGCATCCTCAGTTACACAACAAGAGCTGAGTGGTGCAGGGCTCCCCCTCCAGCATGTATGGATTTGTTGATTAAGAGAATACCTTGAAACTGTCTGCTGCTCAGCCCTTTTGATCTTTTCTGCCCTCTCACTTCCTCTCGACTGTTTCTTTATTTCCCTGGTGTTTTTAGGAACTCTTTGAGTTTTCATATTCAAGCAGCTGTGGGATGTACCATCTGTCTAGCAGGCACATAAGGGCCCTGAGGATGGTCCAGTTCAGCAAGTGCATAATATAATACAAGCCTTTCTTTTGTGATGAGAGCCAGGGCTCTGAATAGAATTGGGAAATTGACATCTTTCCTTTACAGTGAAAAGAAAAAGCCCAATTATGAGAAGTGTCTGAAGAAATTCATGCTGGGCTAGACCTCTGGGCCACCTCACACAGTGCTTCATGTCCATTTTTAGAGGTATTTGTCTGTGTAGTGCTCAAGACCTTCAACATAATCAATTTCTGTTTTCTTTTGGTGATCCTCTCTCCTCTTAACAAAACTGCTCCCACTGATTGATATGTTTTTAATGATTGCTCTCACCATATTCTCCATACTATGGTGATTTACAGTCTTTAAGAACTTTTTTATTTGACGACTCCTTCCCACTCATTTTTTTGTCTCTTTGTGGCAGATGCTGCAGCGATACTGTAGTGCTGACAAAATGGGAATTACAAGGAAGCACTTACCAACCAACCCTGGCCAATCTAATGAAGCTGTGTGGGGAGAGGGGAAGAATTACAATGTGAATCTCTAAAACCACTTTATGTTTAGCTCATCCAGCTGAAGAATCTGTGTTTGTATTGAGTAACCTTGTTCATAATTCAAGCAAAAAACCCCACAACCAACAAACCTAAACCATAAACCAAATTTTTTGAAAGATAGTGGTCTGGTCATTGAGTCAGAGAATGGCACTTGTTGTAGGGCCCCTCACAAGGAATTTAATGAGGCAGAGACCCTTTTTATTTCTATATATTTTTCTTTCCCAGTGGGATGATATTCTCTATTGTTCAAATGATGGCTTAAGATATCCAGAGAGCAGAAATGAAGCTCTGGGGATTTTTGCAGTTGTGTGTTAATCTGTGAAAATAGAAGCATCAAACATAAAGGTTTCCTGGAATTTAAACATACTTAGCCCATTACTGAAACATAATATTATATGGTTTTTACTCTTACCTATGAAGTGATAATTTCTCATTTTTGTCATTCCACCTCTATTTTACCTCATAAAGAGAAACCCTCTGAGAATTCCCTTCCATGGAGTAGGGATGCTTTCCAATTGACCAACCCCTGTAAAAATACCCAAGTCATTTAAGTGAGCAGGATTTGTATCTCCCTTCACCTTAACTGTTTCCTATTTCCCACAAGACACACTGTCACTGAGCTGCTTAAGCCATATGAACAGCACAGCAGCAACACAAGCAAATTAAGGCTCGGTTTTATAGCATTTTACTGTGTCTTTATAGTCTCATAGTATTGTTGGTGCTATTGTCTCTGAGCTGGAGAAAATCTATTTGAAGCAAGCAACTCGATGAATATGGTCCTTTTATCCAGATAATGAATTATCTGTGTAGAAACTCACATGAACAGAAGCCTTTGTTGCTAAAAAATTATCATGAGAATAGTTTAGACAGAACGTGTTTTGGCTGCAGCTATCTAATAACTATTATGTTAGTTATTTCCTACACCCTACTTGCTATTTGCTCCCTGGGATTGATGTCCTATGTCAGGTGGTACTTTTTTGCACTTCCAAACCTGCAGAGGAGTTATCAAAATCTTGGGAAATGCATGTTCCTTCCATACATTTGACTGTTCAGACAAAGCAACATATACTTGTGTTATAGTATATATGTAAAATGGGTCAACGAAACAGGGAGGCAATCAAGAAAATATTACATCTGGATGATGGTTTACAAGAAACTATTTCACATTATTTGGCCAGCTCAAGTTTGAAAAAAACTGATTTAAATACTTTCCTTGTTCACAGATGGTACATAAATAGTAACTACAAAAGTACTGTGCTCTCTACATAGCTGGATGTTTCTTTTAAAAGTCTTTCTGCATTTTTATAGCAGTTTATCTATCTTAGCTATCTCTATCTCCCCTATTACTATAGCTTTTGAATATCTCATAATCCTTAATGTATTTATCCTCATAACATCTCAAAAAATTGGAGGTGCTACTACCTTCTTTTTATGGGTCTCTTATTTATGGTTTTATTCCTTCTATAAGTAAAACTTGTGGTGCACCCAGCCTTGATGTGCCCTCCCAAGACACAATTAATAGTTACTGTTGCCCCCCCACCCCAGCCAGGCTGCCTGTGAGGAATTCAATGATGCATTCTGGACAAAATGAACAGAGGAACCAAATGCTTTCTATTTCATTTTCTACAATAATCTGACTCTTCTTGGCTGACATCATGCCTCTTGCTGCCATGTGAGCAGCTGAGATGAAAGATATGAGGTGGCAGTGGCTGGAGAAGAGGACATTAGAGGATGAAAATCTCAGGAGGAGGAGACGGATGCCAGCCCTGGAGGGTGCACTGTGGTAGCTCCATTCTGCCTGTGAAAAGGAGGATCAGTTGTGTGCTGTCACCATTTCCCTTGTGCCAGCACTGCCTGATGACTCCTGTGCCAAAGGCCCCTAAACCAGGGGACAATTAACTCTGCAACAAAGCTTTGAGCAGTTTTCTGCAGGGATTTTTCCTTGCCCACCTTAACAGTGCTCAGGTGAGCCTCTGTGCTGGAGAAGAAATTGAACAAAAATGTGCCCCAAGTGGTTGTTGCTGAGGAAGGTCAGAATGTCCCGTATTTCAGCAGAGAATGTGTTGGGAAACTTCACCCCTGACAGATTGTCTCAGCTGCACTGCAGGGCTGTGTGTGAGGTGACTGACCAGAGTCATGCAAAGTCTGTAGGAGAACAGAGACTTCTGCCCATGTTTTCCAGGTCCTTGACTGCAGGCTGTCTTTGTCCATCTGTGAGCTATTCACTTCTTTTAGTCTCATGTACTCGTTTCTTGTTTTCTGTTGTCTAGTCCTGAACATGATGGTTAGAGATTTTAAAAAAGAGTATTTCACTGGGGCCTGATTAGCTAAGGGATTTATATTGTCAAATAGTCTCATGTTTGTTCTTCAGGGTTACGTTAAAGTATTGTTTATGAAGTAGGAATTCCATATTTGGTGATTTGTTTTGTTTTTGCAGTGGGATGCATTGCTAATTTTAATGGTGGCCATCAGATTTTTTTGAAGCTACATGTGTCTTCCTAGTAGGCATAAATGGTCTGTGTCTCTGCTTTCACATCTTCTAAGTTACTTTTTGCTAACAATTACCTATGATAGCAGTTCCACTTTCAGAAATTACTTTTGTAAAAAATGTAAATGGATTTTATATATTGCTTTATTACTCTATTCTGGAAGCAGTGTAAGTAACAGAAATGAGGATATGTGAGTTGTTTATATTGAGTGTGTGAAAATGAATGTAAAACAATGTATTGAAGTGAAACATTTTAGTGTATCAAGACATAGTTTTGGAGTTGTTATCCAACACCCACCCACTATATTCCTTCATATTCATAAGGAATTTTGGAATTTTACAAAAACATTTATAATTATAAAGTATCAGACATTATAAAGATTTTTAAGTGGTGGAAAATCCAGCTCTGATATATTCTCCATGTTGATGGCCTGAAAACTGTGAAAGAAAAATCAATCTGTTTCTTTACAGATTTGACAATAGTTCAGATATAAATTATGGAAGCAATTTAGGAAAAAGCTTCTCTGTCCCTTAACAAATGGCAAACGCTTCTAATAAGGGCTTTAAACCAAATTGTTCATAAAATAAAAAGGACAAAGCAATAAACAGGAGACAGTAAGTTTAATATTAGCTGTGAGGAATAAGATGAGAAAGAGTTTTAAACATAGAAGCAGAAAGAGTAGAAGAGCATGACGAAAACCAGATTTGACTACTGTTGTGTTAATATGCCCTTCTGTTTTGAGTTGTAATAGGCAGATTTTATTGCAGAGTATATAAACAAGGTTGTCTGGAGTTCCTAGGCTGCATTCTTCTCTGGCTTGGAAAACTAATTGCTGAGAGAGTTAGACAGAGTAGAATGTTCCTAGGAAGTCATCTGGAATTTCTTTCAATAATTTAGTTTCCAAAACTCCTTGGTATTTTTATGAGAATGGACTGGTTTGGGTTTTTTTTGTAATGTCAATTATTCCCACATTAAAATATACGCTATAGAAAGTCTTCCTTGCATAATTTCTAAGATTTGCTTTTAGACTTTTGCTGAAGATTCTAGTTCCAAACAGAATTCAGGGTCTCCAAGACATGTTTTGCTCTTTGGACTCTAAGAAATTGTTTCCCTACGGTGTCAGCAATGTAGCAGACATCATAGAAGGGGAAGATGATTTTATTTTACAACAAAACTGATTTCAGTTGTTTGTGCTTCTGCACCTAAGTGCCTGTAGTGAAATGTGTAGGGGAGTGTGAGACTGAGTAGCCTGTTCAGCTGCCTGGCAGCAGGATGCACGTGTCCAAGTTCTCTGGGCAGGATTTTGGTATTGGTAATTAATACAAGACAAACTGATTACTGGACCAGCACTTCCAGCCTGCTGGTCTTGTGATGGCTTTTTTCTACCACTTAGGAGCTTGTAGTTGATAAGCCTGTGGGAGACAGGGAGTCTCTCCTTCCCATGCCACCTTTGTGGTTAATTTGGGTTTATTGCCTGTCATGTCTTGCAGTGTAGGTGTCTGGAGAAGCTACACAGAGATGTGCAGGTAATCCAAATCTAACTAACTAATCTGAGAGCTACCAGCCCTTGTCCTTCATAGAGCCCTGCTCCTGCCCCTCTTATTTTTAGTCATTCTCCATGCCTATCAACCCTAAAACTTCTCTGCAGAAATTCCTGGGCAAATGGTGGCAGTAGCTGTGGGTAACTAAGTATGGCTGTGTATTATTCTCCAGACTCTCAAGTCTCCCTTCCTTTCTTGGTCTCCATATTTGTAGTGAGAGGCATGAAATGAAAAAATATTGACAGAACATTTTTGAACCCTGAACAAATAAAGTAAAATCACATTTTGAGCAAACTGGTGGATTGCATCTTGCTGCATCCAAATTTGTTTATAACTTAGCTGATAAAAATCTGCTTGCTGTTTTTAGGAGAATTCTTCTGGGTATTATGTATTACATTGCTGAAAGAGCTGTTCAAATCAAGTTTTATGCTAAGGCAATTTTGTTTGGTGATTGTTTTGTACAACAGTGAAAGAAAAAATTATTGTTTTAGTGGTACCCTCTGTGAAACCATGTCTCCTTCCGTTGTTATTGGTTCCAAAGATTTCAGACTAGAAGGGATCCTTATTGTCATCAAGGCTGACACCTGCTTATATAAAAAGTGCATTTTATCCAGTAGCTCTTGTATCAGTCCTTTAATTTCTGCAGATCTAAAGCATGAAAAGGTACTGCAGAGAAGTCAAGATCTCCAGCCAGCAACTCTCCTCTCTACTTTGTTGTTCAGTTTGCAACTTAAATTAGACATTACTTGAAAGTCCTTCTCTACAGAGTATTTCTTCGCTCAATGTGAAATGCATTAATGGTCCAGATCTGGTTTTAAATACATCATTAACAAGGTAAAAAACTGTCAGAAGCAGCCTCTGATTCATCTGCCTTCTGATAGGGTGCTCACCAGTGCATGCAGGGCTGGAGGAAGTGCGCTCCCTTCTCCAAAGCTGTTGTATGAAGTTTCTCTGTGGGTGAGCTCTGAAGAAATACTGTTATGCCTAATGTCAAGTAAGGGAGGTTCAGGCCCTTATTAGCTGTTAATGTATGACATTAGAAAATAAACAGAAATTTTCAACTAAATGTGGCATAAACTTAGATGTAAACATGATATAAATTTAGGTATACTTTGTTAATATGCATTATATGAGCTCTCTAATATGAAGTACACGTAGTACTTTTTTACTTTCCAGAGTTTAGGCTGTTTTAGCATCTGGAATTATGTTGGTACTATATGAAGCAGTCTGTTGCAAAAATTAGCAAGAAATAAATTAATGTCAAAATCAATGTCAAAATTCACCACAGGATAAAATATACATACATATGTGCATGTATATATACATGCAAAAAACTCCAATAGCCACTAGTTTTCTTAACAATCTGCATCTAGTTTCCTTTCTAAATTGCTTCAACCTATGAACAAAATTACTGTTCAATAAAAATATTCAATTTTATGCCATTAAAAATAATGTGAAATACTGAAAATATAAATCAAAATATCAGTAGTATTTAGGGGGAGTTGTGCATATATAGAGTCTTTCTGCTTTAGTTGCAGCTATGGGATCTGGAATTATAATCCTATCTTAATGAAACCAGCAAGATGAAATACTGTAAGAACATGAGTTTTTAGAGGCTACCTATCAAATATTCCAAGGTTAAATAATGGTAGGAAAATGGCAATATCTTAACATAATAGAGTGTTTTAACAGGTGGGGAAATGTGTAAATTGTGATTTGGGATTTTTTTCTATCTATTCTTTGCCTTTGATGCCCTGGCAGTCTTTATTTAAAAAGCAAAAACCAGATTGTGCAAGTCCTTGTGTAGTCAAATTTGGTGATATACTTTGTACCACTTAAATTGTTCCTGTGAGTGCTGGCTCTGACTGGGGTAGAATTTTGCAGTGACTAACATGGGGCTGTGTCTGGGATTTGTGCTGGAAGCAGTGTTATAACACAGGGCTGGTTTAGCTGCTGCCCAGCAGTGCCTACAGAGCCAAGGGCTTTCCTGCCTCTCACACCACCATTGAGTGGGCTGGGGGTGCACGAGGAGCTGGCAGGGGACACAGCCAGGACAGCTGACCCCAAGTGACCACAGGGAGATCCCACACTGTGTGGAGTCATATTCTGCATGTAAAACTGGATAAGAAGGTGAAATTCAAAATTTTAGTACTTGGGTTCCAAAGTCGTGGCTGATGGGGCCCTGCTTTCCTGGGAATGGCTGAACTCCTGCCTATCCACAGGAAGCAGTGAATGAATTCCTTGTTTTGCTTTGGTTGAGTGCCCAGCTTTTGCTTTACCCTATTAAATTGTCTCTGCCCACAAGCTTCCTTACCTTTACTCTTCCAATTTTTTGCCCATCCCAACTGGAGGAGAATGAATGAAAGGCTGTGTGATGCTTGGTTGCTGGCTGAAGCTAAGCCATGGCAATGTGTGACAAGTTTTGCTAGATTGGCATTTGTAATTTTGTTTTTTCACTTTGCTAAAATGTTATTCATGGCAGAGAAAAAAAATATGGTTTTTTTTCTTGTAACCTAACTCTTGCAGAAGATTTAAACAGATGTAGTTATCCAGGTGATTACATTTTCTTCATAATCCATTTTCATGATGTGAAGTAAAAAAAAAAAAAAAACAAGCAAAGACCTGATTAGGTGTCTATTAAAATATTGGTTTTGATTTGTGTAAAATTTATCTTGGAGTGTCTATGGATCTGCAACCTAACCAAGACAGGTACAGAACTGCTTGGTGCTGCCCCAGGGCGTGGGAATGGTGCTCAGTACATCAGATCCTATAAAGTGAATCAGATGCCTCTGCCCCAAGCTCTGCAAACTGAAGCAAAGGAGAAGATGGGTTTGTAACTTTATCAGGAAGTCACTGGTTTTCTTGTTTCAACATTTGCCACTATGATGTGAATCTAGCATAGTGCTTTAATTTTTATTGCAAGTGAGTGGGATGGGGATGAGAAGAGGGAGAATTTGGGTTTAGAGAGGAGGGGCATACAGATTACTTTTATATGCCGTGGTTCATGAGGCATATTGACCAGCAGCACTGAGATATTCTGGGCTCTCCTCCTGAAGGATGAGGAGGTTATGGCTGTATCTTTTTCTTTTTTTTTTTCTCTTTCTCCTCGCTCAATTCTCACCATTTTCCTGGACATCTGTTTATGTAGTAAGGAGTTCAGGGGGGAAACTCTTCTTTTGTAGTGCCTCAGGGGCTTCTGAATAAAGTTGGACTGTCTTGATAACATTAACTGATTTTCTGCCTCAAGACAGTTTTACTTTTAATCCTCAGAGTGTAGCTGTCCCTTGATCTTTTACGACAGAAATATAGTAGCACAGATAGAAAACTTTTTAATTTGACAAAAAAAAAAGAAATTAGTGTGTGTGCACAGTATGACCAAGTTCAGATCCCTCAAGTCAAACTAACTCTATTTTTAACAGTGCAAAGTAGAACTATGTTAACATATGCAAGGAGTGGGCTTTTTGTCTTTAATATCACAAGCATTAGACACAGATCTTCACAGAGTTCACTTTAATTCAGACTTTTCCCATCTGTCATGGAGCTGCAAAATCAGGACACATCCCATCCATCGCTTAGTGGGGAGCAGAGGGGAAGTAGAGACCTGTACTCTGCATGAAGGTTTGCTGCAGGTGGTTTGCAACAATGTCAGCAAAACAACACTGAGGACGGGTTATGCAGGGTGTACCTGTTTCCTGGGATATTTGCCTTAGACTGCTTTCAGCTTTGGGCTGTGCACAGAATGGCCATTCAAAGATACAGAGCATTAGGTGTGGTGCTGGTATGAATCTGCCACCCAAATTTCATTTGGAAGTGATCTTGACATGGGGCTGCTTAATGATGCAGATCAAAGTGGAGATCAGAGCTGCTTTGAAAGTACTTTCTCCTGAACTTAAACCCCAGGTAAGGCAGGAGGAGAAAAAAAGAAGTCCCTACTTTCTTGGTTAGGAGGTCCTGTGTGCTTTGCAACTTCTGTAAAATGAGACTGCTCTTTGTTTCAGTGCCTTAATGTGGATTTACTCCCCAAATTCTACTGTGCAGCTTGATTGCCAGGGGAAAACATGCTAGCAGATGAGAGAAGCATTAAACTTATTTATTTTGTGATGATCAAGCATTGTCAGCTTTCCCTTTTTTTGCTTCTCTGAAAAAGGGCATGCTATCCCCAAAAACTGTAAATTGCAGCTTTGGACTGAGCAGGGAGATGGAGCTAGTTGTCCCCTGGAGTTTTGTTTCTTTTCAGTGCCTCTAGGTCTTGTTTTTCTGTGGATCTTCCCACAAGCTTCTGTTATGGGGTGTACTGCTGTTTCACCATGGATGAGGCCTTAATTTGTGTATAATTTTTATAGTTGTGCCTTTTTCAGTTTGCCAAAATGTTTGGAATCCATCTGATTCTTACACAAATTTCCACTTGCACTGTTGGGAAGCGAGTGCAGATGGCTTCTGAATTACAAAATTGCCATACACCAATTTTGCCCTTCACTCTAAAGCCACACTGTTAAAAAACTACAGAAGTACTAGTGGCACATCCCCTGTCTTACGTACTCTAAAACAACATAAGGTGGGCTGGTGAGGAGTGAATTTGAGGAAGCAGACATTCTCCCTGTGTGGAGTCTGAAAATCAAGTATTTAATCGACAGAAGCAAGTTCTCTACCCTGGAAGTATTGACATTCTCAATTACAGAGGAAACATCAAAGCTTTCTGCAGGAAGTTTCAGCCAGCCCTAGAAACATATGGTGGAATATTTTTGTGCTGCTGCTGCTTTACTGTGGTGTATTGGATTTGCACTGGCATCATTTTCTTCCATTAGTTAGGCTTACCCTACTTCACCTTTCCAATTTATTGGAACTTAACTGTTCATTGTCAGCTGACTCAGGAATGCAGAGCCACACTCCGTAGCCAACATAAAGCATGAAGTTAATAAATTTAAATGCATGAAATAGAATAAATTAGAACTAGTATGTTAATTTTGATAAATTTTACTGCAAAACTCTTATTACATCTGTCTTGGAGATTTTAATTTTGTTTTTTGATGTACTTCATGCACATCATATTGTATATATGCATGATATCACAACTCTTCTTTCTCCTTACAGAGGCCTAATGGGAAAACATGAGGATTTGTAAAAATAAAAGCTTTGCATTCACTGAAATGGAAATTATGCAATTTCATCTTCTAGTCAAGACTTTAGCTGAAATTCTCATAAACAGTAAGAGGAGAAAAAATGGAAAAGCATTTTGAGATGTGGCTGAGAGAAAACCTCTTTATTTCCTTAGAATAGATAATTTTTGTTCTCTTTCCCTCTCTGCTTGTATATTTTACAGCTAATAGTAGTATGTGCAGGCAAACCATCCATAAGCCAGCATCTGTTGAGCCTTATGGGAAAAAGGGGTCTCAGAACTGTGCTTTCACTACATCTATTCATTTTTTGGGGGGCAGAGGGGAGTGGGGACGTGAGAAGCTCAGTTACTTGCAGACATGTCATCTGAATTTATTGATCTCTCCTTGGCTTGAATCACTATGGATGCGAGTTCCCAGTGCTGCTGTTGACTTTAAGGGAAACAGGGGGAGCACCTTAGTGAATTCCCTTCTACTCTCCTCACCCCTCAAGATCTGTGGTGATTGAAATTTCAATTTGTTTTGAAAAGACTGGAGAAGGAGACTGCTGTGGCACACCTTCTACGGAAGGAGTAATTAGATTTTTGGGAAAGATGGTCTAAAACCAGCTGAAAGATTACATTGGCATATTCTTTTGCCCTTGTAAGACTGTAAAATGACAGGCTGAGAGTTGGCACCCTTGAGGTCTTGGTAGGTGCTCTCCCCAGGTGCTCTGTGGGTCTCTGTTGGACATCCTATTCAGCCCAGATAGTAGATATTGGGGTGGATCATCAATAAAGGCACTGAACAGGACTGGACCCAATTCTGAGTTTGGGGGATCCCCACTTGTGTGCAAGCACAGCAGCCCTGACAGAGATTTATGTGCCCAGGGCTCTTGGGCTGCATCATGGCTTTCTGAAGCCACTCAATCCCTTGTGGGTCTGTTGCAAGCCTTCCTTTAATCCTCTACCTTGGCACATCTGTGCTGGCATGATTTTGGTATCAAGAAATCCAACCTCTTTTATTTAGTAAATAGCTGTTGTGCATTTATGGGAGGAAGGGAAAAACTTGGCCCTTGATGGAGATCTCCTGGTATCTTTGTTCAGCCTCATTCCACCCCCATTTCTTTCCAACACCACTCCACCTCCTCTGTCTACTCTCCCAAGTTCTGGAAACTGTGGAGGGAAGATGAGATGGAAAATGATAGCTGAAGGTGCATTGAGTAGTCCTGCAAAAGAAATCCATGTTCTTTGCCAGCACCTCACTTGAATTGCATCTCTGATTAAATGTCTGGATGTCATGAGGTCATTGCACATGATTTCTGAGGGCTGTTCAGAATTTTGAGTTCCCCATACAAAGAACTGGCCAGAACACAGTTTTTTGGCTTGAATCGCTTGAATACTTGTCTAATCATACTTCACGCTGGAAAACAGAAGAACTGATGTTGATTATATATGGATGTATGCAGATGGCAGAAACAACCATTTATCAATGGCAGAGGGTGAAGGAGCCAGAAGTGGTACACCAGCCATTCTTTCTGCCAACTTTTTATGTTCGCCGGGGGAGCAATTGGAATTGTAAGGGCATACTGTTCTGTGTCTGTTAGACAAAAATGAAGTAATGGAGAGGGTAAACATTTTCTCCGAAGTTACTCAGCCTTGTGCATGTTCTTACACCCCTGTTTCTCCCTTTGCATTGTGCTTTAGCCTCAAAGCTTTATTTTTTTCTGTTGTATTATATCTAAAAACCAGGAAAATGTTATAATATATATCAGATTTTATGAACTATACTGTTAGTTATATTTGTGTTTTGGTGATATGGAGTTTTTTCCTTACCTTTTTTTTTTAGTTCAGATGGTTGTGTTGATAAATCTAAACCAAAACCAAGTGGGTAAATAAACCCCCACTTTTTTCAGATTGACTGCTCTCTTTTACTTCCACTCCCCAATTATTTTCCAAAAGAGCAAACACTATTTTACTGACACTTTGTAGAAAAGCAAAGGAAATTGATAGATATCATCCCCAGAGAGAAGAAAGAGGAATTTCCTGCATCTCTTCTTACTCTTTTTATCAGTAATTAAGATGCTTATAAGGTAATAGGAGATTTGAATGAATTTTCCTTTGGCATGGGTGGAAATAAAAACAAACTCATGGAAAAATGTATGTGCCTTATGTACAAAATAGGTGTGGATGTTATACTCTTCTACACATACAGAATTTAACAAAGCATTTTTTCTGGATATTTTTAAATTTATTTCCCTCAGAATAATTCAATACCTTCATATCAGATTCCTGCTGGCTCATGCAGGAATCTGATATGAAGGTATTGAATACTTTGTGGCTGAGCCAGGGACTGAACTCTGCTCTCTTTGTTCTTAGATAAGCAATCAAACTCAAGACTGTCCATCCTTATGCTGCTGTTTGTCCACCCCTCCCCAGCTGGAGGCAAGTACCTGTTGTTGGCTGCCCAGGTTCTTTCTGTTCCTCATTCCTTTAATAGGTTTGGTGACTGCTCACAAGTAGGAAAGAAACCAGATGTCTGAAAATGTTACCATGCTGTTAAAATATAAGACTGCTGGAGAACTATTTGTTCAGATAACTCTGGCTTGAAGTCTATGTTCTTTAAGACTGATTGCTTGGACAGTGTTATTGGCCCCTCTGGGGCTTTAAAGTATTTGCATATTTGTATATTTTCTGCTGCAATGAAAGTTTTTGCAATACACGTGACTTGCACTTACATAAGAGGCACTGACATAAACAAGCAGGTAATAACTAGATGCTTCTTAGTGTGATCTTGAGCTATTTGTTGTAAAAAATAGATAATTTTCCTCCTGTGCATATGGGAAAGGCTTTGAGCATTTTTCTTGCCTGTGATTTCTAGCTCTATCGTTGTCACCCTTCTATGATGGCTGTTGTGCCACAAAAATTGATCTAATTTATAAAATGCAAAATTATTGCTCTGCTGATACTACTTTAAATGTAAAAAAACCCTGTGCCAAAAGAACAGCAGTAGAAACAGAGAGAATGTCTTGCTTGTGTTCGAATACATGGCTCTGATTCATACAGAACTCTGTCGAGTTTTAATGTCATGCTTTAAGTCTTATTGCTTAGTGTGTTTATTTTCCTATGTTTAAACTGTGCTCTTGCTCCACAAATTCTTCAGCTCTCTCTACTGAGATATGGAAACATATTGCCCTTGAATGTTCTAGGAGAAGGCTTAGATGTCTACAAGCATCAGTGCAACCCTGGATAAGAGTGGTGTACAGGAATTTTTGGCAGAGGAGTGCCAGGAAAACAAGAAACTAGAAATCAGATGACATCAGTCTATTTTTGGTTTTGATAAATCAAAGGAAAGCAAGTTTGATTTGAAACAGACCACAGAACCATGAGCACTTCAGGCAAATTCTTCTTCCATGCCTTAAATCTGCTTTGAGGTTTTTGCAAACTTGACTGTGATAAACGTATGCATATAAATTAAAGATAGTATGCAGACCTATGCTTTACAGAGTGTTTGTAACTTTGAAGTCTCACAAATCTTAAGATTAAATCTTTTTTTTTTTTGCATTTGATACTATTCAACCAGTCTCCTGAGAGTCTTTGGGCTTTGTTTAATGGAATTTTGTAAATGTGAGGCAAAAATAGGTACAGAAGAAAACTGCTTTTCCTTATGAGAGTAGTCCATTTCTATTTTATGTTGCAAACTATGAAATATCTCACACCTGGTATACCTTAGAGATGACCTCTGTAAAGACAATGGTGTCATGCTGTCAGCTCTCTGCAATGTTTTGGGTTAATGGGGTCTCAGCATTGCATGGGAAGGATTTATTTTACCTGTGATATAAAATGATAGATTTCCCCAGAGTTTTTCTTCATTATTTTTTTTCAGTCTCTGGTGTCATAAATCAAGGCATTTGTGATCATTTACTTCTCCTTCTTATTTACTGGTTGCAGGCATTTAAAAAATATTTTTCAACCACTTTTTGTAAGGTTGGGGCAGGGCATATCTTGTCAGAAACCAGTTAAGTAAAACTCAGAGAAATATTAGATGTCTGAAGAAGCAATGCTCCTTCTCTTCAACCCCAGATATCTTTCTTCCTTTCCTTTGTGTTTTTAGTTTTGAAGTACAATTAAGAAATATTACAAGTTGATATCTGCTCATTTTGTTGTTCCTTGCATTAATACCTAAAATTTACGAGAGATTTGCAAGAGAGCTGGAGAGGGATTTTTTTTCCAAGGGTGATGGGACAGGAAGGAAGGGTGTTAAATTGAAGGAGGGTAGTTTAGATTATAGACTGAGTAGAAGTTCTTGACTGTGAGGGTGGTGAGGCACTGGAACAGGTTGCCCAGAGAAGCTGTGGATGCCTCATGCCTGGAAGTGTTCAAGACCAGGTTGGATGGAACTCTGAGTAACTTGATCTAGTGGAAGGTGTCCCTGCCCATGGTAAGGGGTTTGGAACAAGATGGTCTTTGAAGTCTTTTCTAGCCCAAACCATTCCATGATTCTTCTGAAGCTACTGTGGCCCCTGGATACTCTGCTGATATTTCAAGCAACAGTATTGCATTCTCTGTGGGAGACAGGCATTTAGCTGGCATTGGTATTTTAATATAAATTCCATCCAGTGCTTTAGTTCCCATTATTAATTACATGGGGTATCCCTGCACACTGAGAGGCAAAACCTGCTCTGCTTTCTCTGCACTGAAGTGATGACCACGCCATTACATTGGTGACCAGATTTTAGTGAGGTCCTTTGCCTGGCAGGAGCTGACCTGGCTGAATGATGCCTGTGCATCATTCATTATTGCTCCAGCTGTGCCCTTCCCAGGGTGCCAGGGGCTAGAATTATACTGAATTGGTGAAACACGCTTAGAGATAATTATAAACCAAGTTTAAAGGTAGGCTGGTAAGGGTTCTGGTCAGGTGGAACATACCCCTCTGTTTTTTCCTGGCAGCTGTGGGCATCAGGAAAGCAAATCCTTTTTCCCAGATGGTTTTCATCGGACACTCCCTCAGCAGTAACTGCTCTGGAGAGAAAGAGAAATCCTAAAGCCTCAGCACCACACATGCTGACAGGGAGCTGCCCTAAGACCTGCCTCAGCCCAAAGTTGCCCCTTCCCAGGATGCTCACCATGATCTGACCAGCTGCTGTCCCTTACCTCACTTAAAACTGGATCCCCCTGCCCTGTGAGCTTTTCTCCTCTGTGCCCCTTTCCTCCTTTGTAAAAAAGTTAATGTCTAGTTCTGAGTTATGTCCACCTAAAAGATCCCTGGTCTTACCTTTTCTAGGTGGTAGGATGAGGTACAGGAGGGAGTTATTTATTTTAATGACAGAGATAGTTTTTGTTCTTCTAAAAATGTTTTTCTGCTGATTTCTTTCCCCCAGCATCTCCCTCCATTGTGCAAGTCCCAGGTACTTCAGGACAGACCCAAACTGCAGTTTCTCTTTCAATGTTTCTATTGTTCTGCTTCTACTGACAGAAAAATAACTCAGAATAACTCTATGATTTGCCATGGAATTAATTAATGCCAATATGTGCAGTGTAACTTAAACAATGGAGAAAATACTGGATACTAAAAATGGGGCCAAGAGCTTCTTTATGACAAGAAAGCAAACACTTCAGGCTGGCTATTCTGGTCTGAGATGAAGAGCTACAGCTTGCTTTACTTTTGGAAAAAAGTCTAATAAAAACATCTGTGAGGAAATATTGTGTGACACTTGAAATACTTGCATAACAGAAGACTTGAAAGTATTCTTATTACCGGAGATTCCAAGTACCTTTCTCTTCCTATTTTCAGCTTTTTACCTTTGAAGATATCTAAAAGAATGTAAAAACATTAGTAAAGTTCCTTTTCATCTCCTCTCCTTGCCAGTCATAATAATCTGCTACTTTTTAAGTTTGGTTTCGTGACTCATTAAAGAAACATAAATGCTTCTTTCTAGATGTGTAAAGAATACGTTAGTAAATGGATACAGAGAAACTTGCTGCCCAAAACCTTTTTACCCCTCTTTTTAAAATTAGTTTTGTTCAAAATCTTTTCATCTAGAACTTTCCAGGAGGTTTCTTTGCCTATGGCCAGCTGACAAAACTAAAACTAATCTGAAAATAGTTTATAGAGGAAAAGATGGCAAAGGGGACACAAAGGAACAGCTCCATGGGTGCCCCCATTCCATACACCTTGACTGGTTGAGCCTGGCAGGACTTTTTCTGCCCTGGTTTGGCTGTCCAAAGCAGGCAGAAACTGTATTTTGCTTGACATGTACTTCAGTGAGGCTACAACACAGCCTAATAATTAATTGCATCTTCCCTTACTTACAGGACGAAGAGGTGTTTTTCTAAACCTAAATCTCATGAAATTTGATTGTAAGGCCCCTGATTATTGTGCTGAGGAAAAGCACACAGTTTGTTGTGCCTCAGAGAAGGTGCAGCTACCTCTCTTGTGAAGGGCAAGTCCAAATGGAATCCATGAGGGGCTATGAAAGGTTACAGCTCTCTGGAAAATATGGCACAGAAGAAAAAGCTTTACATTTAAAAATTGGTGAAGCTATTTTTACTTTGTCTAATTGGAATTATAATACACAAACATTTCCAACAATGACAGACTGGAAGGAAACAGTGATTGAGAAAAGCCAGAGGGAAGGGCATTGCTGGATACTTACTGTAGAGTTTAAAATGAACTATCCATTTTCTATATATAGAATTTCACAATTTCATCATGGTATATGGAAAAGTAATAGGTGTGAGTCACAGCCAGGGAAATAGCAAAATAGAGCCTGCATGGACAGCTGTGGCATTGGAGTCACTGGGCTAGCAAGGATAGGTTGGATTCAACCTACACAGGTAGTCTCAGCCAATATAATTCAGTTCTAAATGCAGATGTATCATTGCCCAGAGAGCTGGATGGGGTTAAGATCTCAAGGAATCACATGTGTGGTTGGAGCTCCTATAAAAGGAGCTGGAGGAGTAAACTCAAGACTGTTTGTCACATGAAGCTTTGCTGTGTGGGTGTTGTCCCTGTCTCCGACCACTGACCCCATGGAACACGTGGATATTAACCTTATAGACAGTAACCCATGGTTTTCTCTCTAGCAGGACCACAAGGGTTTCTCTCTAGCAGGTCTTTGTTGCAAATAGAGATGTTCTGGTTACTGTGCTTGTCCATCAAATCAAAAAATAATTTGAGATGTGGTGAGTGAAAGAAAAGAGGCACATTGACTCTAAACTAGGATGTGAGAATAGTGAGAGAGAGTGAGTGAAGTTGTGGGAGTTGATTCTTGCCTTTTTCCTAACCATAAGTAGAGGGACTACAGAAATATTCTGTATTCTTACTTCAGCAGGTACTCTCTTTATAAACATCTTGATGATAAAATATTTATGTATCTTTTCAAAGCGGTGAGCATATTTCTGTTGAAATTTATCTCTGCATTAAAGCCTCAGTACCTGAGCAATTAGACAAACGTAAATCAAAACTGAATTTTGAACTGCCATGGAGTTTCAGCTTGTGTTTGTTGGCTCTGTTTCTCTTTAGCTCTTAAACAAGTGTTTTCAGCCTTTTGCAAGTACACAAATATCTCACAATAAGGAGTGGATAGAGTTGGGCTCTTTGTACCCCCTTGGCAAAAAGGAAACAAAAGAAGGAGAGGTAAAAAAAAAAAAAATCTCCATTTTGAAAAGAACAAAGTACACATAATCATCAGTCAGTTTGTGATTTAAAAACATCTGTTGAATAAAGAATTGATTTCAGTGGTATATTTGTTCTCTCTGCCTTGCTGGGCTCACTTGAGAGAGGGGCTATATTATCTGTATCATTAATATCTGCTAGGCTCTTAATTGCTGCTCTTCTAGCAGATGTCTAGCTTGATTGCTTTTGCAATTCTTTGGTGCATACCTCCAGAAAAAGAGTGTTTTGTAAGGCTTTGTTGCATTGTTGAAGAGCAATTGAATTTTACACTTCTCTGAAGGGAAAGGTGGGCTGGAGTACTGAGGTGTGTATGGCTGAATGCTGCTTTTAGCTTTCATCAACTTGTGTGCAAAGAGAATGAAAAGAGAAAGCCACAGAAGTGCATTTGCTGTATTTGTGGACCTGTGTGATTTTTCTTCTCTCAGAGCTGTGCCTCTTGCTCTTGAAGCAAGCTGGACTACTTTTATTACTGAAAAAGTTACCTTTGTATTATGGTCTAAAGTGTGCACTTTACTAAGGAGGTCATTGCTAGCTGTCTTCTGGAGAGTGCATGCTTTACATGGAGATGAAGCTGGGAAAGCTATGTGGTAAATAAAGAAATATGCTGATCTTGGGATAAGCTTTGGTTTGATTCAATTCCTCATGCATAGGAACCCCACAAAATGTCTCCAGTGTGAACCTGCCTCTGAAGAGAGGGGAGAAGAACAAGGGTTTTATCCTTAGCCTACAGGGAATTGAGAAAGTAGGGTTTTATTCTGACTGAGAACCATCTCCTGCATCTCTGGAGTGGATTCTATAACCCTGTACTGCCTCTGGGAAAGGCAGCTGTGGTTTTTTCTTACCCTTGTTGTTCCTTGGGTTTTGAGGCAGGGCTCCTGTAGCCCCAGAGGGTGTGGGCAGCCCCAGCCCAGGTGGGAGGCAGGAGCCCTGTCCTTCCTTGCTCCTGTCAGCTCTCATGTGCTGAGGTTTGTAAGGACCAAGAACCCTGGATCTGCTGCTGCTGTTTCTTCTAATTGGGGAGCTGCTTTTATTTTTCCCCCTGAAGCTATTTTGTTGGTACAAGTAATTATTTCAAAGGCCCAAGAATAGGCCCAACATTGGCAAAGGTTGTGGCTATTAAGAGACTCCAGAAGAGTACATCTTTCTGTTTTCCAGAGCAAGGTCTTCTGGTCAAAAGTTGTCTGTGCTGGCATGTGAAGTGCTGTGTGGGGCTGTTTCTGGTCTCCTCCAGCTGGTGTTGCTCCAGCAGTAACACCTGCAGAACAACAGGCAGCTGGCTTCTTTTACCACTCCAATTAGACCTTTCATGTATGGGCATTTGTAAGCTAATGCTTAATTGAATTTCTGCCAGTCTGCTTGTTTAAGGGAAGGAAAACAAGGGTCTTTTTTTGAAAACCCGGGTCTTTCATACCTATAGCTGTTGGTTTGGCTGTTTCAGCCTTTATTTGGAGAAACTTCTACATTTTCTCTCAAACTTTCATGCAAGAGAATTGTGGTTGTGATTTTCCTCCAGTATGAAAGAAAAGAAAGGGAGTAAGATGCGCTTCTCAGAAATATTATCATTAAGTATAAGTCACAAAAGAAAAATGGAAGGAAGTAACCCCATGAATGAACCCAGATTATCTTTTACCTACTGAGATACACATTTTTTTCTCCTACTTCTCTGATACTGTCTTTTATGTGATAAGGTTAAAATACTTGCACTTTCTAGTAAAAGCACTTTATACCTGCTAGAATCACTACCATTAAAGTAATTTACATTGAGTTGCTAAACCAAAGCAGTTATGTCATCAAAAGTGCAGTAAGATTGCTGTAACTGCATCTAAACAAGAGTTGTTGACTATATAGGAATATTGCAAAAAAATATTTTATCTCCAATCAACACTTGCATAGACAGGAATTTCCTAAGTTGGCCTGAACTGGAACTCCTTTCCCTGTGTGCATGTGATTTTATATCTGTTTGTCTACCTCCATTCATATAGAAAGGTATAAATTATTTTCTGTCAAGAATCAAACTACCAAGCTGCTGCTTTCAAAAACATAACATGTTTTACGTAAAAAGCCAACAACAACAACAAAACAAACAAGAAAAAAGCCTCAAAGAAAACAAGAAAAAACAAACAAAAATAACAGCCCGCCCCCTCAAAAAAAAAAAAAAAAAATCCAAAAAAGCAAACAAACCAAAAAATAAAAGCAGGTCAAAAAGACACTTTGCCATCAAAGGGCCTGCTTGGCCTAATCTTACCCAGAAATTAAGCACTGGGCTGTACTAATCAGGATAAAGCAAGAATAATTTGCAGGAGTAAGTCAACTATCATTTGTCTTAGGAAGGCTATATATGCATTTTAAACTGTGTCTTAGCTTATAGAAGGGCCCCAAATAACTTTTTAATGGTGAATATCAGGTGTGATGTATCTCCTTCCACCTATCTTTTAGTGAACTCAGTGAATATTAAGAGTGAGACTTTGGGCTAATGCCAAACTCATTGAAGTGAAGGGAGTCCCACCAGCTTCTTGTGTTCGCCTGTGTGGTGATGTGGACTTCCCCAAAGTGTGTAACAAGCCTGCCCCCTGTTCTTCACAATTTAGAGCCTGTTCAACCACTCAGTGCTCATATTTGCTGCTCTTTCTCCCTTCTGCTGGAAGGAGGCACCTCTGCAAGCTCCAGTTCTTCCTCCGAAAGAACCAAACAGTCCAAAGCTTCACTGGCACTGGGACCAGCATTCTTCTGAAATTACTGGAAATCTACTTAGTTCTGATTTACTCCAGCACTGGTAGTAGATCCAGCAGCCAGTTGAAAGCTATCTGTGAGCTTCAGGTCACAGCAGGTCTCTATTGACCAGCAAAAAGCATTTTGAGTGTTTGGTCTCTGTTTCATTTACTGGTTTGAAGTCTGTGCTGCTTTGTGTTTTCTCACAAGGTGTGACAGTCACTCATGAATGACTTTTATATCTTCCTGTGCCAGAAGCCATGCAGCACCTTGTTTTGTGAGCTTAAAAGACTTTGCAGCAAGAGTCTTTACAATTCTTTGTGCTGTGGCTGTGAACATTGTGAATTTAGGAACATTTTGTTCAAAGGCCAGGACATGTGCTAACCCTGCAGAGACTGGGTTTAAAAGCACAGTGTTTGTTACCCCAGGCACTGAAAGGAATTGTGTGGCACTGTGTTCTCATGGGATTTTGTGTTTGTTCATTTTTATCAAAATTTTAAATTTTTAACATATAAATGGAGGTAGATTTTACGAAGACCTGCTAACATTTCTGATTGTGTAAGCCTTAGATTTTGAAAATTATTTTGCTTTGGTTTGCTTGTTTCTTGGTAGAAATCATGTAGCTCAGAGAACAAAAGGAATAGCACAACTTCTGAACAGAAAATTCATGAACAGAAATTCAGTCCAAGTTGTTTTACTCAATTAATGATGAAATTATCTATGAATGCATATTTTCACTATATGACCAGTTTTAAATATGGCTCAATAATATTCATCTAAAAAATCTGTTCTGTTCCCTCTTGTCAACTGCTAAATAAATTACTAGGGAATAATTTTTTGTTATTCAGACAGATCTATTCTGCACAGGAGTGTCTGTGTACTACTGTCACCAGATAATCAATTTTGTTTCTTTGCATCCAGTGTAGGTATGTGCTTCTGAAGTTTGAAAGAATTTGATCCCATGTCTTAGTGAAATCTACATTTTGATGTTATGAAGGAGAAAAATATGTCTCTTTAGAAAATTCTGCTTCAAAACAATGTAGAAACTTCAGCTAAATCTTCACAACAGACATTTTCAGTGTATCTTAAATACATTGAAATCAACCTTTGATTTCTAAATGTCTAATGTAGAAATATATTGAGAGTTTATTGAAATACTTTCAAAAACATGTGGCTTGACAAACACATTACACTGCTGACAGTCTTTTTGAAAACTACATTTCAATGCTTTGATAAAATGGCTTTGAAGTATAACAAATTATTCTCCTGTCAGTGGTCAGAAATATGAATAAACTGCAATGGATTGCATAGTTCAAGGGAATGAATACATAAGACAAGTTCTTAGCTTGCAACTTTGGATATTTGATATTCAATAATAACTACTTTATAACTAGAAGTGCAAATTATGTGCAGGAGTGGACCTGCACATAAATGTATACATAACTAGATACTTTGGATCACCTCAAAAAAAAAAAACTCTGTATAGGCTGATACTTTGCATCTTCTATGAAATATTATATGAATGCTTTGTTCTCTGTCTTTCTGAAATCAGTTATAGTCCATAGCAAATAGTTACGGGCAGTGTTAGGAAAATCCAATTTTTCAGAGAGTTTGTAAGCAATACTGACATAAAATTACTTGGGATGTTTTAGAGGGAGGATTTTTAGGATGTGTTTGGCTGGCTGCGTGTTATATGAAGGATATTGTGCATTCAGTCACAAGGTGGCCAGTTATCACTCTAGATTCAAGGGCAAAAGAACAGCAATATTTTTGCTTGCTAATTATTGTCATTAGCAGGTTAAACCAAGGGGTTATGCATTGGTCATAAAACTCCTGTAAAGTAAGACTCAAGTGGTTTGTTCATGTCACCAGAATTCCAAGATAAATGTGGTAAAAAGGATCAGCCATCATGTATTATATATCTACAGACAGTGCACATTTTTCTCTCACTGTACTTCAGAGTGAGACTTCTCTGGATGACAGTTATGGAAAGTCTGAAGTGTCTGGAATGTGCAAAAATAGAAAGTTCTCAATGCACTTAATAAAAGTTTAATTTGTGAGTTATATGAGCATAGAAATAACTACTGGTGTGTGAAACCCAAAGGTGCATAAGTTCAGTCAAAGTTTTATACATGAACTTTTTACAGATTTTATTCTTTCTTGTGGTACAGGCTTTATATCTCTTTTATTCCTCTTTCCTTACCGAGTTCTTTCAATTTTTTAATGCATAAATTATTCTGCTTGTTTACAGCAGACCTTTAACCAGTCTCTTATTGGTGTTTCAACAGTTTATCTTTTAGCCAGTATGCTCTGGTGGTGTGGGGGACTAATATGCTTTGTTGCTATTTTTTAAAATTGTTTTCTTTTCTCTTTTTCTTGTTATACACTTTGGGAAGGGTGTCCTGTACAGATGTTACATCTTTCTCTAACATGATTGCTTTGTTTCTGAGTTAATTCTTTCTGAGACTTTCCTTTTGCTGTGCAGGATTTTATCACAGGGTCTTTGAAGGCCTGCCAGGATTCAGCAGGAACTTTTTGTGAATTTTGGCTTCTCTTGCTCTCACAGCAGGGAAATCTTATCAATCACTGTTCACCCAAGTCTTGATGATTAGTGCCGGGATCTTAGAGATTTATAAAGCTTAAAGAAAAGATGTTGATATAAGTAATACTCTGTGGTTTGTGTGGCTCCCTAATTTCTGATTTGTGGGGTTCCCTAATTTCTCTCAAAGGTTCCCACGTCAGTTGTATTTATAGACAGGAAGAACATTGTATTTATAGACAGGAAGAACCAAATCTTGGTGAGTAACAGTGAGCAAGTACTGATGAGTAAAGGGAGGGATTATTTCTATAGCAGTATTCAGAAGATAAGTAGGAAGAAGATCAACTTTGGTAAAACCCCAGAATTTTGTCATGTATCTGTTATACAGACATCATTAAAATTGGCATTTTTTTCTTTTTTTTTTTTTTTTTCCTGGATACTGAAGTCCTTTTGCATAGCTTGTCCATTATTTGCCTTTAGAGGTGTTCTGCAAGGGAGGGATTGGGAATAGCTTGCTGACAAGTATCAGCTAAAAGTAACTCTTATTTCTAAGCTCCACAGGAAACATATCCTTGCATCTCCAAGCTGTGATTGAAGAGTCATAGAGCAGCTGTTTGCTAAAAGTGCATTGTATTTGCTCTGGTAAGAGCAGCAAATCACCTTTTAAGAGAGGCAATTTCTCTTCCCATTGGACCTGATTTTGATGTATCCCCTGGTGTAAGTTGGGAGTAACACAAAAATGCTTTTCCTTTGCATTGAATATGAAAGTAGAAAAAGTGAAGAAAGAACTGTATTTGCTGGATATGAGAAAGTAATTCTCTGACCTCTGGTACTACTTATTTCTTGTCAGATTTCATTATAATTCCTCAAGACAGTGTTGGGACAGTGAAGTTCTACTGTTCAAAGTCATCCCTTTGTCACATCATGACTGACTCAATCTATATACATGTGTAAGCACCAGTGTGCCCTGACTTCAGTAAATCTGCTGCCTGCACCTTAAGGAAAGTTATATCAGCTCTTCAGTGCTTTTAAAAACTGTAGGATTTGCTCCAGGTTCAGAGCCCAATTCCTCTCCAGTGCAAGTGTGGCCTGGCCTGACTCCCTGTGTATAAAAGGCAGTGTGCTCACGTGTCAGGCTGTGCTACTTTGGTCAAGTTAAAAAAGAAGGCAGAAAGTGAGAACTCAGATTTTGTGTAAGGATTGAAAATATATGGGAAGTTTTGGTAATGTGTGGAAAGATGAGAAGTCATATCCAAGAGATATGCTGTCTTGGGGGACACAGTGACTAAGATCAAGATAATGTGAGGAGGAGGTGAATAAGAAATAAGGAGTGTTGATTAGCCCAAGGTAGCAGATCCTTCTGTTTCTTTCCATAGAACAGTTGCCAGCAGTACGTGCCCTGAAATGTGATGTTTACTAACTCAGCATTCAAGGACTGCTTTCTTCATGCAACTAGAAAATTATAATGCCTTTCATGGTCTGTTATGTTATACACATGGAATTAAAAATCTTTTATATTTACTGCTGAAAATGTCCCTTATGGCTGTAGTTTTTCATGTGTAGTACTGGAAACAACATCTAAAGGTGCAGTTTGGAAGAGG